>NC_141008.1:31976673-32576673 GCF_052327205.1 Somniosus microcephalus
GGAAGAAGGGGGGGGGAGGAAGGAAGAAGGGGGGGGGAGGAAGGAAGAAGGGGGGGGGAGGAAGGAAGAAGGGGGGGGGAGGAAGGAGAAGGGGGGGGGAGGAAGGAAGAAGGGGGGGGGAGGAAGAAGAAGGGGGGGGGAGGAAGGAAGAAGGGGGGGGAGGAAGGAAGAAGGGGGGGGAGGAAGGAAGAAGGGGGGGAGGAAGGAAGAAGGGGGGGGGAGGAAGGAAGAAGGGGGGGGGAGAAGGAAGAAGGGGGGGGAGGAAGGAAGAAGGGGGGGAGGAAGGAAGAAGGGGGGGAGGAGAAGGGGGGGAGGAGAAGAAAGGGGGGAGGAGAAGAAAGGGGGGGAGGAGAAGAAAGGGGGGGAGGAGAAGAAGGGGGGGAGGAGAAGAAGGGGGGGAGGAGAAGAAGGGGAGGAGAGGAAGGGGGGGAGAAGAAGGGGGGGGAGAAGAAGGGGGGGAGGAGGAGAAGAAGGGGGGGAGAAGGGGGGGGGAGAAGAAGGGGGGGGAGGAGGAGAAGAAGGGGAGGAGAGGAAGGGGGGGGAGGAGAAGGGGGGGAGGAGAAGGGGGGGAGGAGGAAGGGGGGGAGGAGGAGAAGAAGGGGGGGAGGAGAAGAAGGGGGGGAGGAGAAGAAGGGGGGAGGAGAAGAAGGGGGGGGGAGGAGAAGAAGGGGGGGGGAGGAGAAGAAGGGGGGGGAGGAGAAGAAGGGGGGGGGAGGAGAAGAAGGGGAGGAGAAGGGGGGGGAGAAGAAGAAGGGGAGGAGAAGGGGGGGGAGGAGGAGAAGAAGGGGAGGAGAGGAAGGGGGGGAGGAGAAGGGGGGGGAGGAGAAGAAGGGGGGGAGGAGAAGAAGGGGGGGAGAAGAAGAAGGGGGGGAGAAGAAGGGGGGGAGGAGAAGAAGGGGGGGGAGGAGAAGAAGGGGGGAGGAGAAGAAGGGGGGGGAGGAGAAGAAGGGGGGGAGGAGAAGAAGGGGGGGGAGGAGGAGAAGAAGGGGGGGAGAAGGGGGGGAGAAGAAGAAGGGGAGGAGAGGAAGGGGGGGGAGAAGAAGGGGGGGGAGGAGAAGAAGGGGGGGAGGAGAAGAAGAAGGGGAGGAGAGGAAGGGGGGGAGGAGAAGGGGGGGGGAGGAGAAGAAGGGGGGGAGGAGAAGAAGGGGGGGAGGAGAAGAAGGGGGGGAGAAGAAGGGGGGGAGGAGAAGAAGGGGGGGAGGAGAAGAAGGGGGGGAGGAGAAGAAGGGGGGGGGAGAAGAAGGGGGGGAGGAGAAGAAGGGGGGAGGAGGAGAAGGGGGGGAGGAGGAGAAGAAGGGGAGAAGAGGAAGGGGGGGAGGAGAAGGGGGGGAGGAGAAGGGGGGGAGGAGAAGAAGGGGGGGAGGAGAAGAAGGGGGGGAGGAGAAGAAGAAGGGGGGGGAGGAGGAGAAGGGGGGGAGGAGGAGAAGAAGGGGAGGAGAAGGGGGAGGAGAAGAAGGGGGGGAGGAGAAGAAGAAGGGGGGGAGGAGGAGAAGGGGGGGAGGAGGAGAAGGGGGGGAGGAGAAGGGGGGGGGGGAGGAGAAGAAGGGGAGGAGAGGAAGGGGGGGAGGAGAAGGGGGGGAGGAGAAGAAGGGGGGGAGGAGAAGAAGGGGAGGAGAAGAAGGGGGGGAGGAGAAGAAGGGGGGAGGAGAAGAAGGGGGGGAGGAGAAGAAGGGGGGGAGGAGAAGAAGAAGGGGGGAGGAGGAGAAGAAGGGGGGGAGGAGAAGAAGGGGGGGAGGAGAAGAAGGGGGGGAGGAGAAGGGGGGGGGGAGAAGAAGGGGGGGAGGAGGAGAAGGGGGGGAGGAGGAGAAGGGGGGGAGGAGGAGAAGAAGGGGGGGGAGGAGGAGAAGGGGGGGAGGAGGAGAAGGGGGGGAGGAGGAGAAGGGGGGGAGGAGGAGAAGGGGGGGAGAAGGGGGGGAGGAGGAGAAGGGGGGGAGGAGAAGGGGGGGAGGAGAAGAAGGGGGGAGAGGAGAGGGGGGGAGAAGAAGGGGGGGAGAGGAGAGGGGGGGGAGGAGAAGGGGGGGAGGAGAAGGGGGGGAGGAAGGGGGGGGAGGAGAAGGGGGGGAGGAGAAGGGGGGGGAGGAGGAGAAGGGGGGGGAGGAGAAGGGGGGGGAGGAGAAGGGGGGGGAGGAGAAGGGGGGGGAGGAGAAGGGGGGGAGGAGAAGGGGGGGAGGAGAAGGGGGGGAGGAGAAGGGGGGGAGGAGAAGGGGGGGAGGAGAAGGGGGGGGAGGAGAAGGGGGGGAGGAGAAGGGGGGGGAGGAGAAGGGGGGGGGAGGAGAAGGGGGGGAGGAGAAGGGGGGGAGGAGAAGGGGGGGAGGAGAAGGGGGGGAGGAGAAGGGGGGGAGGAGAAGGGGGGGAGGAGGAGAAGGGGGGAGGAGAAGGGGGGGAGGAGATGGAGAAGGGGAGGAGGAGAAGGGGGGAGGAGAAGGGGGGGAGGAGAAGGGGGGGAGAAGAAGGGGGGGGAGAAGAAGGGGGGGAGAGAAGGGGGGGAGAAGAAGGGGGGGAGAAGAAGGGGGGGAGAAGAGGGGGGGAAGAGGGGAGGGGGAGAGGAGGGGAGGGGGAGAGGAGGGGAGGGGAGGAGGGGAGGGGGAGAAGGGGAGGGGGAGAAGGGGAGGGGGAGAAGGGGCGGGGAGAAGGGGGGGAGGGGAGAAGGGGGGGAGGGGGAGAAGGGGGGGTGGGGGAGAAGGGGGGGAGAAGGGGAGAAGGGGGGAAGGGGAGGGGAGGGGGAGAAGGAGGGCGAGAAGGAGGGGAGGGGGAGAAGGGGGTTAAGGGGGAGAAGGAGGGGAGGGGGAGAAGGGGGGGAGGGGGAGAAGGGGGGGAGGGGGAGAAGGGGGGGAGGGGGAGAAGGGGGGGAGGGGGAGAAGGGGGGGAGGGGGAGAAGGGGGGGAGGGGGAGAAGGGGGGAGGGGGAGAAGGGGGGAGGGGGAGAAGGGGGGGAGGGGGAGGGGGTGAGACCGAGTGCGGGGGGGGGGGGGGGGGGGGGGAGACCGAGTGCGGGGGGGGGGGGGGGGAGACACAAAGTGCGGGGGGGGGGCGGGGAGACACAAAGCGCGAGGGGGGGGGGGGGCGGGGGAGACAACATCGAGCGCGAGGGGGGGCGGGGGGGGAGGAGGACGACACCGAGCGCGGGGACGACAACACCGAGCGCGAGAGGAGAGGGGGGGGGGGCGCCATACGCGAGAGGGGAGGGAACCGAGCGCGCGCGCGCGGGGGGGGGGGGGGGGGGGGGGGGGGGGGGAGGGGACCCAGCGCGAGGGGGGGGGGGGGGGGGGGGAGGGGACCCAGCGCGAGGGGGGGGGGGGACGGGACCGAGCGTGAGGGGGGGAGGGGACCCAGCGCGAGGGGGGGGGGACCCAGCGCGAGGGGGGGGGGACCGAGCGCGAGGGGGGGGGGGGCCGAGCGCGAAGGGGGGGGGGGGCCGAGCGCGAGGGGGGGGGAACCGAGCGCGAGGGGGGGGGGGGGACCGAGCGCGAGGGGGGGGGGGGACCGAGCGCGAGGGGGGGGGGGACCGAGCGCGAGGGGGGGGGGGACCGAGCGCGAGGGGGGGGGGGGGACCGAGCGCGAGGGGGGGGGGGACCGAGCGCGAGGGGGGGGGGGGACCGAGCGCGAGGGGGGGGGGGGGACCGAGCGCGAGGGGGGGGGGACCGAGCGCGAGGGGGGGGGGGACCGAGCGCGAGGGGGGGGGGGGGACCGAGCGCGAGGGGGGGGGGGGGGACCGAGCGCGAGGGGGGGGGGGGGACCGAGCGCGAGGGGGGGGGGGGGGACCGAGCGCGAGGGGGGGGGGGGACCGAGCGCGAGGGGGGGGGGACCGAGCGCGAGGGGGGGGGGACCGAGCGCGAGGGGGGGGGGGACCGAGCGCGAGGGGGGGGGGGGGACCGAGCGCGAGGGGGGGGGGGGGGACCGAGCGCGAGGGGGGGGGGGGGGGGGGACCGAGCGCGAGGGGGGGGGGGGGACCGAGCGCGAGGGGGGGGGGGGGGGGACCGAGCGCGAGGGGGGGGGGGGGACCGAGCGCGAGGGGGGGGGGGACCGAGCGCGAGGGGGGGGGGGACCGAGCGCGAGGGGGGGGGGGGGACCGAGCGCGAGGGGGGGGGGGGGACCGAGCGCGAGGGGGGGGGGGGACCGAGCGCGAGGGGGGGGGGGGGGACCGAGCGCGAGGGGGGGGGGGGGACCGAGCGCGAGGGGGGGGGGGGGACCGAGCGCGAGGGGGGGGGGGGGACCGAGCGCGAGGGGGGGGGGGGGGGACCGAGCGCGAGGGGGGGGGGGGGACCGAGCGCGAGGGGGGGGGGGGGACCGAGCGCGAGGGGGGGGGGGGGGACCGAGCGCGAGGGGGGGGGGGGGACCGAGCGCGAGGGGGGGGGGGGACCGAGCGCGAGGGGGGGGGGGGGACCGAGCGCGAGGGGGGGGGGGGGACCGAGCGCGAGGGGGGGGGGGGGGACCGAGCGCGAGGGGGGGGGGGGGGACCGAGCGCGAGGGGGGGGGGGGGGGACCGAGCGCGAGGGGGGGGGGGGGGACCGAGCGCGAGGGGGGGGGGGACCAAGCGCGAGGGGGGGGGGGGGACCAAGCGCGAGGGTGGGGGGGGGACCCGAGCTTCTGACCTGCCACCCATCTTTGCGCAATTACTGTATATACTTTTTCTTTAAGTTTAATACTATCTTTAACTTTTTTAGTTAACCACGGATGGCGAGTCCTCCCCTTGGAATTTTTTTCTTGTTGGAATGTATATACATATTCTGTGTATTTTGAAATATCCCCTTAAATGTCTGCCACTGCAACTCTACTGACCTATCCCTTAACCTAATTTGCCAGTTCACATTAGCTAGCTCTGCTTTCATGCCCTCACAATTGCCCTTATTTAAGTTTAAAATAGTCTTGGACCCACTCTTCTCTCTCTCAAACTGAATGTAAAATTCAATCATATTATGATCGCTGCTACCTAGAGGCGCCTTCACTATGAGGTCATTAATTAATCCTATCTCGTTGCACAATACCAGGTCTGGTATAGCCTGCTCTCTGGTTGGCTCCAGAACGTGCTGTTGTAAGAAACTAGCCTGAAAACATTCCATAAACTCATCTATGTTACTTTTGCCCATCTGATTTTTCCAGTCTATATGTGTATTGCACCGCAAATGGAATAGAAGATGAAAAAAAAGCTTCAGTGCTTCTGGATCTAATGGGCGCAGAAACATACAAGCTGTTACGCAACTTAATCACTCCAGCCGAACCGATGGACAAGAATTTTGAGGAGATTGTTGATAGCCTACACTGCCAATTCGAGGCAGGACTGGCAGATTCTCTGCAAGACAAATTCATCTGCGATCCCCTAAGTGTAGAAACACAAAAGAAGGTATCTTCTGGAAAAGATTTAACACTGGACAAGGCTTTCAGTGCAATAGGAGCGGCAAAGATACAGCAAAGGCCACAGGACTTCGGCACCCAGGAAATGACACGGGGTTTCAAGAGATGTTATCGCTGCGGCAGATCCAACCATGACCAGAGGGATTGCTGGTTCAAAGAAAAAGCATGCAGGCGATGCGGAAAGATGGGACACATTCCACGTGTATGCCGATCTGAAAATAAAAAAATCCACTAACGGGAAAAGAATCAATAAGGAAAAGCACAGAAAGGTACAAATGATGACGGACAGTAGCTCCAAAGACCAGAAGAGCGATAGCGACTCCGGGAACAAGAGACTAAGCTCTCTCAAATTACATAATGTAATTGCCAATGAAGATTACCAGACCATTTGGGTTACCCTCATAATAGCAGGGTCCCCAGTTAAAATGGAGCTAGATACAGGATCAGCTCTAACCGTAATAAATCGACGAGATTACGAGAGGCTATTTTCGCATATACCTCTAAAAGACACATCCATTATCTTAAAAACATATACGGGGCAGAAAGTATACCCCAAAGGAAAAATAAAGGTGCCTGTGGTATACAACGGCAAAGAAATACAAAAGTTGTATTTATACATTCTACAAGATGGTGGTCCACCGTTGTTGGGACGTGAATGGATAAGGAAGATACGTTTAGACTGGCACTCCATTCAGGCACTGACGGTGACCAGTAAGGAAAAAAACAAGGATGACATCATACCTGAACGATTAAAAGACATCTTGGCCAACGCCAAAGAAGTGTTTCAAGAGAAACTAGGAACCTTGAAAGGCATCACCGCCTCAATAAAAGTGGAAGATGCAGCAATTCCAAAATTTTTTAAGGCAAGACCGGTGCCATACGCAATACATCCGGCAGTCGAGGCAGAGCTGGAGAATTTGGAAAAGGCAGGCGTATTATCCAAAATAGATTGGAGCGAATGGGCAACACCCATCGTTCCAGTCATGAAAAAAGCATTGAAAAATAACTCTGAGGAACAGAGAAAAATTCACATCTGTGGGGACTTTAAGGTGACTGTAAACCCGGTCCTTCACACGGTACAGTATCCTCTTCCGAGGATAGAAGATATTTTCGCCTCACTATCCGGAGGAAAACGTTTCACAAAAATTGACTTGGCACAGGCATATCTACAGATGGAGGTTGAGGAGACCGCTAAAAAGTATCTCACAATAAACACACACAAAGGCCTGTACCAGTACAATCGACTGGTTTTTGGAGTAGCATCAGCTCCAGCCATCTGGCAAAGAGCTATGGAGCAAATCCTACAAGGGATTCCGGGGACTCAATGCTACCTAGATGACATCCTTATAACAGGAGAAAACGACAACGAGCACCTTGCCAATTTGGAGCAGGTGCTCACTAGGCTGAAAGAACGGGGCCTACAAGCAAATCGCCCCAAGTGCGAATTTTTCCAAAATCAGATATCATATTGTGGCCACATAATTAATAAGGAAGGGTTGCATAAGTCACCTGAAAAAATTGAAGCAGTTATAAAAGCCCCAGCACCTGAAAATGTTTCACAATGGAGGTCATTCCTGGGATTAATAAATTACTATCATAAGTTTATACCGAACTTATCAACTATTCTACACCCTCTTAATGATCTTCTACACACAGGAGTGATTTGGAAATGGAACGAAGACTGTAAACGTGCCTTCCATAAATGTAAAGACTTAATCACATCCGAGAAAGTTTTGGCTCATTACAACCCATCACTACCAATCAGACTGGCGTGCGATGCATCCCCTTACGGCATAGGAGCGGTATTGTCCCATAGATTCCCTGATGGCTCGGAACGGCCGATAGCTTTTGCATCACGCTCATTGAACTCAGCTGAGCGTAACTATTCCCAGATAGACAGGGAAGCACTCAGCCTGGTATGGGGAGTGAAGAAATTCAACCATTACCTACATGGACAAAAATTTACCTTGCTGACTGACCATCAACCCCTCATCTCCATATTCAACCCTAAGAAAGGTGTCCCCATTATGACAGCACAAAGACTACAGAGGTGGTCCCTTTTTCTAGGGGCACACCAATACAACATTGAATACAAAGGGTCAAAACAGCATGGGAATGCTGACGGTTTATCGCGCCTGCCGTTGCCAACGATAGAAGAGGCACCTACAGTAGACCCAGTAGAGATATTCCACTCTACCATAGTGGAATGTCTACCGGTGACAAATTCTGCCATTGAAAGGGAGACCAGAAATGACCCTACTCTCTCATGGGTCTACGATTTAACAATGAAGGGATGGCCAGCACATGGCGAACCACTGTTGCCAGCATTCTCGCAAAGAAGAGAACAGCTGTCAGTGTGCCGAGGAACCTTGATGTGTGGATCCAGAGTGGTGATTCCACCCAAACTCCAGGATAAAGTGCTAAAGGAGCTTCACGAGGGGCATCTGGGTGGAGTGAAAATGAAGAACCTAGCTAGGGCATTTGTATGGTGGCCAGGTATCGATGGAGACATCGAAGACATGACCAAGAGCTGCCTAGGATGCCAGAAGGTCCAAAATGCTCCGCCACAGGCCCCTCTACATCCATGGGAGTGGCCCTCATCTCCCTGGCAAAGGGTGCACATCGACTTTGCTGGTCCATTTATGGACTCAATGTTCTTAATCGCGGTTGATGCACACTCCAAGTGGCCGGAGGTAATAAAGATGTCCTCCACCACCACGGAAAAAACCATCACAGTATTAAGGACCATATTTGCCAGGAATGGGCTGCCGGAACAGATATGTTCTGATAATGGACCGCAATTTGTGTCCGAAGAATTCAGAAAGTTCTTAAAGAACAATGGGGTAAAGCACTACACGTCCGCCCCATACCATCCCGCCACCAATGGATTGGCTGAAAGGTTTGTCCAGACCTTTAAGAAGGCCATCAAGGCCATGGGTAATGAAGACATAAAACTTCAGCACAAGGTGGATAACTTCTTATTTGCATATAGGAATGCAACACATATGGTTACAAACCAAACTCCCGCCATGATGTTCTACAATAGAAACCTAAGATGCCGGCTGGATTTGGTCAAGCCCAACATCCGAAGGGACGTGGAGAACCGGCAGTTTCAGGGCATGAATGAAAGGCCAACTAAGGCCTTCCAGATAGGCCAACCGGTTTTGGCCCGGGACTACCGTACCGAGAAATGGCAGCCTGGAACTATCTGCACACGACTAGGACCACTGATGTATACCGTGGACATCGGAGAAAGCATAATAAGGCGCCATGCTGACCAAATCATCAAGTCATCCGAAAAGGGACAACCTACACCACCACGCTATACATCTAACGATGAAGTAGAGATACCCATATCTACCTCCGATCCGGTGATACTGGAACCCGACACTGGCCTTCAAGCCGAATCAGCCTTGACAGAAGAACCTACTACACCACCAGAAACTACTACACCCCCGAGGCGTTATCCGGACCGAGTCAGGAAGCCTCCTGAGAGACTAACTTATAATTAATTAATACAGCAATGTATATTATTTTGCATGTAACATGTAATTAATAATTACTTAAAATATGATGTACTAGTTAGCTAGAAGGGGAGGAATTGTGGTGTATGTGCCTTTAAGAGCAATTGTGGTGTATGTGCCTTTAAGAGCCCCAGGTGTGCGTAATGCCGGTAATTGCCACTTGGGCTATATAAGCCTGTGTATTGTGTATATCCTTTAGAACCGCCCCCCCCCCCAGAGTTGCTTAGTAAATACCTATGAACCAACTCCTGTCTTCAGTGTCTTTATCTACACACGGACACTACAATATGCAGATTAAAATCCCCCATGATTATTACCATTACCATCAAGCTAGGGCACCAAAACTGGTTCAACAATGAGTGTAGAAGAGCATACCAGGAGCAGCACCAGGCATACCTAAAAGCAGCGCCAACCTGGGGAAGCTGCAACACAAGACTACATGCATGCTAAAAAGCGGAAGTAGCACACTATAGACAGGGCTAAGCGATCCCACAATCAATGGATCAGATCAAAGCTCTGCAATCCTGCCACATCCAGTCACGAATGGTGGCGGACCATGAAACAACTAACGTGAGGAGGAGGCTCTATGAATATCCCCATCCTCAATGATGGTGGAGCCCAGCACGTGAGTGCAAAAGACAAGGCTGAAGCGTTTGCAACCATCTTCAGCCAGAAGTGGCGAGTGGATGATCCATATCGGCCTTCTCCTGAGGTCCCCACCATCATAGAAGCCAGTCTTCAGCCAATTCGTTTCACTCCACGTGACATCAAGAAATGGCTGAGCACACTGGGTACAGCAAAGGCTATGGGCCCCGACAACATCCCGGCTGTCATGCTGAAGACTTGTGCTCCAGAACTAGCCGCGCCTCTAGCCAAACTGTTCCAGTACAGCTACAACACTGGCATCTATCCCGACAATGTGGAAACTGCCCAGGTACGTCCTGTCCACAAAAAGCACGACAAATCCAATCCAACTAATTACCGTCCCATCAGTCTACTCTCAATCATCAGCAAAGTGATGGAAGGTGTCATCAACAGTGCTATCAAGCAGCACTTACTCACCAATAACCTACTCACTGATGCCCAGTTTGGGGTCAGCCAGGACCACTCGGCTCCAGACACCATTACAGCCTTGGTCCAAACATGGACAAAAGAGCTGAATTCCAGAGGTGAGCTAAGAGTGACTGCCCTTGACGTCAAGGCAGCATTTGACCAAGTGTGGCATCAAGGAGCCCTAGTAAAACTGAAGTCAATGGGAATCGGGGGGAAACTCTCTACTGGCTGGAATCATACCAAGCACAAAGGAAGTTGGTTGTGGTGGTTGGAGGTCAATCATCACAGCCCCAGGACATCACTACAGGAGTTCCTCAGGGCAGTGTCCTAGGCCCAACCATCTTCAGCTGCTCTATCACTGACCTTCCCACCATCATAAGGTCAGAAGTGGGGATGTTCGCTGATAACTGCACAGTGTTCAGTGCCATTTGCAACTCCTCAGATAATGAAGCAGTCCATACCCGCGTGAAGTAAGACCAAGGCGAAATTCAGGCTTGGGCTGATAAGTGGCAGGTAACATTCGCGCCAAGCAATGACTATCTCCAACAAGCGAGCGACTAACCATTGCCCCCTGACATTCAACAGCATTACCATCACCAATTCCCCCACCATCAACGTCCTTGGGGGGGGGGGGTCACCATTAACCAGAAACTTAACTGGACCAGCCACATAAATACTGTGGCAACAAGAGCAGGTCAGAGGCTGGGTATTCTCCGGCGAGTGTTTCACCTCCTGACTCCCCAAAGCCTTTCCACCATCTACAAGGCACAGGTCAGCAGTGCGATGGAATACTCTCCACTTGCCTGGATGAGTGCAGCTCCAACAACACTCAATAACCTCGACACCATCCAAGACTAAGCAGCCCGCTTGATTGACATCCCATTCACCACCTTAAACATTCACTCCCTCCACCACTGGCACACCGTGGCTGCAGTGTGTACCATCTACAAGATGCACTGCAGCAACTCGCCAAGGCTTCTTCGGCAGCACCTCCCAAACCCGCGACCTCTTCCACCTAGTAGGACAAGGGAAGCAGGCGCATGGGATCACCACCACCTCCAAGTTCCCCTCCAAGTCACACACCATTCTGACTTGGAAGTATATCGCCGTTCCTTCATCGTCGCTGGGTCAAAATCCTGGAACTCTCTCCCTAACAGCACTGTGGGAGTACCTTCACCACACGGACTGCAGCGGTTCAAGGTGGCGGCTCACCACCACCTTCTCAAGGGCAACTAGGTATGGGCAATAAATGCTGGCCTTGCCAGCGATGCCCACATCCCATGAACGAATAAAAAGAGAGCAAGAAAGAAAAAAGAGAAAAACAGAGAGAGAAAAAGAGAGAGAGAGAGAAAAACAGAGAGAGAGAAAAAGAGAGAGAAAGAGAGCGCGCGAGAGGGCGGGCGCGAGAGAGAGAGAAAAACAGAGAGGGAGAGAAACTGAGAAAGGGAAAGAGAGAGAGAAACAGAGAGAAAATGATTGAGTGGCTCTACCTACAGCAGGATAATTGGTGACAGAGGGACTCCCTGTTGGAGCCCCAGGCATTTCGTAGTTCACATTTGCAGAACTTAACTTTCTTGACCTGTGTTTTCCATGTTACTGTTTCTATTGTACAAAGAGTGATGAACAACCTCCACTCCTACCTCAGTCTCCTTCCTATCCACAGGTTCCCAACTTGCTTCCGAGCGCTGGTCGTCACTGTGGACGGACAGAGATTCCTCAATATCACTGTCATCCGACTCTCTCAGGCAGGTCTGCAAATCAGAGTAGGTGAAACATTTACCATACAACAGCACAGACTTAGCAGCAATAAAAGCAGTGAACTACAGTCCAAGTCAGCACTGTTAACACTGTACCAAACTCTGTACTATTCACACCATACACTGAATCAAACACTGCTATTTGCACACGCTGCACCGAATCAGATCACAAACCACTAAATCTGCATCATTTACACAAGTTGCACTGAATCCCAGAACGTTGACACCACAGATTCCATTTACGAGGCCAAAGGCACAGATGGCAGCTTTAAGAACATAAGAAATAGGAGCAGGAGTAGGCCATTCAGCCCTTCGAGCCTGCTCCACCATTCAGTAAGATCATGGCTGATCTTCTACCTCAACGCCACCTTCCCGCACTATCCCCATATCCCTTGGTTCCCTTAATATCCAAAAATCTATTGATCTCTTTCTTGAATATACTCAATGCCTGAGCATTCACAGCCCTCTGGGGTAGAGAATTCCAAAGACTCACAACCCTTTTGAGTGAAGACATTTCTCCTCATCTCAGTCCTAAATGGCCGACCCTCTATTCTGAGACTGTGACCGCTAGTTCTAGACTCCCCAGCCAGGGGAAACATCCTCCCTGCATAGGCTTGTCAAGCCCTTTCAGAATTTTATGTCCAATGAGATCACCTCTCATTCTTGTAAACTCTAGGGAACATAGGCATAGTCTACTCAATCTCTCCTCGTAGGACAATCCCCCCATCCCAGGAATCATTCCAGTGAAGCTTTGTTGCACTCTCTTCTATGGCACGTATCCTTCCTTAGGTAAGGAGACTAAAACTGTACAAAGTACTCCAGGTGTGGTCTCACCAAAGCCCTATATAATTTCAATAGAACTTCTTTACTCTTATACTCCAATCCTTTTGTAATAAAGGCTAACATACCATTTGCTCTCCTAATTGCTTGCTGTATCTACATGTTAACTTTCTGTGATTTGTGTACAAGGACACCCAGCTCCCTCTGAATAACAACCTTTCACCATTTAAAAAATGTCCTGCTTTTCTATTTTCCCTACCAAAGCGAATAACTTCGCATTTCTCCACATTATACTCCATCTGCCATGTTCTTGCCCACTCACTGAACCTGTCTATATCCCTCTGCAGCCTCCTCACAACTTACTTTCCCACCTAGCTTTGTATCGTCAGCAAACGTGTGGTGGGTTAGGACTTCTTCTGCTCGCCCTCTGGATCTGCCCAACCCTGACCCATTTTACAGGGGCTCATTCATGATGCATGTCGGGCTCTGGGTGCGATTCCTGCCACCAAGAGGAAGACTGCCAGCATAAGAGCAGAAAATCCCGGCAGGAACATTATATCAGAGGAGGAAGTGAGGGGCCTTAAAGAGGCAGAAGCACCCTGAAGATCAGAGCTCATGGCCCACTGGAGGCCTCGGCGGAGACCGGCGCCATCAGCAGCGAAGTGTTTGGGGCCAGACTGGAAGGTGAGGAGGTGGCTACAAGACCATTTCCCTCCATTGGGGGAAATTGGAACCTTTATTGCCACATGGCAGCCCGAGGAAGCGACAGAAAGCGAGACGGACAGTAAGAAAATCACCTGGGAACTCTAGCATCATTTGCATGCAGCGGGCAGGAAAGGAATAACTTGTGGTGGTCCTGGCAAGAGCAGGGGATGGGAACTCCAAGTTGGAATGATGGGCTTCGGTAGCTGTATTTTCCCTCATTCTCTGCCCTGATACTGCCAGATTTTGGATAAGAGCACAATGGGGAAATTCCCCCATATTGTAGGGTAGGAATCAATACACAAACATGTTGGTAAGGAGGGAGCACTACACAGACAGGTCATAAGGAGGGATCACTATACAGACACACCGCAGGAAGGGGACACCACACGTTGAGGAGGGAGCTTTACGCAAGCACACCTGGAGAGGAAGCAGAAATTACAACAATGTAGGAGTCCCAGCTATACAAACACTTTCTCCTGATTTTAAATAGTCATTTGATTTAGACAATGGGATGCAATCTATACTGTAACCTGGCAATCTTAGGGTCTAATCCTGCTTAAAATATGGTCACGTTAACAGTAGACATTGCAGGTTGCGGCTCAGAGCGCATTCTGCGTTACATCTCTATCGTTCGTACCAAATGTAAAACAGGGCCACTGATCAGACAACTTCAACAATAGGCTTCTGATCCAGTTACAGGATTCCATTAACAATGGTCTTACAAAGGAAGGAAAGGACTTGCATTTACAAACTTGTAGCATGGGATGTTCCATCTTCTAAACAGACAGCAAAATCCAGCGGCACAAGACATTGCATGCCTTGGGAAGGAGTTAAAAGCAGAAGTGTGGGCTTCCCAATGGCTCAGTGATAAAAGCACCACCTGCTGTAGCACAAAGCCAAACAGACCTGAAGGTCGCAGGTTCAACCTCTGGTCTGTGCTTAGTTAGCTGATCGCAGCTAGCTGCCAGTACAAGTGGCCCCAGTAACCTTGGGCTAGGGAAGAGAGAAAAAAAAAAAATCAGCCATGGCCCCCCACTCCGAACTGAAATCCAGTGACAATGATGGAAGGGTATGACACAAATGGCATCCTATGTGACGGTGGTGCATTATCCCTAGTTGACCGCTTTGGAATTTCGATGCAGTCAACCACACCATCTTCCTCCAACGACTCTCCTGTGTCGACCAGTTCAGTGAACCTGCACTCACCTGGTTCCACTCTTACCTATCCCAAGATCGTACCCAGAGCATCTCCAGCAATGGCTTCCCTGCACACTCCATTACCTCTGAAGTCTCACAAGGATCTATCGTTGGCCTCCTTTTTCTCTTCTGCGTGCTGCCTCTTTGCAATATCTTCGAATGACATGGCATTAGCTTCCATATGTACTGTATGTTGATGACACCCAGCTCTATCTATCCATCATTTGTCTTGATCTCGTCATTGCTTCTGTGCTATCAGGCTGCTTGCCCAAAATGCTGTCTTGGATAAGCTACAACTTACTCCAGTGAAACAGCGGGAAAAGTTATCGTCTTTGCCCCCCCAACTGCTTGCTTGCCACCGATTCCATCCTCCTCTCGGCCACTGTCTCAGACTGAACCAAACTGTTTGTAACTGCAGTGTCTGATACGGCTCATGAGCGGAGCTTCCAACCTCTCATCCTTTCTATCACAAAGACCACCTACATCCACCACTGTAACGTCGCCTGCTCCTGCCTCTATCTCAGTCCATCTGGTGCTGAAACCCTCATCTATGTCACCTCCAGCCTAGACTATTCCAATGCTGGCTCCCATTCTCCACCCTCAGTGAACTTCAGCTCAACCAAACCTCTGCTACCTGTATCCCATACACCCATCACCCGTATCTCTATACTTACATTGGCTCTCAGTCTCCCAACACCTCAAGTTTAAAATTCTCATCCTCATGTTTAAAGCCCTTCATGGCCTTGCCTCTCCCTATCTCTGTAACCTCCTCCAGCAGTACAACCCCCTGCCTCTGAACCTGGCATGTTGTGCATTCCACTCCCTTCACCTCACTATTTGTACCTGTGCCTTGAGCCAACTAGGCCCCACACTCAAATTCCCTTTCTAAACTCTCTGCCTTACCACCTCCCTCCCGTTTCTGAGAGAAATAAAAACCATGGGTTAGATACAGCTGAGATACTTTCTAAGGTAAACTGGCCTGAAACACTGTCCAGCCTTACAGTGGGAGAATAGCCATTTGGGTAAGGTAGTGGTGTGAAGCTGTTACCATGGAAATGTTACCATGGCATTTTGCATTCCAAGAGGAATTCAACTTTAGTTGGAATGGAGGGGAAAAAAAGTGGGAAAAATGGACATAATTGCTGAATCATGTGATGTGCTCTTTAAATGAAAGTCACAGTTGCTCATTTCTTAGTCGCTTCAGATGTCAGGTGTCAGCCAGGGCTCAGTGGCAGCAATCTTGCCCGAGTCAGAAGGTTGTGGGTTCAAGCCCCACTCCAGAGACTTCAGCATGCAAGCCAGGCTGAAACTTCAGTGCAGTACTGAGAGAGTGCTGCGCTGTCAGAGGTATCGCCTTTTGGATGAGACGTTAAATCAAGGGCCCATCTGTCATTACCTGTGGACGTAAAAGATCCCATGGCACTTTTAGAAGATCAGATGAGTTGTGTGTGTTCTGGCCAACATTTATCCCTCAACCAACATCATGAAATTCATCTCATTGCTGTTTGTGGGACCACGCTGTGGGCAAATTGCCTGCTGCACATTCCTACATTATAACAGTGACTACACTCCATTGGCTGTGAAGTGCTTTGAGACTTTGAGGGTGTAAAAGGCGCTATATAAATGCAAGTTCTTTAGTTACACTGGGCTAGCACAGCCCTTAGAGGCTAAAGATTCTTTTCACTTACAAAGTCGTCCCCATAGTCAAGGTCAAGCTCCGCAGGGGACGTACAGTACTGCTGACTGTCTAGTCTCATCTGGAGTTCATGAACCTGTCGGCGAAGCAACTCGACCTCCTGCTTGTAAGTAGCCTCGATCTGCCGCAACCTCTGCTGAACTGCATCCACGGGAAATGGCAATCCATCGTCATCGACATAGCTTGGGGACGACTCCAAAGTGGTGGGGGCAGTCTGCCGAACCGGCTGAAGTTGTCTCCAATGCGATGAGTGAGTGAAAAAACCACAAGTCTTTACATTTGACCCCAACGAGTAAAGGCTGGAATGGATCTGATGGGATTGTCGGAGATTTTTAAGTGCTCCTATTTGTTCCTCCTTAAGCAGATACTGTCCATTCACTGCAGAACCCACTCTCAGGTGCTTATTGTTTAGTCTTTTATAATGACAACCATTGAGCTTGGCTCTCCGGTGGCCTGTATCCCCACTGTAGGCTGATTTTACCAAGCCCTGTACACTGTCCCAGTTGGAGCTCAGCAATGAGAAGTCACTGAACTGACTCTGACAGATGTGTTTTCTGATAGTCCTCACATTCTCTATCGCTGTCCGCCCAACCCTATACTGCTCTGCTTCATTCTGAAGTCCATTTACGAGCAGGATACCGTTCTTCGCAAAGCTCAAGTCCTTAGGGGGGGAAAAGCCATCTGCTTTTGTGTTCTCCTCAGTCACCGTCTCTGTGGAGCTGTTCATCACAGAAACTTTCTCCTCGAGGTTAAGCATGTCTGCCATGGAATGGAGGTAGGGTTGTAAAGCGGAAGGGCTGCCATCACATTCTGGTAACTGGTCAGTGCCCGAGGCGATGGTCTTTCCAGACGGGTTTGGTACAAATTGTTCACACTGACCTGGGAGATTTTCATAATTCCTATTTTCTTTCACTTTTGCCTTAGTAAATTCATCCTTTGCAGTAATCCTAAGCGCTTTTTCCTCTTGTTCGCTACTTGCAATTGCATTAGTGAGATCATTTAAAGGCTTCTCCTGTTGAGTGTCTTTGGGATGGGTCAATGGTTCAAGGTTTCCATAGTGCTGTATCTTATCATTCAGATTTCTGGTATCTGGCGATTCCTCCTCTTCTGCAGTAAGAGATAGGCTATTGACTGGATTTTCCTCTCTAGCCTCCTCTGCTGTTTCCATTGGATCTATCAGGCCATTTATTCCTAGTACAGGGAGGGATGCTCCAGCCCCAATTTCAGGGATATCAGGGACATTGGGTACATCAGGGACAGCTAGCACAGGCATGTTTCTGAGCTCTGGAGTGAGACGTCCTTCCTGACAATGTTGGTTTATGTTGGGATCGCTGGATGTTCTTGTAAGTGGAGCTCCACTGTCACAGGCCAAGGGAAGATTGTCCACAGAGCGGGCTTTTGGTAATCTAGGAAAAAAAACACAAAAAGAACTCCGATTATTTCAGGAAACAAGAGAATTCACACAGTGAAACCTAAAATTAAAATCAACTAGCAACATGATGTTTGGACCCTATTCCAGCCTCAGACCTGCCGAGTCCCCTCTTCCCAATGCTTCTCCACTCAAGGTTACGGAACAATCAGGGAGAGGTGGTGTTGGGACAGAGAACAAATGTGCAGCATTTGTAGGCAGACCTACCTCAATGAGCAGGACAAGAGGCTGTGGCCTCGGGTCACTGCTTGGAAGGAGTGACTGAATGGAAGGGTAGGCTTGAAGGAAGCTAGCCAAGAGGCTGTGACCAGAACAGAAAATGAAGCAGAAGAGAATCACAGAAGCCTATGCAGGCCCCATATTGTTAGGAGAATTTGAGATGAGGGCAGCAAGTTATAATGGAAACCATCTACACTGAGGGAGGAACTTCCAGGATGTCCCACAGAAAGGACAAACCTTACAACGTCTGTATGCGGCAACATACGACAGGTACACAGCTGCACCCATAAAGGGAAGAGCTTTAACACAGGAGAACCAATGAAACTGCCAATAGAGTCTTGTGTCTATTGTGGAAGTCCAATCTAGGAATGAACAAACCTCAAAATACTAGGGAGAGAAACTCAATATTTATCATTTGGAACTTCCAACAGCTTAAATCTGCTCTATAGACGTCTACCACTCCATAGCAACTATAGCAAGTTTCAATCCAATTCAAAAAGATGGGATGGAGAATATGGAAAGGGAGCATTTGAAATAAAATATATCTTTTATGAAACACTTTATAGTCATAATATTTCAATTTCAGTGTAGCAAGGTTCTACAGCGTATATGCTTTCAATTACATATTTCTAAAACTTATGGATTAAAAAAGCTAATTTGCAGGAATTATTTTATTTTCTCAAGAGTTATTTTTTTCCCCTTCACCTGCACTTGAATTTTAATCAGTGGTGTTGACTATGTAAAGCTATCTGATTACTGGAACAGCTACTCTTGATTAGAGTGCGTTCAACCCCGCTCTGCTCACCAGCACCGCAATTCAAACTCTAATTTTAATCCGTGCCAGTGTGTGATGACCGCCAGACCAACTGTTGACAACCAGATGGAAACTTAGGCAGGTAAGGAAAGAAAGAACACCAGCACTTTAAAACATGATCAAAACTGGCACATCAGGGAGGGAAGAAATTGACTGCCACTGTTCACATCGACTGAAAAAGGATCGGCAATAGCTTTCAACCTCTTCCTCCACAGGTACACTCTGATTTTTGGCAATTTTAGCTGTCCCCAGCCACGTCGTAATTCTAATCATTCCTTACAGAATCTCATTGAAGAACTATCAAGGACAGTTAGTCATAAATCTGTAACGCTGACCATTCTGTCACCTGACTGGCCCAGAGACTGCCAAGTTACTAATTACTGGAAGAATAGCAAGCCTGAGGATTGGGAGGGTTTTAGAAATTAGCAAAGGATGGCCAAGAAATTGATAAAGAGGCAGAAAATAGAATGAGATTAAACTAGCAAGAAATATAAAAACAGATTGTAAGAGCTTCTATAAGTTTGTAAAAAGGAAGAGAGTAGCGAAAGTAAATCTGGGTCCCTTAGAGGCTGTGACAGGAGAAATTATAATGAAGAATAAGGAAATGGCAGAGACATTAAATATTTTGTATCTGTCTTCACAGTAGAAGACACGAAAAGCATTCCAGAAATAGTGGGGAACCAAGGGTCTAATGAGAGTGAGGAACTTAAAATAATTAATATTCATAAAGAAAAAGTACTAGACAAATTAATGGGACTAAAAGCCAACAAATCCCCTGGACCAGACTGATCCTTGTGGTTTTAAAAGAGATGGCTGCAGAGATAGCGGATGCATCAGTTCGGATTTTCCAGAATGATCCCCACGGTTGGAAGGTAGAAAATGTAACCCGACTATTTAAGAAAGGAGGGAGAGAGAAAACAGGGCAACTAGCCTGACATCAGTAGTAGAGAAAATGCTAGAATCTATTAGGGATGTGGTAACAGGTACTTAGAAAATCATAATATGATTAGGCAGAGTCAGCACAGTTTTATGAAAGGGAAATGTGTATGACAAACCGGAGTGTTTTTTTTAGGGTGTAACTAGCAGGGTAAATAAGGGGAACCCGTGGATGCAGTAGATTTCCTTCTTTCTGTATATTTGGATTTTCAAAAGGCATTCAATAGGGTGCCACGTAAGAGGTTGTTACACAAGATTAGGGCTCATGGGATTGGAGGTAATATATTAGCATGGATTGAGGATTGGTTAACGGACAGTAAACAGAGAGTAGAGATAAACAGGTCATTTTCGGGTTGGCAGGTTGTAACTAGTGGGGTGCCACAAGGATCAGTGCTTGGGCCTCAGCTATTTACAATCTATATCGATGACTTAGATGAGGGGACCGAGTGAAATCTATCCAAGTTTGTTGACGATACAAAGCTAGGCGGGAAAGTAAGCTGTGAGGAGGACGCAAAGGGATATAGACAGGTTAAGTGATTGGGCAAGGCAGCAGCAGGTGGAATATAATGTGGGGAAATGTGAAATTATCCACTTTGGTAGGAAGAATAGAAAAGCAGAATATTTTTAAATGGCGAGACGAGTAAATGTTGGTATTCAGAAGGCTGAGGTCCAACAAAAAACTCGCGACCTAAAGAATAGATGGTGGGTGGAGAAAGCGCAGGAGATCCAGCAGCTAACCGACAACCACGACGTGCGTGGATTCTTTAGCGCAGTCAAGACCATCTACGGCCCAAGCACCCAAGGCCCTTCCCCACTGCGGGCCAAGAACGGAGAGGTACTCATCAAAGACAGGGAAGCAGTCAGTGCCCGCTGGAAGGAGCACTTCGAAGATCTCCTTAACCACGACTCTATCTTCGACATGAGTGTCCTCAACTCCATCCCACAGCATGCTACCTGCCACCATCTCAGCACAACCCTAGCCCGGCATGAGGTTGAAAAGGCCATCCGACAACTGAAGAAAAACAAGGCCTCAGGAGCAGATGGAATCCCTGCCAAGGCACTAAAGCATGGCGGCGAAGCACTGCTGGTGTAAATTCATGAACTCATTTCTCTTATCTGGAAGGAGGAGAGCATGCCAGGGGATCTCAGAGACGCCGTAATTGTGACCATCTTCAAGAAAGGTGACAAGTCCGATTGCGGTAATTACAGAGGAGTTTCCCTGTTGTCTGCCACAGGGAAAGTCATCGCAAGAATCCTCCTCAATCGCCTTCTCCCAGTGGCCGAAGAGCTCCTCCCAGAGTCGCAATGCGGATTCCGCCCACTAAGGGGCACAATGGACATGATCTTCACCGCATGTTAATTACAAGAGAAATGCAGGGAACAGCACCAACCGCTGTACATGGCCTTCTTTGATCTCACAAAGGCCTTCGACACTGTCAACCATGAGAGATTATGGAGTGTCCTCCTCAAATTCGGCTGCCCTCAAAACTTTGTCACTATCCTCCGCCGGCTTCACGACGACATGCAAGCCGTGATCCTGACCAACGGTTCCACCACAGACCCAATTCACGTACGAACCGGGGTCAAGCAAGGCTGTGTCATCGCACCAACACTCTTCTCGATCTTCCTTGCTGCAATGCTCCATCTCACCCTCAGTAAGCTCCCCACTGGAGTGGAGCTAATTTACAGAACAAACGGGAAACTGTTCAACCTCCGTCGCCTCCAGTCCAGATCCAAGGTCATCCCATCCTCTGTCGTCGAATTACAGTATGCAGACGACGCTTGCGTCTGCGCTCGCTCGGAGGTCGAACTCCAAACCATCGTCAACACCTTCAACGAAGCGTACGAAAGCTTGGGCCTTACACTAAGCATCCGTAAGACAAAGGTCCTCTACCAACCTGCCCCCGCCACACAGTACTGCCCCCCAATTATCAAAATCCACGACAAGGCCTTGGACAATGTGGACCACTTTCCATACCTCGGGAGCCTACTGTCAACAAGGGCAGACGTCAACAACGAAGTCCAACACCGCCTTCAGTGTGCCAGTGCAGCCTTCGGTCGCCTGAGGAAGAGTGTGTTTGAAGACCAGCACCTCAAACCCGGCTCTAAGCTCATGGTCTACAGAGCAGCAGTGATACCCGCCCTGCTGTATGCCTCAGAGACATGGACCATGTACAGCAGGCACCTCAAAGCACTGGAGAGGTACCACCAACGCTGCCTCCGCAAGATCCTGCAAATCCATTGGCAGGATAGGCGCACCAACGTCAGTGTTCTCACTCAGGCCAACATCCCCAGCATCGAAGCTTTGACCACGCTCAATCAGCTCCGATGGACGGGTCACATTGTCCGCATGCCCGATACGAGACTCGCAAAACAAGCGTTCTACTCGGAGCTCCGGCACGGCAAGAGAGCCCCAGGTGGGCAGAGGAAACACGTTAAGGACACCCTCAAAGCCTCCTTGAAAAAGTGTAACATCCCCACCGACACCTGGGAATCCCGGGCCCAAGACCGCACAAAGTGGAGGAGAAGCATCCGGGAAGGCGCCGAACACCTCGAGTCTCTTCACCGGGAGCAAGCGGAAGCCAAGCGCAGGCAGCGCAAGGAGCGCACGTCAACCCAAGCACCGCGCCCACCCGCCCGTTCAACCACCATCTGCCCCACCTGTGACAGAGACTGTAGGTCCCGCATTGGACTAATCAGTCACCTGCGAACTCATTTTTAATGTGGAAGCAAGTCATTCTCGGTTCCGAGGGACTGCCTAAGAAGAAGGTCTTCAGAGGGATTTGGGTGTCCTTGTACACGAATCACATAAAGTTAACAGAGGTACAGCAAGCAATTAGGAAAGCAAATGGTATGTTAGCCTTTACTACAAGGGGGTTGGAGTACAAGAGTAAGGAAGTATTGCTGCAATTACAGGAAACTCTTTTTTATCCGGCACCCACGGGACCGGCGTGCTGCCGATTGATCAGAAAGTCCGGATTACAGAGAGGTATACTTACTAAGGTACGAGAGCCCCGTACACGGCCACAGATCCAGGCGTCCCTGTTGCATGGCAACAGGTGCAGGAACCCCGGTTACACGGCCACAGATCCAGGAACCCCGGTTACACGGCCACTAATATGAAGTAAAACTTACCTGAACCTACACCTGAATTTTGCCGGTTAAGAGAGATTTCTGGTTATTTAGGTGCCGGTAAAGAGAGTTTCCTGTATATAGGGCTTTGGTGAGATCACAACTGGAGTACTGTGCACAGTTTTGGTTTCCTTACCTAAGGAAGGCCTTGGAGGAGGTGCAACGAAGGTTCACTAGAATGATTCCTGGGATGGGGGACTGTCCTATGAGAGATTGAGTAGAATGGGCCTATATTCTCTGGAGTTTAGAAGAATGAGAGGTGATCTCATTGAAAAGTAGAAAATTCTTAGCGGGCTTGACAGGGTAGATGCTGAGAGGCTGTTTCTCCTGGCTGGGTGTCCAGAGCTAGGGGTCAGTCTCAGGATAAGGGGAATGCCATTTAGGACCGAGAAGAGGAGACATTTCTTTACTCAGCGGGTTGTGAATCTTTGGAGTTCTCTACCCCAGACAGCTGTGGATGCTCAGTCATTGAGTATATTCAAGATGACTGAGCTCGATAGATTTTTTGACACTAAGGGAATCAAGAGATATTGGGATAGGGCGGGAAAGTAGAGTTGAGGTAGAAGATCAGCCATGCTCTTATTGAATGACAGAGCAGGCACGAGGAGCCGTATGGCCTACTTCTGCTCCTATTTCTTATGTTCTTATACTGGTTGGTTCAGCACACTAAAGCAGCAAGACTTAGAGATACAGCGCTAACCTGTGAATTATGACAGATCTGCATAATATAAATGAAACAGGAGCTCAGTTACAATAGAGCCTACTAAGTGAGTAACCAATTGCCAAAAAAACTTACTCATTTAAGTGGGATAGCTTACTAATCAACTTTGCCATTTTCTCACTGTGTTTCATTCAGTCTGGCAACAGAAACAGTCAAAGGGGAGGACAGAGAGTCAGGGAGAACACAGTGAGGCAGGGCAGAGAAAAGTATTGGGAGAGGCTGATGACAGATTAAAATAAAGCCCACATATCTGTTCATAGTTCCTTAACACCATGTAAAGTAGAGCAGGGAGGGCTCCCAGTGCACTTCCTCCCTCAACAAACATCACCAAAACAGATTAAGTGATCACTGCTGTTTGGAAAATTTGCCTACATAAAAAACCACTACACTTGAAGGTAATTCATTGTATGTAAAGCACTTGGGATGTTTATGAGGGACCTGATGAGGTGCCACAAAAATAAAAGGCTTTCTTTCTACTTGCTTCTCTGACAGCTAACTCACACAGACTGGGAACTGAACTGGAGACTTTCTGATCTTCTTAGTTCACTGTTATATTAAGCAGTGCCTTTGCCCATGAGGGAAAAAGGGGGCTACAAAATTCTAATTTTGACCACACATGGTTTTAGTTCAGAGATGTTAAGAGCTATTTGTTCTTCAGATAGTTTCTGATCAATTGAAGATTTAGGCTTCTGCTTTGTAAGCTATAATTACATTTAGTTACATCCCTGTATTCTGAATTGTCAAGATTAAGATAAGACTGATAGAAAATGCTCAAGTTTATGATTCTTGAGGGGTTGTGTCAAGCTAACCACTACTCAAATTCTGAACATCACAAAATCAGATCTAGGAAGTCTTCACGGGCCCTCAGAAATGTAAGCTTTATAAACCAGTAACTTGTAATTTTTTGCCAGATTGAGAAACTCAGCAGTGACTTGTATGCATAGAGAAGCATGGCAATTTCAACAAAGGATCACTGGGCTCTCCATAAGATTGACCTACACAGCATCAACGTACACTCAATCCTCTCCCCCTCCAGTGAGTGAACCCTGGCCTTGATCAACACTCAACCATCACCACCATTCTCAATCGCCCCGAGAGACTGAATCCCAGCCTTGACTGATACTGAACTCATTTCCAAATGAATTGCAGCATTTTTGTGTAGGACCATTAGACAACGTGAAGGAGGGGTAGCAGGCACCTGTATCTCCTGCTATCTGGAGAGTAGGCAGTGGCTGTGGGGTTCAGTGTCAGAGGAGTATCAATACATGATGAGAAAATGGGACAACGGATGAGGAAATTAGTTATGTGGATAGACTGGAGAAGCTGAAGTTGTTCTCCTTAGAGCAGAGAAGACAGAGGAGATTTGATAAAGGTGTTTAAAATCATGAATCGTTCAGATAGAGTAAATAAAGAGGAACTGTTTCCAATGGCTGACAAATCTATGTCCTCTGGTTATCGACCTAAGGTGATTGGTAAAAGGAGCCGAGGCGACATGAGGAAAAACATTTTTACGCAATGAGTGGTTAGAATGCACTGCCTGATAGAGTGGTGGATACAGATTCAATTGTAGCCTTCAAAAGGGAATTGGATAAATATTTCGAGAAAAAAATTGCAGGGACATGGGGAAAGAGCGGGGGAGTGGGACTAACTGGATTGCTCTTCGAAAGACCGGTGCAGACTCCATGGGCCGGGAGGCCTCTATCTGTGCTGTACTATTCTATGAAAAATTAATATTTCACTGCATTACTTGTCTGCTTTCTCAGCTCATCTAAGTTAATACACTAACAAAAGCCGAGTTGGAATGGCTCAATATAAATTATTTGTGTTTCAATACAGCCAATTGGAATACCGAATCCAGTCCACATACCTGTCCAGTGGCTTTCCAGCTCGTTCCTCTGCTGCTCCACCTCGGGAGAGGCAGAGCTCAGCACTGTCAGTGGGTGTGCATGGGGAAGAAATAGGCAGATACACAGCGGTCCACACATGAAGCGCCCGAACGTGACATACTGGGTGTAAAACCTGTCAAGTAAGAAAAATTACAGCACATTTTATAACATTGATTTATACTTTTTGTAGTATTTCCTTTCCTCATAACATCTGTCACAGCGTAACATCATTTAAGATTACCACTGACATAAAGGGACCACCCAGTGTAATACTAATCTATACAGACTACCGCAGGTAGGTTCCATTCCTGGTCTACTCTATGCTGAGGTCATTCTAAACCAGGCTGCATTTAGGGTGGCCAGGGCTAGGATAGATTTGCACGTTGCTCACCGTTTCACTGCTGGGGATGTACAGATAGTTCTGGAAGTTTTTGTTGCCAGTTCGTAGCAGTGACCAGACTGAGCAGGTGCGTTTGTAGATGTTGCGTGCCTCTCGCTCTCTGCTATTGTTACAGAGGAACGTTCCATACAGGCATGAATATGTATGTTGAACCAGCTTCACCTATGGAGAAATAAGGCAATGGGCTCAGGTACAAAATACCACCAATTATTAACAAAAAACACTGATTAATATTAATACTGAGGAACAAATTTGAAGGGTCAAGGACCAAAGAGCAGGACATCACAAAGGCTAAAAAAGTAAAAGGAAGTCAATGATTTCCATCATTTTGAGGGCTTAGGAAAGAATTAGGAAACACAGCAATGAGTGTGTTGGGTGGTGTGTTTGGAGCACAGAAAGAAGTTCAGAGAAAAACTGACCATGGTAATATTGATAAAAAGAGAGAGAGACAAGGAAGGCTGCAACAGTGAAAGAGATTAGAGACTAGTGGTGAGACAGTGATTGTCCATCGGACAAGCTTTTTCTTGTGTCCTGCCCAGGTGTGTTAGAAAGATGTTGCAAGAGCCTCTCAGATATGGGAGTAATATTCTAGTCTTGGAATTCAGCTTTATAGAGAGTCTAGAGTTATTGTGGGGAGATGATGCATGGCTATAAGCATGTTATATGGGTATCTACACACCTAGTATGTTTGGAAGGCTAATTCATGCTAATTAAACACAGAAGGCACTTTATCACATGTGCACCTTCTGCAAGTCGCCGATATTTAGAACCCTTACCAGGAATGCGTCGCTGAACTCAAAGAGACATGGGAACTGCTTCAAAAGCTGATGGACACAGTCCAGCCACTGCAGAAATACTGGACACTGCTCACTCAGGTCATCCAGATTTTCAGAGTGACCACACCGGTCACCAAACTTATGACCAAAATCCAGCCATTCAGTTTCCACCAGAACCTGGAATCCCTGTGAAATACACACAGTAAAACACTGAATACAGAGACCCAGTGACAACACACAGTAAAATGTCAATATTGTACAGAATAGATTAAAAAACTGTAGGCTTTCCATCAGCAGCTGAAAAAGAGACGTTAATGTTCGGGGTGGTGATCTTTGTCATTTTTGATGAAGGGTCTCCACCCAAAACATCAACCTGCCTTTTCTGTTCCAAATGCTGGTGGATCTATTTACTTCTAATGTTTTAGATTAACAGCATTTTCACATTCTATTATCTCTACCTAGGCTCAATGATGAATTAATGTTCTGATGATCACATTCCCAGGAAGAAACACATAGAACTTTGAAAGAGAGCAGCTTGAACTCGCTCGTTGAGCAGCTTGCCCACAGTTTGTTATAGTTTGGTAACAAATCTTTGACCTTTACATTACTTGTGGGCTAGATTGATAATCCAGAAACCTAATTCAGACACTCTGAATTATTCCTTCAAAAGAATATCTGGGGGATGCCAACAGCAGCTTTATCCTGGTGAAGATTACTACCAGTTACAGCACTGCCCATAATTACAAAACTCTGGTGGTGCAATAGGTTAGCGCATGCCTTTCATTTCAACCACTGATGGGATGGAAGTCTCCTGACTGCTGGCTGTAAGAGGCCTTTGTGGAATGAGTTTGGGCAATCTCAATCCAGTTCTGAGGTGGCACAGACCCAAAGAACAAAACTGCCCAGAACAGCACTACTTGGCAAACTCAGAGGCCACAGGTTGGCTGCTATGAATGGGGAATGTCACAGTGGTACTATAGGGTGCCTGATGCAGACACTAGGTACCCCTTGATAAACCCAAAGTTTACAACAAAAAAAGCACTTAAAGGGTGAGAAATGGATTTTATAAAAGGGATGTAATTCTATGGCTGACCTTGATCAGTTTTGCTATTTTCAGTTGACTTCCAGCTTGCATGCAAGTGTGAAACTCAGCATTTAGCTGATGTTCCCAGCTCCCAAACAGAGCACCTCTCAAAGACGTATATGCTCATGCATCAGCAATGATTTAAACTTAATGGAAACAAAAAACAGGAGTCTCCCGTTTAAAGAGTGAGAGTTAGTAGAATGCAGCTTGCCAGTTGGACAACTCCAGGACAAGGTTTCGAAGGAATTGCACCCTAGCGTATTCTTTCCATTACTTGATTAGGTCCATTCAAGAGACGTTTGCTGTGGTTTAAATTACTTCCCTGGGTTACTCATGGCTTCAAATTTCTGGTTTCATTCCAGCTTTTGAACTTTCTGTGCTTATCTGGTTTAGAATTCTGAAGAAACTATCAACCAAATGCAAGGTGTTGAAGCCCAGTTTGCTAATTATTGCTCACTCACAAACACAAACTATTAAGGGAACAAAGCATTGTTCACTTCAGTTGTTAAATGTGCGGCCCTCCTTTACATATTGTCCAATTGTCTTGGTTCAGTGAAGCTAGAGAAGTTCCGAGAATGACCCTAAGCACAGTGCCTTTCACTTCCAAGAGCTGGGTCTCATTCCCGGACAGAAGGGATGAAGACAGCCTCGCCAATGGGCATCAGACATTCTATCTGAATGAGGTTGGATTATCTCAAGCCAGTTTAGGGTGGATGTAAATCATAGCACGAAACATGTAGTAACTTGTATTTTACCCAAGTCCATCCATTTATGGTACATGGTTCAATCATACCTCAATTGTCCTATAATAGGGGTCCAATAGGATCTTGGCCAACGCTACTATCTGTGGAGTGCGATCCCAGCCGTCGGAGCAGTGTACAAGGACTGGCCTTCCCTCCCTGTCCACCACATTTGCCACCAGCATAGCTGCCTTCAACATCACAGATAAGTGTTGTAACCACTTGGTGCTCTCCAGGGCTGAAAGCCAACTGTCAACAAAATACAGGGGAACACATCCCATTGATTATGTGCAAAAGAAAATGGGTCAACATAACAAACCATACACACTGAGTGAAGTGTGTCCACTGCACAAAAGACATGGAAAATTGGTATCTACTGTAAGCAATAAATAGTGAACTGACATGTCTAATGCAAGCGTGAACTGGTGCACCTACTGCACGCAATGGAACCGGTGTTGAGTGTGTTTACTGTACACATCACACAAACACTATATACTATACTGCACACAACACATACACACAATCTGCTGCACAGAACGGATACACCTCATGCCCGAGGCCTATCTCCTGCTCCCTTCACCCCATTACCACCAAATTACCAACCACCTAACTTCCCTTTCTGGCCTCCATGCCAGCTGACATTATAAATGGTTCCCTCTCCTCAGGTACTGTCTCCCTCTTTTTCAAAGCCACTGTCTTCATCCCCCCTCCTCAAAAAGCCCTCCCTTGACCCATGTTCATGCAAACTACCTTACCATCTCCAATCTTTTTCTATGTTGGCCCCATCTAAATTTATGCCCACCTTTCCCACAACATGCTGTTTGAATTTCTCCAATCTGGTTTGCACCTATGCCACAGCACCACTAAGCCACAAATGAAAGTCACAAATGACATTTTCTGTGACTGTGATCGTTGTGCATTATCTCTCGTCAACCTATGCAGCCTTTGACAGTCGAACACCATCCTCGTCCAATGCCCCTCCTTTATTTTTCAGCTTAGTGGGATTACCCTCACTTGGGGTCACTCTTACCTATCTGATCATAGCCAAAGTATCTCCAGCAATGGCTTCTCTACCCACCCCTACACCATTACCTCCGGAGTCCCACAAGGATCTATCCTTGGCCTCTTCTCTTGGTGACATCATCTGCAGTTATGAGGTCGGCTTCTACATATATGCTCTACTTCTCCACCACCTGTCTTCACCCCTCCTCCGCCTCAGTTGTCTGACTGCTGATCCAACATCCAGTCTTAGATGAGCCACAATTTCCTCCAGTTAAACATTGGGAAAACCAATTCCATCGTCATCGACCCCCACAAACTCCGTAAACTTATCACCAGTTCCATCCCCGTCCCAGACTGAACCAGACTGTTCGCAATCTCAGTGCCCTGAGCTAAGTTTCTGACCCCATATACACTCCATCACAAGGACTACCTACTTCCATCTCCGTAACATTGCCTGCCGCTACCCCTGCCTCAGCCCATCTGCTACTGAAATCCTCATCCATATCTTTGTCACCTCCAGACTCGACTATTCCAACGCTCTCCTGGCCGGTCTCCCATCCGCCTTCCTCCATAAACTTCAGCTCACCCAAAACTCTGCTGCTTGTATCCTATCCCACACCAATCCCACGCACCCATCACCCAAAGCCCCTCCCTTCGTAGCCATGCCTTCAACTGCCAAGGCCCCACACTCTAGAATTTCCTCCTTAAACCCCACCTCCTCCCTCTCCTCCGTTAAGACCCTCCTTAAAATCCACCTCTTCGACCAAGCTGTTAGTTTCTCTACTTTGGCTTAGAGTTCATTTTTTCCTTGTATCTCTGTGGGACATTTTTTCTATATTAAAAAGGTGCTATATAAATGCAATTTTCTGTTGTTGTATATACACAATACAGCCAGTGCACGGTTTGTACAATAAAGGCACTGTGTGCGTGCACATACGTACATTAGTTAAAGGCGGTATGTTCTGCAGGTGACAAACACAGCGAGAGTATTCAGATAGATGGAATTTTAACTCTGCTTCTGAAACAGTTTACAAATTTGTAAGGAGTGGCACTCACTTTCCAGGGTCTGGCATCTGGCTGCAGACAGCTCGGAGTGAGTGGAAGCTGTTCCTGATGGAGTGAATGTTCGCCATTCCCATGAACATCACTTCACAGTTTGGATAATACTCTGCAATAAAGAATCAGCTAGTCAGGGTGTAGAAGGCAGCAATATCTATGATTCTGTCTAGGATTAGGATTCAGAGAACTTTCACACACTGCGTGTAATGAATATCCCGGTACAGACTGACATGAATCAGTCATTCATGAAAGAAAGACTTATGAAATAATACTGAGCGGCCTGCAGGTGTCGCTGTCCAGGGAGAGTATAAATACTCGGGCACGGGCCCAGCTTGCGCAGGACATTCTTAACAGGAACTAGTGAAGGACACAACTAGACCTCCATGTTGTAAAACAGTTGATTAAAGCTTTGTTTAACGCTTAGACCAAGTGCCTAGTAGTTTTCTTACATCACAGACCATATCTATGTCTTCAGAAAAGACTTACAGCCAAACCCTGATGACTCGATAGGTAACAGTCATACAGACCAGGAGATCCCAGTTCACAAAGATAAGTACAGGTGAGGGAGGCCATTCGGCCCATCAAGTTCATTCTTTCATAAAAGCCTATGGTCCCCACTACCACAACGTCCAAATCCGCTTGAATGATTCCACTACTCTACATAGATGGTAATTCCAGGGATTAATCTGTGTGTGAAGAAGTCCTGCCTTAGATCAATTCTGGTCATGCCTTTAACTAGTTTGTGATATTAAATGTAACCTGGGCCGCGAAGTTGGCATTTGGTTCTAGTTTGTCACAATTTAAGACAAGCAAAATAATCCATTATCCCATTCACAGCACCATTACAGATGAGGGAGCCATGTGGCCCATCTTAATTCATTAATCCAGAATGACCCTGAAGACTCCCCATTGCAGCATCCAATTGATTCTTAAATGATTCCAGAGATTTTGCTTCCAATGCTCTATCCGAGAGACCATTCTATGATTTGATCATTATTTGTGTGAACAGAAACATTTTGATATTAGTCCTAAACTTGCATTTTTTGTTTACCAGTTTAAATCAATGACCCGTAACCCTACGCTCATCATTTAATGTCATTTTAGTGGGCAAGTCAGTGTACCATCAACTAGTGGGAACAGCCTTTCCCCAAACCTGTCATAATCTTGTACACCTCTATCAAATTACCCCTCAACCTCCTTTGCTCCAATGAAAACAAATCCAGCTTCTCCAACCTGTCCTTGTAGCTAAGATCCCCCATTCCCAGAACCATTCTGGTAAATTTCCTCTGCACCCACTCAAGGGCCTTCACATCCTTCCTAAAGTGTGGTGACCAGAACTGGACGCAATACTCCAGTTGTGGCCTAACCAGCGCTTTATAAAGGTTCAGCATAACTTCTCTACTTTTGTACTCAACACCTCTATTTACCTCTATTTATGAAGCCCAAGATCCCATATGCTTTGCTAACCACTCTCTCAATATGTCCCGCCACCTTCAGGGACCTATGTACATTAACCCCCAGATCCCTCTGTCCCTGCACACTCTTTAAAACTGTGCTGTTAAGTGTATTTTGCCTCTCCCTGTTCCTTCTGCCAAAATGCATCACCTCATACTTCTCTGTATTAAATTCCAGCTGCCACTTGTCTGCCCATTCTGCTAGCCTTTCTATGTCCTATTGCAGTCGATTGGTATCATCCGCACTGTTTGCCACACCCCCAAGTTTGGTGTCATCGGCAAATTTTGAAATTCTACTCTGTATTCCAATATCCAGATCATTTATATATATCAAAACAAGCAGTGACCCCGGCAATGACCCTTGGGGAACACCACTGTCTACCATCCTCCAGTCTGAAAAACAGCCATTTACCACAACTCGCTGTTTTCTGTCCTTAAGCTAATTCCTTATCCAAGCTGCCACTGACCCATCTATTCCATGAGCCTTAATTTTGTTAACCAGCCTTCTATGTGGTACTTTGTCAAACGCCTTCCTAAAATCCATGTAGACAACATCCATTGCATTCCCTTCATCAATCCTCCCTGTTACTTCGTCAAAAAATTCAATTAGATTAGTCAAACATGATCTGCCTTTTACAAATCCATGTTGACTCTCCTTGATTAGCTTAAACCTCTCCAAGTGCCCGTTAATTTTTTTCCTTGATTATTGTTTCGAAAACTTTACCCACAACTAATGTTAAATTGACCAGCCTGTAGTTACTAGGATTGTCCTTACACCCTTTCTTGAACAATGGTGTCACATTTGCCACTTTCCAATCCTTAGGCACATCTCCCCGCATCTAGGGAAGATTGGAAAATTATGGTAAGGCAAATTATGGGATTCTCAGACTTGACTATTGTTAGCTCTGGTTTGAAGACTTCATTGGACACGTCACCTACTGAGTCTGAAATCCAGTCTCTGAAAGGTACTCAGTAGAACCTACAGTTGCTTGCATCTTTGTGCCTCCCTGCAGATGGGTGGACAGGTTGACAGGAATACTTCTCTATGTAATGAGACACGTACAGTAAACTCCCCCTCCCCTCCCAGTGCTGTTTGGAGAGTTACATCCTGACACTGCTTGCTCTGGCCTATTACCCTTACTGTGTACATGGGCAGACAAAATCTCTCCTGCCACAATCCACTCGAGGCTTGTTCAGTATCTACTGACTGGGGCAGAGGATTCGAGATACCTCAGTCTTGGGGATGCAATTTCACTTCTCAGGTTCAGGAGCACATGCTCTGCCAGTGTGCCATTGTACAATGCATACCTTCACACTCGCAACCGCCACCCTTCGCTCGGTTGGCTACAGCTGCTGTGTATGATCTTGCATCCAAAATAAGCAACTTCTGTGGTGTCCCTCCACTCTCCGCTACAGATCCTGAGGTTATGGATGAATCTAGAACAAGAGATTGTTACATTTTAATTCACAACTTTAGTGCTGTGAGCAGCTTGATCCTTAATGGATCGTGATATCAGCTACCTTAACTCACAAAGGCAAACAATTTAACCGTAAAAAATATACAGACCTTTGCAAGGAGGCAGAATTGTGGCTGGGCAGGACATGCGTCTACCGCGGTGGCCCTGTGCCCCTAATCCTGGAGACAGGATTATTTAAATATTTGGAGAAGATGCTTCCCTCCTCCCTGCAGTAGTGCATCAGAGGCACCTGTCCCACTGAAGGGACTGAATTCGGAGTGGCTTGTTGGTCTTCCAAGGTCAAAGACTGAAAGCCAAAAAGTAATTTTATGCACCACAGGGAACTGATGGGCAGCAATCTTAAGGTAATCAATCTTTTGGGAATTAATAACCTTTGGGTTCTTTATTGTTGGGGTCTTCAGAAGGCTAAGAATGGAACAGTAACTGCTCTCAGCAGGGTTGATTCCCCATGATCTACCCCTGGGGTAGAATTCGTGGGGTAGCCCTTGAATGCCCCGGGGACATAATGGGGGAAGGCCAAAGAAGTATACTTCCACCTGGTGTGCAATTTCTGGGAGTTTTTATGTGGGACGTAAACATGGTGGATCTGGGTTTTGCCCCATTTTTTCGCTTCCGCCAGAAATGCATTGGAGTTCCACCCCCTGACTGGTAGTCCTAGCCTTTTGCTCTTTATAGGATCAAGCTGCCTGTTTGTCTCCTCAATCTTTGCTATCAACAGACTGTGCACCAGATATAGTTGGTGGTGGGGTGTTAGGAGGAAGGGATTTGGCGTGCAGGCTTATTTCCAGGCCACTGACTTTTCAGATCTGATCAAGTGTGGCAGCTGACTGCTTCAGCTAGCTCTCCCTTTCTGCAAAAAAACACCTGGGTTTTGCTCAGTGATGTAGCTGGGACATATCGCTGCACTGTTGAAGACCATGGGCATGAAGCGGTATTCCATCAGTCGATGGCACTGCTCTCCGGTGAACCAAATTTCTAACCCACCTTGGCTAGCTTTTTTTTTTTGCATTTTTTAAAAATTCAATTTTTTGAGATTTCCTATTCCTCTGCACAGTTGGTGGAGAGTGAGAAGACTCTCTGGACCTCATCTCTAGTGCAGCGGCCCATCAAGATTCAAAGCAAACAGTCCTGTTCTGGGGCCAAATTTCTGAATAGTTGGGTTGAAAAACCAGTGGTGCACGCACAATTAGACTGATTTTGCATCCTTGGACTTGGGAGGTGAAGGAACAAAAATCAATCAAGATTCTGCTCCTTGTCACTATCTAGTGACGTCTGCTGGGAAGTGCACGTGTGAACATCGGCGAGAATAAGACTGGGTTTGGCTGTGACGCCCCAACAGTTGAATTTCATTGTCTAGGCTCATGTATGTTGAATGGCTACTTGAGCGAGGTGCTGGAGGGCATCCATGTTTTATTCCAGCATGAATTAGTACCCTAAGAGGAGATGGGAAGAAATCTGGATAATAAATAACTCTCGAGCTTCCCAATTAGGTATAAGGGAGCTTTCCAGTCTGCCTTCTCACCAAAGTCTGTGTCAGACAGATCAGTTCCCTCATTCTTGCTCTTTCCACTCATTTTGGTTCCTCGGTCTAAGATGCAGGCTTTAGCAATGGACGTCACCAGATATTCATCATCTGCGTTCCTCCAGCCCCACCAGCTGATTTCCGGCTGACTGCAGCGTGATATCACAGCACCATTCCGTAGATGTCTGGGGAAAACACCGCACTATGTTAGTGAGCGCACACATTGTAACCTGGTCACCACACAGCATCGAGTATTTCAGTGTTTTTTCATTCTCAACATTTAAACCTGTTGAGTTCAGTTAAATGCCACACATTCAATCATGTGGACAGCTCCCTGGGTCACTCAGTAGGAACGGAGGATGTGATGCTGCATTATAGTGATATATCCTGATTGATGATATATCACACCTCTTGTAGTTGAATGCAAGGAAACTTAACTTTTAAAACCAGAATGTGGAAACTAAGAACTGACTGAGATTAAAAGAATATAATTTCGCTTGTGCATCCTGGTGTGGAGCCTCACGTACTAAGCAGTGCATATTCAATAACTGTGCATACATGCAGTCCACAATTTTCTGTTCATTTATTTCTGAACACAGAAAATTTACCCTCAAGTGTTTATACCTCAGAATTACCCGTCAACACTAAAACATTTCTTTTGTTTTTTCACTCCTTTTTAAAAATTCTCTCTCCTCCACTCATGAAATCACTTGCGCTTGCTGTGGCATTGTTGCACAGATGCCAGTCAGCCTCTGGTACCGTGCTTAAGTGGCCAGTCTTAATGCATGAGCCTAGATGCTGCTAACGAGCAATCCGATTCACAAAAAGCAAGAATGTTCAAAGTAAACTAGTTGCAAAAGCAGTGAACTGCAGTTTAAAAAAAACACCCAAAGCAAGTGTTTTGCCACTGGCGCACATCACTGAAATGAAACGGCAAAGATGAATGCTTTTGAGTATACTGAATGTCTTTTGGAAGTAGCACATTTGTCAACAGCCAAGTGATTTTTCTTTACAATGTTTACATGTTGGCAGGATACTCAACCACAGGGCATCAGCCAAGCACAACAACACTCTCTTCGCCTACATACACACACACTTTCCAACAGGGGCCACTGGATAATGTTCAGGAGCAGAAAGTTTGATCTAGCCCAGTGACACTGAGGCCAAATGTGGTATAAGACGGCTCCTGCAGAGATTTTTAAAAAAACATTTTATTTGTTTTTATGGGATGTGGGCGTCGCTGGAAAGGCCAGCATTTATTGCCCATCCCTAATTACCTTTGAGAAGGTGGTGGTGAACCGCCTTCTTGATCCGCTGCAGTCCCTGTGGTGAAGGTAATCCCACAGTGCTGTTAGGTAGGGAGTTCCAGGATTTTGACCCAGCGACAATGAAGGATCTGCTATATACTTGTAAGTCAGGATGTGTGTGACTTGGTGGGGAACTTGGAGGTGGTGGTGTTCCCATGCGCCTGCTGCCCTTGTCCTTCTAGGTGGAAGAGGTCGTGGGTTTGGGAGGTGCTGCCAAAGAAGCCTTGGCGAGTTGCTGCAGTGTAGATGGTACACACTGCAGCCACGGTACGCCGGTGTTGGAGGGAGTGGAAGTTTAAGGTGGTAGATGGGGTGCCAATCAAGCGGGCTGCTTTGTCCTGGATGGTGTCGAGCTTCTTGAGTGTTGTTGGAGCTGCACTCATCCAGGCAAGTGGAGAATATTCTATCACACTCCTTACTTGTGCCTTGTAAATGGTGGAAAGGCTTTGGGGAATCAGGAGGTGAGACACTCGCCGCAGAATACCTAGCCTCTGACCTGCTCTTGTTGCCACAGTATTTATGTGGCTGGTCCAGTTAAGTTTCTGGTAAATGGTGAACCCCAGGATGTTGATGGTGGAGGATTCGGTGATGGTAATGCCGTTGAATGTCAAGGGGCGGTGGTTAGACTCTCGCTTGTTGGAGACAGTAATTGCCTGGCACTTCTGTGGCGCGAATGTTACCTGCCACTTATCAGCCCAAGTTGAACGTCGTCCAGGTCTTGTTGCATGCGGGCATGGACTGCTGCATTATCTGAGGAGTTGTGAATGGCGCTGAACACTGCAGTCATCAGCGAACATCCCCATTTCTGACCTTATGTTGGAGGGAAGGTCATTGATAAAGCAGCTGAAGATGGTTGGGCTTAGGACACTGCCCTGAGGAACTCCTGCAGTGATGTCCTGGGGCTGTGATGATTGACCTTCAACCACCACAACCATCTTCCTTAGTGCTAGGTATGACTCCAGCCAGTGGAGCGTTTACCCCCTGATTCCCATTGACTTCAGTTTTACTAGGGATCGTAGATGCCAAACTCGGTCAAATGCTGCCTTGATGTCAAGGGCAATCACTCTCACTTCACCTCTGAAATTCAGCTCCTTTGTTCATGTTTGGACCAAGGCTGTAATGAGGTTGGGAGCCGAGTGGGTTTTAGGGTTAGGGTTTAAACCTGGGCCCTTTAATCTGTGAGACTCAGTACTACATTGAGCAGTGCCTTTCTCCTCAGCTATTGTGGAAAGTGCCCTCTCATACAGGTATCTGCACAGCCCCCCCTTCAGCATTCTGCCTACATAACACTTTCTGCATTCCTAAAATAATTCACTGTGTGAAGCGCTTCATGATACTTCAGCAATGCAATAAAGTACTATTTAAATGCAGTTTATCTTTAATTTTCTGTGTGATCATATCTCTTGTATGTAAATTAACAGAAACATGGCACTTGTTGGTATTCTCCACAATAAAGTGGATAACCCTTCACCGTGTTAGATACTGTGTTGGGAGGTAGGCTTTAGGGCCATGGTAATAGTTTCAGGGCACTGACAGGGGTGGTGTCGGGTAGTATGGTATGTGCGAGTGCGACAATATGGGTGGTGTGGAGATGCACTAAACAGGCCGTGTGTAGTGGAACGTTGCCCAGTTCCTGATCTCTCAATGCATTTAAAAAACAATCAAATTTTGTCACCTTTTCACAAGCACAATAATGGCTAATCTTGAAATAAAAACTGAAGGTCATGGGGCCATGTGGCTTTGAAGCTCATTTTTAATATTGGCAAATGCTATAGGGTGGCTGCAGCTGCAGTTCAAATTATGAGGATGTCTATTTAAACCTAAGCTGTGTGCCTTTTATAAACGGTTAGAGGGACTCTACCGGACATGGGGCAGGTTGTTGAAAAAGGTGCCATGTTTAAATTAGCTTATACTGTCTGTTTTCTCCGTGACTTATTTCACAACTCCATTACCCTTTAGGTTAACAGAATATTTACCTTTTCACTCATAACTTACTAATTTAACTTATGAACCTTGGTATTTGAACCTTCAGTGAAAGGCTGGAATGCAGCAATGACAGTAACACAGGCTCCTTTCCAGGAGTTTAGCTTGGTGAGTAGAAAAAGCAATATAATCTGAAAGTGCACTTCTAATCTCAGGAATACTTAAAAATAAAGTTAGTCTTTTAAAAAGGTGAAATATTCAGGAGTTTTCCCAGTGTCCTGGTCAACATTCCTCCCTCAAACAATATCAAGAACAGATTAACAGGTCATTTATTAATTTGCTGTTTCTGGGACCGTGCTGTGCACAGTTTGGCTGCCACATTAAGAATTTGTTGGCTTTGAGGAGCTTTGGATTATCATGATGACATAAGGAACTATATAAACACAAGTTTTTTCTATTTTAAATCATGGATGTTTCAGCAATGACTTAGAGCGGATATGCTCACACCACATCCCTAAATGTCACGGAAGCACGAATAATCATTAACAACATCCTATGACAATATTGAGAGAAAACTTGTGTTTATATAGTGCTTTATTGTATCTCTAGGAAACATGTCAACATCATATACAATGAATTACTCTTAAGAATTATTATGATTATATAGGTGAACATGGCAGCACGGTAAGGTCCCACAGCAGTAATGAGATCAATAAGCTGTTTAATCTGTTCTGCATTTGACGGAGGAAGAAATGTTGGTCAGGACACTTGGAGAACTCACTGCACTTCAAATAGTTGCAATGGAATATTTGGCTTGTAGATTGGACCTGAAATAGATTCTAGCTCCCTGTGAACCATGAATTTCTGAAAACTATGCTGACCTTTATTAATCCCCTCTAATTTCCACAAGGAAAGTGGTTTTCAATCAGTTCTTTATTCAATTACTCACTGTACCAGTCATTAAATGGACCTCGTTAATAACGTGGTTTATTGCACATGGTAGGAAACTGAGAAATCCATCTTATTTCGTCGTTTTGGAACATAGAGGCCTCTAGTAGGAGCTCAGCACTGAGAATAAAGAAGTCATAATAATCAAAATTTTAAAACTTCACCTGTAAACGACCACAGGAATCCTTTTCCAAGACCTGAAGGTCCCAACACTCTCCAATTCTTTATCTGTGATCCACACTGGAACTAGAAGCTTTTGGGGATAACTGGCACACATCCTGCAAAGCCAAATGCAACAAGGGATTAAAAAGATGAGTTCAGTCCAAAGCCACCTAATGCTAGAGATACAGACAATAAGGGGTCAATATGAAGGCACCAAACAACTTGACAATACAGATGTAGGCAACAACTGGTTAAATTCCATCCAACTTAATCCAAGACCTTACAATTGAGACACAGGCAGCACTGTGTCTATACATTATATTACACATACCATGATTCCAGAGCCCACGCAAACATTACACAGAAGTCCCAGTACCCTGTGTATACACTATCACACACACTGCAGTTCCAGCGCCCCGTGTATACATTAAATATCCCATACACTGCAGTTCCAGCGCCCCGGCTATACACTGCACACCACACACATTGGAATCCCAGTGCTCCGTGTATTCATTATATTACATGCAATGTGGTTCCAGTGTCGCTGTGTATACATTATATTACCCACATATTGCAGGTCCAGAGCCCCACGTATACATTATATTACAGAAGCAGTGGTTCTGGGGTGCCCAGTATACACATTGTATTATACACAGTGTGGTTTCAGGGTCGCTTATGTAAAAATTATACGATATAAATAGAATTAATTCCATGGCCCCCTCATCATGTATACATTACACACACGCAGTGGTTCTAGGTTCCTTGCACATGTATACGCACACTATGGTAAGTTGCCCCATGTGTACACATATTATACTATACACACCTAATGAATCCGGTTCCCCGTGTATACATATTATACATACAAAGTGATTCTGGGACCCCTTATATATATTACACACACTCAGTGGTTCTGGGTTTGTGTAGGTTATATAGTACACACACTGTGGCTCAGATTTATGTACACATTGGGCCTAATTTGATTTTAAAAAATAACAGCGTACGAATGTGCAAATCAGCCAGCAACTTGTAGCGAGGAAAACATTCTCCATGAATTGCAAATTGCGTCGCTCCGCTCCACCATTAGCTTTGTGCAAATTGCATCTCGCCTTTAACTTCCCCATGAGTTTCATGAAGTTGCTGCATTTGCACATTAATTGCCCATTAAAATTGCCATACTGTATTGATCACAAAACTTAACTGTAAGTACCCATTTACCTGCCTTGGTCCATATCTCTTAATACCCTTACCTAACAAAAAGCTATTGATCTGACTGCGACTAGCTGAACCGTGTTTGCACAGTGCAGCCGACTCTCAGTATCTTGTGGAATGAGGCACAGGGCACCGTAGAGGGTGGGGTGCAGCCAGCGAGTGGCAGAGGGTGGAGCAGGGGGACTGGGGTGTGGAAAATTTTAGGGAGCAGGGTGCAGCCAATGACTGGTAGAGCGAGGTGTAGAAAGTGACTTGTACAGCATGCAGTAGGGGACGGTGGGGAGTTGACCATAGGAACAGGATTAGGCCATTCAGCCCCTCAAACTTATTCTGCCATTCAATTAGAATATCTACCTGCACTTGTAACCCTTCATAACCTTGCCTAACAAAAATCTAATTTCAGTTTTGAAATTTTCAATTGACCTAGCCTCAACAGCTTTTTGGGGAAGTGTTCCAAATTTCTACTACCCTTTGTGTGAAGAAGTGCTTCCTGACAACACCCCTCAAACAGCCTAGCTCTAATTTTAAGGCAATGCCCCCTTGTTCTGGACTTCCCCACCAGAGGAAATCGTTTCTCTATCCTATCAAATCTTTTAATCGTAAACACCTCAATTAGATCTCCCCCAAGTCTTCTATATGTAAGGGAACACAAGCCTTATGCAACTTATCATAATTTGACCCTTTTAGTCCCGGTATCATTATGCAACACAAAAATTTGAAAAAGTCAAAATGATGATAATCAAGACACATGCATAAACTATATAAGAATGCATTAAAAGGACATTCATTACTGATGTTGAAATGTAGCTCAAGCCTATTCAGTTGCAAACTACAGTAAATGGTAATTAAAGTCAGTAAATATATTCTGCTGTACACATGGGTCTTGGGAAGGAATTTCTGTGGTAATGTGCAGGCAAGGGGTTCTAATCCTGATTGTCATACTGACAGACAGCCCATACACCACTTAAATGAAATGTGTTTGGACCCTGATCCAATTCTAGCAGGCAATCAGCTTCCACAATGGGGTGTCCGTTCAAAATACACAAGTACTTTCTAAAAACCAATCACTCTCATCCATTTTAACCGCAGAAACAAAATATAAACAGGATGTATGTCTTGGACTCTTCTAACTAGTGAGTATGATGCTGCAAGTAGTGTATTTATCGTACGTCATGACTGCCAAGTTATTCATGCTGTGTAGAAGACACTTCCAACTTGATGGGGTAAAAAGCCAATACTATTATGAAAAGCAACCCAACTCCACTTTATAATGGAGGAATCACCTCAGTTTCAACACTTAAAGCAGGAGTAACAAACAAAATGATCATAATTTTGAGTTTCCTGATTATATGTTCCCCTCACCAGAGGTTGCTCTCATTTGCATAATTGTCTGTGACATTCTTTTTTAAATGAATTTGTTCAAATGTTAATGAATGTTGGGTCATCTCTTGTAATTGCTTCCATTACACGGAGTCAATATTATGGACAGTCACCGGCACCCTTCAAAACAGCAACAGAAAGGTTTAAATCTTTAATATGATCAATATCTAACAGATCCCACTGGTGGACCAGCACTATAAATGGAGATTAAACTAATCACTGTATATTAGGAGGTATTAGAATTCCAGCCCTTTTATCATTAGCCAACAGACCTTCCTACTTTCAACATTTTCCCACATATTTACATTCAATTCCCCCATTCCCTAACACCTCCCTCTGTTCCTCTTCTGGTTGTTATGAATGTTCTGTTACAGAATCGCAAACCACCACTCCCCAGTCTGCAGGTTAGGTGATAACATGGATTAAGCGTTGACCATAACGCTTACACTTCTCAACCGTTTACATTTAATGGGATATCCCAGCATTACACATCATCACTGAGAAGAACAGTGGCGTGCAAGGCTCCCAAGCAACCAAAACCAGCTGAATTGCTAGTTCCACAGAGAACTGCACTCCCGCCCGAAGCACTGACCTGAATTCCAGCCTTTCAACACATTATAGGTTGAGGCATGGTTACACTAATAGCTTCAGATTTCAGCATGGAGTGGATTTAATTTTTAAACACATTCCATTCAACCATCTCCCAGGATTTATTAGGTTGTGAAAACAGCCTCGCTGATTCAGCAGTGCAGAAATACATGTAGTAAAGGTATTTCTGTCATGAACATTCGTCCATTTAGGACTGATGTAAAGGCAGTGATGACAGAACCTGATCTTGGGAACTGAAAAGTCCTGAAGATTTGGACAGGTACTTCACAATGCCCTTGTTCCATATACACTTCAAAGTCTTGCTTCACCTTGAGCTTTTCTGCTTTGCTATCATATTTAATTATAGGAAATGCAGCATATTCCAGTGCATCCCATCTGTTGCTGCATAATCGTTCCAACTTCTTAGTACAAGTGGACGAAGGAAAATGGGACAGGGTGGGTAAATGTGATTAGGACTATTTGCACGCACGAAGAGCAAACACTGACTGGTTGGGCCAAATGGCCTGTTTCCATGTTGTAATTTGTATGCACGAGAATCTTAAAACACACAGGTTGGTCCATCTGCATCTCCTTACGAGCTTTCTTGTTCAGAGGGAAAAAATATTCCCTCTGGCGAGTGGGTCAATAACTAGAGGTCATGGATTCAAAATCACTGGAAAAAGATCTAGAGGGGAGATGCAGAGAAATGTCGGGATCTGGAACGCTCTACCTGAAAAGGTGGTGGAAGCTGATTCCATAAATAATGTTAAAAAGGGAGCTGGACAGGTACTTGAGGATGAGGAGCTTACAGGGTTACAGACAAAAAGCGGGGATGTGGGACTGAGAACTGGCACAACGGGTCAAATGGCCTCCTTCTGTGTTGTAAGTTTCTATAATTCTACATCAGATGGTATAACAATAGGGTGAAACTAGAAACAAGGTCAAGGTGTCTCACAAAGCTGACCCTGGTTTTTGCTCAGGGAACAGAAAGAGGTGGCAGAAGATGGTACAAAGTACAACAGACAAGTCAGAGCTCTCGCTCGAAGCAGCTCAATTTCAAATGAAGAATTAACAAGAGTTCCAGGTGACAGGGCTGTCTGGGTCACACAGAAATCACAGAAACCCCACAGTGCAGATAGAGGCCATTTCGCCCATCGAGCCTGCACCGACACATATCCCACCCGATCCCCGTAACCCCTACACCAACACATATCCCACCCTATCCCTGTAACCCCACGTATTTAATCCCCCTAACACTAAGGGTCAATTTATCATAGCCAATCAACCTAACCCGCACATCTTTGGACTGTGGGAGGAAACCGGAGCACCCGGAGAAAACCCACGCAAACACGGGGAGAATGTGCAAACTCCACACAGACAGTCGCCCCAGGCCGGATTCGAACCCGGGTCTCTGGCGCTGTGAGGCAACAGTGCTAACCACTATGCCACCGTGCTGCCCGTCTCTGAAAAGCAGGCAGATATGATGGATGAGGTTCTTCTGCTAAAAAACCATAAAAACTTCTTACAATATTACAGAATGCTGAGGTGCAGCAATGCTCTGGAATTAAGACAGAAGTGTGAGCAACTCTTGCGCTTTTCTGGACAACATCTAGCCACACCTGTATGATACTCGACAAGATGGGTATGGTATCATCCAATCTCTCTGGTTTTAATAGCTTTCAATTATACCAAATTAAGGAGCAAAGGATTTTTTTTTGTATCCTTCCAAACATGGCTACAGCCAGAGAAGAACAGGGCCACTATACACAGACACCACATAGCTAAAGAAGTGCAAAGGCATTATACAGATATAATAGAGCTTGAGAAGTTCAGGATCATCATGTAAGGATGCTGCACAGCCAGAGCAAGGAGAGGCCACAATACAAATACTGTACAGTTGGAGAAGGGTGGTTCAGTGTATACAGATATTGCAGAGCCAGAGATTTAAGGTGGGTGAGGGGGGGGAAATCAATGTATAGATATCGCATAGCCAGAGGATAGCAGACCAGAACAGAATGGGGTCACTTTCTGTGGATACTGTGCAGCTAAAGGATGAGGCCATTGTACTGTATAAGGATACTATTCAGCCAGAGAAAGGAGAAGTCATTGTACACATATATTGCACTGTAGAACATACAGGTGGCAGCGGTCACTAGGACTGAACCCTTCAAGCACAGCTATATCAGTGTACAGTACCCACTTCTACATCTGTACAGCATTCATGTAGTAACTCACTTCTACAGCTGTACAGTATCAGTGTACACAGCTCCACTGCAATTATGCACAATGACTCCCCTCTACCTCTGTACAGTTTCGGTGTGCAGGGATGCCTGCTACAGCTGCACTATACTTCTCGTCTTTCCTGATGCATTTTAAATATTACATTTTACTTTTGTGCTAGTTAATTTAAAACTTTATCATTTGGATCTGTCCATGATATCAACCTTCCAGTTGCACGGTGTAAAATGTTGTCATATTCACTCGATTCAACAACCGCCAATCTGAAGCAACCACTGCAAGGCTAACCTGAAGGCAGCCACTTGATCGAAGTTTCAGGATATAATGGCTATCGTGTAAGATTGCTTATCCTTCTTTAAAACTATGAAGGATTCTGCCTCCTTCTGCTTTGACACAGAATATCAGTGACCTATGGCAATTGCATTGGCCTGTCTGGCATTTCAAAAATATGAACATATAATATCACTGGTGTACAAGGTCACCATGAAATCTGCATGCTGTTGCAGAATCTGTTCTTGCTGGCAAGTGTGATCCTCTTGAAATGGTCTGACTTTGGAAAACAGACAGCTGTTTACGTGCTTGTTTGCAGGGATGAGAAGCACTACCTTGCACTTGCATCGAGTACCCCTTCTATTTCTCCCTGTACTGTATTTAATGGCTTTCATCTCAACTGCAACAGGTTAACTCCAAAATCTGTGTTCATCTAATGGATATTCAGCTGTTATTCAAAGTGAGATTTAGTGAATGACTTGCAATCCAAAACCAAATTTGAAATGTTGCTATTTATACATCATCATTCATTCAAGAAGTATGGAAAATATATTGAGAATCAACAAAGGATGTGCGGGTACTGCAGTGCAAGTTTAATATACTGAAAGAAAAAAGGACATGCATTTATATAGCACCTTTCACAACCTCAGGATATGCTAAAACGCTTTACAGCAAATTAAGGACTTTTGAAGTGCAGTCACTGCTGCAGTGCAGGAAACAAGACAGCTAGTTTGCACATAGCAAGCTCCTTAAAACAGTAATGACCAAATTATGTTTTTAAAATGTTGTTTGCGGGATAAAAATTGGCTAGGACTCCAGGAAAAACGCCCCTGCTCTTCTTCAAATAGCACCATGGGTTCTTTTATGTTCACCTGAGAAGATGGGGCCTCGGTTTAACGTCTCATCTGAAAGACAGCACCTCCAACAGTGCAGCATTCCCTCAACACTGCACTGGAGTGGCAGCTTAAGTTCTGTGCTCAAGTCTCCGGAATGGGGCTTGAACCCACAACCCTCTGACCCAGACGAGAGAGTCTACCCCCCTGAGCCACAGCTGACACTAGTGCAGAGTGCAGTGGCAATGTTCCCTGCAATTGCTGTGGTTGATGCAGTTGCTCGGCTTAGTGCTGGGAACATCAATTATTCAGTGCAGTTGGTGTGCTTGGTAGAGTTGCTTTCGTTTCTTCATCACTCACGTGTACAGTTCAGGTTTTAAGGACAGATTGGAGCAATCTTCAGTTACTTTTGATAAGTGACCAGACTCTTGGAATTTTGGGGCATTTATGGGGGTATCACTCATTACATCATCCTTTTTAACACTTGGCTAAAGGATTTATAATCAGAGTATTTTTGAGGTCCTTGCTGAGCGTTTCATAATTTCAAGATCACAAAAGGCGCTTGGACAGTTTATCGCTGCAGCATGTGTATCACAAACTGCAGAATCAGCAGTGATGGCACCTGTAACAAATTATCCAACAGCAGATGATGTTTGGAACAGTCACTGGCTGTAATGAAATTTCACAGCAAGATTGATTATGGCTCTATCCCTTAAATCATTTTCAACTCTTAAGTCCTTCATCTGTCCGGTCGACCTATTTCCTAGCGTTGTCATGAGGTTGATCCAACATTATATACACATTCTGTAGTAATGCTACAGAAGCAGCAGTGTCACTTTTTACCCAAAGGAGAGTGTACCCTTAGCGCACACATTTTCCCAACTCAACTTCTCGATTTCAGGGATAAAAGTTCTGAAAGTCTCCACCCAAATCATTCAGATGCTGACCACACAATGTGTTCAAAATGTTCCACTTTTATTTATATAAATTGAACTGAAGTTAACTAATTAACTCACAGCACACTGCCGACTCTCACTGTAGCCCACATCCATCCCATCAAGGTAAGACAATGGCCCGGATTTTACGGGGCCGACGACCGCGCGTACGACGTCGCAAGCCCTCAGAATGGCCCCGCAAGTTCCAGGTTTCCGCATGCGTGATAGCCTGCAACTTGCGATCCGTCAAGGTTCGCCTTCACAGATCATCCGCACGCACCCAAAAAACATTTTGCTGGCGCAGAATTGGGCTATTTGCCCAACTACTGCCCACGAAACCGTTACGCCTGGAAAAAGCAGGTGTAAGGCCTGCTTTTACCAGCGTAAGGGTTCAAATAAATGTTAAATTAAAAATTTTTTAATGATTAAAACATACAAAACACATTTTAAATTAGTTCATGTAAATTTTGGGCCTGATTAAAATGTTTATTATTTTTTCAAAAATTTTTATTTTTATTTTAAATGCTTACTCAAAGGGACTTTTAATTAATTTTGAACATGGGAATATTTTTTTAAATTGGAATTGTTTTATTTATTTATATGGGGATTTCTCATAAGCTTATGGGGATTCCGTTCATAAATGGAAACCCCCTATAAGCTTATGAGGAATCCCCCTTTTTAATTGGCTGGCCTGGCCCACGTGATCCCAGGGACACCTCTGAACCGCTTGTGTCCCTCGGTCTTTACGCAGGCGTACGGCTGGAGGCCCAGGACCTGAAGACTCCGAAGCCTGCAAGTAGGTTCGGATTTTTTTCCCTCCCGGGTCGGAGGCGTACCTCCGGAGGTACGCCTCCAACCGCAAACTTCGGTCCATCATTTCATTTGCCACCTTCCTGGGACTGGAGCAGCCCTGTCTTTAAGCGAACACATTTTGGAACGGAGAAGACAGCAAGGTTAACTCGGCACTCTCCCCAGCAAGCTGCACTTGCAGAGAGTGCGGGTCGGAGAATTGGAATATAGTGTTGTAGCCCTATCTCAGACACATGCTTCTTTCGAGTATGGTGCGCTGACTGAGTGCAAAAAATAACTAATAACTGCCATGTGGACTAAATGTGGCCTGTGAAGTACTGAATGCCAAAAACGGTTCCTACCCACAGCATTTAAATCCGTTTACTTTGGTCACATTTTTTAATCACAATATACAAATGACACATTATGGGGAAAAGGCTAAAATCCAGTTTATTCAGAGTGAGGAATTCCAAAGGTCTACAATTGAAACAAGATCAACTTTTTCTCCTTAGGCACTGAATCTTTCTGCGGCAGTTTCACTGGCACTATAAACTGTCAGATAGCGGTATCTCACTCAAGTGAGTGATTAATTATCTGTGATCTTAGATTGTGACCATCCAGCAAGTCATTCAACTGTGGAAGACAGTACAGCCGAGCTTCATTCTGTTTTCATCTGACATCCACAAACATGTGCTTTATAGACGGCGTCACTGACGAGAGATCGGGGATTTCTGCCCGACAATTTTTCCCTGCCATAGCCAAGAAGTGTTGAGACCAAATGCAGCATTCCATCTGCTGCTCCAGCTGAGGTCAGCCGGCGCAGCACAAACACAGGATCGTGCCTGAAACCTTGGTGCTCCATTTACTTCCTAGGGCAAAGGTAGAACTATTCAAAAATGCCTTAATGCTACCCAGAGAAAGACAGTATGACCAGACTTGCCTTAACAACAGAAGCTAAAAAAGAAAAAAAAAAGACTTGCATTTATATATCACCTTTCACAATCTCAGGACGTTCCAAAGTGCTCGACAGCAAATGAAGTACTTAGGAAGTGTAGTCACTGTTGTAATGTAGGAAACACAGTAGCAAATTTGCACACAGCAAGGTCCCACAAATAGCAATGTGATAATGACCAGATAATCTGTGTTCGCGATGTTGGTTGAGGGATAAATATTGGCCAGGACACCAGGGAGAACTCCCCTGCTCTTCTTTGAAACAGTGCCATGGGATCGTTTACATCCACCGGAGGGGAAGATGGAGCGTCAATTTAACGTCTCATCCGAAAGATGGTACCTCCAACAGCGCAGCACTCCCTCAGCACTGCACTGTTAGCCTAGATTTTGTACTCAAGTCTCTGGAGTGGGACTTGATCCCACAATCTTCTGAATCAGAGGCAAGAGTGCTACCACTGAGCCACAGCTGAGACCTAAAAAAAATTGAGCAGGCTGGGAGAGTAACCTACCACAATATAAGGGGCTGCAGAGTAAAGGTTTAAGGCTTCGTGCTGGACAATATCTAGAATAGCAACTCGCTGACAAATCTATTTTGAAAACAAATACTTTAGACCGATCCTTCCACATAAACAGAGAGCTGATGAACTTGGTCAGGCCAGACTTGGAATACTGTGTCCAGTTTTGATGATCTCATATGGTGGATGATGGGCTTTGGAAAGGGTGCAGAGGAGAGCCTCAAGACTAATTCCCAGTATAAAGCATCTTAGTTATCAAGATAAGCCAAAAAAGAGTTGGGACTCTACACTTGAAGCATAGACTTAAGGGAATCTGATTAAGGTTTATAAGATGAAGGGAATAGATTGTGTTCAGTTGGCAGTTTGTTCCAATAGCGAGCACCTAAATATCCAGAATGCTCTAATAACCGGCAAAATTCTCACTCTGAAAACTACAGTATACAGTCGTTTATGTTTTGTTTTACTGTTAAGTAATTAAAGAGTTATGGATTACCCTCAACTGGCAGTACTGTACTTAATCAAGCATCTTCCACCATCCATTTAACAACATTCTGTAGGTGAGTACCCAATTATACTGCACATTTCTTGATTTTTTTATTTTTGTTTGTTAAAAATAGCCTTGATAGATATACCTCTCCGCTATCTGGAATTTTTAATCAACCGGCACCATCCCGGTCCCGTCTGTGCCGGATACGAAAGCGTTTCCTGTAAATAGGTTAGGGAGGACCAGGAGTCACAATTTTAAGTTGTACAAGGCCAGATCTAAGTTAGATGTCAAGAGATGGTTCTCTTCCCAGAGAATAGTAGACCTCTGGAACAGGCTGCCATCTCGTGCAGTGGACGCCGATTTGCCGAATTCCTTCAAGCATGAGCTGGACCTGTTTCTGGCTGGGGCGGAGATCACCTCTTACAGAAGGTCGGGACTGCAGGGAATTCAGGGCCAGAGTGATGTCCTGAGCTAGTTTCGATCGCTTAGATGGGTCGGAGAGGAATTTCCCAGACTTTTTCACCCAAATTGGCCTGGGTTGGTTTGTTTTTTTTTTGTTTTTTTTTTTAAATCAGGTTTTCCCCTCGCCCAAGAGATCACATGGTTTTGGGTTGGGTGGAGCATGTATTAAATTGTGATACACAAGGTATCACAATTGTGTGGAATAGGTTGAATGGATCAGAGGATCTTCACCTGTCCATTGTTCATATGTTTGTAAAATTCTATCAAATCATTTCTCATGGCTTGGAATTCCAAGACAGGTAGAATATTTTACTGCAGAGCCTATATTTAAAGAACCCCCGGAAACAATACAGGTTTTCAAAGCATGCATCAGGGAATATTTCCTAATCATACCTGAACGCAGCAGACATAGTGCATCAGATCCATTATTCATCGCCTGCTGCGCATGGTTTTAATAACTTACATTATGTAGCTCATAGAGACAGTATCTCAGAGCACTTTACAAAAGAATGGTGCTCGGAGAGAAAATGGAGAAAGAATTAAGGGGGGGGGGGTACAAGCAGGATGGTTTCAGGAGGCTTTTTAAAAGCAGAAAGGGAGGTGGGGGCAATTTGGAAAGAGTGGGTCAAGAATAGGGGATTTTGGGAAGGATGGTGGCAACACAGAGGGAGTTAGGACACAGGCAACCGAGTTTTGGATGACCTCAAGTTTACGTAGGGTAGAACGTGGGAGGCCAGCCAGGAGTGCATTGGAATAGTCAAGTCTAGAGGCAACAAAGGCATGGATCAGGATTTCAGCAGCTGAGCTGAGGCATGGGTGGAGACGGGCGATGTTACGGAGGTGGGAATAGGCGGGCTTGGTTATGCCACGGATATATGGTCAGAAGCTCATTTCAGGGTCAAATATGAAACCAAGGTTGTGAACAGTGTGGTTAAGCCTCAGACAGATGTTAGGGAGAGGGATGGAGTCAGTGGCTAGGGAACGGAGTTCGTCGTGGGGACCGAAAACAATAGCTTGTGTCTTCCCGATATTTAATGGGAGAATATTTCTGCTCACCAGATTTGAGGGAAAGAGGGACAGTGCCTGAGGAGAGAGAACCGTTAACAATGTCAGCAACATGGGAGTAAGAAAAGGAAGTTGGGTGGTCAGCAGTATGGTAGGAATAGGGAGCAGGAAGTGGTTCTCAGAGTCATTCGGCCCATCGAGTCCATGCCAGCTCTCTGTAGAGCTATCCAGTCAGTCCCATTCCCCCGCTCTATCCCCGTAGCCCTGCAGGTTTATTTCCTTCAAGTGCCTATCCAGTCTCCCCTTCCGTCGGCAGCGAATTCCAGGCTCTCACCACTCGCTGCGTAAAAAAGTTTTTCCTCACATCCCCCCTGTATCCCTTGCCCCAAACCTTAAATCTGTGTCCCCTAGTCCTCGTACAATCAACCAGTCAAAATCTTGTAGACCTCTTATCAAATCACCCCTCAACCTCCTTTTCTCAAATGAAAACAAATCCAGCTTCTCCAACCTGTCTTTGTAGCCAAGATCCTCCATCCCCAGAACCACACCGGTAAATCTCCTTTGCGCCCTCTCGAGGGCCTTCACATCCTTCCTAAAATGTGGTGACCAGAACTGGATGCAATACTCCAGTTGTGGCCTAACCAGCGCTTTATAAAGGTTCTCTACTTTTGTACTTAACACCTCTATTTATGAAGCCCAAGATCCCATATGCTTTGCTAACCACTCTCTCAATATGTCCCGCCACCTTCAGGGACCTATGCACATTAACTCCCAGGTCCCTCTGTCCCTGCTCACTCTTTAAAACTGTGCCATTAAGTGTATATTGCCTCTCCCTGTTCCTTCTGCCAAAATACATCACCTCACACTTCTCTATTAAATTCCATCTGCCACTTGTCTGCCCATTCTGCTAGCCTTTCTATGTCCTATTGAACGCAATTGGTATCATCCTCACTGTTTGCCATACCCCCAAGTTTGGTATCATCAGTAAATTTTGAAATCCTATGCTGTATTCCAATATCCAGGTCATTTATATATATCAAAACAAGCAGTGGCCCCAGCACTGACCCTTGGGGAACACCACTGTCTACCATCCTCCAGTCTGAAAAACAGCCATTTACCACAACTTGCTGTTTTCTATCCTTAAGCCAATTCCTTATCCAAGCTGCCACTGACCCACCTATTCCATGAGCCTCAATTTTGTTAACCAGCCTTCTATGTGGTACTTTGTCAAACGCCATCCGAAAATCCATGTAGACAGCATCCATTGCATTCCTTCATCAATCCTCCCTGTTAGTTCATCAAAAAATTCAATTAGATTAGTCAAACACGATCTGCCTTTTACAAATCCGTGTTGGCTCTCCTTAATTAGCTTAAACATCTCCAAGTGCCCGTTAATTTTTTCCTTGATTTTTGTTTCTAAAACTTTACCCACCACTAATGTTAAACTGACTGGCCTGTAGTGACTAGGATTGTCCTTACACCCTTTCTTGAACAATGGTGTCATATTTGCCATTTTTCAATCCTCAGGCACCTCCCCCGGATCTAGGGAAGATTGGAAAATTATGGCAAGCCCTACCGCTATCTCCTCCCCAATTCCCTTAGCAACCTGGGATGCAAGCCATCTGGACCAGGCAACTTATCTACTCTAAACATACCCAGCCTTTCTAGTACACCCTGTCTATCAATTTTCACCCCTTCCATTGCTTCTACCTTTTCCACTTCTACCGATATTTTGTCAGCATCCACCTCCTTAATAAACACCAATACAAAGTACTCATTTGAGTATTCTAGCCTTGCCCTACACCTCTAAGCATATATCACCTTCTTTGTCCCTAATAGGCCCCACCCCGCCTCTTACTACCCGCTTACTGTTTACATGCCAGTAGAAGATTTTTGGGTTCCCTTTTATGTTAACCGCCATTCTACTCTCATATTCTCTTTGCCAATCTTATTTTCATCTTCACATCCCTTCTCAACTTATTGTATTTGTCTGGTTCTCTCGAAGATTTCACCTGACATGCATCATACATCATCTTCTCTATCTCCCTCGTCATCCAAGGAGCCCTTGCTTTGGTTCCCTTACCCTTCCCTCTTGTTGGAATGTACCTAGCCTGTACTTGGAACATGTCCTCCTTAAAGATCACCAATTGTCCCATTACAGTTTTTCCTGTCAGTCTTTGGTTCCATTTTACCCTGGCTAGATCCTTTCGCATCCCATTGAAGTTAGCCCTATTCCAGTTTAGAAGTTCGACTCTAGATTGTTCCTTGCTCCTCTCCATTGCTAATCTAAATCTTATGATACGATGATCACTCGCACCAAAGTGTTCTCCCACAGACACTTAGTCGACCTGGCCCACCTCATTCCCCAGCACCAGATCCAGCAATGCCTCCTTCTGGCCTGCTGAGTATTTGCAGCATTTTCTGTTGTTATTTCAGATTTCCAGCATCCGCAGTATTTTGCTATTGTACGCCTCCTTCCTAGTTGGGCCAAGAGCATACTGGTCAAGGAAATTCTCCTGAACACGTCAGAAATTCCTCCCCCTCCTTTCCCTTTACCCTAGCATTATCCCAATCGATATTTGGGTAATTGAAGTCCCTCAATATCACCACTCTATAGCTCTTGCATATCTCGGCGATTTCCCTGCAGATTTGCTCCTCTGCCTGCCTCTCACTATTTGGAGGTCTATAGAATATCCCCAATATGGTGATCATACCCTTTTTGCTCAACTCTAACCAAATGGATTCTATCCTTGTCCCTTCAAGAACATCCTCCCTTTCCAACATTACAATGTCTTCCTTAATCAACACTGCCACCCCACCTCCCTTTATTCCTTCCCTATCTTTTCTGAACACCTTGTACCCTTGAATATTAAATGCCCAGTCCTCACCGTTTTTAAACCACGTTTCCGGTATTGCCACATGGCTAATTGTGCTTGTAGCTCACCAACCTTATTCACCACACTTTGTGCGTTTATGTACATGCATTCTAAACCCATTTTTGAATTTTTTGTAGTCTTTCTTAGTCTGCTCCTATCTAATATGGTACTACTGCCGCCCTAGTACTATCTTCTCTAGTACTATCCAACACACACATTCTTTTATGCACCTTATTCCTCTTTTCTACTCCTATATGCTCATCCCCCTGCCAAGCTAGTTTAAACCCTTCCCAACAGCACTAGCAAACCTCCCCACGAGAATATTGGTCCCGGCTCTGTTGAGATGCAGCCCGCCTGGCTTGTACAGGTCCCACCTTCCCCAGAAATGGTCCCAATGCCTCAGGAATCTAAAGCCCTCCCTCCTGCACCATCTCGCCAGCCATGGACAAGATGAGCACGGAGAGGTCATGAGGGAAGATCGGAGAAAAACTGGCGAAAGATGAGACTTCAGGGCCAGGGCAGTGGGGAACCTTAGAGGAAGTTTGGTGGGCATGGGGAAGGAAAGGAAGTGACAGAGGCAGCTGAACGGATGGTCTCAATCTTAGAGATAAAGAAGTCCATGAGCTCCTCACACTTGTTGTTGGAGGTGAGAGTGGAGGAGACAGGGGAGAGGGGTTTAAGAAGACTGTTCGCATTAGAGAATAGAAGCCGGGGTTTATCTTTGCATTCCAGAATGTTTCTGGAATAATGAGCAATTTTGACAGGCAAGAGCAGCACCCGATAATGCGCTATGTGGTCCAGCTAGATTTGGCGGTGAATGGCTGAACCAGTTGTCCACCATATCCGTTCAAGTCTGTGTCCCTTGGACTTAAGGGAGCGAAGATGAGGGCCGTACCAGAGGGAATGGCTAGGGTGAGAGAGAAATTGTTTTAATCAGGACTAGGGCATCAAAAGTGGTGGCGAGGGTGTGATCGAGCAGATTGGTAGCTGCAGAAATGTAGTCATGAATGGAGGGCCAAAGGCTGGACAGTTAGGATTTCATAAGTGCAGTTGAGAGACAGTTTTTTCCAGGGGCGAACAAATGGTGCGATCTAAAACACACGGGTAAGGGTATAAGGAAGTAGAGGAAATGGGCCAGGCCTTCTGAATAAACTAGAGCAGCGGTTCCCAACCTTTTCCTTTATGCGGACCACTACATCGTCATCAAAAGCTTTCGCGGACCACAACTTGTATCGAATATGATACATACGGGGTACACGTGATTATATTACATCAGAATTTTTTTTTTTTTTTTTTTTCACGGACCACCTGCAGTACCCTCGCGGACCACAGGTTGGGAACCGCTGAACTAGAGTTTGTAAAGGATGGAGACCAACAAAGAGAGCATTAGAAAGTCAAGCCTTCAGCTGCTAGGTTATGGTTCAGGTTCTCTGGTGTGGTAGGGCAGAAGTAGGGACACAGTGCTTCAGAAGTGGAAAAAAGTGGCCTTGGTTACACATCAAATGTGGAAACGTTCAGCTCAGCTTTCGGTCAAGCAGGAAACTAAGCCCGAGTTAGTAGCTGGATTGATGGAGACCAGGCCAGGGGGATTGAGGTGCTGAGTGCAGCCCAAGACTTCAGCTTCAGTTTTAGCCACATTCAGTTGGAAGATGTTAGACCTCATCCAGGTCTTCACACTAAAAGAAATGGGGGTTGTTATGCCCACCAGTGAGGTGGGTGGGGATTGTTCCCATGCAGTGGAGAAGCTACATATGTATGATGATCATATTTAAGAGGATCAAGTCAGGTCCTGGAAATTATAGGCCAGTTAATTAGAACTCAATTATAGGCTAGGTGCTGGAAGGAATTATTAGAGACATGCTGTGCGATCATTTGGACAGGGCAGAGGATATTGGGGAAGCCCTACATGGCTTTTGGAAATGGAGGTCTCATGTCACCAATATGTTTGCTTTTTTTTTTTGATGAGTTAACAAACCTGGCTGAAATTGTGCATTTTGATTTTCAAAAAGCCTTCAATAAAGTTCTGCATAGAAGGCCGTTAAGTAAGGTTGCATCCTATGGCATTGGCAGTCAAATTTTAAGATGAAAAGTGAATTAGTTGCATTCATGTAAGCAGAGGATATTAATTGTGGCAGTTATACGCGGGGTCAGGTCACGAGTGGAACCTTGCAGTGATCCGTATTACGACTGCTGCTCTTTGCGATCTGGATCAATGATTTGGTACATTCCTTAAATTTGCTAGGTGTGTGTGGAGTTAGGACAGTGGGCAAAATAGATAGTCTGCAGGCCAATCTAGATACACTGGGAGAATAAGTCCGGTGTGGCAGATGTTCTCCAATGTGGATAAATGCAGTGTGTTACATCTGGGTCATGGTAATTCAAGGCCTGTGTATACCATTCAGGGTTACCACTTAAAGCTGCAGAGCAGGAGGGGGATCTGGGGATTGTAGTTCATGAAACACTGTCACAAGGCGACAGAGAGGCATCTATAGCCAAGACAGTTAAATACAACACTTACCCAATACAAGATCTTGGTACAGCCACAGCTGGAATACTATGCCTAGTTTTGGTCCCCGCACATGGAGGGGAACATTGAAGCTCTGGAGAAGGTCAAGAGGATGGCCAACCAAATTATAACTAGTCTTGGGCTCTTGGTTATCAGGAAACTGTATTTTTTATCACCGAAGAAATGTAGGTATGATTGAGCTTTATGTCTCATTGGATAGGTTACTGCAGTCTCCTGGAGCTTGTTTGATTGCCTTTGGGGATTGGAAAGAATTTTCCAGAGTTTTTTTTCCTAAATTGCCCAGAGGTTTTTTTGCCTCACATGGGATTATGTGACTGTCTGGGAGGGGGAGGATTAATGCCCCATGTCTGGATGGGACAGATCTGATGGACCAGTTGGTCTTTTCTTGTCCTTTTTTGTCTGTTATGTTTCACATGTTGAATATTACACAGGCAGTTGGAGAGGGTACTGGCAGTGTTCAAACCAATGGCTTCACTGGCACACATATGGAAGTTGCTGCTGCCTATGGATGATGGTGTCAAGAGGCAGCATGTAAATAATGAAAAAAAAGAGTGGATTGTAGGTGGAGCCCTGGATGTGATGAGGTGGACAAGGGCTGGGTGGAGATGGGGAAAAAAATTGGAGTCAGGATCTTGGTTGGGAGAAAGAGTGATGTCAAAAGAGGAAGAAATAGCCTTGATGTTGGGCATGAAGTCCAGAAGTTCCTAACATTTAGTGTGAGGTGTGGAAGGAGGACATAAAAGCGTATAATGATAGAGCAGATTAGCGATGGGAGTGAAGGAGTTTGGTAAGCTCTCCAGGCTGATTTTTATGGATTTGGTCGTACAGAGGAAGCAACAGTAGTCAAGTAGTGAAGTAGTCAAGCCAAATCTGGCGGCAGACGGTCAAGGTATTCTCTCTCATGCATATTCAAGCTTGCAGCCCATAGATTTGAAGCCACAGATGTGCCTGTTATACTGAGTGAGCAGTGGCAATGGGAGATTGTCCTGGATCTGGTAGGGTTGAAGGTGGAGGGGAAATAAATTGTGAATAAGACTGATGGAGTAGGGGGTAGTGGACTGGAGAGGGGGAAGTCTGGTGTTTTAGAGCATACTGTGAGGAAGTTGGGGGGGGGGGGGGGCGTTTTTTTAAAATAAGGAAGTAAGTGAGAATAAAGGGGTATGGGATGGGCAAGAGACGTGTTAGAGGAAGTGACAGAAGACTTTGGAGTTCTCGAGGATATGTGTAGTGACATGTCAAGGTGGCGGTCAGGTCTGTGGGTGGGCGAGTCAAACTGGATTGAGTCACATTTGGAGATTTTTAACTATTTTCCAAGGAAGGAATTTTGGGATTAATTTATATGATGTTGCTGCGATGAAATTAAATTAAGGTCACGAGGTGATCAGAAACATACAAGTTAACTATGATGCCACTTTAGACAAAAAATTAAGCTACCAGCCATCTCAAAATTGTCTTATTTTACATATCAGATTAGCTTAAATAGGGATCATCCACCGCCACTTAAGAGATATAACTGTGATGCAAGAATGGCTTTGATTCACTGAGCACGGCAGGGGTCTCAGCTAGCCAGGCACTGTAGGTGCCATGGCACACTCACCAAATGGGGACGGTTCCTCATTCAAGGTGGTAATTTTCATTGGCAGCTCAGCCTGCCAATCATTGACAGAGTGAGATAGGGATGAGGCCGAGGTTTCAGCTTCCCCCCACCCTTCGCCATCCCCCTCTCTCTAGGTTTCTATCTGAAACAAACGAGACAGAAAAGTCTTGCTTTCTACGTTCGTGCTAGTCAGCCAGAAATACTGGCATGTAAAGTGAAATAGGCACGTCAAGGGCAAAGTTTCCATAATGTATTATTTTGATGTTAAGAGGATTGACAGGAATTGGGTAAAACTCAGTGAAAACTGCATTTGTTCATTCATGTAAAAAAAAAAGTTTCTTGGAATGGCAGGGGACATCGAACCGAAGAGAATAAATATCCAGTGCTGATCTGAATTTTGTAACAGAAAGGTTGAGAAAGATTAGGAGGGCAAGTAAGTCAGGGGAGGATCTTTAGTTTAGATAGTAGAGATTAAGGTCACCGAGAGCAAGTTGTTAGTCTGAACAGAGATATTGAGGCAATAATTAGAAGATTTAAATGAAGTAATAACCTTGAAGTCAGAGAAGGCAATAGGCCAAGAGAATCTTAAAGGAGGTGGGAGGGTGGCAAGTGAATGAAATGGAAAAGTAATGGATAAATTGAGATGGGACTTGGAGATGAGTCAGGTTGCCATAGTGGCGATCTGATCAAAGGGTGTGGTGAATTGTAAAGCCAGGCAGGGGGAGGAGTTATCGTTACTAAGCCAGGTTTCTGTCAGGCCCAGAATGCTGTGGCACTCCTTCAGTACAAGGCCATGGATGGAGTCAGCCTTTTCCTTGAGTTTGTGTAGAGATTTCGCAGGATGATGGGGGGGAGGGAAGGAGACTGGGAGTTCAGTGGGGAGCCGTTAAGGGGAAGACTTACTGAGGGCCCAGATTGGAAACAAGAGGAGGGGATGGAGAGGAGGTTAGAGAAATTTACTCCACAGGAGCAAGATAGTGGAGGATAAACCAACATCGGGAAGAAAGCAGTTTGGGTGACTTGCCAGTAGCATTTGATATGAGCTAAACGATGCCCAGTTTGAGGTCTGTTCAGGAGAGAAGAGATCTTGGAACAGGCGTTCAATGAGAAGTAGAGGGGATGGGATTGGGTGAGCAAAGAACGATATGTTTGGCGGGGATGGAGAATGAAAGACAGACACATGGATGGAAGGTGTGAAGGGTAGTGAAGCAGGAAAGGGAAAGCTGGGCAGAGGAGCTTAATTCCGAGCAGTATCCATGTGTGCAGAAGTAGATTAGAGCAAGAGAGTTTAGAGGAGGTTAGGGTTGCTGCAAGCTTCTGAGTAATTCAGTCCCACAATCCTGCAGTGCAAGTGTACCTGCCCCATCATCTCTCAACCTTGAGTGACCCAACCACCATCCTGGCCTCTAGTGTTTAGTCCGGTCATGTGCTAATTGGAGTGCAGCAGCCATGTCATGAACCAGTCCAAGTAACCATTTTCACCTTGTTGTTTAGCCATAAGAATGAACTCACTTGTAATTGCTGTTGACTTCACTAACTCTCCAGACATTTTGCAGATCAAAACGCATTCTTTCCACCTCCATCTCAAACCGGTGGCAAACATGATCTCCTGAAGAAGCACAAGAGGAGAAGACACAGTCATGTTGAACTATAATACAACACAGCAAATAAATATTAAAAGGCTTTGTTTATTTTGACACTTCCTTTGGCTTCATAGTTGTTCATAGTTCCCTTCATTAGACAGGACAGCAGTACAAGTGAGGCCACACAACCCGCTTCATTTGGCAGAGGTGATCTACTCAATGTGATAGCAAAGACACAAAAATGATTCTTAGGTGGCATACCAAGAACTGCCAAAATCAAACAACAGGCTCTCCCCAGTACATGTCACAGCCCTCCTAGCTAGCATTCCCTCCCCAACTCATCATTTACTGGTTACCATTACTTTTCCACTCACCTGGACGACAGAGGTGCACATGCTGATCTTCCTCGTCTGCACAGATTCCCAGGCACCAGGCATGATACGCAAAGGTAAACAAATCTTCCAGTCTGGTCGGGTGGGCAATCACTTTGTTTAATCTCTTCAGCCATTCCTGACATTGCTTAAATGTAGAAAAATGGCACCTGTGGAATAGCACACACAGGTTTGAGAACAGAGCACACCCAACAACAAAATATTTATGTATTCTACAGTGCAAATGGCCAGATCTATGTGAACACTCCTGCTCAACCTTTGTGGTAAATGCTCATTATTAAATAAGTTGTAAATCAAAATACAGGAAACTTTGGTTTATCCAGAGGTTGTATGTCCGGAAACCAGGTTGTATGTCCGGAAACCTCGATCTACCGGCAGAAATCAGGAGCCGTTTTGTTAGGGTTTTTTTCTTCTCATGGCTTTGTTTTCAACAGTCGGGCTCTGGAAAGTCTCTCTGAAGCTGTTGCTAAGCTACAGAGACGCTTCCAAGGTACGGGCCGACTGTTTACAAGCTGTTGCTAAGCAAGTGTTTGTTGTCAGATACGGAGATGAAAACCTCCGTATGCTTCAACATTAACTTTGTATGTCCGGCAGTTTTAATAGATTGGCAACAGCTCGGTCCCGTCGGTGCCAGATATAACAAAGTTTCCTGTAATAAAGTACAAGCACCAATATAGTGGTGTCCACTTTTAGGAATCATTGCTTGTAGTGATCATATGGATATAGTGCTGAAATTCAACTTGCAAAACCCATTTATATCAACTCTTATTTTTTTAATCAGTTGTACTAATGAGCAAGAGTTGTTATTACTGAACAATACAGGTTGGTTTTACCCAATAGTACAGGTGGGTTATACTACACAGTACATTGGGTTATACGGTACAAAACAGTACAGGTGGGTCAAACAGAGCAGTATGGACAGGGTAAACCAAGCAACGTGAAAGTATGACGGAGAATACGGAGCTTCGAGGGTCGATTTGCTAGGGCCCCCAAGGGCTGCATGTGTGCCTAGGACTGTAGGTTGGACACTCAGCCCTACACGACCGTACACAAGTACTATTGGTCTGAGATTTAGTGAGAAGTAGTGAACAAGTGGTTCCTTCTGCCACAAACTGTCAACATCCATCAAAGGAGCCCTGAACACAGCATGTGCTTGTAGGTAAACATTTGGTCACCACAACTGGTATGCTAGGGAGAAAAACAATGCCCAAAAAATCCATTCCTTTTTCAAGCATCTAACTGTTCCCTGACCTTATTTATACTTATCATTTGTTCCACTATAATCATTAGCTTCTGGGCAAAAAAATTCTGTTCAGCTTTCCCTCTTACTCCTAACTTACTAATTATTACTTGTATTAGAGGACAGGAGAATCCATCCTGCTAACACCTCCATGGTTGTTAACAATGTCACTTGTCTGTCAACCTGATATGGGGCCACTTTTACAGGTTACATAAGGGCAGGACTTTAGGTTAGATGTTAAGTGGTTCTTCCTTTATCAAAGAATGGCGGACCAGGCTGCCGGTTCATGCGGTGAACACTGATTCACTGTATACTTTCAAGAGACAGCTGGACCCGTTTCTGGCTGGGGAGAAGATCACATCGTATGTAGGTATCCTGTAATATGTCAGGGTAAATGTGGTCTCCTGGACTGGTTTTGATCACCTAAAGGGGTCAGAGGAATTTTCCCAATATTTTTCCTTAATTGGCCTGGGTTTTTAATCTGGTTTTACACCTCTCCCACAAAATTGCGTGACTCCAGTAGGGTAGGGAATGTCTATCATGATGCATAAGGCAAAAATATCCCAGTCCATGTGTCACACCGCTTCTCAGAAGGAAATGTTGGACAGGAAACGTTCCACATATTTCGCCAGCAAGGGGCAGATGACCAGAAAGGCAATATGCAGCTACAGGAACCATTTTGATGCTGGCCATCCAATAAAGCTCATCTGATCGGGACTCCACTGCTGAAGTTGAACTAATTTTCCCAAAGGCCTTTGCTGTAATAACAGACCCTGCAAATGCAAGGTTAGCAGAATATCCACTAACTGATCAGTTTCTTCCTCAGCTGTTGCCTGTGGTTGAGTCTTCAGCCGACAGGCAATCTTGCATTATACAACAACTTGCATTTATATGGTGCCTTCAACATAGAACACTCCAAAGCACAGATGCATAATCAAAAAAACACCAATCCAAGGAAGGACATATCAGGAGGGGTGACCAAAACATAGGTTAAAGAGGTGGATTTAAGGAAGGTCTTAAAGGAGGAGAGGGAGGTGGAGGCACAGAGGGGTTAAGGAGACAATTCCAGAGTATGGGGCCTACGCACCTCAAGGTACAACTACCAATGCTGAGAAGAAGGGAGGAAGGATGAACAAAAGGTCAGAGTTGGAAGAGAGAGTTCGGAGGAGAGGGTTACAAATAGCGGAACGAGGAGCAAATGTAGCTCAGCAAGACAAGGAGGATGGGCAAGTGGGATAGGACACAAGCAGTTGGAAGCTTGTGAAGGGTGAAGGAATGGGAGGCCGGCCTCCCATTGGAATAGTCAAAACTGGAGGTGAAAAAGACATGGATAAGGATTTCAGTGGCAATGGGGTGGAGACATCATTGGTGAGAATGGTGATGAAAAACCTCTACCTACCCATAGTGCAAATTAAAAAATGCAAAGAACATCTTAAAACTATGTACAGCAGCTGACAGGAGATAGGTATGAACGTGAAGAAGAGAATGTGGTTGGAAGCTCAGCTCTGGGACAAATAGGATGCTGAGGTTGTGAACAGTCTACACCTCTACATTCAAAGTCACTTAAATTATCTAATAATTCAATGTTTTTAAGCACTAAATTCCAACTTTACTTTGCTGTTTATGTTTCTTAATTCAAATTATTGGATCGCTCAGTTTTTTTTAATAGCATAAGAACTGACTGGATCAAGGTGCGTGTTGCATATTCTACCAGAGATGTTCAACTGAGGCCCGAGGGAACTCCTGGAGTCAAAGCTCTTCCCCTTCTTGGATTGTAAACAAGCAACAAAGCCCAAACAAAAAAAACAAATGGAAAGAGACAATAGTATAAATCAGGGATGAAGCTGTAAGGCAAGTTGAATGCCGATGATTAACTGTTTCACAGCATTATCTGGCGATAAGCACAGGCTACACAAAACCTCAAGAGTTTTCTCCATGAACCAGTTCAGACCCTGGAAGCATGGAGAGAGATTCAAAAGGAAAAAATTAGATCTACTGATGCTGGGGTAGAATTCTACTGTAGCAAGTAAAACACATCCCTCCCCAGTATTTCTTGCAAATACCCTCAAGAAAAAACCTGATTCCTAGAACACTGAGGTGAGGGAGCTCAAGAACAATAATTCTACTTCTTTCATTTAACCGATATGTCCTACCTGTTATTTGTATTAACTATCAAGTAGGAAAGCTTTAAAAAAAACTGCTCCTCTAGCAAAACAGACATTTGCCATCAGTGAAGCTTTCTGCTTTGAAGGAATGCTTACTATGACAAGCAACTTGCACGCAAGTTCAAATCAATGTATGGGAGCTTTTAGGGACGAGGAGTGCACAGTGCTTACAGCGGTCTAGTCTCCCTGCTACACGGTACATCCCCACTCCTCAAATACACCCAGAATACACCTCATTACCTCTCCCCTCCGCAATCCCGCTTCTGTCTGGTGCACCATGTTTACATCTCAATAGCATCCCGCCCATAGGATTCAATCTGATTGAAAGGGCATCAATGTTCGTTGCCACTGGTTTCAGAATGGGAGCTGAGGATTATAATGGTGAGGGCTTGAATTTGTTTAGCCACATTTGGAGATTGTAACCTGGAATAGATTATGCTCCTTTGAGTTCAGAATTCTGCATGATCTTGTGAAGGTCTGACAGGCTGAAGAGGCAATAGCTTTATGTTCATTTTTAATGCTCTGGCACAACCATCTGGGTTCCATATCACTGAATAGGACACAACATACCTGACCACTTTGGAATCTTTGCAGACGATGTGAAGCTGGAACATGTCCCGACTCTCAACACCTTCAATAAGCCGTACAGGCACCTGTAACAACAAGACAAATGTAGGTCGGTCACAACAACAACTACTTGTATTTATATAGCGCCTTTAACGTAGTAAAACGTCCCAAGGCACTTCACAAGGTCACCAGAAAAACCTGTAATCAACAGTCAAGAAACATCACTTTTAATAGCAGCTCTAGCCAGGAATTATACAGAAATACTATAGCAACGAATATCATTGCAGTCGAGTAGCATTACTTCAAACAAGCTGGAATAATTTGGTTTAGTTTGGCAGTGTAGTCATGAAGCCCACATGGAACACCTTCCAAATGATGTGACACTAAACATTGAACTCCCAATGCTCTGCTGAAAATGATGCTGCCTCATTTATAACAGTAAAGCAGGAACCAAATTAAGCTACAATTCAGCACATTTGCCAATATCAATGGCGTGTTTCTAAATATGACAAATTTTCAAAAGCCCACCTTTTAAGGTTTTCCAAAGTCACGGGTGTCAATGCAAATTCTCAAATTCCTTCTCCCACCACTGTAAATGGGCATTCAATAGATAAATATAGCCACCAACAAACTGCTGGCTGACCAGAGCCAGTCTTTCCTACAAAGCTGCTCGTAGTGTGGCATTTAACTAGTATTGTGCTTCTTCAACAAGGTGAGAAGGCTTGGTGTTGGGAGGGATAAAGAAGGTTGCCCAAACATAAATATGATAAAACCTCCCTGTCCTGCAGAACACTTCAGAGAGGCTGCAATAGGGACACGCAGGGAGAATACTAGCTCTGGAGAGAAGCGAAGTCTTATTCCAGTCAGATTGTATTTGTGCTCCGCTGAGTAAAGTTGCTACGATCTGAAACTTACCAACAACTTGAGTTGACACCATTGTATCCTTTGCCAGAGCGGTGTCCAGGGAAAATTACATGACTTTCTACATTAGCTCTAGCCACCTAAACACTAATTTCTTGCTATGCATTTTCTGATTTTATTGCAAGTCTGACAAAGGGCCTCAAACAAAAACGCAAACCTGTCTTTTTCAGATGTTGATGGAACTGCAGTGCACTTCCAGCATTGCCTGTTTTTAGTACAGATTTTCAGCATTTGCAGTTTTTCCCACCATCTCTGTAGGAATTATTTCTTTCTCTTACAACATAGATAATAATGACACTTCTGAAGACAGCAAAATAGTGTCAACTCTTGTGATTGACACCCAAGCATGAAACTGACCTTGTTCCAGTTATTAAACATTATATCTTAAGAAACACCATTAAGAAGCCAAGCACCGATATTGAAAGTGGGTTACAGTGCAGCACACCGAGACATGCAGGTTAGGCTGATACTCTTAATGCTGTGGTGCTCTAAACTCTGCTGCATTTTCTGCCAATGCTTGATAATAAAACACGACTGCTGCTCTGGCTTCCTAATGGCCAACTTTACCCAATGCTCTGCTCAACAGCTCCAGGCACACATTGGGATCAGACCACTCCTAATGAGTACCCATCTCATGAGTTACATCTAATGAGTTTCAGCAAACTGCCTAGTTCGTGCCAACCTGCGAGTATGTGAATATAAGAGTGTGAGGGAGTGAAGATGCGAGAGGGCAGTGTTGGAAGCACTGAGCTCCTGTTTGTATATTCACTAGCATAGCACCTGCATGACACGTCTGTCTGTTCGTCCAATATAGGGATGAGGATGAGGACAAAGATGTGCACACTTGCAAAGTTTCTTTAAGTTGCGTTGGACACACTTTACTCCTGTTTATGTACTTTGTGACACAGCATTGTAGTGAAACCGTAAAAGACCACCTCTTTGACTAAGACTGTATGCACACAAGCTGTGCTGGATACACCGTTGTATGCGTAACCAGCAGTGAAGTACACACACACACAGTACTTACTGAGATGTCACCGTCCACACCCTGCAGAAAGGTCTAAAACAGAACAAAAGGAAAGAGAAGGGGAAAATGAAATCAAAATAACAGATGTGAGAAAGGCAGGAACCGTATACACTGAAAACACTTGCAGCGTTCTAATGTCAAGGCACTGCAGACAACACACAACCTAATCAGAACTAGAACAAGCTAAAGATACTGCATACCAACCAACATCCACTACTTGGTGCCAAGTCTACTGTACACCACCCTCAACCCACAACCTAGAGCCCAGAGGCTGCATGCCAACGTGTACCTATTGCAACAGAATAAGAAAATCATAGTAATGCTACTCCCTTGTTATTTCAGTAAAGAATCAAATTTTCCTCTTTATCCCTGCAAAATACATCTAAAATATAGACAGAGCTGTTGTTACTTTGACTTCATTCATACTCGAGAAATAAAGAACTTGCATTTATATAGCGCCTTTCACGACCTCAGGATGTGCCAAAGCACTTTACAGCTGATGAAGTATTTTTGAAATGTAGTCACTGTTGTAATGTAGGAAACATGGTAGCCAATTTGCCCACAGCAATCTCCCAAAATCAGCAATGAAATAAATGACCAGATCTCTTGGGCGTCGGTTGAGGGATAAATAGACAGGAAACTGGAAGAACTCCCCTGCTCTTCTTTGAATAGTGCGGTGGGATCTTATATATCTGGACAGTTTAACGTCTCATCCGAAAGACGACGCCTCAAATAGCGCAGTATTGAGGGAGTGCTGCGCCGTCTCTAGTTTCTCGATCTCCGCTCATGCCCTCTCCGAGCTCATCTAGTCCACGAGATCCACCTCCTGCTCTCTCGACCCTATTCCCACTAAACTGACCACCCAACTTCCCTTCCTGGCCCCCATGCTAGCTGATATGGTTAACTGTTCCCTCTCCTCTGCTACTGTCCCCCTCTCTTTCAAATCTGCAGTAATCATTCCACTCCTCAAAAAATTCACCCTTGACCGCCCTCAGTCCTTGCAAACTACCGACCCATCGCCAACCTCCCTTCCCTCTCCAAAGTCCTTGAACGTGTTGTCGCTACCCAAATCTGTGCCCATCTTTCCTGCAACTCCATGTTTGAACCTTTCCAATCAGGTTTCCGCCCCTGCCACAGCACTGAAACGGCCAAAGTTACAAATGATATCCTATTTGATGGTGACCATGGTGCATTATCCCTCCACATCCTTTCCGACCTGTCTGCAGCTTTTGACACGTTGACCACACCATCCTCCTCCCAATGCCTCTCCTCCGTTATCCAGCTGAATGCAACTGCCCTTGCCTGGTTCCATTCTTATCTGTCCAGTCGTAGCCAGAGAATTTCCTGAAATGCCTTCTCTTCCTGCTCACACACAGTGACCTCTGGAGTCACCCCCCAACCCCCCCACGGATCTATCCTTGGTCCCCTTCTATTTCTCATCTACATGCTGCCCTTAGTCAACATCTTCTGAAAACGTGTCAGATTCCACATGTACATTGGCAGCACAAAACTCTACCTGACCACCACCTCTCTCGACCCCTCCAATGCATCTGAATGGTTACGCTGCTCATCAGACATCCAGTATTGAACGAGCAAAAATGTCCTCCAATTAAATATTGGGAAGACCGAAGCCATCGTCTTAGGCACCCACCACAAACTCCATTTCCTAGCCACCAATTCATCCCTCTCCCTGACCACTGCCTTGAGACTAAACCAGACTGTTCGCAACCTCTGCTTCCTATTTGATCCTGAGCTAAGCTTCCAACCCCATATTTTCTCCATCACCAAGATCACTACTTCCATCTCCGTAATATTGCCAGTCTTCATCCCTGTCTCAGCCCATCTATTGCTAAAACCCTCATCCATGCTTTTTTTACCTCAAGTCGACTATTCCAATACTCTCCTGGCCGCACTCCCATCTTCCGCCCTCCATAAACTTACTCATCCAAAATTCTATTGTCCGTATTCTAGCTCTCACCAAGTCCCGTTCACGCATCACCCCATGCTCACTGACTTATATTGGTCCCCAGTCCAGCAACACTTCAATTTTAAAATTCTCATCCTCGTTTTCAAATCCCTCCATAGCCTAGCCCCTCCTCATCTCTAATCTCCTCCAGTCCTACAACCCTCTGTGAACTCTGCGTTTTGGCCTCGTGCAGCCCAGATTTCCTTTGCCCCATCATTGGCAGCCATGCCTTCAGCTGCCTAGGCCCTAAACTCTGGAATTCCCTCCCTAAACCTCCCTCTCCTCCTTGAAGATGTTCCTTAAAATTTACTCCTTTAACCAAGCTTTGGGTCAATTGTCCTAATGTCTCCTTATGTGGCCTAGTGTTAAATGTTCGCCGATAACGCTCCTGTGAAGCACTTTGGATGTTTTACTACGTTAAAGGCGCAACATAAATGCAAGTTGTTGTTGTTGTCTACCTAGATTATGTGCTCAAGTCTCTGGAGTGGGGCTTGAATGCACAACCTTCTGACTCAGAGGCGAGAGTGCTCCCACTGAGCTAAGGCCGACACCCAAGTAGCTTGAGTCATCTTGTCAGCATGAATAACTGGACTCCCTACACCAGAGCCACTCTCAGTGGGTGCAATTACACCGCCAGATATGTAAGCAAACCAATACAAATCTAGAGCGAGATGCTACTCTATGCCAGTAGCAAATTTGTTCTGTATCATTTAAATAAGAAACTGAATTAGAAATCAGCAGCTGTAGTCTCTTCAGTTTACAGTGAGGAGGTATCAATATATTAGAAATGCAATTCCCATCAGATAAACAGGTGGCGGTGTTTCTTCATCCCAGACTTTTGTCTTCGATTGAATATTCTGTTCTTCTATCTGCCAATCCAAAAAGTGGCAAATAGAACAGATTCAAAAGCAAATGCAATAGCTGTTTTAGTACCAACTAAAATATTTATATAAAAATGTTGCCTGCCCATTTCCAGTTATGCGATTGCTGTGTGGCAACGATGGTCACTACGACCAAATCTATGATCTGCAACCAGTTTCCCCACTCCTTCCCAGATCAATTGCTGGAAGGTCAAGGCCATCTGGTGCAACTTGGGCCCATTTAATGCTTAACAAATGACATAGTGTTCAAAAAAGTCAATGTTGCCTATAATGAATACAAACAGCCTCACTTTATAACACTGATTACCATTGCCATCTATACAGCTACTGAGTCGAGTGAATAGATAATCAACACTTGGTTTAGTTTTCTAAATACATTTTAGTTTGACAACTTGGTCCCCATCATATGAGCTTATAAAAGTGTTTGTCCTCCTTATGAAGTTATGCACAAAGTGCAATGATAATTTTCCAATTAAACAAAAACCTAACATGTAAACAAATAAATGTGGTGCAACGTTTATTCAAAAGGATATTTTTGGTGAGTTATAATTGAGATGCCCCAGGAAGGGAGCAGTGTGCCAGAACCTTGGAGGGTACAGTGGGGCTGGCACCTTGGGAGCAGCAGCGAGGTCAGGGTACGGGAGTGACGAATCCTGTGCTTAGCGTAAGGTCAGAGTGGACACTGCTTCTTGGACTTTTTGGGTGAGGAGGAGGAAACAGACAGTAAGGGAAAGTATGAGCAGCATATAGAAAGAGACAAATAAGAAGTGTGCAAGTCATATAGAAATAGTGGGGAATAAAGATGGGCCTAGAATAAAGAAAGACCAAAATAAACAAGGACGGGGTGGGGGGGGGGGGGGGGGGGGGAAGGGAAAAGAGGGGGGACACAAATGAGACGAGAGACAAGCAGACCAATAGATACAGGAAAATACATTATTTTGATCCATGACAATGCCACAAGAGAGCAACTCATTAGATGTATTACTAAACTGTAACTTGATCTAAATGAAATGATAAATTTAATACCATTTTCATGTAGAAATTAGTCCACTTAAATGATTTGGCTTGCATTCTTCAATTAAGGAATTCTCCCCTTCCTACCCTCTTTTCTCCCTATCTCTTTACCTTTCAGTAAAATGGTTGCATTAATAAATGCTCTATGAAGAAGAGTCTGATCCCCTTTCTTGCCAAATGAATGAACAGAAGGATGGTGACTGCAGACAGAAAACTAAGGGTGGTGACTGCAGACAGAAAACTAAGGGTGGTGACTGCAGACAGAAAACTAAGGGCGGTGACTGCAGACAGAAAACTAACAGCTCAATTTGATAGTAGGTGCAGTAATTCCATCTGATCCAATTACAAAATTCTAAACACCTTGCAGGTTAAGTTGTTACAAGGTTATGACAGATTTAGGATGGCATCCAATAAAGTACTGCTTACATTGATTAAAGAATCTTTGTATTTAATGTGCAGCCTGTAATTAGAGATAGCGATTACAGCATCATCTGCACGGCCCAAGTATTCCACACCTTCACCCTGGAGTACCGGAAAAGGCACCTGTAAATGACAACAGAAAGTTAAAATTGCACAACTCATTCACTGTACAACATACTTTTATTCAATACGGAGCTAAGAACCCAGGCCACTGCGGGATCACAGCTGCATTGTTTGGTGGAACCAGCAAAAACTCCACCTTCTCATGCATTCCACAAGACGGCCCTGCTCTGCACCAAATTTGCTCCTCGCTACCTATCCTAACTCCTAACTGATGCCGCTTCTTTACTCATTAATCAGATATTAACGATCTTGTGATAGTTTTTCAAAATCAGGAATTCCCACTTGGTGGGCAGCAGGGTCAGAGTCACACATTGTTGACAGCATCTAAACGTCCTTGCGCTCTGATACAACCGAGTGCTCAAAAAGCTGTAACTGCACAGATTTATTTAACATAAGAACGTAAGATGTAGGAGCAGGAGGTGGTCATTTGACCCTTCGAGCCTGCTCCGGCATTCAATAAGATCATGGCCGATCTGATCTTGGCCTCAACTCCACTTCCTGCCCGCTCCCCATAACCCTAGACTCCCTTACCATTCAAAAATCTGTATCTCCACCTTAAATATATTCAATGACCCAGCCTCCATAGCGCTCTGGGGAAGAGAATTCCAAAGATTCACGAACCTCAGAAGAAATTCCTCCTCATTTCCGTTTTAAATGGGTGTCCCCTTATTCTGAAATTATGCCCCCTAGTTCTAGATTCCCCCACAAGGGGAAAACATCCTCCCTGCATTTACCCTTTCGATCCCTTCAGAATCTTATATGTTTCAATAAGATCCCCTCTCATTCTTCTAAACTCCATTGAGTATAGGCCCAACCTGCTCAACCTTTCTTCATCAGACAACCCCTTCATCTCAGGAATTAACCTCGTGAACCTTCTCTGAACTGCCTCCAATGCAAGTATATCCTTCCTTAAATAAGGAGACCAAAAGTGTCCGCAGTACTCCAGGTGTGGTCTCACCAATGTCCTGTACAGTTGTAACAGGACTTCCCTACTTTTATACTCCATTCCCTTTGCAATAAAGTCAACATTCCATTTGCCTTCCTAATTACTTGCTGTACCTGCATGCTAACTTTTTGTGATTCATGTATAAGGACCCCCAGATCCGGCTGTACCTCAGCATTAAGAAACTAGTGACTGATCAGTACTTTGATAGGTAAAGTTTCCATTACAAGTAAAATATTTAGTACAAGATAATTTTGTTGATTCATCACTCATTGCTTCAATTAGCATTGATTTTCATTAATTATGCTATGAGAGGGGGGACGGAGGAGAGGGGGGACGGAGGAGAGGGGGGACGGAGGAGAGAGTGCGGGGAGGGGACGGCGGAGAGGGGGGAGTTTTTACTTTTGTGATTACTACACTACTTAAGGAAACAAAGTTCAAGGATGCATGGGGATAAATATTTCAAAAGTATAAAAAATACTGAGAGGTTCCACCAATGGCGGTGACCCCTGTGTGCGCCTCGTCGCTCAGGTCCCGGTAATGTGGAAAATGCCTCATTTATGTTGTTTTCCAAATTTCATAGCAATTGGAACAGAAAATCTATGTGCAGTTGGTTTTAAGTTGCTGATCATGACTTAGTTTTAGCCTGTACTTTTCCCAATAGGTTAGCCAGCACAAAAGGGCTTTGCTGCCTGCACAGGTAACCAAGAAACTTGGCTGCCTGTTCACATTCCTGTCATTCGTGGGTGCCTCCAGAGCCAGCACTACACAATTATCTCTTTTGCCCAGCAGATATGCCTGGGAGCAAATATAATGCACCAGAAATAGGACATGATTTCTCACCCATGATTAATTTCCTAATTTGAAGGCTCTATGAAGGAGGTGAACAGCAGATGCCAAAGAGATGGGAGAAACACTGATAAAATTCAAGTTACGGTGTAGCAGGCAAGGTTAATGCAACAATATGACTTTCAACCACGCTGTCATGGATCCAATGAATAACTACTTTGGATATAAATCACCCCTCAGTTTTATAAATAAGGCACAAAAATGAGAGTTGTCCTAGGAATTCAGAGGTATCTCCCATCAATTTATGCAGGAGATAATTAATTACAAAATGTGTAGAGAATAAAACTTGGTTTTTGACCAGGTATACCCAAGGCCCATATCAATCCATCACAGCAGCCTTTTATTAGCCCAGTCATGTGTACAACAATCCCTCCTTACCTTTAAGCAGCTTTCACCATATTTTATAACCTTCTCACTGGGGTTATCTATAGGAGTCTATTAAACATTTCAGAACAGCTTTGCAAACTCCCAAATTACACGTAAACTTGATCATTTTTATTGAAAGGATGACAAAATTTCAAAAGCAACACCGTTCGTCATTTTAAGAGGTAATTTGTTCGTAGATACCATCAACTAAAAGGAAACATTTAAGTTTGGCCATCAGTAAATGTACTGTTTTGCTGTTGTAGCATAGAAAAGCTTAATAATTACTTAGTCCTGTTTCAAGCTCCTGTTCTAATCTTCCTGCGGAGTCGGATCCTGATGCACAGACCTGACAGCAACTCAGTAGTGATTTGTTTTGCCAGCACTGTTGCATTTTGGTTTCTGGAAGTCTCGATACTTTTTGCAATCTTATGCCATCAGACAGGCATCTTCCTAACTTGAGTTGCTGCCGCAGCTAAGCTCCCGCCGTCCCGGCTGTCATTTTTACTAACGTATGGTCATCTTCCTTATGACACCCTGGTGAAGACGCTCCAGTCCCATATAGGAAGCATTCACACCACAATGAAAACATGTCCATGCCATTGGCTCATCTCTCACATGGTCATCTCATCACATTTACAAGAGACAACGCAACTAAGTACATCAAACGAGATCTGAGTGCTTCTTTTAAGCATCTCCCCACGGATGCCATGTCTTGCAGTATGAAAGCAAGCTTAAGAGCACCTGGCTGCAGTAAATCCTTATCATTGTTGAGGTGGTCAGGTAATGCAAGTGTCAAGTGTTCAATTTAGACCAAGCCCCAGGAACTCGTCAGACAGTCTAGTACCGTCTTTGTTCAGCCATCTTGTTGCAGACTTCTCCACAAACTGATTAAGTCAGCCAGCCTTTCATATTTAAAAGTTGCTACTGGATGTGTGGCAAGGTACTTGGCCACCCACCCAAATTAATTTGTGAATCCCGGTAATATCTGGATAATTAAGGAACTCTATACAGAGGATCATATTTTCCGTGCATGCAGATACTGTAGAATGGTTTTTCAATGATAAACGTTTAAGTTATCTCATTCTTTGTGGGATGGCCATTGATACAGGTCTAGATGAACCAAAGATGGATTTATATGAAAGAGCTGTTATCTGGCCAAGCAAAGCGAGTGAACTTGACTATACAGATTATACTGTATTGCTGTTAAGACAGAGGCAGATTTCAAGTCAAACATGGATGTCTGCTGTGAGGGGGAGGGGGCGGAGTTAAGTAACAACCCAGTGATAAGCAATAATGATAAAGGTCTCAGATTATGTAAGTAACTCTGTCATTCTTTTGGCTTTCTCCAGCTCCTGCTTTCACATTTTGCACATCCTGGCAGTCAGTCAACTCTAAAAACTGCTAGTCAAAAGTCTCAAGAAGAATTCAACTCAACTGATATTTACAACTCTCCTGCCCACAGTATTAATACATACTCTTAGGCAGTCCCTCGGAACCGAGGATGACTTGCTTCCACATTCAAAATGAGTTCTCAGGTGACTGATGAGTCCAATGCAGGACCTACAGTCTCTGTCACAGGTGGGGCAGACGGTGGTTGAAGGGGCGGGCGGGGTGCTTGGGTTGACGTGTGCTCCTTCCACTGTTTGCGCTTGGCTTCCGCTTGCTCCCGGCAAAGAGACTCGAGGTATTCGGCGCCTTCCCGGATGCTTCTCCTCCACTTTGTGCGGTCTTGGGCCAGGGATTCCCAGGTGTCAGTGGGGATGCTGCACTTTTTCCAAGGAGGCTTTGAGAGTGTCCTTGAAGCATTTCCGCTGCCCACCTGGGGCTTATTGCCATGTTGGAGCTCAGAGTAGAGCGCTTGTTTTGGGAGTCTCGTATCGGGCAGTCGGACAATGTGACCCGACCATCGGAGCTGATCGAGCGTGGTCAGAGCTTCGATGCTGGCCTGAGCGAGAACACTAATAATAGTGTTAATGTCAGATCACTTTTTCCATTCAGCTTTAAAACACACCTCATGAAATGCCTTCATTAATAAAAAAGATGGAGCATGAAACAACCGTCTTCCTGTGATGGGTCGTTTTTTTTTTATTCTGGAAACCGTTGGGTAGAAATCCTCAATTCAAGTATATCATTTAGGAAGAAGACAAAGCTACACAATATCTTCCTTTTTGGGGGGAAAATTCAGTTGGTTTGTGCCTCCCGTTAGCGCCTTAAGAGGGCGCAAAGCAACTTTGCGGCAGCGCTAAACACTACCGCCACGATCTCCTGCGCCGGCAGATCATGACATCAGTCGAGCGTGCAACGCCCCAGACCAGATATTGAGTGGCGCCCCCTGCCTTACCGCCTGCCGCTAGCAACGACAGGTTGAGCGGAGCATTTTGCAGTCAAGAAGGGACTGGAGGAGCGCTATTTAAAGGCGACCGCTTCCTGCCTTTTTTTGTTGGTGACATTTTTGCACCACGCATTGAGAGAGAGAGAGAGAGAGAGAGAGACTGACTTCTGGAGAGATTCAACGCGTACTGAGCAGCACTTTGCAGGTTTATTTTGATTTGCCCTTCCTTGTATCGATTTAGAAGAGACTATGGGGTCTGCACTCAGCTCTTTCCCTGGGCCTCTCCATTGTTTTTTCCAGCAGATTTGATGTACAGGTCTCTCCAGGCCAAGATTAAAGGCTGCAATGAGCAGGATGTAGATGGAGAGCAAGATCAACCCTCCCCTTTAAGAACTGGCCAGCGCCTTAGTGTCTGTGTTCCATTGCTGACTGACATCACGAGCTTCGCCAGCGCTCTGAGGCAGCGCCTCGCTCCTCGGCCTTTGCGCCGTAAGACAGGTGTGTAGCGCCTGATTTAGCACTCCAATCATCTCCAGGGGCGATAAAAGCCAAGTTTGCAGTCGGAGGCGATAACTAGCGCCGGGCGCTAATCTTTGCGCTCAGCCGATAATTGCACCCCAAATGGGGCGATACTGAATTTCTCTCCCCTTATCCTTGGAACAGGACACAATGTCACTGCTACAGAGCGTCCATCATTGTGTGCCAAGGCACGGGATAGTCAGCTCTGAATCAGCACCAATGGTGAAAATCAAACAAATCAATCGCATTGCCTGTCAGAAGGATGATATGCAGACTCATCATCCAGAATCTACATCACCAAATCCTGTCAATAAAAATATCATGAATTTCAATCAAGTCCAAAAGACACACTGCCCTATTCACCAGCATGTACCATTCAGTAAGAGGGAACCTCAACCACACCGCATGTGAACCCTAATGAAGACCAGCGAGAGTTTGAGTCTTTCAATTAACCTGGTGAATCTCCATTTACACAAGCAATTACTTAAGCCAAGCTGTACTCCTCCCTGCATTGGTACCAAGATTCACTGAAGTCTTCTACTCCTCATTCCCAACAGCTTTGGAACTCTCTACCTCCCTCAGTTTTCTTTTCTCCTTACATGTCTACAGGCTTTTAAAACTCAAGCTTAGCATTGCCCAAACACTACTACTTCATTCACCTTGTTCGCTCACTGTTTTAACTCTGATGGGGTCCTGCACTAAGGGCTATAACTTTTCACCTAGTTTTGTCAATTTATAAAAATCACAACTACTGAAATATATTGTGAGGACAATATCTATTCTCCTCCAAATCGTAGCCCATTACAAAGTAGTGTACAGGATATTCAATCGAGAACAAAATTCAGTTACTGGATAAATTTCTTGAACTGCTTTAATCCACTACCTTGTTCACTACCTCACTTCATTACTGGAATCAAATCCTAATACAGCCGCCAATGGGCTGCAATTTTGCTGCAGTTTGGTTAGTTACCTTCATTAAGGAGTTCTGTTCACTGCAATATTTACCAGAAAGTAGTACCAGAGGAGATACAAGCTTCCCAACACCCTTACACACGACTTTTCTACTAAAATGAACAGAACCTTTATTAATGTATGTTTGAATTAAGGATAAGCCCCAGCCTTACCTTGTTACTATATTGCATCAATCTGTATTTCGAAAGAAATGCTTCTGAACCCGCATAAATCCATGTCTCGTCAGTCCGACAGGAGTTCCAGGTCAGTCTAGCACCCCTCCAGTGTAGCTCATTATCTCAGCCACATGTAGCACTTCAAGCAGCTGCTATGTTAATCAGCATTTCTCAGTATTATGTTAAAATCCCCATTACATTACCACGGCTTGTCCATTTGCTCTTAGTAAAATTCCCTTTTACTCACTCTGCCACAAGAAAAAGATTTTTTAAACTGGGATTGCTCTGTTCAGGTATTCGACTGCACAATGTATCTGCAATAAGAGGTTTCTGTCGCTTTTTAATGAGGAATACTGAATGAAGGTAGGGAAATAACGAGTCTGCAACTTTAAGTATAAAATTTAGTTATTTTAAATATAAAAATGCTTCTGCACTTTGCCTCTTAACCCTCGCCGGCTCTGTGGCCACGGCCTACAGTAAATCCATGTTAGACATGCCTACCTAAACACTTCATTTTTTTGTCCAGACACTTATTCTCTTTTTTAAATTTAGTTCAGATCTGGCCCTGACCAGAACCTCTCGGACATTTACTTCCAGCCTACTCGGTGTCTTAGGGAAATTCTGTCAGAGAGACTGATGATCCATGTGCTGCTGGCAGATGTGTGCTACACCTCTCCACATGAAGACTGTTTTAATTTGGTCTTTAATTAAACCATGGGAATTCCAACTGCTCTGATTATTTACGGCAAGGAAACAGTCAAGGTCAGCAGCACTACTTTCTAGTCCTAGTCTACCCGGTAGAGCACAATTTTATAATCCACAGCATGTCTGCAATTTTACCATTACAGCTACTTAACTGGTTCAAGGTCACAGTTATTTTACCAGATTCAATCAAATTAACCAACAGACAGATGCTTGTATTTCTATACAGTGCTTGATGCAAGACTTAATGTATTGCTACCAACGCACAATAGAAAAAACAGCCCCGTCAATGCAGTTACTCAAATCGTTCCCTTTTCTCAGGAACAGGCCAATATTCACCAGTACTTGGCCTAGCATTATATAGCTCAAAATGCACTCTCCAGACACAACCCTAGTTTAGGGACAAAGTCTGTCATTGTACTGCTGGGTGTTATTCTGCAATTCATGTGAACACATCACAAAAATGTTACAATAAAGAAAGAAAAAAAGACTTGCATCTATATAGTGCCTTTCACCACCTCAGGACGTCCCAAAGCGCTTTACAGCCACTGAAATACTTCAAGTGTAGTCACTGTTGTAATGCAAGAAATCATACTTTATGGAAATCCCAGCAGCAACAGTGCTACACATCTATTCTCATATTATAGCACTGCTTCCGATACAGGCCTTGGTGTTGAAACTGACCAATGTATATTCCAGGTAGATCCGACAAAATTAAACTTGCTCATGAATTTCTGGTTCTGGCTACAAACTTTCATCATTGTCGAGTAAGAGCTGTGTAAGCCACCATTTGGCAGTGTGAATGTTTGGTCTGTATAAGCAGGCTGAATCAAATAGCGAGCTTGATGGAAGTGCCAGTGGTGGAGTTCATTTGCCTTTGTTGATGCTCTTGACGAGGGTTAACGATCTCCAACAACAGTGCTGCTGTGTAGCTAATACTTCAGTGTTGCCTATCATGTTGTGCTTGCCCCAGGAGGCACCCCTATAATGTAAAGGGAGCAGCCAAATGGTCCACACAATTATATCTCCTTTGAAAGGCAAAACTCAGCTATTCCTTTTCCAGAGGCAGTAGGCAAAGGCTGGAGAACAGTTTGATGGCTGATTCTCCCCCACCCACCAACCCATTTCCCCGCCAAACAAGTGACTGTCAGGGAAGTGACAAAGAATAATGGTAAAGTGATTTCACTCCCGCCCTCCTGGACAGACCACCTCTAGTCACTGGAAAAGGCAATGTTAAATCACAAACAGTGACTTTAAAGGAACTACACACTTGCAGTTGTTTGAATTTGGGGCCAGCTACTGTTGAAACCACCTTGCAATATGTAAGGGAGGTTTGTAGAGCTACAGAAGCTGCAGCTGAAGGTGGTGAAGAACTGTTTCAGGAAGCAGTTCTGCAATATAAATAGAGCAACTATCCAAACTTCTGCCACAGTGGGTGTAGCATACAATGTATACGTACAGGAAGGAAAATGAAGACGCTCAAGAGTTCAGACAGAAAAACATGAATTATTGATCGAATCTATTGTGAAAACTGCCGCCAGTGGAAAAGCTCAGAAAGCGTATCAACACTTACTTGGTAATTAGCAGGTCTGACCCAACCAGTTCAGCACTGCACATCAGAGACTACAGGACAATGTTCCCTGAAAGCTGCGCTTTGCTCTGCGCAGTACAGCCCGTTTTTTAATCAGCGGTCCTTTTAAATTTCTGTGCATGAGTATTTACAATGCAAAAGCCGGTGAGCGCCCTGCGCGGGACCTTTCCCATTACTGCACAGCCACGCAGCTTAGAGTGAACATTGCTATAACATGTTATAATTTGATCTGAGCACCCTTCTCATTCTCCACAGGTTTATCCTACCCCATCCCAACCCGTGGTTCCAAATCTCTCTGATTCATGTTCAGGTATAGTGCCACAGGCACCAGTCATCCACTGGCAGCTAGCCCAATTGGCTATTCCTCGTGGGGAGCCTAAATAGAGCCGATTAAGTGGGAGAAAATGTATTCAACTTCTTTAACAAAGCCCTTCAGCATCTTCAAATCCATGTGTATTTATCATATCAGCTCTGTGCATCTGACAAAGACTTGTGTATTACTGTGGCTTAACATCCTTCATACACACCTATAATTTCCATCAATATAAATCATTGCTGTTAAATACTTATCGATCAGAACATGTACTATAGGGACTGTTCTAGTGAAGAGCCAGCATGGACACAATGGCCGTAATTACCTCTTTCTGTGCTGTAAGCTTCAATTGTTCTATAACTGTAGAGTAACTGGTGTTGCTTGCTCTGAGGGATTTTCACTAAGACTACACGCCTTCCTGAAATAGCAAAATAATTCTGCTTTACACAACACTATGTACAGAGCTATCAGCGCAACAAACTGCCCAACGCACCATCACTTCGCATAGTAAACTCAGGACATACACAATGTCTGTTGAGTGGCTCTCACTGCATATGGCTGAAGGAGTATAGTGGTTCCATAAAAGCTTCATGCTGTGCTTCGAGATCCAAATACTACACAAATGAGATATTCATAAATAACAGCCAAGGAAATATTTATGTAACATCCAACAACCTAAAAATTATTTATTTTGCCTTCCTGTATGAACTGCATCAACTAAGTACTGTATGGTGTGCAGTTCTGGTCACCATACAGGGAGGATCTCCTGACATTGGAAAAGGTGCTATCCATCAGATACCCGACATTAGACAACTGAACTACAAAGAGAGACTACAGAAGTTGAGTTTGTTTACATTAGAAAAGACTGAAGGGGGAGGGAATCTTTATTGATACATTCAAGTTCCTTTGGGCTATGAACAAGTTGAGATCCAACAGTGACACCAGGGAGAGACTGGTTTTTGGGGGGGGGGGGGGGGGGGGGTGTTAGAGGGGCTTGGATGAAATTCAGAAGGAGGGATCAGATATAACGATCTTGTCTAATCTGCAAAATGAAAATCTAAAACCACCTCATCTAGCAGAGAGGAGCAGCTGAGAGTACTGGCAGTGGTCAAATTCAGCTTTCCTTATTCTTCGCTTTAGTGGGACCCGTCCAGCTCTCACTGTAAAGGTCAGAGCATCTACCCATCTCCAGCCAACTCCACTCTACAATCGAAAACTCGTAACCAAATACCATGATTAATGATGTGTGCTGGTAATTAGATTAAATTAACTCTTCACTTCAGGAAACTAGATCCAGGATTTTAGCAACTGCAAAAAAACATTTTTTTCAGTCAGCCTATTAGATTTCTTGCTGGAACTTCTGCGAAACAATACCGAAAGTTACAGGCAAGGTATGAATGAAATTGTCACCTTATGACCACCAAAGTTTCAGAGTAGCTTGGTGGACATCCTGTTGAAGATGCAGGATATTGTGGTGTTCCTCACCATCATATCCCAATCAATTTAGCTTTGACTGTAATAAACAGGATTTTACTTCTTTGGCCACTGCAGCAGAGAAAAATTCATCGCATCTTCCAATAATTCACAATTAAAAAATAAGCCTTCTCCCGGCACATCAGACAGGTTGAGAGAATGCAGCATTACTGACACCAATGCATCCTTCCTGCGCTGATGCAATACACATCTCTGGTCCACTACAAAACTTTTTACCAAACATGATTGGAAACAAGGAAAACAGCAAATGGAAGTACGCCACACCGACAGCAGGCAGGGCTGGGCTGGGGTGGTGAGCGAGTGTTTGCCTGCATTACAACAGTGACGACACTTCAAAAGTACTTCATTGTCTGAAAAGCGCTTTGGGATGTCCCACAGTTGTGAAAGATACTATATAAATGGAAGTCTGTCTTTATTTTCATTAAGCAGCTTAAATAGCACTGGTCAAACAGTCTCCTGGACCAAAGCAGAAATGTTTTCTGGTGATGTCTTGGGAGTCAAAAATGACAGCAGTCACCATAAAATGGCTGTCAGAACTCTTTTTTTTTACTTTTTATACTTGTAATTTTTGAACCAAACCGGAACACGGCAATTCATAGGAATACAGATTAAAGCAGTTTACAGTCATCAATTAAAGTCACACAATCAGCACAGTCCAAAGGTGCAACAGTCCCAAGACCAATTGCAGGAAGGTTTAAGTCAACGTTCTCTTCTATTCTGGGGTACAGTTCCATGAGCCAGAAGTCCTTCAGTAGCTTACCCAAGTGTGAATTTAGACTGATATTCGCATGTGCACGCTCACCAGCAACAGTTAATGGAAAGCAATGAAGTGTCAGAACCCCGAGTTGATGTTTCCCCTCCTAGTTCATTGGCAGAGACTATGGCACAGATTTTGCTGGAGCAAGGCATCTCACAGCATGCCGTTAGGCTTGTTCATGCACGTTTAGTTTTTTTTTATAAATTGCCCACAAAGTTGCTGGAAGTGTGAGCTGAAAACAGTGCAGCGAGGGCAACAGGGCTCCTGGGAACTTGGTGAGCAATGGGATGAACAGTATCTCCTTAATCAATTGAGATGAAAGGATTGAGAAATAAACAGAGGAAGGACTGAGGAGGAGGGTGAATTCATGTCAAATCAGGTACAGAAGGGGATATAAAAAAAACAGAACGAAAGGTTGGATTAAGACAGGAAAAAACAAGAGAAAGGAATTAAAAAGAAAATTTTAACATTAACAATTCATAACCTGAAGGAATGAGACACCACACTTATATTTTTTCACTTTCAGGGCCAGAGAGGTTGATTGGAAGTCATTAACAATCAGGTCATTAAAAGGGTACTTGAACTGTTAATTACTAGGCTTAACTTTCTATGGCCAGTTTAATGGGCTATTAATGTGCAATTGCAGCAACTTCATGAAACTCACGGGGAGGTTAAGTGCAAGGTGCCATTTGTGAACCTATCAGCGAAGTGGCGCAAATCGGCCAGCAACTTGTGGCAATCCGCAATTCACGGGTGTCTCTTCCTTGCCACAAGTTGCTGGCCAATTCGCGCATTAATAATGGCCGGCGTCGTTCAGATGCTGTTATTTCTTCAGCAAAATCTGTGTCTATATGTGGCATCCCAATTACTGCCCTGGTTGAAATGTGCTAGTTCAGGATAAAACGAATGATTAGTGCTACATTGGCCAATGCCCAACTTAGTTCAGCCCCACACCAGACAAAGAGGCCCCAGCTGTACTGCAGAGGAAGAGCAAACACATAGTTCAGTGCTGCACTGCACAGGAGCACCGATCATAGAACTTACAACACAGAAGGCAGCCATTAGGCCCTTTGTGCCTCTGCTAGTTCTTCAACTGGAGCTAGCTACTCTAAACCCTGCCTTTTCCCTGTATCTGTTCTAATATTTAAAATGGATTTTTTTTTCTAATTGCAAAGTGCTAATGCAAAATGCCTCAAAAGCATAAACAGAGTTAGACAGCTGCAGTTGTATTAGAACGAGATGCTTGAAATACAGTGGTCTAGAAATTGCGGTCAGAGGCATACCTCCAGAGTATGCCTCCGACCCGTGAAACAATTCTGAAAGTAGCTCCTGGCGCCCAGACTGAAGAATTGCGGTCTCAGGCCTCCAGGCAGACAGCAGCGTGGTTCAGAAGCGTCCCTAGGATCACGTGGGCCCCGGTCCTCCACTGACAAAGGAGGATTCCATTGCAATCATTTACGAAGGGAATCCCCTAATGTTATGCAATGAAATCCCCAAATTATATGCATTGCAATCCTCAAATAATCATACAATGCACAGAATTTTAATAATTAAGCAACGTACTGAATTGTAAATTTATTCTTAAGTTCCTTCATCGCACCAACCTCAATAAAAATTAAATTGAGATAAATAATTTTATACATCTTAATCCGGGCCAATATTTGCATAAACTAATTTTAAAGTGCACAATTTTGAATTTTTAAATGTTTTACATAAGCCTTATTTAAGCCCTATGCCTGCTTTTACCAGCCATAAGAGTTGCGTGGGCAGTTGTTGGGCAAACAGCCCAACTCTGCACCAGCAGTTTTCAGGCGGTTCGGATGATCGCAAGTTCCGCATTTTGCGCTTTCAAATGGATTACAACAGCGTACTCAAGAGCACGGCGTCACGGAAACCACAATTCCAGGGCCATTCGTTTTTTTCCCCTCAGACAATTTAGAGTAGCAATGAGGGAATTTAGAAGAGAGTGGGAATCAGAATCGATTCCACCTCAAAAAGCACCAAACGTAATGGCAATTCTGTACCCCACACACAGCCTCAGCATGAATTACTGGCAGTTTATGTACAGCGCGGTCACTAGGATAGTATAAAATCTAATGTTAATTGTGTAAAATGTTCATACCAGGTCCACTTGAACAGTGAAAAACACCCAGCAGTACTGGATAAACAATATCAGAGTAAAGTACTCTAATTATAAATCTGTCACTTATGATATAGTGGAAGAAGTCAGGAGTGACCAATGAATAGCATTAACACATATTTCCTGTAGTGTGTTAGAACAGGTTTGCTCAAGAAGCCTGTGACAATGTTGACATCATTTGTACGGTGTACAAAATTAAAGGGAAGTGTAATGCGTGCAATGTATAGCATATTGTGCCATGCTTTAGGGAAGGAGGTCCTAGGCACAGTGCGTCAACCTAGCCCCATCAGACAAGGGTAAAGGGAAGCATTGGTGTGCTGAGTATAACTTTGAGTGGGGTTGCAAATGGGAAAGGGAAGCTAGGCAGGCTGTGCCACACCCTATGGCTAGACACACACTGCTGGGGACAGAGGAATTCTCATTAGTGAGCATCATCATTGCAGACAGTACCTGCAGGTCCTCCTCCTCCTTCACCAGCTCTTTCCGCGGGAATAGGTCCTTGGCCTGGATGTACTCCAAACTGGGTGGCCCCTCCTCACCCTGTCAACAAAAACAGGCATGGGTCAGTAAGGTGGATATCGAGCTCAGAACATGCACAGCATGCTTAGAATTGAGGAAACTACTACAATAGGTACAATGCATGAGCCCATGGAGCAGGCCCCATGGAGGTTATAAAGGCTCAGTGAGCCCATTTTGAACAGGGACCCATAGCTAAACCTCTCCCCTGGAGATTATAGCACTTCAGAAAAAAGGGTTTGGCTTCAATCCAGTTCATCCTCACACCCACAGTCACGGTCATGGCAGCAGGATCACAAACTAAATAAAAGAGGGAATGCAAACCCCAATTGTAACTCAGGAGGGTATATTGGACTCCGTGCCTGTTTCCTCCTGCCAATCAGAAGCACACTCACCGTTACAGAAATCCAGTGTAACAATGAAATAAAACAGAAAATGCTGGGAATACTCAGCAGGTCAGGCAGCATCTGTGGAGAGAGAAACAGAGTTAACGTTTCAGGTCGATGACCCGTCAGAACTGGAAAAAGCAGGCGATGGAACAGGTTTTTAAGCAAGTGTAGGGGGAGGGGGAGGGGAGGAAAGAACCAAACGGAAGGTTTGATAGGATGGAAGGCAGGAGAGATTAAGAGACATTAAAAGAGATTAAGAGATGGTGCAAGGAGTGCCATGTAGGATAGCTGCCTTTGTCCTTTTTTTTTTTCCCCCCATTCATTTTATATTTTTTCCTCTCTCCTACATGGCAGCTGTCTTTCATTCTGCCAGTGCCATTTACACTTCATCTAGGACCATCTTTTGTTTCTTAACTTGTTCCATTACCACCTCCTTTTGTCTTGCACCATCTCTTAATCTCTTTTAATGTCTCTTAATCTCTCCTGCCTTCCACCCAATCACAGACCTTCCCTTTTGTTCTTTCCTTCCTTCCCTCCCCCCTCTCCCTGCCCCTACACTTGCTTAAAAACCTGTTCCATCGCCAGCGTTTTCCAGTTCTGACAAAGGGTCATCGACCTGAAACGTTAACTCTGTTTCTCTCCATAAATGCTGCCTGACCTGCTGAGTATTTCCAGCATTTTCTGTTTTTATTTCAGATTTCCAGCATCCTCAGTACAGGAAACTTTGGTTTATCCAGAGGTTGTATGTCCGGAAACCTCAATCTAACGGCAGAAATCAGCAGCCGTTTTGGTTAGGTTTTTTTTCTTCTAGCATTTTTTTTAATTTTTTTTTATAAACAGTCAGGCTCTGGAAAGTGTCTCTGTAGCTTAGCAACAGCTTCAGAGACGCTTCCAAGGTACGGGCCGAGTGTTTACAAGCTGTTGCTAAGCAACAGTGTTTGTTGTCAGATACGGAGATGAAAACCTCCGTATCCTTCAACATTAGCGCTGGTCTATCCGGAAGTTTTGATAGATCGGCAGCAGCTCGGTCCCGTCGGTGCCGGATATCGCGAAGTTTCCTGTACTTTGCTTTTGTATCCAGTGTAACAATGTTATTGCTATTCTGTATTATGAGCCTTAGCCCTTCATCCAGGTTTGACAATTCTAAAAAAAGTTAGCTCACTCACAAGGGGCCACTTAATGGCAAATGAGGAACAGGAATCCTATCTGATTGCTACAGTAGGGATAAATGGATCATTTTCTAGTTGGCAGGTTGGAACTAATGGGGTGCCACAAGGAACAGCTTTAGCTATTTACAATCTATATTAATGACTTAGAGGAAGGGACAGAGTGAAATGTGTCCAAGTTTGCTGATGATACAAAGCTGGGTGGGAAAGTAAGCTGTGAGGCGGACACAAAGAGCCTGCAAAGGGATAGAGACAGGTTGAGTGAGTGGGCAATATGGTGGCAGATGGAGTATAATGTGAGGAATTGTGAGGTTATTCACTTTGGTAGGAAGAATAGAAAAACAATGCTTTTTAAATGGTGAGGAACTATTAAATGTTGGTGTTCAGAGAGATTTAGGTGTCCTTATACAGGAAACACAGAAAGTTAGTACGCAAGTACAGCAAGCAATTAGGAAGGCAAATGGCATGTTGGCCTTTATTGCAAGGGGTTGGAGTACAAGAATAAGGAAGTCTTACTGCAATTGTACATGGCTTTGGTGAGACCACACCTGGAGTACTGTGCACAGTTTTGGTCTCCTTATCTGAGAAAGGACATACATGCCTTAGAGGCGGAGCAACAAAAAATCACTAGATTGATCCCTGGGATGAGAGGGCTGTCCTATGAGGAGAGATTGTGTAGATTGGGCCTAGACTCTCTGGAGTTTATAAGAATGAGAGGAGATCTCATTGAAAGATACAAGATTCAGAGGGGGATTGACAGCGTTAATGCCGAGAGGTTATTTCCCCTGGCTGGAGAGTCTAGAACTAGTGGGCATAGTCTCAGGATAAGGGCTTGGCCATTTAAGACTGAGATGAGGAGGAATTGCTTCACCGAGGGTTGTGAATCTTTGGAATTCTCTGCCCCAGAGAGCTGTGGATGCTCAGTCGTTGAGTATATTCAAGGCTGGTATAGATTGATTTTTGGACTCTAGGGGAATCAAGGGATATGGAGATCGGGTGGGAAAGTGGAGTTGAGGTCGATGATCAGCCATGATCTTATTGAATGGCAGAGCAGACTCGAAGGGCCATATGGCCTACTCCTGCTTCTAATTCTTATGTTCTTATACAGGTGCTGAAGCAAATTGTAGCGACCCTAGTGACGCCCCAACCCAGATCAGAAAACTTGCCACAGATTGGCGATAGAACCTACGACTTCTGGTCTGCATGGCTGGAGATTAACTATGCTGGGTATTGCATTTACTCACTAAGCCATTGGGGGTGCGCACTGTGGTTTTTAATCAGGATTTTAAAAATAGCATACTGGACTTGAACTTGATTTAGAAATATGACAAAGGGATAGACTATGGCTTTGGGATACATTAGCAAGAAAATATAACCCCAATATGTTCTGGCTCACTCATTCCTTTCTGGTAAAGCACATGCAATACCGCTCAGTGACACAAAGGTGTCACATTGAACAACCCGACACACCGCACACTTTATTCATTTTAGCAATTGGCAGAGCTTCAGTTTATAAAAATAATTGGTCGACACATCCCTAGTTTGGTGCATCATGAGCAAGCCTGCAAAAATAAGACTAGTTAGTATCCCTGCCTAATTCCCATATTATAAACTAGGGCACTTGAGGATTTATTTCCAGAAACCTCAGCAGGAATAATAACGTTCCATCTCAATCCGACCGGTCTTCCTTTGGAAGCGCTGATGTAATCTCCCAAGAGGAATCAACACAGTAACTGCACCAAAGTACTGATCATTTGAGGATAGATGGATGTAATGAACTGTGCCACTCGAGCACCCGCTCTAAATACGGAATTCAATACCACCATGGGAATATGTTGCTAGCATCTAAACAGTGTGACATTCAGCAGAACGCTGTTCGATTGCATCAACAGTATCTAAACACGGCTAAATTCGGCAAGTACATTACAACTTTGTCCCCAGTACTTAATCAGCAAGGTTCATGCTAAAACTAAGGGTGCAGTCAGACAGGTGCATAACTGATTGCACTGCCCCGCAGCACATCTGCTGCCACAACGTATTTGGTGCAATTTGAATGTGGATGTTGAAGGGTTGTAATTGAGAAACCCGTGGTGAAGGATTAAGACCCATAGTGCAGCACATCATTCAGGTTAGAAGAGAAGACAAGGTTGGACATATATTTAAGTCAACTAGGAAATGCTTTGTATTTACTGACTCTTTCTCTTCACCTTTGAAATATCATTGTAAATGGTTCCTCAGACTTCCAAGTACTGAACTGCACAGGCAGACACACTGGAAAGACTGCACTATAAAAAAGGTGGAATCCTCGGCCTAAAAGGACACCGTCTTTCTCCAACAAGTTACGGTGTGCCCCGTCATAAGGTAGCCGTTAAATGGATAATCTTCAACTTGCTGAATGTAGAGAACATGAATAATCAGGAAACATTACACTTGAATCAACAACTCTGTACAGATCAGGAAATCCATCTAAGCAGAGAATGGGAAGAGCACTTAACTTAATGCCCAGGTTTACATGAGGGCCACATTGATATGGAGGTGGTGAGCGGGTGAAATTTTAACCTGCGCAACACATGAAATGCTTCATTCCAAAATTGTTGGGAGTCAAACCTATGTCTCTAGTCAGTGCATGCTCACACTACCCTGCACACTTAATCACCTGAGGGAAAGTCATTCAATAAATCCAACAGTTCTACTTTGCAACCCTGGGGGGGGGGGGGCTACCCTCCACATGTATCTCTTTGCCCCTCCCTTCCCTGCATACCACAGAAACCCACCACATCCTGTGGATTATCGGTCTATACCCAACTGTAGCTCAACCAGATATTAATCGTCACGGGTATGCATTCCACATGTCGAGCACTCCAGGAAAAATGAAGTTTCTTCTATTCCCTCTTTCCTGGGGCTTGTACATCTTAAGCCTGCATCCTTTAGCAGTACTCTGGACCCGTCAAGTACTCTGCTTACATCTATATCATGTGTATTTCCAAGATGTCGATCAGATCTTTTTTCTCCAAAGAAAACTAGTTCAGTTCTGCCAATGGTGAGGAAAAAGAGTGCCATCTTATGATTTTAAACGGTTGTTCCTGACCAGTCACCATTACTTGCACCAAGAGATTCCCATCGCCAACAACTCTTTTCTACTCTTTTTCATGGTGCTAACACCCCACAAAAGGTAGAATATAGCTTAATTCAGAATTCAGATTAGTTCACTGGATTCAGTAAACAGGACAAATCAATCTTGAAATGATTAATATGGCAAATAATCTGGAAATGCCTGCTGTATTTGAGCCACGATGTCTACTGCAAGACTGATGCACTAGGCTGTATACAGCAAATGCTCAGAACAAGTGTGAAAATAACTGATGTACTGCACCAAATAGTGGGTGCTGTGCATACTATACACTCACTACAGTAAGTGTGTATAGTTTATGCCTAGCACAAAGGAAGCTGTGTATAGATGGTTCACAGTACAGTGGATTCGGCGTTTATGGTTTTATGCTTAATATAGTGGAAGTTGTGTATATTATATTCAGGATGATGGTTATAGTCGATGCCCAGGAGAGTGGATATTGTGTATAGTTTATGCCCAGTAAATGGATGCTTTTTATAGTACATGCTCAGTACAGTAGGTGCTGTATATCGTTCATGACCAGCACAGTGGATGAATATATGTGCCCAGTACAATGGATGCTGTGTATAGTATAAACCGAACACAGTGGAAGCTGATTACAATAGATGCGGCACATAATATATGTTCAGTGTATGTTACGTTTAGAGCATGTCTAGTACAGTGGATGCTGTATATAGTTTGCGGCCAGTACAAGGGCTGTTTCTACCATAAGCTCATTACAGTGGATGTTGCATTCCGTACACGCAGTACAGTCAAAGCTATGTTCAGTAATGTCCAGTACAATGGAGTCTATGCATAGTATATGCTGCACAGAGTCCCGGCTCACTACAGTGGATGCTGTGGCGAAAAAAAAATTCTCCTAAATTTTAGCTTGATATTGACTCCCAATTCGTTCAGAATACACAAGGAGTTAAAAAACAGCTTCACCCATAGAAATCATGTCCCAGCTTCAAGGAGAGGCTATCTGGGATATACAAATTAATGTAGATAGCTCCTCTTTATGAAAAAAGGGAGAAAGAGTCACTATGCAAGGAGATTGAGAACAATTATCTTGGCACAGAGTTGATTATTTTCTATTATATGCAAGAAGTTAACACTAAGAATATAAATGAGCTTTCTGCTATTTTTTCCACTTGCTTATTTACTATTTAATAATTAATTTGGCAGTTAAAAATTAAAATAAAGTCTAGTGTAGTGTCATTCTGTTGCTTTGTGGAGATGAGGATGATCTTGTGGAGACATGGGATAGAACTGGTAGCTGAAGCAACCAAGATGGATTTTCTCTTCATTCTCTGGCCGTGTTATTAAACTTGTCTCGAAATCAAGGCAAGTGTGAAGCAAGAGTTCACCTCCAGGAGTGATCGGGGACAAAGGATCCAAAATGTATACAGTAAAACGGAACAGACCCAACTGTAGGTCAGTGGTGACAGCATAGTTCGGATAACTAAATTCACGCAGAAACTAAAACAACATTTTAAATAAGCAGACAGATTACACTCGCTTAAAGGAAAAAATGACCACAAGGGCTCATGGGCGCAGACAGAGCGATAAAATGGGCTCATTTAAATGGGAAGGAAAAATGCAAACAAAAATGCATACCAGCTGAAAGCATTTGAGACTTGGAGAGGAAACGCTGCAGATACGAGGAAGATCTTAGCAGATCGGAGATGGACAAGGAGAGACAGAATTAACATAGGCGAAAGGAGACAGCCTCAACAGGAGGTGGAGAGATGGAGAAACAGCACCAATGATCTCTTGAACTGGCAGAGAAAGTCCAATGTGAGGGAAAGGTTCATTTCACCCATAACTTTGCAAGGAATAATTTCATTAAAACCAATTTTTGATATCAAATTTTAAAGATGGGACAGTATTGATAAATTTTACTAGAACTTCTGAATTATTACAAAATCACCATAAATAGAACAAAGAAGTTTGGATGAAACAGCTGATTCCATCACTTGGAGGTAAAGCAGTCACTTTGTTTCACGTTGATCCGATGCACAATGCAAACTATGAAACTAAAAATCTGCTATTCTTAATCTTATGATTTAACCTGAAGTACAGGCAAAAGTACAAGAAACTCCAAAAAGCTCTGCAAGACACTTGGGAGAATTAGCCCTGGAATTTAAAATATTCAGAAATTCTGGCTACAAGGGGGAGGGGCATCAGGATGAAACATTAGAGAGGAGAAACAAGGTGCACAGGGGACTGGGAGAGACAACAGCGCTAGACGAACAGGTCAGAAAGGGGACAAATGCAAAGCAGTCACAGTTGGGTTTGGAGAGCATGTATGTAAATGCATGGAGCGTGGTGAATAAGATTGATGAGCTGCAGGCACAAGTCGCCATATATGGGACTATGATATAGTGGCAATAAGAGTGTCCTGGCTCAAAGAAGGGGAGGATTGGGAACTTAATTTTCCTGGCTCCAAGGTATTCAAGAAGGATAGAGATGGGGAAAAAGAGGAATGGAGGCAGCATTGATCAAAGAAACTGTTATAGGAGAGGGATGATGTAGTTGTGGGGTCAAAGGCAGAGTCTATTTGGTTAGAATGAAGGAATAATAAAAGAAGCTATTACGCTACTGAGTGTATACTATAGGCCACCAAATAATGGGAAGGAGATAGAGGAGCCAATTTGCAGGCAAATTACAGTAAGATGCAAGAACTACAGAGTAGTGATAATGGGGGACTTCAATTATCCTAATATAGTCTGGGATAGTAACAGTATAAAGGGCAAAGCGAGAGGGGAATTCCTGAAATGTGTACAAGAGAACTTTCTTGATCTGTATGATTCCAGCCCAACGAAGGAGGAAGCCGGGCTGAATCTAGTTCTGGGGAATGAAGTGGGGCAAGTGGAGCATGTTTCAGTGGGAGAGCATTTGGAAGACAGAGGTCATATCATCAGGTTTAGAATAGTTGTGGAAAAAGACAAGGTACAATCGAGCATAAAAATACTGAACTGGAGGAGGGCTAACTTCAGGGAGTTGGAGAGAGATCTGGCCCAGGTGGAATGGAATCAAAAATTGGTGGGCAAAACTGTAATTGAACAATGGGAGGCCTTCAAAGAAGAGATGGAGTACAGAGTAGAGACATTCCTATGAGAGGAAAGGATGGGCATCCAAAGCTTCCTGGATGACTAAAGATATAGGGGGAAAAATTCAGTTGTTTGCGCCTCCAGTTAGCACCTTAAGAGGGCGCAAAGCAGCTAGCGCCCGGGCGCGGTGATATTTGCGCCGCTCGCAAAATTAACTAGACATTTTGCGGCGGCGCTAAACACGACCGCGGCAATCTCCTGCGCTGGCAGATCATGACGTCAGTTGAGTGTGCAATGCCCCGGTGGCGCCCCTGCCTTACCGCCTGCAATGACAGGTTGAGGGGAGCATTTTGCAGTCAGAAAGGGACTAGGGGAGCGCTATTTAAAAGGTGACCACTTCCTGCCTTTTTTGTTGGTGACATTTTTGCACCACGCATTCTGAGAGAGAGGGAGAGAGAGAGACTGACTCTTCTGGAGAGATTCAATGCTGTGTGAAAGGGTTTTGGGTGCTGAGCAGCACTTTGCAGGTTCATTTTGATTTGCCCTTCCTTGCTTCGCCAGCGCTCTGAGGTAGTGCCTCGCTCCTCGGCCTTTGTGCCTTAAGACAGGTGTGAAGCGCCTGATTTAGCGCTCCAATCACCTCCAGGGGCGATAAAAGCCAAGTTTGCCGCTGGAGACGATAATTAGCGCCAGGCGCTAAACTTTGCGGGCGGCCGATAATGGCGCCCCAAATGGGGCGAAACTGAATTTTTCCCCCATAGAGGTTAAAATGAGACAGAAAAGGGTTTTCTACACTTGGTAAGGTTCATAATACAGTAGAGAACCAAGCTGAATATAGAATGTACAGAGATCAAAAACAAGGAATGAGGGGCAAAGAGAAAGTATAATAGATTAGCTGCCAACATAAAAAGGTACCCAAAAGTCTTTTATAAACACAAACAGTAAAGGGGTAGTCAAAGGGGGAGGCCGATTAGGGACCAAAAAGATGATGATCTTGTGAAGGCAGAGGGCATGGTTGAGGTAGTGAAGAAGTACTTTGCATCTGTATTTACTGGAGAAGAGGATGCTGCCAACGTAGCAGTAAAGGAGGAGGGAGTGTCGATATTGGATTGGATAAAAATAGATATCGTTTGTACTTAAAAGGTTAGCAGTCCTCAAAGTAGAAAAGTCACCTGGTCCGGACAGGACACGTCTTATGTTACTGCGGGAAGGGTGGAAATTGCAAAGGATCTGGCCACAATCTTCCAATCCTCCTTTGATATGGAGGTGGTGCCAGAGGACTGGAGAATTGCAAAGGTTACACCAGTTTAAAAAAGGAGGGGGATAAACCCGGCAACTATAGGCCAGTCAGCCAAACGGCGGTTGTGGGGAAACTTTTAGAGACAATAATCCAAGACAAAATTAATTGGCATTTGGAAAAGTATGGGCTAATAAATGAAAGCATGGATTTGTTAAAGGCAAACCATGTTTGACTAACTTGATCGACTTCTTCGATGAAGTAACAGGGAGGTTTGATGAGGGTAGTGCGGTTGATAGTGTATATGGACTTTCAAAAGGTGTTTGACAACTACTATATAAAGGGACAGTGGCAGCATGGATATAAAATTGGGTAAGAAACAGAAAACAGTAGTGGTGAACGGTTGTTTTTCAGACTGGAGGGAAGTACAAGACTGGTGATCCACAGGGGTTGGTATTGGGACCACTGCTCTTTTTGAAATATATACATGACCTGGACTTGGGTATACAGGATATAATTTCAAAGTTTGCAGATGATACGAAACTCAGAAATGCAGTAAACAAATGAGGAGGATAGCAACAGATTTCAGGAGGACATAGACAGACTGGTAAAATAGGCAGACACATGCCAGATGAAATTTAACATATTCCCAGAAATTCGGGTCTCCACGGGTGAGTACGCACGGGGTACTCACCCGTAGGCCCAATGGAAGTGCCAGTTTCCTGCATGCACTGCGCATGCATGGGAAACCGGCACTTCCGTTCCTCTGAACGAAGGGGTTCAGAAGTCAAACGTGTGCGCATCGAACTTCGGTCTTTTTTTTTTTTTTTAAAACAGGTTTTCCCGGGAATGTAAGCCTACAGAATTTAGAAATGTAAAAAGCAGGCGTAAGGTCTGCTTTTTACAAGGTAAGTGGTGAATTAATTAAAATTAAAACTTTTTCCCCCACAGGTTTATTATTTTTAAATACTTTAAAGCAAGGTAAATTTATTTTTAGCCCCGTTGAAAATTTTAAAAAAATTCAAAAATTTAAATTTGTATAATAGTTATTTCATGTAATTTATAGTTTATTTAAAAAATGTGATTTAAAAAAAAAAAATTTGAAGATTTAGTGCTATTTTGGGGCCGTAGTATTTATAGGTTTGACAGCTCTTCCTGTCAGACTTATGAATGGAGCATTCCCTGCTCCGATTGGCTCCCCATGGCCCACGTGATCCCAGGGGACGCATCGAACTAACTGCGCCCCTGGGATACGCAAGCACTGCGCGTCGGCAGCTGGACCAGGCCCCGGATCGGAATTCCACGGGGGCCCACAGCTCAACGGCCGGCGCTCAAGGTAAGTGCAAGTCAGGGGCTTGCACCCGCGGGAAGCCCCCGACCCGAATTTCTGGGCCATTGTGAAGTGACGAATTTTGGTAGGAAGAATGAGGAGAGGCAATATAAACTAAATGGTACAATTTTTAAGTGGGTGCAGGAGGAGAGAGACCTGGGGGTGTGTGTACACAAATCTTTGAAGGTGGCAGGACAAGTTGAGAAGGTGGTTATAAAAAAGCATATGCAATCCTTGGCTTTATTAAGAGAGGCATAGAGTACAAAAGCAAGAACGTTATGCTAAACCTTTATAAAACACTCGTCAGACCTCAGCTGGAGTATTGTGTTTAATTCCAGGCACCGACTTAGGAACAATGTCAAGGCCTTAGAGAGGGTGCAGAAGAGTTTTACTGGACTAGTACCAGAGATAAAAGGACTTCTGTGATGGAGAGACTGGGGTTGTTTACCTTACAGCAGAGAAGGTTAAAAGGAGATTTGATAAACGTGTTTAAAATCATGAACAGTTTTGATAGAATAAATGAGAAACTGTTTCCAGTGGCAGACAGGTCAGTTACCAGAGGACACAGATTGGAGGTGTTTGACAAAAGAACCAGAGGTGATGGAAGGAAACTTTTTTTTTTTTTTTTATAAACACAGCGAGTTGTTGTGATCTGAAATGCACTGCCTGAAAGGGTGATGGAAGCAGATTCAATAGTAACATTCAAAAGAGAATTAGATAAATACTTGAAGGGGAAAAAAATTACAGGGCTAGGGAGAAAGAGCGATTAACTGATTAGCTCTGCCAAAGTGCCGGCACAGGCAGGATGGGCTGAATGGCCTCCTTCTGTGCTGTATGATTCTATGAAGAGGAGACAGTAGCCAATTATAACAGTTTATGTCAACCAGTGTGAAGAGATGAATTTCTGGAAGCAGTTCCACATGATCCAAGGACATGGTTGCTTGATCAGGAGAGCAAGACCCTGAAGTAGTCATGCAAACAAGAGCCCACGTCCTGGCAGTCAGATCATTCTCAATGGGCAGCCAGAGGAAAAACACACCCAGCTGAGTCTGCATCTGTAACTCAAGAGTCAGAGGCAGGTTACAGAGACCCGAGTGGTGTGTAACATTTTGGTTTGTACCTGTATTGTCTGTACTGACTTTTGGGATGCCGCTGTAATGTTACACTCAGTTTAAAACTCCCATGGCCACACAGTGCTCTTTGCTCGACATGAAGCAAGCTGCCTGCTTTTAGTCCCAGCAAGAGTGATTTGGAATGTTAATTAGTAAACAGAGGGGATTATTGCGTACAATCTCAAGTATTTTATGCCACTGTGATGAAATTATTTCTTTGTCATTTAATTGGCCACACATTCTCTTATTCTATACTTGCTTAGGTAAAAAACAGGCATTCGGGTACCTTGTGCGCTCTCATCTAAAAGAAAGCATTTCAAAGTGGCGAACTTTCAAAGTAGCTCAGTGACTGAACTCCCCCTCCCCACTCACTCAAACATTGTCTTCTCTCTCTCAAACACAGAATGGGCATGTGAACCTGAAGTTTGCAACAGAAAGACAAGGGCAGTTCGTTTGGGATATAGCTTGATAGAGGTATGTTGCCTACAGCATCAGGCGAGTTATGTCTCGTTATTGTACCTGGAACAAGCAATTATAGGGATTTGACGAATTTTACTACAAAAACTGTATTCTGTATATTCAAGTCTATTATATTTCATTGTGTTTTTCAGTCTGCCATCCAGAAAGATAGAACGCATATGGCAGCATGTGCGATGTTATAATATATGTAGCAAGGATTCTATATTACAATCCCATGTCATTTAACTAAATATTGGGCAGTAAAAGGTAGCACTCCAGATCATATAGGATGCGAGGTCTGCTTATGTGAGCGACTGGTGTCACTGTACCCAACAGAATATCTACTACAAAACTCCAAATTTAGGACAGGGTCACATCATAGATCTCCAGTGCTCCAATGTAACAAAGTGGGACACAGTGGGAGTGATTGGTGGATCAGCCAAGGGGCCAGATCCAAATCTGGAAGATTAAACCCAGTTGTAGGAATACCATCATATTCTTTACATCGTATGCAATGGCTCCTGTTGCAAGGAGGACAGTATTCGCATGTGAAGTCTTAGAGAATGGGCAACCTAAAGGATAATGTGATACTGGGTGTGCTCTAACACCAGTATGATCACATGGTGCAGAATGACCAGTATCCAGAGGGAAGCACATCCCGTGTTCATGGTCTCAATAGAGCATTTGATGTACTACTGGCCAAAGTCCGACGAGAACACTACTCGTCAGTAAATAGGCTGTTCTGCTGTGGAATGATGGAGATATATGGCTAATACAGCTTCAGAAAGAAAGCTTGGACGATGATTCTGAACCAGGCAAAGAGCATAGAGCTGAACCATAAAAAGAAAGCTGGAGGTGTGGTCATGGTTACTATGCAAAATATCTTGCAAAAAACCATCAACTAGGGCAATCTAGGTATTCTAAACCACCAAGAGCTGGCAGAGATTCAGCAGATGAAGGCTACAACATACATTTACTCAAGCTACTGAAGCATCAGGCAGACAAAGCTTGAACCAACAGGATGGTACAACAGATGATGTGCATTATATATGCCCAGTATAGTGGATGCTGTGCACAGCAGATGTTGAGTACAGTGGATGCGGTGTATAGTATATGCCCAGTACATTGGATTGGGTATAATGTATATGCCAAATAGTGGATTTTTTTTTTTTAGTATATAACTAGTTATATAGATACCGTATGTAATATATAACTGCTGCACCTCCTGAATGAGTGTGATGCTCAATAATTTCTTTGAATTGGCTGACCTTGAGGTTACAGCAGGAATCTGTCTGGGTGCAGGCTGCAATATTCACTCGGTTGCGGTCATAATTAAATAGCCTGTGGGAATCTCCAAGGTAGCTTCTGTACAACCTGTAGTGGTTCTTTTTTTCTTGTTCCGATAAGAATACGAATATATCCCATCAAATGAATTCCATTGACTTCAGGCAGCAGGGAGCCTGCTCAATCTCATGTAATTACAGAGCATTTGGAAAAGAGACCAGCTCATACTTAGATTGACTGGGGCATATAATCACATTCACACAATCTAGGTACAGCTCTGATTTCATACACATTAATTTCTGAAACTTACCATTACATTCACTTTTAAATTATTTTCTATCTCTCAACAATGTTGACGTACATTTAATACACTAGACCCACTCCTGCTGATCCCTACTTCGCAACACATCATTCCAGATCTTCATCCTCTAATCTCTATGGTGTTCCACAGCCCATTACTCTAGGCCTTCTGTCATCAATCTCGACTGTGCTCAGTACTCCATTAATCCAGAACCTCTCCTGTTAATTCCTACTGTGGTTCATTGGCCATCAATCCAAACTCTCTCCTGCTAATCCCTACACTATTCTACAGCCCATCAAACTGGACCCTCTCCTGTAATCTCTGCTGTACTCTATAGTGCAGCAATCTGGGCCGTGAAATACCAATCTCGATTGCGTTTTACATTCCATTAAAGCAGGCCCTCTCTCCCTTAAATCCTAATGTGCTCTACAGTTTATCAATCTCTTGCTTATCCCCACAATATTCTACAGCCCATCAATTTCCACTCTCTTGCATCAACCCTGGTCTAAGAATTGTTCATCAAAAATAATCCGTGTGGCACTGCCGAGTGGACATTTAGTTCTGACTAGAAGCACCCAAGAGCATCACCACTGGGTTTAATCCGGAACACTCGCTGTTCAAGTACAATAGACTTAACACAAAAGATTCTAAAAAATGAAGGCTAATCTCACGACATTTACATGAACTGGGCTAGCAGAGACTGGACCCAGTAAGGAGGGCTGGCTGCTTTTACATAATAACTTCAACTGATACAACTGTAACGGGCACAACAGCTGTCCCCTCCCAAGATGTCAGAGCTTCAGACAGAAGCGACAGCATCATTTTTACAGCTTCTGGAGACACCCTACCCTCATCGCTGGCTCTGGGTACAACAGCATTGCTGACCATCCAAGGTCAACAGACACATCTCAAATATTTACAATTCACAAATACCAGTCTTTCTTTGCATTCCTCTTCGAGCATCAAGTATGGTATTGTTTTAATTATAATCCTGAAAATACTACAAGAGCCAGAAAATAATCTTAAACCACAATGAAAAATGCAAAAATGGATTAAGGCAGAATATTCAAGAATGAAGCAGCTGTTTAACAACAGAATAATCTTCAGAATAATAAACAGAAATATCAGAATAAACACGTTCCTTATTAATGCCGAGCCAACATAATCACCTGAAAACAGCGGCTGCCTCGGCCCTGTGGAATAGAATATGCTTAGTCACCAGCCGGCCTCTCCTTCCTAATAACAGCAATTGGTTCAATGAGATTTCCTTCCCCTGCTCTGCCTGACACACCGCATATCAAGAATTATCCAGCAACCCATGGCTGCACAGGCCTCAAAGCTGACAGAAGAAAAAAAACAGCAGAGACTCACAAAGCAATTCAGCATGGAACAGCTGACTTGAGCAGCCAGACTCATGTTCAGTGGAGGCCAGTCTGATCCTGCAGTACATGGAGCCGAGACAGAAGTACAGAGGGTGTATCCAGCCCCGGCACAGACCCCTTCATTGCTGCAGCTCTGCTATCAAATAGAAAATGATGAACACACACTGCCTGGAAAGTGAATAATGTAACGGGAGCATTTCCCAGACTTTGTCCAATCAGCTCACTCCCTGCAGCAGGTGCACATTGCTGTACTACTGCTCGGGGGAGGGGGAGAAAGGGGGTTGTAGCTCCGCCTACACAGCATCACTCAGTGCTGTGTAACCTGTACTGCATCAGAGGCAGCTCCCACTGCAGAGAGCTGCAGTCAGCTATTGTACAGGACACAGGCTCCAAGAAAAGTAGCTGTCTCTCCATTTGGAGCAGGTTAAATTTATCTTCAGACATTTGAAAATGTTTAATTGGAAGATTCAAACCCTCAAAACAGGATCTGTTTCCAATTTGTGAGTGTGCATGGTTGAATTTACACTGTACTGTACAGTTTAGAAAGCATTGACTGTAGAATGAGTAGCACCACAATCAAAAGCTGCACCAAGCACTAAAAGTCTACTAATTTGGGCTCTCGGCCCAAAATTTATTTGGTTTGTTTTTGTTTGGACACCTGACACAATCTGTTGTGTCTTATAATTGCAGGAGTTACGTTTTGTTGCCGCCAGTAGGTGGCAGTAAATGGAAATGGCCAGTAGGGTCACTCAACAGGAAGTAGTATAGTGATAGCAAAACAAAGAGGTCACATCAGCATGGAGCGTGCTGCAAGTTAATCCACTGTAATCCTACATTGTTACGCCTTCGAAAGCATTGCCTGTGAGTTGAATGGTTTCATTACATATTCATGTTTAAACGTTAGTTATATCTCATGTATGTAACAAGGTGCATTTCTTTCTTTTTTCTTTCTCAGTTTTACTCCAACCCAATGCAACTGATTTGTATTGTTTCATTGACCTCATGCAAGTGTGGCATTATTAAACACCGGAGCTTGGACGCTACATCCTGACTCCCATGTCGTTATTGAAAGGAGTTTGGCTGGCTGTCTAACTGCGTACAGACACATAGGGAGGACAGTACACAATCCTTTAAATAATCAGAACCTAACATTAGTACAGTGCCTGATTTGTGCCATCCATCCACACTATCTCCCTCTAGTGGCAAAAAATTAAATCTTCCTTTAATTACCCTGTTGTGGGCTGGGTTCTTTTGCATAATGAAATAAGAACATAAGAAATAGGAGCAGGAGTAGGCCAATCGGCCCCTCGAGCCTGCTCCGCCATTCAATAAGATCATGGCTGATCTGATCCTAACCGCCAATCCACTATCACAGGACCATCTCCTGAATCTAACAGAATTAGACACACGAAATAGGAGCAGGATCAGGCTACACGGCCCCTGGGCCCACTCCGCTAGCCACAGGGCCATGACCGATCCGGACCTAGACTCATGTCCAAATTCCTGCCCGCTCCCCGTAACCCTTAATTCCCTTTACTTCTAGGAAACTGTCTATTTCTGTTTTAAATTTATGTAATGATGTAGCTTCTACAGCTTTTTGGGGCAGCATATTCCATGGACCTACCACCCTCAGTGAAGTAGTTCCTCCTCATCTCAGTTTTGAAAGAGCAGCCCCTTATTCTAAGACTATGCCCCCTAGTTCTAGTTTCACCCATCATCGGGAACATCTTCCCCGCATCCACCCGATCCAGCCCCTTCACAATCTTATATGTTTCAATAAGATCGCCTCTCATTCTTCTGAACTCCAATGAGTAGAGTCCCAATCTACTCAACCTCTCCTCATATGTCCATCCCCTCATCCCATATTTTCTGATCGGAGGCTTCCTGCATGCGTAGGCCTCCGATCTGGAAAACATTTCCGCTCCTGGGCCTCTGCTCTACGAAATGCGCAGGGCCCGGGTATCCCAGGGGTGCAGGCGGTTCGCAAACATCCCTGGGATCACGTGGGCCATGGGGAGCCAATGGGAGAAGGGAATCCCCCTGCACACTTTTGACAGGTCTCTCAGCTTAGACCTGTCAAAAGTATGAATGGGGAATCACAAAAAAATCAAAACATTAAATAATCATATTTTTTTAATTGGTTAAATTAAATATTTTAAACAAAAATTTAATTTTTTGAAAAAAATTAAAGTTTTTTACAGGGCTAAAAATAAACTTACCTTTGTATTTTTAAATTATGAGTGAATTTTTTTTTTTTTTTTTTTTACTTTTTTCAACTCTTATGCTGGTGAAAGCAGGCCTACACCTGCTTATGAGGCGTAAGATTCTTACGGGTGTTCAGCGAGTGGAGGATTTGCAGAAAGCGGAACTCTCCCCCCGCAGAGGCCCTTCTCCAGGGCAGCCTCTCCAGGGCAGGCGGAGGATCTGTCGAGAGAATTCTTGACAGATCAGAAGTGCCGGTTTTCAACGCATGCTCTTCGCATGCCTGAAACTGGCATTTGCGAGGCCCCTGTGGGCGTGTACACAGCTCGTACACACCCATGGGGAACGGAAAATACGGGCCAAGATACTGGGCAGTGGAGAGGGAAAGACAAAAAGACTGGGGCAGGGAGTGGGGGGGGGGGGTTGAAGACAGAATGTCAGGTGAATGCTGAGGGGGAGGGAAAGGGGCTAAAGAGACATCGACAGGCCAAGACACTTAAGTGGGGAGAAAGGAAATATCCACAAACTCAGATGGAAATCAAGGCATGGAGGGAGGGTAGAGATCCAGACAGACCAAAAAGGGGTGGGAGCAGAGGCAGAGTTAGAGACAGATCAACCTAATTCAGATTGTTAAAAATTCACCCCGTAACAGAAACAGCTTCAAGACAGTGAGAAATGTCAAACAGCTATTTGCACAAGGGTCAGGCCAAGACAAACTGGATGGGTAGAAAGGATAATTAGAAATACAACAAAATATGCTACTGTGATTTTAACAGTGCTAGGCATTAACCAGTCGACTTGATGACTAGCCATGCTGCTGTAGAAAGCTGCCGGGCAGAGGTTTGCATTCTACAATAGCCGATAATGATACAATCTCAGACAATATGGATTTGTCTATTATTTTGTTTAAATTTGCCATATTTTTCCCCCCATTGTGCATTCCTCCCTGGGCTGGAGATGCCTATAAAATCAATAAGTAGATGAAGAACAATTTAAACAGCAGCTCATCAATCACCAGCAGCCATCTGTCTTCATCTCCCCACCCCACCCTGCTGGTGACTCACAGGCTCAGTATAGTTATGCTGTATGCAATGACTCACATAATGATCGAGTTATACTGTGCAATGCTAGACATAGGCAGTTTAAAAAACTACCTTGCCTTTTATTTCCCACCAGTCACTACCTGGGAAAACCTGCAATTGGCTTTTCTGGAGGATCAATGGGTTCTCAGGTGCACAATACTCATTATTTTACTTCACATTTACAATCAAACCCCACTCCTGTTCCCCATACCACTAATTAGCTCCAAGATCACTACAATTACTATGGTTAATGCAGTTGCAAGCAAGCATTCAAAAGGAGCCTACGTGGAATATTCCGTCCCCTCCTGTGAAGAAGCGTCTTACCTCTGCTTGGACTTTGGACAGTTAGTCGGAGATTAAAACTCACTAGGGAGTTGTAATTGTGAACACAAAACCACTGATTAAACACATTAGTTAGTACAGCAAGGAGCCATGTCACGGGTCACCTGTGTCACGGATTCACCATCTCAATCTTCTCCGATTGAAATTACAAATCTGCATCAGCAATACCGATTGAAAGATGGAGGAAAGGCTGGTGAGCAATTTCTATACAATGCAATCCCACATGTTCCCAGTTTTAAAATAGGTATTTGTTATCCATTAGCTGTCTTCAGTTAATAACCTACTTCCCATCCCAGGGGGAATAGCAATAGAAATAAACAGAGCAGCTCCATGGTGCATGCAAGCCACCCTTGCATTATCAATGGAGCAGTACAGGACACGAAAAGAGGCTCAAATGACAGATCCCCAAGAGACGTGCCTTATTGAAAGTATTTAGCGGTAGAATGTACCAAAAAAAACACAAGAGACGAGAGTAAAACTGTTTTTTCTCACCTTTATTTGGTATTTAAGATAATTTGAAAGACTGCTGTACTGTAGTGCTTTGCTGAGGAATCAGGATTAGTTGTCAATATTTCGCTGGAGAATTCAATCCCAAGTGCACATTCCAGTAGGTTGTAACACTGTAGGGATGGTGCTACAATCACAAAGGAAAGTAATAGGATCAGTCCTATGAACAGCAATGCATGGTGCCAATGTCTACAGGCAGAGCAGAGGCACGCTCGAGGATAGGGTCAGCAGTCCTGGGGTTCACAGCGGGAACTTGCACTCGGACAGTCCCATCCAATTAACAACAGATGCCGATTCAGAGCCTAGTGTCATTCTCGTGCATGATGGTGATGGACTGGAGCACAGAAAGCTGAACGTTGTAGACAGTGACATCTTAATCCTGTGCTGCCATTAAGAATAATTGGAATGGGAGAACCAACAGATATTGGAAAAAGTGCACTCAAATCAATAAAATCCTAAAGTGATTATACCCACAAAAAAACCATCCGACAAATATACCTGTGTTTTAATTACTATTTAGAAGTTTTAAAATTTTCATGATGGTTGTCAGTTTCTTATGAAAGAAGTTATACTTACCCATGTTAGACATCTGACCCACCAACAACCAGCCTGCGTAGAGTGGAGATGGCTGAAACTGCAACTTTCATCCCATGCTCATTTCAAGTGCATTTTTGACAGCTAAAATGATGGCCCTGTGGTCAAACCAGAATATGCGCATGGAATGTATCCACTGCCTTAACTGAGCTTCATTGTTTGGCAGAGTGAGTATTCCCAATGATCTGACTTTTTATTCTAAATACAAATAAATGTGTATTAAATATAATTGTATAAATGTACACTTCCTTCAGAATGTACCTAAATGAGAAAATAGACATGCCAGGCTCAGTCAATATTGCTGGGGAGGGTTTAAACTAATTTGGCTGGGCACCAGGATATAGCATTAGAAAGGAGAAACAAGGTGCACAAAGGAGTGGGAGAGACAGGTAGCATTAGAGTAAGAGATAGTACAGTATTAGGTGGGGTCAGACTACGAGAATACAAGGAGGTCTAAGATAGGTTTACAGTACATGTGTGTAAATGCACAAAGTGTTGGTAAATAAGGTTGGGGAGCTGCAGGCGCAAATAGACACATGGGAATATGATTTTGTGGCGATAGCGGAGACCTGGCTCAAAAAAGGGCAGGATTGGGTACTAAATATTCCTGGATATAAGGTGTTCAGGAAATATAGGGAAGGAAAGAAAGGAGATGGGGTGGCAGTATTGGTTAAAGAAATATTACTGTGCTGGAGAGAGGATGTCCTGGAGGGGTCAAGGACAGAATCTATTTGGTTAGAATTGAGAAACAATAGAGGTGCCATTACACTACTAGGTGTATTCTATAGGCCACCAACTAGTGGGAAGGAGAGAGAGGAGCAAATTTGCAGGGAAATTCCAGAGAGGTGCAAGAACTATAGAGTAGTGATAATGGGGGACTTCAACTATCCTAACATAGACTGGGATAGTAATAGTGTGAAGGGCAGAGAGAGGGAAGAATTTCTGAAGTGTGTTCAGGAGAACTTTTTTTGATCAGTGCGTTTCTGGCTCAACAAGGAAGGAGGCATTGCTGGATCTGGTTCTGGGGAAATGAGGTGGGTCAAGTGGAGCAAGTGTCAGTAGGGGAACATTTAGGAAAAGCAACTACAAGCCAGTCAGTTTAACCTCAGTAGTGGGAAGCTTTTAGAAACAATAATCAGGGATAAAGTTAACAGTCACTTGGACAAGTGTGGATTAATTAAGGAAAGCCAGCACGGATTTATTAAAAGCAAATAGTTTTTAATTAACTTGATTGAGTTTTTTGATGAGGTAACAGAGAGAGAGTTGATGAGGGCAATGCAGTTGATGTGGTGTTCATGGACTTCCAAAAGGCGTTTGATAAAGTGCCACATAATAGGCTTGCCAGCAAAGTTGAAGCCCATGGAATAAAAGGGACAGTGGCAGCATGGATACGAAATTGGCTAAGTGACAGGAAACAGAGAGTAGTGGTGAACGGTTGTTTATCAGAGTGGAGGAAGATACACAGTGGTGTTCCCCAGAGGTAGGTACGAGGACCAGTGCTTTTCTTGATATATATTAATGACTTAGACTTGGGTGTACAGGGCACAATTGGATAAGTACCTGAAGGAAAAAATTTGCAGGACTACAAGGAGGGGGGGGGGGGGGGGGGGGGGAAAACTAGCCGAAGTGCTCTTGCAGAGATGGGCCGAATGGCCTCCTTCTGTGCTGTAACTATTCTATGATTCTCAATCCTTGGCAGTGTACAAGTGCATCGCAGAGCTGACTTCCCCATGTTCTAATCTCCACTTCCATTCTTGAGTTACTTTTCCCCCTTCCTCTGCTGTTCTGCCAGTAACGTTACCCTCTCCTCTGCATTCAGTCAATTACTTATTCTTCACCTCTGCCATTCTGCCAATTATCTCCCCTCCTATGTCACTGAAAGATGTGGCTCCAAATCACTGTGCTAACACTAGTTTGTAGGTGAAGATTAGGTCCATACATATCTGGAAAGAGATGGGAAAGGCCACAAATTCAAAGTTTGCAGCCACTCGCATGGACAGCAAGAAGTGAGGGAGCCACTAAGAAAACTGTAGAATCGATGAGTGAAGGATAAAGCAGCTTGTAGGACAGAAAAGCAAGTAATTAGCAATAAATCTAGTGACAATGTGAGCTGTACTATGTACCACACTATTATTAGCTGGGACTGGGAGGTGCAGTGGTTTAAGACGATGGTTTTTTACTCCCGGAACCTGAATCTGATGAGTCAGTCTGCTGGCTAAATGGGTCCTACTTTCTAATGTGTTTGGCGAGAGGCTGGTGTGGGATTGAAAAAAATGTCACATTGGTGCAGTAAAGATAACTTGAGGTTGGTGGTTTGGCACAACATTTGGATACAGCGCAGTTTTATTCTGTACCTAACTGTGCTGTAACTGACATGGGAAGGGTTGATACAGACATTAGTGGATGGTATTCCATTCTCCAGCATAAGCATACTACACCTCGAGCACAAAAGCTAGAAAAAATGTCAAACAAGAGACACTGTCCCAATTAGCACCAGTTGAAAATAGATTCGCCCAGCATCACTCCATTTAGTTCCAGTAACTGTGTATTTTGTCCAATTTCACACAGTCATATCGCTATAGAGATTAGAGTCATGGTGATACAATGCATCCTTGTTGTACATCTTTTCCTATCAAACTGTATTTTCACCGTTTTATCTAATCACTTCACTAATCTTGATCAAAGCTCGTCAAAGAACAACTGGATGCTTATGAAATAGCTTCACATGGCTGATGGAGTTAAAAGCATGGGAACAACAAAGGAGAGCCACCACGTGCACAGAATGCTTAAATGGCTAAATCTCATGAATTAAATGGTCAATTAGGCTTGCAATTTCAATTAGAGGCAGTGAGTTAATGCTCTGTTCCAGGAAGGTTTCAATGTCCGAGCAAGACCATCAGGTTACCATCACAGAAGTAGCCATATAGCACAACGGAGGTTGAAGTGTGCACTCTAGTTAAACATGTGCTGAATGTTAACACTTACTGAAAAAAAATGAATACCCTCCATGAAGTAGCAGGTATTTCCAAACCACCTGACTGTAAAGAGGATGACTGCACACCTCTCATTCACACAATAGTCATTATTAACCAAGTCAATTCACTGTATGCATAGTAATAGTTGGAGCCTGTAGTGTGTAGTCGTCTTTATTTACTGCTTGCATTCCCCGCAGCAGCATGTTCCATGCACCTGCTGTGCGTAAAGAATTAGAGAACAATCAACTTTTAAGCCTTCAAATGGTCACAGCAACTATACGTAGCTTCAGTTTATGCCAGAGTAAAGAGAATGCACTCTTCTCTTCACTGCCATTGAAAAAAAGTTATCTACTCCGTATCAATGACATCATAAAGCTATTTATGAGCAGTTTATTTTGTCCACATTTCCATCTCCATTATTTCCTGATTAATGAGTGCTGAGCTTCTAATTACCCTACATGTAGTGCGCATTGAAACTTACATATTTCTGCCTGATCACTCATGATTTGGCCATTTAAGTGCCCTACACATGTACAGGCCCTTCCATGTGCTGTCCATGGAACTGGCACATGCACAAACAGGTCAGTAAACACAAATATGGCTTTCCTTTGTCCGCTCTTTGCCTGCTCCAAACCCATTTCCGAACATTGCCGTTTTATTTGCAAAGGTGTGGTCTCATTGGATAATGTTCTTCTATTGTTTTTATCATCAAGTGTTTTTACCCACACTGGTCTTTGATTATTCAGCTCTGGCTTTGCTCCCACTCCAATTCTGATTGGGTTTGAATGTAGCTTTGCCCCAGCTCCACTCCCATTCAATTTTTAAATGGATGTGAGGCAACAGAATCAGAACTAGCAAAGGTAATACAGGATTGCTTTTTGACCCAATGTGTCAATGATCCCACAAGGAGTAACACGCATCTAGACCCGTTTCCTACAAGTAATCAGAATAGTATCCATAAATGGTTGTGGTACTTCCAGAGACTAATGACTATAATATGATACCAAACTAAGAGGTGCAGTGGAATCAGATGAGGCAGCTCAGAAATTACAGAATTAACTGGAAAAAATATGCAAGTGGGCAGAACAATAGCAGCTGAAATTTAATGCAGAAAAATATAAAGTACTGCACATAGGATGGAAAAATGGGCAACATATGCACTGCATGAATGCTGCTGTCATAGCTAAGCACATAGATGAAAAAGAGCTAGAAGTTTAAGAATGAGGATTAAGCTTTTGTGGAAAGGTTTTTATCTCTTCATCTTTAGTAAGACTTACTGGATTATAATTTTTGACCAGCCTATTCATGAAAGCAGCCAGTGAGTTAATTTTGCATGAAGTCCTTTGTTCACCTCCAGATGCAGCAACATCTGCTGCCTCTGCCTTTTCATTGTAACACTGGCTCTCATCTTTTGCACGCTGTTTTACTTCTCTGCCCATGGCTCAATTTAAGATATGACATTGTTCTCAGATTTCAGGTCCTCTACTGCTTTCCAACTTTTGAGTATTTACTTTTCTACAATATGTCACAGATCTTCTGGCATCCATTCCTCTCATCGATGACAGTTGTATTTCCAAGCACTTAATTTCTCAAACTCGAATAAATCGTTTTGTTGCCATTCCATCAATTGAACACGATCTGCAAGTCCAGTTAAGTGCCGAACTGGGAATTTTTTTGATGTTTGGTTTGTAATTTTGTAGTCGAAGATTCGTCCATCGCTCCACTGATAAACATAAAGTATTCATTGTTCCAAAAAACATGGGTCATAAGTGTACAACGAAGGAATTAAATTAACACAGGAGCAATAACCATGTCAATGTCCAGACAATGTGGTGAAGCAATTAAAATGCTAATAGAATGCTGGAATATGTAGTCAGAACACCAGATTACAAGTCTATGGAAGTTATACAGATGTACTGGTCAGATGACATTGTGATCAGTTTTGGTCATCATATCACAGATCTCATACACTGGTGAGAGTACAAGGGAACAATACGGCTGATCCCAGTATAAAGGGAATCAGCAATGAGGCAAGATTAGAGAAAGTCAGGCTCTATAGTCTAGAAAGAATATGGTGAAGGGGACCACATCATAGTGAATAAAATATTAAATGGTACAGTTAAAGTAAAGGCAACACATTACTTCAAAGTAAGCCAAAGGGAGAAATAAAATGGAAATTTGTGACAGTAAATTTAAAACTGATTAGGGGAAATGTCTTTACTGAAAGGATGATAAAAGCTTGGACAGTAAATGCCAGACAGGTAGCAGATGCAATAACATTAGCACTGTTGAAGATAAAATTGGATGCTCTGATGACCGAGTTAGGGCACTAGAGGGATGAAGGGTTGAATGGCCTTTTCTCGTCCCCGTCTTCTTGCGTTATAAATAGTCCAATAACTTGTTCTATCTCATGCTCTGCTCCTGTTCTACTTTGATGCCCACTGTATGTATCGCTTCCCTTGGATTCACTCGTTCCATTTAAGAAACTTTTATTTATTTATTTATTTATTTATTTTTTTAAGCTCACTCTGCTCCAGGTCGGACTCCTCCACCAGGTGTGCATCAGTTTTGCTCTAGCTTTTATATAAAATTAACAGTGAAGCAAACCCGTCACAGTTTTAGGCATCAGATTACCAAATCTGCTTTAGATTATGTCTGAGGTCAACTCAAACCTCAGCTTTTGTAGCCTAAAGCAGGGGTTCTCAACCTTTTTGTTTCTGAGGCCCCCCACCCCCCCCCCCAGTGTTATAAAAATTCCACAGACCCCCCCGTAACAAAACACAAGCATTTTTTCTGTATAAAAATCCTCAGCGCCGCTCTCACTCACCTAGTTACTGCTGCTATTCCTGCACTGTAGATAATACTGGTCCCCACATCCATCCCACTCCCACTTTCCCTTCGCATGAGCTCCAATCACCTGACCTCCGGTCTCCTTTTTCCCGCAACCCCCCCGACTCCCTCACCAACTGTTCCCGGCACATCAGCGGGTCCTGGTTTTCTGCTTGATCGTCAGTGAAACAGCCTGTCCCCCACCCCAATCTCCAATATTTTCATAATTAATAAACAAAAGTGTACAATGAAAATGAAAAACACTATTTAAGGCCCTTATGATTTTTCTCCCCAAATTGCTCACAGCAGTGTCCAAATTAATGTTTTATTCCTGGAAAGTTGAAATCCGAGCTGGAGGCCAAACACTGGGTATGAACAGTCAGGTCTGCTTGCGATGCTCTCCTTGGTAGAACAAGACTGCTAACACTCAAGGTATAGGCTCGCAGGTGAAGGATGAATGAGGTTAGTCACCGAAGGGCAGCCAGCACCCTTGTAACTATACTACAGAGAGGGGCAACACTCTTGCTAAAATCTATCGGCTAACCGGGAGTTTCCGATATTACACAGAATAAGGCAAGGATGCAGTCGGATGCTTTTGGTCGCGAGGCGAGATGTTGAATCGGTTGGACGCGTATGTGGTTCCGGCGGCGCTCTGCCGGTTGTACTGCAACTATTTGGCCAGCAGGTCAGTCTGCCTGTATATACAGCGGGACCTGGCGAGAGGAGAGCGGAGGATGGAGAGTTCGGGCCGGGGAAATCTGCGCTCAGTGACCTCCATCTCCCTCCCTTCTCAGCGGCAGCTGCCGCCCTCCTCGCAAGGGGGGAAAACAGAGGTCCGTGTCAGGGCTGGAGCTACCAGTTTGCTCAGTTCGATCCCACCTTCACGAGATGACTAACCTCATTAATCCCAGAGGCCACAGACCCCCGATTGAGAATCCCTGGCCTAAAGCACCTACTAACCCGTCTCCCCAAGATATGAGGGTGTCTTGTTCCATCTGCACGCGCCATCTCCAACGTCAAAATTTACTTAGGTTACTCACTTTGCTTGTCAGAATGATGTCGTTCCGTCACTTGTGTGAGATGTGAATCCACAGGTTTCTAGCCTTAATACAAGGAATGAAACTGAAGAAACCAAAAACACAGTATATCTATAACTTACTGTCTCTGTTCCCATGGTCTCTGTCAGTCACCTCTAGTCAGGAGAGCTGTGGTTGCTTGTTCACTCCTAATGGCACCTATGTGAATGAAAACAAAGCCATGTTAGCACATTTTCCTCAGCCCTACAACAGCGATCGGTTTTCAGTAATTGAAAAGTCCAAATACAGCCCTCCCATCTTCGCCACTCTAAATAACAGTTCTGAACCTTTCCTCTCGTACCTCGTCTGTAGGTTACCTATTTTCAAATGCGGACCGCTATACAATTAGAATTAAATGCTTGTATTGAACCACAGAACATTTGTTTGATCAAGACTCTGAACAAAGTGGAAGATTGCAACAATGCCAATTTGTGAGCTGTAAGCCAACGCTGTCCAAAGAATTTGAAACCGTTTGCCTCGATTTACTAGTAGCTTCCTTACCAGCCTCCCAAGCTCCAGCCTACATAAACTCAACTCATCCACTGCCATATCATATCTGACAACGTCCTGCTCACCTATTATGTCTGGTCTTGTAGTTCTCCGGTAGCTTCCTGTCCCTCAGTGTAGCAACTTCAAAATCCTCAAAAAAATCCTACCGAGCCTCTCTTCCCTCCCTCTGCAACCCCTTCCAGCCCTCAAATTCTGTCCGCACCCTCTGCTCTTCCACCTTTCCCTAAACTGCTCCCTCATTACAACTCTCTCCACTATCAAAAGTCTTACTAAAATCTACCTCTTCCACTGCACCTTCAGCCTCCGCCCATATCTGCACTTTTACTTAGTTCCGTGAAGTGGCGTGAGAAGTTTTGCTACATTAAGGGTGCTGTATAAATGCAAGTTGCTGTCGACTTTGGCATATTATTTTTCCTTCCTTGGTCTCTTAAAGGTGTTAACGCTTGCTGTAGTACAGCGCCAATTGTGTCGACAGTGCTCTTGGTACCTCATCCAAGTGGCCATTAGGTATGTGAAGTTGTGCTGCACTGTATCAAAAGCCCAGACCCTTCACAGTAGCTCAAACAAGCTTATAAACGACAAATCAAAATCTCTAGCATCAATAGACCAAGCTGTTTGAGCACTACACTCGACCAACTATAAATCACAAGCTCGAATCTCAGCCTCGAATAACAACAGGAAAACTGATGCCCCACCGTGAATTTGATTCAAGAAATAGAATTATTTTATCACAGCTGTGGAGATTTCTTTGCATTCTCCCAATCAAAAATATGGGTGAACAGATTCTGGTGGTTCGGGGGAAGAGAGACTTTAAAATGACTGGGACTTTGAAGGATAACTAATTGGGTAGTGTGCCCCTCATCCATAAATTGTTCAGCTGAGCTAGGAGGTGCATCTGCAGTTCACTGGCACAGCAGTAAGTTTTAAACATATTCAACAGCTGCCAAGCTAGAAGCGGTATGTAGCTATCAGGTCTATACTTAAACATTACAGACTCTCATTATTTTCCAACCATGCATCACAGTTGCAATGCTACAATTAATTTCCACAATGAGAACCTTTGTTACTTGTCCAGAACCCAACTTTCCAAATAATTACCTTTTGTTGCAAATAACCTGCGCAATTGAAACCTCTCTATAAAACAAACTCAGGCCACAGGCTCCTGCATAGTACAGTACTGCTTACCTCTGAGCACGCCCTGTGCTGTTTAAAGTTCAGCCCTGGCCAACTATAAATTCTAATCATTCTGCTTAGTTATAATTACAAGCCACCAAAAGGCCTCCTTTGTGGGAGCTGTGCAGGCTCGTACACTGGTGTATAGAGAGTACCACAACCCCACACTCCCAAACCCCTCCCCCTACCCCCCCCCCCCCCCCAATCCTTGTACCGTCGTCTGCATTCAGCCAATCCAGAATTGACTTAGAGTGACATCAGCAGCAATAAGCTGGCATTACCACATGGCAGTGCACGTGTGTACACAAATACAACCATTGTTTAATGAGATCACTGCTCATTTAAAGAAAGGACACCCTGTAGAGTCCGGCCAATTCTTGTGTGGAATTAGTAAATTCATGCACCAAAAACTTAACTGAAACATTAATAGTGCTTCATATCAGTACTACTGCAAGTTTGAATTCTTATTACTTAACCCACATCTGATAAATGTAATGGCATCTGCAAATTTTAGAACATCATACATCCTGAGGAGTTCAGAGCTATATTGAAATTAACAGCTCAAGCACAAATCGTTGAAGATGGCAGGGCAGGTTGAGAAAGCAGCTAAAAAGGCTTACAGGATCCTGGGCTTCATAAATAGAGGTATAGGGTGCAAAAGTGTGGAAATGATGATGAACCTTTATAAAACATGGACTCGGCCTCAACTGGAGTATTGTGTCCAATTCTGGGCACTGCCCTTTAGGAAGGATGTGAAGGCCTTAGAGAGGGTGCAGAAAAGATTTACGAGAATGATTCCAGGAATGAGGGACTTCAGTTATGTTGATAGACTGGAGAAGCTGGGGTTGTTCTCCTGGAGCAGAGAAGATTGAGAGGAGATTTGATAGAGGTGTTCAAAATCATGAGGGGTCTGGACAGAATAGATAGAGAGAAACTGTTCCCATTGGCAGAAGGGTCAAGAACAAGAGGACACAGATTTAAGGTGATTGGCAAAAGAACCTAAGGCAACACAAGAAATAACTTTTTTACATAGCGAGTGGTTAAGATCTGGAATGCACTGCCTGAAAGGGTGATGGAGGCAGATTCAATCACAGCTTTCAAAAGGGAGTTGGATAAGTATCTGAAGGACAGAAATTTGCAGGGCTACGGGGAAAGGGCGGGGGAGTGGGACTAGCTGAAGTGCTCTTGCAGAGAGCCGGCACGGGCTCGACGGGCCGAATGGCCTTCTTTCGTGCTGTAAACTTTCTATGATTCTATAAGACTAACCAACAAAATAAGATTTTTTAGCTTTTTTTCCCCCCTTTCATATTTCTTACTATCCATGCCTTACCGGCCAGTTTATGTAACAGATTCTGTATTGGCATTCATGTCACTTTAACCCACTGCCACTCTCTCCTATATAACGATTCCCATTAATAAGGGCTGAAAGTGAACAGTCACTAGCCTTAAAGCAGCATATTCCTATCAAAGCACAAGAAGAAACTGCACTTAAGTCAATACACTTCAATGTGTATTTCCCTTAATTTATCTCCTCCAACTGCTCCCACCACTACCAATGCCAAATCTGTAAGCACCCGCGTTTCTTCACCCTAGTGCTACACAACTTTAACTGTTCCTTAAAAACACAAACCAAGTTTGGAAGAACAAAATGTATAATTTTACTGCTGGTGTCTTTTATAGCTCAAGACAACATAGCCCAAACGTTTCACTAACCAATTGCTATCCTTTACTAAAATCTTAGTGACAATGTGGCTGTCCTGATTTTTAGTGAAGACCATTTCTTTAGGTTTGGATGCAGAATCTTTGAGCAATGGTTTTATAAAGCTAAAACTTTTGAGATTCAATTTGACTCCACAAGTGCTAGCAATACCTGGCTCCAATGTAGAGGTTACAGAGCAGACCTCCATGGTGCAAAGACCTGCGACACTACAGATAACATACCAGCATCACCATTACATTAGCTATTCTAAACAACTACAAACAAACTCTACTATTCACCCATGCCCCTATAATCTCTACATCAGGAGGATTTATCTGCTAATAGAATCACCCACTTTCTACTGTAATCTGAACTCCAACAGGAGAGTTCGTGTTCACCTTATTTTCTAACTCAACTGACAAGATTCAGATTCTTGTGCAATTCAAGTCAAAGAAATTCAACACTAAGATTTCTCTGAAACATGATTCCAAGCTGTCTATTTAGTTTCATGGCAGGGTTGATGAACCTATTTCAGTTTAGCTGCAATTCACCTCTTTTTGTAAACTGAGCAATCGAAGGGCAGGGCCAAGACCCATAGTGCAGAATATCATTAAGTTAGAAATGAGTTGAAGAAAAGATGATGTAAATCAGGAAGTCAGGATTAAATGACAGCAAACTTGGATTTTTTTTAAACCTGAAGATTACAGAAGGAAGGAAAGAATAAGAGTTAAGAAGTTCCACAGTTCAGACTTCAGAGATCCTGAAAAATTAGTTAATTGGAAGATGATGAGGAGTCTTGATTTGAACAGTGAAGATAGAGGCAGCAGGAGTGTGTATTGGACAGTGCATTTACAGCTTAGGAAGAACCAGCGAGAAAAGTATTTGCTAACCATCATGGTTATTCTTCCAATAAAGTGAAGGCGGTGTTGCTCAGGAGCAGTATTAACAGAGCACTGAGTGCCGTGATCATGTAGTGAGACATGGGGTTTACACGCAGAGGGGAAAACAATAAATAAATCGGGCAGACAGTTGTTTGGGAGCTGATTCAACACATCTCTTAGCTATTGGCTACAGCAATACTAATTGATGCCTGGGAGCAGGTTTCCTGCCCACTTTGTTGTGAATGCTATACGGACCAAGACAACAAAGGGAAAAAGTCAAAAAGAGCTGCATTACTCAATATGGCACAAGGCTGCACCAGATTAGCAGTTTGTTAGATTGGTCACAGATTTCAGATACGAGGAGTGTAATATAATTTTTTTGGCATTGGTCTAGTCGGTTATAAAATTTTTTTTACCATGTCATATTTCTTAATGATTAAGATTTTATTTTCATGATTGCTGGTTATAACATGCAAATTGCAATATCATTGCCTCTGCATGGCAGGAATGTTTGGTGACGCCTCTTGTTCCATACAGATCTCTAACTGACCAGTGGTGTATTATTGAGTATACCTTTTCAAATTGCACTGGCGAGAATGAGAACAGCAGCTTTTTTTCCCCCCGTTTTCTATCGGAGACAACTGTTGGTCCTCAATCTTCATTGGATTTTTCCTCTAATCTTCTGCCCTGCTCTCATCTCTCCTGAAGTCATCCAGTCCTGTTCATGTACAGTTCCAGAGAAGCCAGCAATCCTCCAGTGCCTGGCACAAGTAGCCTTTTTTTATGTGTGAGCTCAGCATCAGTGGTTATATGGTTATTCACCCATCATAGCTATCCCAGGGCCTGTCCTCACTTCCCTATATAATGATCAGAAGCGTGAACCTCAACTGGTTTCTTCTTTCCTAGCCTTGGGCTGTTGAAGCATAAAATCCCTTTCAACTTTTTTGCCAAATAAAGTGTTCCAGTTATATAATTCACCCCTCACCAAACATCAAAATAAGTTAACTCTTCACTCATCTCACTGCTACTTGTGGGACCTTGCGGTGTATAAATTGGCTGCCACGTTTACCTACCAACTACACTTTAAAAATAATTCATTAGCGGTGAAGCAATTTAGAACATCCGGAGGATGTGAATGGCACCATATAAAGGCAAACCCTTCTTTGACAGTAGATTCCTCGGTGTCAACATTCAAAGAGTGTGGAGAAGCAAGTTAATACGCATGGTCAGACCAGTACAAATCGATGCTGATTAGTGAAGCTTAAAATTATACTGGTTAGACAGCACTTGGGCTTTACTTCTACTGAGTTATCAGTTCGAGACCTCTAGCTTTAGGGAGCAGCTCCTAGCCAGCAAGTCTCCAGTTACAGTCTCCAGTTACACTACAAGCTGCCTCTGGCTGCGAATGTAATCCTGCCATGAGAGCTCTGTACATTTGCGTTTACAATGATAAATTTTGTAATGTAAAGTACAGAACATTAAGATAGGAAACATAGTACTTCACGAGTATTGTCAAAATAACTAAGGAAGAAGTTGAAAGCAAAAGGGGCATTTAAGCAGACCCAATGCTCAACATGCCCCATCACTGCACAGCAGCAATCACAAAGCAAATCTGAACTACTGAGCCCAAAAAGTCACACTCAAACTGTAAGTGCTCTGGTCAGACTACACTCGAGTACTGCGTCTAGTTCGGGTCATAGACACAAGGATGATATGCAATCCTTGCCAGTGTGTCAGGCACAAGGTAAGAGACCGATCCTGAGCATGAGAACTGAATTATGAGGAAAGACTGGATAAACTCAGACTTTCACCCATTAAAGGAAGTCACTAAAGGAGAATCTTATAGAGCTACAAGGCAGCAAATGGTATAAAAAGGTAAATCTGGAATGCTACTTCAAACTAATCTGTACTGTAGGACAAGAGGACACAGGTTCAAACCAGTTAGTAAAATATGAATTCAGGACTGAGGTCAGGAAGTTCTTCACATGAAGAGTGATCAACACATGGAATGAGTTTCCGGGTAGTTAAGGCAAAAACCATGGAATCATTTAAGAAACAGTACAATTGTGTCATGAGGGATCAGGGTCTTTCTGGATGAATGGCCTAACAGGGGCCGAATGACCTTTCTCAGCTGCATCGATTTAGACAGCGCCAGGGCAGGAGCACCCACCTTCTCAAAAATAAAGCACTCTGCTTATGTTTATAAAGTGCCAGAAGCTCCAACAGACATGGTTTTGACACAACACATTATAATCCACGCAGTGTCAAGTCCAAGTGGTATGAGGCAACCTCCCTGGTGGGTCGGACACCACTGTGCTTCGAAGTCAAATTGGCACCTGTTAATTTTGTGCTCTTCAATGCTAGTGACACTATAACGGCACCCTAAAAGTACTGTGTTCAACTTTGGTGATCATACTTCAAAATGGACATACATGCTTTCAAGAGTGTGCAGAGAACAAGAATGATTCAGTGTGAAAGAGGAACAGAAAAGGTTAGAGAAGCTTAATCACTACACTTTAAAAAGATTAATGAGGGCCTTATCAAAGTATTTAAAATGTACAATGGGATCAAGGCAAACCCAGAATATTACTTCAAGTTAAGTCAGGACAGAGGATGCAGAATTTTAAATGAGTAAAAATCAACTTTATGAAGTATTTTAGTAAGCAGCTGCTTTGCTCAGTGATAAATGGTTGGAATAATCCAACAGTTAAGGTAGCAAAATCAAAGACATTAGGATCATTCAAATGCAGCTGGATGTCGTGCTGGGCAGGCTGGAGTACTGAGCAATGAGATTCAGGGGCGTGATTGGACTTTTCTGGTCGAACACTGTTTCTTGAGTTTCTGTGTTATGCTGAGTGGTGCGCTTATCCACTGACCTTTTGAGAACTTGTGATTTGTTTTTACATGGATAAATCAGATCCCAGTCTTGAATTACTCCATTTGACATACGTAAAAGTCAGGACAATGGAACACCAGCAATGGAGTGCTTAGTGTCAGTGAATGAAAATGTACACTTCCTATGGAATAGCATAATAACAGGATATAATCCCAGAGCATCATATAGCATTCTGCACCAGGAGGCCCATTGTGGAGTGACTGAGACACCCCATGTCACAAACATAATCACAAACTGTTCCTTTGCAGTGCATGTCTGTTAAACAGGAACAAAGCTTTTGGGGCACACCACCTAAAACTTGATGACTTCTGACTGAGCATCCCCCAAGAGTGGTTACAATCAAAATCAGCAACAAGGGCTGCAGCCCTGCATATTGCAAGGTCAAGGTGACAGGATTCAGGACAATCTTGTCACTGACAGACACACCCACACTGTGGTTGATACAAAAGATGATCGGCAGCGCAGTCCAGTACTTCTAGCTCAACTAGTACCTACAGTGAAGACCTATATGGTGGGAAGCAAAGGTTCAGAGATTTCATTTGAAACAATCCTACCTACAATGTCAGTTACTTCATGCCACAGACTGTGCCCTTGTCGAATGTTTTACCACCCGAGTGCCCCATGACTAATGATTAGCTGAACAAACTGTACCAGCAGTGCATGGACCCTAGGAATGCAACAGCTATGATCCCTTTTCATTACAAGCTTACCAAGGTGCACCAGATCATTTTGTAGTCAACTTTGTTGCTCTCACTACTTTAAAGAAAATCTTAAAAAATTAACTAAGTAACTTGCCAAAGGCCAACTACCTGAATATATGAAAGGATGAATAAAACAAGACCACACAACCCAGACTAATAAAATACAAGGAGTGTTCACTGATTACCAAATCCACATTATAGATTTTCAATCTATGATTCCCGGATCTAGAGTCCACAAGGTCATCAGAAATCGGTCTGCATACCACAAGCAGTGTCCTGGGAATTCAGTATTCTTCATTTCTTTCTGTAGCAGTGGATCTCCCATGTCATTGTTCATAGGGGCATCGTTAAGTTAACTGCTAACCTGAACTGTACCTTCAGGTGCCCAATTAAGTAGTCCTTATGGGGAAGTGGTCTAAATATGCACAGGAAGTTAATTGTTGCTGTTTGTGAACTTCTGAGGTCAGAGATAAATTGCTTGTATCTCACAGAATATACACACACACACATTTGATATATATGCATGTGTAAAGTAGTTTAAAAACAGAAGTATATTTTTGTGCTAACCCCAACACAAGAGGGTGCTCATTTTGCATCTCAAATTATGGTCAGACCAGCACGATGGGGAACTCCCTTTATATGCAAGTTGGGGGTCATATCAACATGACAGTAGTTTGGCACAGTACATGTACAGCTGTGCTACTCTTGTGTTTCATAACTTGCTCATACTCTACCTGCATCAACCCCAATCCAGTGTCAGTTGAAACCAAAATCTGTGTTTGGAAAAACTGAGCGCAATTTTTAGACGCTCCTATTGTAGCATTTGTACTAAACATTTCCAATCTACGTTCACTTTTTCACCAGTTTGCTGACTGCTGGAAAATGATCACTTCGCTAGATCATGTGTGTAAAACAAAACAATCATTTAATATGTTGACCTGCTCCCTTTCCCATGTCATGCTTTACAAATGAAATTGAAGCACTGTGATGGCCACCAGGAGGACCTCCTGTAAACACTGACATCTTTAATATTTAAAAATCCACGGATTTAAAATTTGCCCTCTCCTATATACCCAAACTCGTGAAAGAAATATTCTACAAAGTTTTATAGCAACTTGGCGACTGAAGTGAATCTATTCTGCCTCATATTTATACGGATCATAAATCTCCGGGTGTGCACTGCAAGATGCCTATCACAGCCAGTCCCATGCAATCGGACAAATAGCGAGCGACGAGAAATACTTTGCTTTCACTTCCCTGACTGCAAAGCACTCACTGACTTAGATCATGCACCAGCTGTACAATGTAGATATGAACTTTACTTTTACACATTATACAAAGTAAATGTAGCACTGATCAGCTTTTTTACTCACCAAACAATCGGTTTAAGTGAAATTGTTGAAGTTTAACCCGCTCCAGTACTACTCTCTCAACCCACATGCCCAACCCACAGACGTGGGCAGGCGTGGCTTGGAATTGCAGGACGTGTCAACTCCCAGATTCCACTACAACGTGTTCCATATGTAGACAGAACGTGAGAGACGTGGCCAGCTCGCAACCTCAACAACGCAACGGGAATGTGCTGAATAATTGGAACATGGTCCAGTCCAGCCCAGCACCACCGTGCGGTACTAACAGAGCTATAATCCTCGCCCTCACCGCGGAGGCATGTCCCCTTTTCGGGGTCACTGTACCCAGTGGAGGGGGCACTTGGAGTAGCAGGGTGTCGCTACATTTTATTGGATATTTTGGATTGTTCTGTGAACCCTGTAAACTTCTCAAACTTCAGACACGCCGCAACTTTGAAGCGCCGCCCACCCCGACTGCTGATAGGCTCAAACACGAAGAAGCGGCTTCTGATTGGCCAGGGAAGCCTCATTTTTTTTCCTTCTGAGCGCAGTCCCATTGGCTGGATAACGATGGAGGCCCCGCCCACTCATTCCATGCCCCAGGAACCGAGTCGCACGTAATCTGCAGTCCAAGAGGCGAAGGACATCACCATTCCAATCTCACCCCCATCGGGAGGCCTTTGCACATTGAACAGCAAACGGTTCACTGCTCACACCGAGTCCCACAAACCCAACCGTCTCCTTCCCATGTGCAACCCCTTCTACGTAAATCGCCGAGCGCTCTATACTGAAAAAGTGGTGTTCGGTGAAAGCGTGGACAAATTTGGATTTAATTTTGAGCCAGCCCACTTTGATCACAATCATCGAAATTACAAGCCTGTGGCAGCTCTGCAATTGCAGCCATTTCATCTACCCTTTTTTTCTTTTCAGATATCTATCCAATATGAAATCAATAGCCGCTTGTTCCCAGCTCAAACAAAAAAAAACTTCTATCTATCCCCTTAACTCTTTTCTATCGTGCAATTCAAATATTTCCGATGGTTTAACTTGATTTTGATGTATCCTTTTATAATCAGATGATAGGGAGAGGCATTGTATGAGCAACAAATAGATCAAGTAGATAAGTTAAATGTGGGTGAGCACCTCTCGAGTACTGTTCAAGGTTTAATGTCGAAATAGAAAAGGTAGTACAAAAACAAGTGCGCCGAATTGGGACAAGAGAGGAAGAAGTACGAGGAAGGAGAATCTCAAAAATATTAAGAGTTAAGTATGCTATAAATATTAGTAAAAAGGAAATTGTTAAATGTCAACTGGGACCCCTCCCCCAGAGGAGAGGATAGTGAATTCCGAGGATAAACAGAAGTTAGTGGGGATACTTAACTACTTTGCTTCTGTGTTTGAAAAGAGAGAGAATATTGGAGAGGAGGTAAATCCTGAACTGGTAAAATGCAAAATGAGAAATTATAATACATAAAGATTAAAGATAAAGTAAGAATCAAGGATCCTTTAGGGACATATGTGGGGGGGGGGAGAGAAACAATTGAGGTAGTAGAAATTATATTTCAGGATGCTATTGAGAGGGTATGTGTACCGGAGGACTGGAGAGCATCAATGCAATACCCATTTTCAAAAAGGGAGACAGAACTAACCTGGGTATTATTGGCCAGTTAGTTTAACATCTGTGGTGGAGAAAATTGTGTAATCTTTATATATGAAATTACTAAATATCTAGATTGAGAAAATAATTAGAAGCAGCCAGCACTGATTTCAGAAAGGACGATCGTGCTCGATAAAGCTGATTGAGTTCTTTGAGGTGACATAAAAGGTGTTGTACATGGATTTTCAGAAAGCCTTTAATAAGGTACCACACAGGAGACCATTGGAGAAGGTGAAGTCGTATGGAATTCGGGGAAGGTTTGCAATTTGGAGTAAAAACTGGTTAGAAGGGGTTAAACAGAGCAGAAATTAAGGGCAGATTCGGAGAGTGGTTGAAGTAAGTAGCAGTGCCCCACAGGGTTCGGTTCCGAGACCACTTCCATTCATGGTGTACATCAAGGTTTTGGATACGAGACTAGAGGGAGTGATGCCCACGTTTACAGGTGATAAATAGGGGACATAAATAAATAATTCTGAGGACCAGAGGAAGCTGCAATGGGATAGTGACTTGGTGGAATGGGCAAAAAAGTGGCAGATGGAATTCAATGGCAGTAAATGAGGTGGTACATTTTGGTTATATAAAAAAAGTAATTATACTTTGAAAGCTGGGTGATGTGGAAGTGCAGAGGAATTTGGGGTTTGTGTTCACAATACATTAAAAGCAGCACCTCAAGTGAACAAGACCATTAAAAAAATAAGTTGATGGAATACTGGGTTTTATGACAAGAGGTATCGAATACATCAAGATATACTGGTGAATCTATAGAAAACCTTAAGACCTACTTGGAGTACTGTGCAATTTTGGGCTCCACACTATAGGAAGGATGTTGAGGGGAGAGAGAGAGGTTACAGCACTGATTCATTTGGATGCTGCCCGATATGATGAGATACAGATATGAAGAAACGTGAGAAAAATTGGGCCCATTTTCATTATATGTTTAGGAATGCCCAACCCACAGACAGGGGCAGGCACAGCTTAGAATGGCAGGACGTGGCAGCTCCCAGTACAACATGGCAGAGACTTTAAACAAATATTTTGTATCTGTCTTCACAGTAGAAAACAGAAAAAGTATACCAAAAATAGTGGGGAACCAAGGGGCTAATAAGAGTGAGGAACTTAAAGTAATTAATATCAGTAGAGAAAAAGTACTTAAGAAACTAATGGAACTAAAAGCTGACAAATCCCCTGGACCTGATGGTCTACATCCTTGGCTTCCAAAAAAGGTGGCTGCAGAGATAGTGGATGCATTGGTTGTGATCTTCCAAAATTCCCTAGATTCTAGAACAGTCCCAATGGATTGGAAGGTAGCAAATGTAACCCCACTATTCAAGAAAGGAGGGAAAGATAACAGGGAACTACAGGACAGTTAACCTGACATCAGTCGTCGAGAAAATGCTGGAATCCATTACTGTATTAAGGAAATGGTAACGAGGCACTTAGAAAATCATAACATGATTAGGCAGAGTCAACATGGTTTTATGAAAGGGAAATTGTGTTTAACAAATTTATTAGGAGTTTTTTTTTGAGGATGTAACTAGCAGGGTAGATAAAGGGAACCAGTGGATGTAGTATATTTGGATTTCCAAAAGGCATTCAATAAAAGGTGCCAAATAAAAGGTTACTGCACAAGATAAGGGCTCATGGGGTTGGGGGTAATGTAGAAGCATGGATAGAGGATTGGTTAACGGACAGAAAACAGAGTAGGGATAAATGGGTAATTTTCCGGTTGGCACTAGTGGGGTGCTGCCAGGATCAGTGCTTGGGCCTCAGCTATTTACAATCTATATTAATGACTTAGATGAAGGGACCGAGTGCAATGAACATAAGAAATAGGAGCAGGAGTAGGCCATTTGGCCCTTCAAGCCTGCTCTGCTATTCAACAAGATCATGGCTGATCTTCTACCTCAACTCCACCTTCCCGCACTATCCCCATATCCCTTAATTCCCTTCGTTCCCAAAAATCTATCGACCTCTGTCTTGACTGAAGATCCACAGCTCTCTGGGGTAGTGAATTCCAAAGAATCACAACCCTCTGAATGAAGACATTTCTCATCTCAGTCCTAAATGGCCTCCCCCTTATTCTGTGACTGTGACCCAGTGTTCTAGATTCCCCAGCCAGGGGAAACATTTCCCAGCATTAACCCTGTCAAGCCCCTTAAGAATTTTATATGTTTCAATTAGATCACCTCAAGCCTAGTCTACTCAATCTCTCCTCATAGGGCTCCCCTCATCCCAGGAACCAGTCTCGTAAACCTTCGCTGCACTCCCTCTAAAGGCAAGTATGTCTTTCCTTGGGTAAGGAGACCAGAACTGTACACAGTACTCTAGGTGTGGTCTCTCCAATGCCCTATAATAGTAAGACTTCTTTACTCTTATACTCTAATCCCTTTGTAACAAAAGCTAACATACTATTTGCTTTCCGTACCTGCATGTTAACTTTCTGTGATTCATGTACAAGGACACCCAGGACCCTCAGTGCAAATATTTCCCAGTCTCTCACCATTCAAAAAATATTCAGCTTTTTTGTTTTTCCTACCAAAGTGGATAACTTCACACTTCCCCACATTGTATTCCATTTGCCATATTCTTGCCCAGTCAACCTGTCTATATCTCTCTGGAGCCTCTTTACGTCCTCCTCACAGCTTACTTTTCCACCTAACTTTGTATAATCAGCAAACTTGGATGAAGGGACGGAGTGTAATGTGTCCAAGTCATTAATACAGATTGTAAATAGCCGAGACTCAAGCTCTGATCCTTGTGGTACCCCACTAGTTACAGCCTGCCAACCTGAAAAAGTCCCGTTTAATCCTACTCTGTTTTCTGTCCATTAACCAATCCTCAATCCATGCTAATATATTACCCCCAATACCATGAGTCCTAATTTTGTGTAATAGCCTCTTGTGTGGCACCTTATCAAATGCTTTTTGAAAATCCAAATACACTACATCCACTGGTTCCCCCTTATCCGTCCTACTAGTTACTTCAAAAAACTCTAAGATTTGTCAAACACGATTTCCCTTTCATAAAATCATGTTGACTCTGCCTAATCATATGATTTTCTAAGTGCCCTGTTACCACGTCCCCAATAATAGATTCTAGCATTTTGCCTACTTGCCCAATGTATCCAAGTTTGCTGACAATACAAAGTTAGGTGGGAAAGTAAGCTGTGGGGAGGACACAGAGCCTGCAAAGGAATATAGACAAGTTAAGTGAGTGGGCAAAGAGGTGGCAGATGGAGTATAATGTGAGGCAATGTGAGGTTATTCACTTTGGTAGGAATAGAAAAAAATTATATTTTTTTAATGGTGAGAAACTATTAAATGTTGGTGTTCAGAGAGATTTAAGGTGTCCTCGTACAGGAAACAGTTAGCATGCAGGTGATGTGCCTCAATAAATCCGAGACTCAATGTTAACTGAACAAAGCAAGGCTTTTATTAACTTAGAAGGTAACACACAGTGGAGAAGTGTCTCCCATCCAGAGGTCGGCTGTACTGGATGTGAGACACGCTGGGCCTGCTTAAGTAGGGGCCAGGTATGGGCGGAGCCCTACACACAATAAAACACAGGTGAGGAAATGGAACTGAGGTAAGGGAAATGAAACTGAAACTAAACCACAGTCACAGGCACAATCACACACAGAGAATACAGATGAGTGATGAATGGCATATTTCATCACAGCAGGTACAGCAAGCAATTAGGAAGGCAAATGGCATGTTGGCCTTTACTGCAAGGGGGTTGGAGGACAAGAGTAAGGAAGTCTTACTACAGTTGTACAGGGCTTTGGTGAGACCACACCTGGAGTACTGTGCACAGTTTTGGTCTCCTTATCTGAGAAAGGACATACATGCCTTAGAGGCGGTGCAATGAAGGTTCACTAGATTGATCCCTGGGATGAGAGGGTTATCCTATGAGGAGAGATTGAGCCGATACTCTCTGGAGTTTAGAAGAATGAGTGGTGATCTCATTGAAACATACAAGATTCTGAGGGGGATTGACAGGGTAGACGCCGAGAGGTTGTTTCCCCTGGCTGGAGAGAGTCTAGAACTAGGGGGCACAGTCGGCCATTTAAGACTGAGATGAGGAAGAATTTCTTCACTCAGAGGGTTGTGAATCTTTGGCATTCTCTACCCTAAAGGGCTGTGGATGCAGAGTCATTGAGTATGTTCAAGGCTGAGATAAAGATTTTTGGGCTCTAGGGGAATCAAGGGATCGGGCAGGAAAGTGGAGTTGAGGTCGAAGCTCAGCCATGATCTTATTGAATGGCGGAGTAGACTCAAAGGGCTGTATGGTATATTCCTGCTTCGAATTCTTATGTCATATTCTTAACGTGCCCCACATGCAGACAGATACTCTAAGTATACAGAAGTGAAAGAGCACCCCAGATCAGAAGCCATCCACCTGCACCAACTTTCCCAAGTTGGACACGTTCAATAGAAAACCAGAGGAGGACGTAATTAGAAGGTTCAAGCTTCCACAATCCAAATACATCAAGCTGAATATACAAGGACAATAATAAAATATTTTTTAAAAACTGAGAAATGCTGGAAACACATAGCAGACCCTGTAGAAAGAGAGAGGTTAACCGAAAGACAAACAAGCTCTTAATGGAACTGAACAAGGCAATGCCCCAACAGGTTTATTAGAAAGCTGAGAAAAGGTGTTGGAGTTCTCAGTGAAATGATCTTCATACATAACCCATCAGTTTTCACCAGCTCTCCAAAGAATCTGGTTGGACATTTTACCAGTTAGTTAGTCAGTCTTCTTTTCCGCTCTCCACTTTGTCCAGTTCCATTAAACAGCTTATCTTTCAGTTTCCAATTCTGAAGGGAATACACCTGAAGTGTCAATCGTCTTTTCTATTTATAGATGCTGTTACAAATCTGGGTCGGTGATACATACCTTCAAGTTCAGTGGCATCAGTTGCTCTGTAAGCGGTTGGAGCAACTTACTTTTTATGGGAGTTGGTTTACACTGCCCTATATCTCCTTGTACAATAATAGAATGAGCAAAGACTTGGTGACAAGACTGGATACAAATCACTAACTGGTTTTATTTAACAGGAAGTGAACATAAAGAGCAACAACTATGATCAGACTCACTTAGTTTGATTTGTACAACTTATTTTTACACAATAAAATATCATGCTATACAACCCCACATCAGTGGGATTGCCTTGGCTAAACAAAATAATTCCTAACTACCATTCTACATTCTAAAAATCTGAATCTAGGCCAAAGCTTGCCCTCACAGCTTTCCATTTAAAAACCTCTGTCAAGGGATATCGGCGTTTCTGTCTCTTATGTACCTGTGTTCACAACCTGAGGGAGGGCCTGTGCTAGACAACCCCTGACAAGTACCTGGAACCAGACTGCCAAACACAACGAGCGTGAGGTTTTTTTTTTTTTTTTATATAATTGATTACGAGGACAAGCTAATGAATTACTTACTTATAATCTTTGAGGCGATAGCTTTAATGCCTGGCCGATTAGCATTTTAACAATTTTGTACACTTTTTTCCCCCTAAACTTGAGAAACATTTTGGGGAGTATTTTAACTGATGCAACCAGGGGGTTGGGGGGGGGGGGGAAAAGAGGAACAACAATAACTTGCCTTCATATAGTGCCTTTAACATAGTAAAACGTTCCAAGGTGCGTTATTGAACAAATTTTGACAGCCACATATGGAGATATTAGGACAAATGAACGACAGCTTGGACAAAGAGGTAGGTTTTAAGGAACTACTTGAAGAGCGAGGTGGAGGGGTTTAGGGAAGGAATTACAGAGCTTCGGGCCCAGGCAGCTGAAGGCATGGCCACCAATAGTAGTGCAATAAAAATCAGAGATGCTCAAAAGGCCAGAATTGGAGGATTGCAGGGAGCTCGGAGGGTTGTGGAGCTGGAGGACATTACTAAGATAGGGAGGGGCAAGCCCGTGGAGGGCTTTGGAAACAAGGATGAGAATTTTAAAATTGAGCCATTTGCTTTAAAAAGCCATTCAAAATATTTTATTATCGTTGCATATTCAGCTTGATTTGTTAAAACCACATGTAAATCTTTTCCAAATTCTTTGTGGAAAAATGGTCAAAAGTCCTGAAAAGTGAAACAATGAATCATAAACCACAAGAGAGAAGACTGGGGAACATGTGTGTCATTTAAGTCCCAAGAGCAGAATACATTCCTGAAATTATTTCTTTATATTTGTAGCTTTAATCAACAGATTATGTATATATTCGCCTTCCCTTCGGGGAGATTCCCAAGAGCCAGCTAAGTTGGTTCTCTCCTCCCTTTGTCAAAAAATCCCCAGAAGCTGTCTGGATTGACTGTCCCTCCATGTTCTGTAGGTAGGTTCAAGGAGCCTACGTATCTTATTCTCTGCATTTTAGTGAGCATCTCATCTCTGCAGAGTCCCTCACTGGAGTGGTCAAACTATATCATGTAACTGCCTTACAAGTCTGATGAAGTAGCCAAGGAACTACAGAAGGATCTGAATAAAATTCACAAGTGGGCAAAACTATGGCAGGTGAAATTCAATAAGTGCAATAGGGGCCTAGCACCAATCCCATGGCATTCATTCACTCAGCCTCTAACTAGTACCCACTGCTTCCTCTCAGTCAATTCCTCATCCATTTCAAGTTTTCCTAGAATACCCACAGCCTTAAGCTTTGATAGCAGCCTTTAATGCTTTCTAGAAGTCTAGTCACACGCCATACAAGCGTGCCAATGTCCATTTTGGAGGTCACTTCCTCAAAAAAAATTCAAGGAGATTGGTCAGGCACAATCTCCCCTTCTGACTGCCATATACTAAAATAGCTTATCATTTAGATAAACCTCAAGATTGTTTTGATCCATTCCATTATTTTGCCCGTTGTTGACACAAGACAATGGTTTATGTAGTTACCTGGGATTGTTGCCCATTTTGAGAATACTTAAAATAGGTACCATGTTGGCTTGTTTACAATGTAGTGGGACTGTCCCAGTGTTCACGGACTCACTCACGATGACACTCAGCTTTCTCTGATTTTATTTCTAATCTCAATTAGCACCTTTGGGTGTATTGTGCCGATCCCATATCATTTATTGATTTTCAGCACATTTAGGATCTCCTCGTGAGTTATGTCAAAGTTATGAAATATAGTGAGGACATCCGGATCAAATCAAAATCATAGAAAAAATTAAACAGGCAAGGTTTTCATTAATATTTTTAGGAGCTCTAAATTCAAGAGCTGGCAGAGGACTTGTAGATAGGTCAAGCAAATCAAGGTGCATCTCATTTATTTAAACTCTGATAAGATTTGTTAAAACCACATGCAAGGCTTTAAAGAATAATACGGTTCAATGATTAGCTGAAGTGCTCTTGCAGAGCGCCGGCACAGGCTCGTCAGGCCGACTGGCCTCCTTCTGTGCTGTAACCATTCGATGATTTAGTATCAAAATAGTTGGTAATAAGCGAGACTGAAAACTGGCTTGGCAATAGGAAGCAGGTGGTGAAGATAAATGAACAAGGCGATGTCAGGCGAGGGCAGGCAAATGGGATTCTGCAAGGATCTGCTTTGGGTCTGTCAGTTACACTAATCAGAAATATGGAGGAGGAAACTTGTAGTTTAAAAAAAAAATGGAGAGGTGCTCAAACCGGAAATGGTTAGTATTACAAAAGGCAAAATACTGCAGATGCTAGAAATCTGAAACAGAAAATGCTAAAAATGCTCAGCAAGGCAGATATAGTATCTGTGGAGAGAGAAACTGAGTTAACGTTTCAGATCGGTGATCTTTCGTCAGAACTGGAAAATGTTACAGAAGTAACAGGTTTAAAGAAAGTTCAGAGGCGGGAAGAGGGGAGGAAAGAACAAGAGGTAAGGTCTGTGATAGGGTGGATTACACGACAGAAGGGATGATGGCGCAAGGCAAAAGGAGCTGGTAATGGGACAAGTAAACGAACAAAAGATGGGTCTAGAGGAGCTGTAAATGACAGCAGAGTCATTACCAGCACCTGCTGTCTGAAAGAGAGAGATTAGTGGGTATGATCTGAAATTGTTAAATTCTATGTTGAGTCCAGAAGGTTGTAGTATTATTTTTAGTATAAATTGAGCTATGCTCTTCCTTAGAGTGTTATAGGGAGCTTGTGGAGTATATCAAAGATTGTTATAGGGAAAGAGTGGAATATATCAGAGTGTTTTATAGTGAGAAGCGTTGCAATTGTTAACTGTGGGGTAATAACTCTGTTTCTCTCTCCACGGTTGCTGCCTGACCTGCTGAGTATTTCCAACATTTTCTGATGTTATTTCAGATTTCCAGCATCTGCAGTAATTTGCTATTGTTACAGGGAAGGGCTGTGCGTGTGTTAGCAGGATGTACTGTAAGTGCTACACGGAGAAGCATTGGGTGCTATAATGAGGAACGTAGAGGGTTACAGGCACGAGCAGCGCAAGCATGACAGGCACGAGCAGCGAGTTAGTGGAGAGCATTGCACACCTTACAAGAAAGAGCACGGTTAGTGAGGACCACGGTTAGTGAGGAGCACTGCGGGCGCTACATGGAGGAGCACGGTTAGTGAGGAGCGCTGCGGGCGCTACATGGAGGAGCACGGTTAGTGAGGAGCGCTGTGGGTGCTACAGGAAGGAGTGCTGTTAGTGGAGAACATTGCACACCCTACAGGGAGTGCTGCAAATGGTATATGCAAGACTGCTGCAAATGCTACATGGAGGAGCGCTGCAAATGCTAGTGAAGATCGCTGCAAGTGTTAGAGTACCTGCTGCACTTTAGAAGTATAACACAAATATATGTAACTATTTGACAAAAGCAAAATCCTTCATTGATTGCGGAACCTACCAATTCTGTTGGGTTTGGTTGAAACATAGCAGTCAAGTAGGAACATGCTGTTACTTTTGCTCAATGCATATTTTCTAGGGGTGTGTTACTTGTGCAGCACGATCCAGTCTACATTGACTATTGTAAAATTAATCCCACAAGTACAATTTATCTTGGCATGTTCGACTTCAAAAACTTAGCTCAATGCTCGGAAAGATGGTAAAGCATTTATCAAATACAGGTACCAATAGCAAGATGGTCCAGTGATAACCAAATATACATTGTCGGTTTTGGAGATGTTTCTGAACCTTTGAGTGTGTATGCTGGAGGCTCTCACATTGTACATCCTGTGAATTCTGTACAAACTTGTACTTTTCACTACAAGTACTGTTCAGTTTAAAAACCAAAGTGGTCTGCCTCTCTGACACACAGGATGGCCAGAGTACCTGGACTCAAGTCACAATGTTCTTCAACTGGATTTCTTTTTGTGGGGGGGGGGGGGTGCTGCTGGTGAGTGAAAGAGGAAAGGGTGGGTGGGTGGGGGAAAGAGTTTCTAACAAATTAATTTAATACGATCTGGACATAAACAAAAAATTGGGCTTTAATTTTATCTATAAAATCTTTTAACAACAAGGTTTTTTAACAAGAAAATCTTCAAATTCATTCCACAGTAGCAGCCCTCAAACATTTGGTTTGGAGCTTACAATAGATTACACCCCCACTGCCATCAACTTCCACTTCCCAAGCACAGCGCAGCATACAAACTGCAAATCGGTCATTAGATCGCAGAATTCAACACCCAAATCTGGACATTACATCTTGATCCGCTGCACGCACAAAAATCCAGCCATTTTGGAATGGCGTCATGAGCCATTGGAGTCTTGATTTGCTGTCAATTCAGCAGCATACCACTACTGACATTGTGTTTTCTGACCAAATAACTGAAAATTTGGATCATATCTACACTGTCAACAGAGTTAAAGGGAACAATACCAAAAGGAGGTTGAACAAGGAGGACAGTAGTGTATTTCAGAACATGCCAGACCTGCATTCCACACTTCCGATCGTTTTCAATCCCCTCATGCAATCATGTGGTGGGATTTCATTAATCACCATCACTTGAATCTTGGCAGCATGGACATGAACAAAATGGCGATGCACTCCTCTGCCCATCAGCTTGATGGCCTACAAGATCGAACACATGATACTCAAAGTAGAGAATACTACATCTGAAATTTCTGGCGGCTCAACAAAGTCAAGAAACAACTAACAATATGCAGACAGTATACTCAAAAGCCCAGGCACTTATTGCTGGGGAACAAGGACAGAATACTCTGGGTACATCGGGAAAACTGGTCTGGAGAACCAAAGTACAGGTTCATTCTGGAGAGAGCAGAAGAAACTTCTTTAGAGTCGAGAGGCTGTGGAATTCACTTCATGTGATTGACAATACCAACACTGCTTATAATATGGCACTTCCAGTGGATAAATCAAAGAAGCTCATTTCAAAAGTAATTGGAAATCTACATTAAGAAGCCTATGGCATTGGTGAGCATTCTTTTAATTGTGCTCCCTTATCGTACAACTCCCAAGTCACTTCAATGAATGGCAGCTAGCAGAATAAAAGAGGCAATCTGTATATGGAGCAGATACACTCGATCAAGCTTGCTCAGGTAGAGCATTCTGCAGCAGGATGCCACTTAAAGCCATTTAGCTAGCTGTTAAATCCTCAGATGATTCTCACCCCCCACCCCGGTTGTTTATTTAGCCTGGCATTTTTTAGTCTCAAAATCTTGAATATTACCACTCAGGCTATCCTTACTGTTAGTGGCCTAGGTCAAAGAAACATCATTGGAGAAGGGTCCTGGAGCAGGGCTGGACAATTCACTAACCCTTCAACAAAGAGAAAGGTCAGTTAGGGTCATGTGGATGGTCAATATATCCTAATATGGGAGCTGGGGATTGCAACAAGATCAGCAATGAAATATTCTGTAAAGTCGGCCAGAATGAGTGACTTGCACAGATCAGTCACTCATTTAAACACTTTACTGTGGAAAAGTTGCAATGAAACTGGAATATCAATAGTTTAATAAAATAAATCGCTTGTATCAAATATATTGAGCCTTTCAATTCCTCCAGCCCTCCCAAAACACTTCATAGCCAATTAAGTACTTTTGAAGTGTAGGTACTGTTACGTAGGCAGACACAGCAGCCAATTGGCACGCAGCAAGGTCCCACAAACAGCAAACGGTAAATGGCCAGATCATCTGTTTTGGTGGTGTGGGTTGAAGGATAGATGTCGGCCAGGAAACCAGAAAAACTCCCCTGCTCGTATTCAAATAATGCCATAGGATCTTTTATGTTCACCTAAGAGGGCAATCATAAAAAGATTGTAAAAGCTTCTACAGGTACGTAAGAAGAGAGATTAACGAAAGTAAATGTGGGTCCCTTACAGACAGGAACAGTAGAAATTATAATGGGGAATGAGGAAATGCCAGAGACAGTAAACAAATACTTGGTATCTCCCTTCACGGTAGAAGACAAAAAACATTCCAGAAATAGTGGGGAACCAAGGGTCCAGTGAGAATGAGGAACTTCGAGAAATTAGTATCAGTAAATAGCGTCAGCTGTGACTCAGTTCTGAATCAAAAGGTTGTGGGTTCAAGTCCCACTCCAGAAACTTGAGCACTAAAATCTAGGCTGACACTCCAGCGCAGTACTGAGGGAGTGCTGCACTATCGGAGGTGCTGTCTTTCGGATGAGACGTTAAACCAAGGTCCCGTCTGCTCTCTCAGGTGGACGTAAAAGATCCCATAGTACTATTTCGAAGAAGAGCAAGGGAGTTCTCCCCGGTGTCCTGGCCAATATTTATCCCTCAACCAACATCACTAAAACTGATGATCTGGTCATTATCACATTGCTGTTTGTGGGAAGTTGCTGTGCGCAAATTGGCTTCCGTGTTTCTTAAATTACAACAGTGACTAAACTTCAAAAAGTACTTCATTGGCTGTAAAGCACTTTGAGACATCCGGTGGTCGTAAAAGGCGCTATATAAATGCAAGTCTTTCTTTTCTTTTTATAAAAATAGTACTGGAGAATTAATGGGACTAAAAGCCGACAATGCTCCTTGACCTGAGGGCCTATATGCTAGTTTTTTTTTATAAAAAGAGGTGGCTAAAGAGATAGTGGATACATTGGTTTTGATCTTCCAGAATTCCCTAGATCCCGCAGATTGGAAGGTAGCAAACGCAAGCTCGCTATTCAAGAAAGGAGGGAGAGAAAAAACAGGGAACTATAGACCAGTTAGGCTGACATCAGTAGTAGGGAAAATGTTAGAATTTATTATTAGGGACATGGCAACAGGGCACTTAGAAATTCAGAATAGTTAACATGGAATTATGAAAGGGAAATGGTGTTTGACAAATCTGTTAAGGGTTTTTTTGAGGTTGTAACTAGCAGGGTAGATAAGGGGGAACCAGTGGTTTTGGATTTTCAAAAAGCATTTGATAAGGTGCCACACCAGAGTCTATTGCACAAAATTAGGGCTCATGGGATTCAGGGTAATATATTAGCATGGATTGAGGATTTGTTAATGGACAGAAAACAGAGTAGGAATAAACGGGTCATTTTCGGGTTGGCAGGCTGTAACTAGTGGGGTATCGCAAGGATCAGTGCTTGGGCCTCAGCTATTTACAGTCTGTATCACTGACTTAGATGAAGGGACCGAATGTAATGTATCCTGCTGGCGATGCAAAGCTAGATGGGAAAGTAAGCTGTGAGGAGGACACAAAGAGGCTACAAAGGGATATAGACAGGTTTAGTGAGTGGGCAAGAACATGGGAGAAGAATAAAATGTGGAGAAATGTGAAGTTATCCACTTTGGTAGGAAAAATAGAAAACCAGAGTTTTTTTTAAAAGATGAGACTGGGAAATGTTGGTGTTCAGAGGGCTCTGGGTGTCCTTGTACACGAATCACAAAGTTAACATGCAGGTACAGCAAGCAATTAGGAAAGCAAATGGTATGTTGGCCTTTATTACAAAGGGATTGGAGTATAAGAGTAAAAACGTCTTACTGCGATTAGAGAGCGCGCCTGGGTGAGAGCACACCGGTGTAGAGTTTTGGTCTCCTTGCCGAAGGTAGGATATACCTGCCTTGGAGGGAGTGCAACAAAGGTTCTCCAGACGGATTCCTGAGATGAAGTAGACCAGGCTTATATTCCCTAGAGCTTAGAAGAATGAGAGGTGATCTCATTGAAACATATAAAATTCTTAAAAGGGGCTTGACAGGGTAGATACTGGGAGGATGTTTCCCTGGATGGAGTGTCTCAGAATAGGGGGTCAGCCATTTAGGGCTGGGATGAGAAGAAATTTCCTCACTCAAAGGGTTGTGAATCTTTGGAACTCTCTATCCCAGAGGGCTGTGGAGGCTCAGTCGTTGAGTATATTCAAGACAGAGATCGATAGATTTTTCGATACTAAGGGAATCAAGGGATATGGGGATAGTGCGGGAAAGTGGAGTTGAGGTAGAAGATCAGCCATAACCTTGTTGAATGGTGGAGCAGGCTCAAAGGGCCAAATGGCCTACTCATGTTCCTATTTATGTTCTTGTGTTGTTACAATGTACATCCGCACAAATTACACCCTGCACAACTGGACAGAGTCCTCCACACATCTTTGCCAATGATGGCAGAGTACAATCAGGATTCCACTGCAGAGTATGTCAATCTTGCATACCACACACAGTATTTCCAGCCATACCAGTTCAGCTCTATTCAGCCTGTTCTACTCTACCAATAGATAACACAAGACTAAGTTATTAGCTTTGCCAAACAGATGCTCTGAGCATGAAGGCACGGCTGTACTGGTCAGGCCATGTAGTGCGAATGTCTGATGAATGAATCCCAAAGATGATCTTTTATGGTGCATTAGCAACTGGGGAGCGATCTCATGGTGGACAGAAAGAAATATGAAGACTGTTTAAAAGCCACTCAAATAGTTCAAAGTAGACATCCATAAGTGGTAACAACTTGTTTAAGATAAGAAAGTTGGCAAAAAAACTATCCACAAAGGCCTATTTAAAGTCAGACTTCAATTCGAGATCAGTTTTTACAGTACTTCTCCAAGCTATAACTACTTCATATTAACACTCAATCTTGTCATTTTAACTGTATACACATTCTATGAATTACTAAATGCACCGACCCATAAATGGAGCTTCTTCGATTTAAAATCAATTTAACAAAGCTTGTGGCGCTTGTTCTCGAATTTTGAAACAGTCACAGCCAGATGCAATTTCCAGGATCACTTCCGAAAGCCAACGTACAAACATTCTGCCAGGCAGCAGCAAAGCTTCCTACTGTCTCAAAACTGAAAGCTGCTACTTCTCCTTTCTCTGGAGTAGATTGGAGGGTGCACTTACACATTTAGCACTAACTTTTTACACATTTAAAATAATGCAGATTGGAGGATAGCAAATGTAACTCCGCTATTTAAGAAAAGAGGGAGAGAGAAAACAGGGAACTACAGACCTGTTAGCCTCACATCAGTAGTTGGGAAAATGCTGGAATCTATTATAAAGGATGCAATAACTGGACACGTAGAAACTAATAGTAAGATTGGGCAGTGTCAACATGGATTTATGAAACGGAAATCCTGTTTAACAAACCTATTGGAGTTCTTTGAGGATGTAACTAGTGGAGTAGACAAAGGGGAACCGGTAGATGTATATTTGGATTTTCAGAAGGCCTTCGATAAGGTCCCACACAAGAGGTTGGTGAACAAAATTAGGGCACATGGAATTGGGGGTAATATACTAGCATGGATTGAGAATTGATTAACAGACAGAAAACAAAGAGTAGGGATAAACGGGTCTTTTTCAGGATGGCAGGCTGAGACTACTGGGGTACCGCAAGGATCGGTGTTTGGGCCCCAGCTATTCACAATCTATATCAATGATTTGGATGAGGGGACTAAATGTAACATTTCCAAATTTGCTGATGACACAAAGCTAGGTGGCAGTGTCGGATGTGAAGAGGCTTCAAGTGGATCTTGACAGGTTCATTGAGTGGGCAAGAACATGGCAGATAGAATATAAAGTGGATAAATGTGAAGTTATCCACTTTGGTAGAAAAAACAGAAAGGCAGAGTATTTCCTAAATGGTGAAAGATTGGGGAATGCAGATGCTCAAAGGGACCTGGGTGTCCTGGTACATGAGTCACTGAAAGTGAATGTGCAGGTGCAGCAAGCCATTAGGAAGGCAAATGATATGCTGGCCTTCATTACAAGAGGATTTGAGTACAGGAGTAAAGAAGTCTTACTCCAATTATAGAGGGCCTTGGTGAGACCACACCTAGAGTACTGTGTACAATTTTGGTCTCCTTACCTAAGGAAGGATATACTTGCCATAGAGGGAGTGTAACGAAGGTTCACGAGATTGATTCCTGGGATGGCGGGACTGTCGTATGAGAAGAGATTGAGTAAACTAGGCCTGTATTCTCTTGAATTCAGAAGAATGAGAGGGGATCTCAATGAGGCATACAAAATTACTACAAGGCTTGATAGGGTGGATGCTGGGAGAATGTTTCCCTTAGCTGGGGAGTCCAGAACCAGGGGCCACAGCCTCAGGATAAAGGGAAGGCCATTCATGACTGAGATGAGAAGAAATTTCTTCACACAGAGGGTGGTGAATCTTTGGAATTCTCTACCCCAGAGGGCTGTGGAGGCTCAGTCATTGGGTATATTCAAAACAAAAGTCGATAGATTTCTGACTAGTAAGGGCATCAAGGGATATGACGATAGGGCCGGTGAATGGAGTTGAGGCAGAAGATCAGCCATGATCTCATTGAATGGCGGAGCAGGCTCGAAGGGCCAAATGGTCTACTCCTGCTCCTAGTTCTTATAATAAACTTGCGTTGTGCAAATCCAGCATTGCGACCCAACTTAATAACAGAGCAAAGCAAAGCAAGATTCCCTCTCAGCAAGTCTCACTCTGCTTCACTCCAATGTCAGGTCCAACCCAGACTCCAGATTCAGCTGGCTTTACACTAGAACTGTGGTGCTGACACAAAGCAAAACTACTTCACACCAATGCTAGTTGCAGTGTAAATGCATCCTAAAACCACAGAGATTTAACCAAAATAAATCATAGACTGCAATTTGTGTTTGGTCTAGAAATACAACGTGCGTAAACAAACTCAAGATCAACAGGAAAATCAGCAAGAACTCTGCAGCCCATTGGCACCTTCGCTTTTCTCCCAGCACCAAACTCACTGGCCAGGTGGCCAAAGCAGAAGTGACCCTCCTATAGAGACAGGCAAGGAGAGAGATCCCAACCAGCTTTTCTTTTTGGAAGCGCGAAACTTTACATTGCAAATGCCGGTCCCGGTACAGAGGTGCGCGGCTGCACACCTTATAGGGAACGTTGGTCTAGGAGCTGTAAATGGCAACAGCACAACCGTTACCAAGAGCTGCTGTCCGAAAAAAAAATGGGAGCAATGGTTATGATCTGAAATTGGTGAACTCAATGTCGAGTCCGGAAGGCTGTAAAGTACCTAATTGAAAGATGAGGTGCTATTTCTCGAGTTTCATGTATTTGCAAGCTACAAATCCCTGTAACTTCTTTGGGCTTTTTATCACTACAATGGTCAGTGCTTCCATGAACTTCTTTAGCTCCAAATAGACTGCCTTACAAACCTACTCTTCCTTTTTCCTGAATCCACACTGCCGTGACACTGCCGCACGAGGCTCGCAATACGCAACACTTTACATTTGTATACTGCCTCCAGCGTAGCAAGACATCCCAAGGTGCTTCAGCTAGGAGAATGGACTGTGCGGCAGTAAAGGAATTAGGCAAGGTGACTAAAGAGAGTTAGTTATTGGTTAAAAGATAGATTTGTATAGGTGGGGAGAAAAATAGCAAGGCAAAGACGTTTGGAAACAGAGTTCCAGGGAGTAGAACCTAGATGATTAAAAGCTCTGTACGGAGTAAAGAACACTCGGGGGGGGGGGGGGGGGGGGTGTTGGGGGTGGAGTTGATCCACAGTAGGGCAGAAGCAGAGGACATTAAAGATTAAACACAAATTCCGATGTCTTCAACAACTGATACTGTATCCCTCAAGAAGTCATAGAATTCCTTCAGTGCAGTAATGTACCCTGTAATCTCTACAAGCACAATACACACAGCATACAGATCTCAAACATTTCCAATACTTAGAGTGCCACTGTAACCTTTAAGTCAGGATACACTTTCTATTACACGGTATAACAGAACTCTTGCGTTCCATTGATAATATTCACACCATCGTTGCTCCAATAGAATGCTGGAAACATGCAAGCCGCCACACTTCGAGCAGCCAGCACAGGCTTGTACAAGCAATCTGCATGAACAGGAAACTCAGGGGCTGAACTCCAAGAACATTCCAGAGATACCGGAATGTCCTTAAAGCAACCATAGTACCCAATCCCTAGCCCTCAATTGCTTACCAACATTTTAGTGCAGATGCCACAGAGTTTGGAGGCAGCTTTTCCAGGGTCTAAAAATGCACTAATGTAACTGTTTACAGTATGTAGACATGGCAGAAAAACAAAATATGACTTTTAGATCCAGGTCGTAGATTCATTCAATACCCTTAATTTCAAAATATTATCAAAAGGGAGAACTAAGTATTCTTTTCCCTCCTCGCCGCCCCGACCCGCCCTCGACGATGCCAGCATTGGTCAAAATTTCCCCTTCCTTAATAACATGAATGACAAAGAACATTTACTTATACAGCACCTTTCATGTCCTCAGGATGTCACAAGGCACTCCAGTCAATTAATTACTGTCTTAACACTTGTTTATATACAAATGTAGCAGACAATTTGCACACAATGTCCCACAAACAGCAATGAGATGCATTACCAGATAATCTTTTTAGATAGTGTTAGCTGAGGGATGAACGTTGACCAGGACACGAGTAGACCTTCCTACTCTTCTTCCCACCAGAACAGGCAGAGATTCAGTTTAACATGTCATCCACTAGACAATGCCTCCAACAATGCAGCACTCACCCAGCATGCACTGAAGTGTCAGCCTACATGGGCCCAGAAATTCGGGTCTCCACGGGTGAGTACGCACAGGGTACTCACCCGTAGGCCCAATGGAAGTGCCGGTTTCCTACATGCACTGCGCGGGAAACCGGCACTTCCGTTCCCCTGAAAGGGGTTCAGAAGTCGAACGCGTGCGCGGGAGAGGCAGCGCGTGCGCATCAAACTTACGGGGTTTTTTTTGGCAGGTTTTCCCGGGAAGGCAAGTCTCCAGAAATTACACACATAAAAAGCAGTCGCAAGGCCTGCTTTTTACAAGGTAAGTGGTGAATTAATTAAAATTAAAACATTTTTCCCACAGGTTTATTATTTTTAAATACTTTAAAGCAAGGTAAGTTATTTTTAGCCCCATTAGAAAATAAAATTATTTTTCTCAAATTTAAATTTGTTTAAAATAGTTATTTCATGTAATTTATAGTTTATATAAAAAAATTTGATTTTTAAAAAAATGTATTTGAAGATTTAGTGATGTTTTGGGGCCTGTAGTATTTATAAGTTTTGACAGCTCTTCCTGTCAAACTTATGAATGGGCATTCCCTGCTCTGATTGGCTCTCCATGGCCCACGTAATCCCAGGGGACGCATCGAACTAACTGCGCCCCTGGGATACGCAAGCACTGCGCGCCGGCAGTTGGAGCAGGCCCAGGATCGGAATTCCACGGGGGCCCACAGCTCAACGGCCGGCGCGGTAGGTTAAGTGCAGGTCGGGGGCTTGCACCCGCGGGAAGCCCCCGACCCGAATTTCTGGGCCATTATGTGCACAAGTCCTAAAGTGGAGTTTGAACCCACATGATTGATGCCACTATGTAGAAAAGGGGAAGCTCAAATTTCTGCCCCATTAAACACTCCTAGGTCAGAGAGAGGACAGGTTCGAAGTTGATGCAGTCTCCCTCTATTCTAACATTCTTTAACCAGAAGAGTTTTCTGTATCATTTGATATTTCTATTTCCCACAAAGCTATCATTGTGGTCTCTTTGAAGTCATGTTTCTGCTGAGTTCAGAAATTTTCTCTGGGCTCGGAGCTCAAAGTGTGTCCCTCCTGTCTGTGTGCTGGGCAGCTACAAAAACTGAAGACAACCAAAACAAATGACTGTGTAGACTCTCACCACTCACACCCCTTGCACTATCTTTCTTTCTTGCTATTCACAGTAAATAATTAAGCACAGAAACAAAAGTTGAAGCAATTTCTACTCATAAGCACTATTTTTTTTAATTTTTTATTTTTATTTAAATACCCGACTTCTACATCTTCAAATCAGGCTGATGATTAAGTCTACCCTAAGACAGATGCCAATTCAGGGCTAAACATTTGTTTACTTAATTCTGCAGAAATCTATTTTGTTTACATATTATTTACTGATATCAGTAGGGGAAGTGATTTATAGGAATTGCGAGAGGGCTGGATTACAATCAGTACAGATACAAACACAGTGCTTCAGCAAACATAAATTCTACTGGTACATCAGGCATCAAAGAAACAGGTTTGTAATAAGATTTGGCACCCATGGTACTGAATTCAACCCATTAATACAGTGGGGAAGACAAGACAACATCCACATTAACGGCGTAAGATTTGCATTAGCACCGTTAAAGGAAAGAAAAACTTGCATTCGTAGAACACCTCATCACATCTCTCAGAAATGTCCCAAAGCACTTCACAGACAATGGGTTACTTTGAAGTGCACAATCTGTTATGTAGGCAAAGCAGCCATTCTCTGCACAACAAAATCTCACAAACACTAAGACGAATCAGTTAATCTATTTTTGGTGATGTTTGTTGAGGGAGTAATGTTGGCCAGGGCACCGAAAGAACAGCCTGCTTTTACATCGCTATCAAGCACACATCCATACGATGGCATCTCAGGAAAGTATTGCATTGGAGATTCAAGCCCGACTGCATGCGGGTGTGGAGTTTCAACCCACAACCCCATGACTCAGCAAGAATGCCGACAGCGAGGTTGCTCAAAAGTCACAAACCTTACACATGCACAGTTACTACAACGTTGTGCTACGAGCCTAATTTGGACTGTGGACCTTCTCTGGGGAAATTCATTCAGGTCGGAAAAGTAGAATGTGAGCAGTCAGTCTGATTGCAGCCAGAAGCAAAATGGCAGGCCGAACACCAAGAGCTGCTGACGACACAGGAAATCCCTTCAGGAGGACAGTGGTTTTTAAACTAATTCACATTCTATAGCAGGGGTGGCGAACTCAATTTACATGGTGGGACTGATTTGACATCCTGGCACTTGGCATGGGCCACATTCAGCAAGTTATTTGGACAAGCTGCGCTAGAATTTGGTATGGAGTTTGCCCAATTTTTTGGGCTTAAAACGGGTTCAATGTATACCAATTTCTGGATGCGAGGTCTTGCACATAAATCTGCGCCGCCGCCATGTTAGTCCTCACTGTTTTGAAATCAGCACTGATTAATTTAAATATGCAAAGAATGTTCCTGCACCTATTACAGGACCCTTCTGCAAAATGCATGAAACACTAGGTGGGAGCATGCACGTGCAAGCTTCGACTAGTTTTTCCAGTTCTACAGCGGCCCTTAAAGGGACCACTGGAGGCCGCTGAAGAAATGGTAGGGAAGGTGTCTTTTACTTCCCCTTCTGTGGAGCCCCAACTCCACAACATTGCTATAGCCTGTTGTTAGACCACCTGCATCTCCTCCATGAATTGGAGCTTGTGGTGGTCCCAGAGCGCAGTGAGAATACTCAGTCTCTGGCCCCTATCAGGGGAAACAATCTTTCACCGTTTACCCACAGTGAGGTCCCCAGGTTTCACTCACCACTTTACTGGCTGCTCCTCTCAGTACCGCTCCCACTCACCACATTGCTGCTGCTCCTAGCTCTGCAGATGTTGGACCCCCCACCACCCCCGCCCATTCCTCTCCCCCACCACCCAAGCACCCACCCTGACTCCCAGACTCCTTCTCTCCCCCTACCTAAGCCCACATCCCTAATCCGCATTTCCCTGGACTCCCTCTTACCCCCGAATACCAGTCTCCTTCCCACCTTGAGCCATCTCTGACCCTGATATGCCATACTCTCTCCCCTTTACCTTCCAGTCATTACTAAGTGAGTGCCAACTCGCTATACATGCAAAGTGGGGGGGGGGGGGGGGGGGGAACACTGTTGAGGGGCGAAGTTTAAAAACCACAGTTCTTCCAGGCTGTGAGAAGCAGCACCCAGAAGATTCGGGACACATGGCAACACTAACCGTAACCAATACTAATTGGACACTGTGGGCCTGATTAAAGTGTATCGTGGGCCGTACGTTGGACACCCCTGGGTTAGGGTTTCATGGGATATAGATCGAAGGCGAGTGACTCAGAGCAATATGCCAACAGCAACTCCCAGGCAATCAGACAGAAAATCGGCTGGAAACTGTCGGGCAGGATTTATTTTCATTCTTTGCTATTTCTTTACTCTGGTCAGCCTTTACAAAAACATCCACCAACTCCCTGACTACCCCACACAGTGCAAATCGATTTCACTCTTCAGACATCACCGGCTGCTTGGCCCTAATCAGGAGACAGATCCCAACTGTTGCACTCAGCTACCTCACTTCACGTGTGCCTTAGAGAGCAAGTATCAGCAGACGGCCCAGGGGGCCGGGATAGAGGGACATCACAGGGCCCGATCCAATCCCCACTCACCATCCACTGGAAAGTGAGTGGGAACAATTTTTCCCCTTTAAGACTGCACAGGCAGAGTATAACTGCAAAAAGCCTACTACTGTATGTCTCAGAGCCCTGCCCACACAGTGAGGTACAGATCAGCCATGATCTGACTGACTGGCAGAACAGGCTTGATGGGGCTGAATGGCCCACTCCTATTCCTATATCTCAGTGATATTAGTTGAGGGATCAATCTTTATCATAGGAGAACTCTCCCTTTTCTTTTTTGGAATAGTGCTATGGGATATTTTACATTCACCAGAGATTGTAGACAGGACCTCGGTTTATCAGATCCAACAGTATAGCACTCCCTCAGTACTGCACCGACAGCCTGGATTAAGTGCTCAAGTCTCTGAGGGGCTTAACCGCAAGAGGGGAGTTCTACCCGAGCCAAGGCCGGCTCCTCTGGATTGGTCAGAAAGTAACTTTGGCATGAGGTAGGTAGAACGCCTCCCCCACCCTCCACCAAAGTTTGGCATCAATCCAGGAATTATTTTTGGTATGTGCATTCAAACATAGTCAGGTGCTTTATTCGCTTGTAATAACATCACAGCGGCACACCAGACCTCGTGACAATCACAAAGCCACAATGATCTGATTTACAAGGAACTCCCTTGCAGCAAAAATGCAACTGAAAACAGTCAACAAACTGGTTAGATTTCAGATTCACACACACACATTGTAGGACTGGGCCTGCTGATTTGTGGGGTTTATTTTTCCTGGATGGTGAACCAACCACCTAGTTATCATCGCATTGTCAGGACTTACAAACACTCAATACTGCCATACTGTGCCTCCCTCGTTTTCCTTTTGCAAGGCAAAGTCATTTCCCATTCATCTATGACACTTTACATAAGCGAAGTCAATCAACATTCTCATAAATGTGGCACTGTGCAATCACACTGACAAGCCAAGAGCAGCTGTCTGGAGTGTGCAGCATTGCCACCAGTTCCAGCATTCACTGGGGATTCCAGCAGCCTTTACTTACCAGAGACTCTATTACACAAACAAGTCAGTCAGTCAGGATGCAGTTTTATCTGTTCTATCCTGAACAGCAGAAAAATTAGATTCACTGATTGTGCGGCTGAAGCAATGGCTCCAGATATCACACTTCACACAAATGTTCTCCTCCCCTTACGTTCCTCACTCGGAGGTGCTGATTTGTTCTGGATATGCTTTCACTGGTGCCTGCCTGTACCTCGTCCGAGCCTGGAGTGACTGTGGGAGTGTTATAGTTCACTTGACGTCCACAGATACAGACTTTTCATCAGTGCTCGCTGAATAGTCACGCGTGGGAACCCTCCTATGTTCAGAGACTTGGAGGCCAATCGTAGTGCATTCAGCGGAGATCAGTTCAATTAGCAGAGTACGGATTGACCTGGACCCTTCCTGGTCTATACAATTTAGTACCACATCATTGCAATACATTTACCCACAGAGCTTCAGACTTCAATTCCAAACCCCTCTGCTACTCCAGAGAAATGAAAATACGGTCCATCCTGGCATTCTCTCAGGTACTTGCGGTGCTCAAAGACCAGGCTACTTTGTGATGGCCACCAAGTGAAGCCTTTGAGCGTGTTTTATTTTTACCTGATTATTGAATGTTTTAAATCAATGCCTCTCTGCCAAAGCGGTCCTTCACAACATTCATGCAGTCATACGAGTGTGTGGTAGCAGAGATGGCAGGAAGCGCAACATGGCACCACATGTCAAGGCATTGATGATAATTATGCCATCTGCTTTCACTCCCACAGGCAATCGTTATCCTCAGTAGGAGGATGAGGTTCAGGTTGTTTACAGCAATAACTGCAAAGGAGTAGGGCAAGCAACTACACAAGTCTCTGTGCCCGGTGAAACAAGATTATACTCGCAGGAGAAAATACAGGAGTGATTGGTTTTCAATATTGATTACTCAAATATTCTAAAAATTCCTTACCTGAATCACTGAGGGACAATGTGCGAACTATGACAATACAGGCCTGTCACATCACTACATGAATCATTATAATGATTTAAGCTGTAGTGTGTTTTTTTTTTGAAGGGGGGGGGGGGAAGGAAAGAGCGGGGTCACATCCCAGGTTTTATCCAAGAGGGACGCGCTTTTCACTGTTCATTACCCCACAAAACGCTCCCAATTTTTGTCACTCCTCTGCTGACTCTGGGGAATTTCTTCGCAGGCACCCAAAGTAACCATTATTCACGGGTGAGCCCAAACAGAGCTGGTGAGCTATTTGACTTTCGGGAGGCTTAAAAAAGTTGGGCCCAATCCTATTGTTACTGGACATCCATACACATCCACTTTGTCACCACATAGCAGGCAAAAAAAAAAACAGGAACTTTGACTGATTTCTTCCCCACCACCCCAAATATCCCAGAGGTACTGAAGTTATTTGTGGCACCCTATCCCTGCTCCAAATGAGGTCAGTAAACTTAAAGCTCTTTCTGATACTTAGCACCTAAACAACCACATTATTTACTTACTTCCAAATCAGAAAACCACCAGTGTATGTAACTCTGGTATTTGCAATTTCATGATACGGCCATGTAACCACCATTCATCTATTAACTCTAACGTGGACCACTTTCCTTACCTCGGGAGCCTACTGTCAACAAGGGCAGATGTCGACGACGAAGTCCAACACCGCCTTCAGTGTGCCAGTGCAGCCTTCGGTCGCCTGAGGAAGAGAGTGTTTGAAGACCAGGTCCTCAAACCCAGCACTAAGCTCATGGTCTACAGAGCAGCAGTAATACCCGCCCTGCTGTATGCCTCAGAGACATGGACCATGTACAGCAGGCACCTCAAAGCACTGGAGAGGTACCACCAACACTGCCTCCACAAGATCCTGCAAATCCATTGGCAGGACAGGCACACCAGTGTTCTCGCTCAGGCCAACATGCCCAGCATCAAAGCTTTGACCATGCTCGATCAGCTCCGATGGACGGGTCACATCGTCCGTATGCCCAACACGAGACTGCCAAAACAAGCGCTCTACTCGGAGCTCCGACACGGCAAGAGAGCCCCAGGTGGGCAGAGGAAACGCTTCAAGGACACTCTCAAAGCCTCCTTGAAAAAGTGTAACATCCCCACCGACACCTGGGAATCCCTGGTCCAAGACCGCACAAAGTGGAGGAGAAGCATCCGGGAAGGCACCGAACACCTCGCGTCTCTTCGCCAGGAGCAAGCAGAAACCAAGCGCAAACAGCGGAAGGAGCGCACGTCAACCCAAGCACCCCACCCACCCACCCGCCCCACCTGTGACAGAGACTGTAGGTCCCGCATTGGACTCATCGATCACCTGAGAACTCATTTTTAATGTGGAAGCAAGTCATCCTCGGTTCCGAGGGACTGCCTAAGAAGAAGATGATTAACTCTAAGTATGTATAATTAAACCTTAAGCATTGTGCTCAGGATACAAAGGATGTCAGATCTTTATATAAAATTCCAACAGCTCTGACGCTTTTTATAATACGCATCTCAACTCCCTGCTTCAAAAAAAGTGACCCTAGCCCAAGGTACATGGAATAAAAGACCATCACACTCAACCTGCCACATCCCTCAAAACACAGTCCCTGATTTTGCCAGTCGCCTGCAAATAGTCCTCACCTGGGGTCTGAAGTATTTACTTTCACTACTCCAAGTAGCACTGCTACACACACTCCAGTGCAAGTCTGGGATCCAAAGTATTCACACTGATTCAAACATTTTATAAATTGTGTAGTAAAATAAATCCATGTAGGCAGAGGGACCTGCGTGAAGTACAACTGGCTAATGAAATTGAACCTGGTAACAGCTGAAAGCATAAAATGACCTGAAAGCTAATGCACGAGGACACCAAACAAGTCACAGATTTTCTAAAGTCTACTGTATACTCCTGCTTCATCAAGTGCAATAAATAGTTTCAAACTCTTGGAGGGTTTCTATTAAAGATTTTTGAGGCAGCACCAGTGTCATTGAGCAGGGTGACCAGGGCCAGAACAACCACTCCCACACACAGTAAGATCTCTGCTCATCAGTCTATGGAAGGTGCTGAAACAGAGGAAAGGTCCTTTTCCTAGAGAAAGGCAGCGAGCCAGTTAATCCCCTCTGCTTTTGTACAGCCTCCTAACTAACAGATCAAGAATGGTACTGGCAGAAGCATTAGAGCTGCTGGATGCCTGTCCTCAGTCAAGAACCGATACTTGATACGTGGGCCTAAATGGAATTTTTAAGATATATACAGAATTGAACTTATAAGACTCCTATCATCAATTCCTAGTCTGTGCTGAGTCAGCTGATCTCAGTCTTGATGGTAGGGACACTGTCTCAGTATCCCTGGGTTAAGGAAAGAAAAACAAAATCAGCCACAGTTCCCACTGCCGAGTTCTATCTAGTAACTGGTGCTGGGAAACTCCTGTGTGGACAAGAGACATCTTATCTTGCAGCTGTATAGTGTGTGCCTTGAAGGTGCAAGGGTAAGAGATAGAACAGAACGGGTGAAAAACTTCTGAAAGTAGAGGGAAGGCAGCCAGTCCTGGTTCACACAGGAATCAACGGCATAGAGTGGTGTAAATTTTACACAGTTTGGAGGATTAAGCAAAATGTCAATAGTAGTAATCTCAGGATTGCCCCTGGTGTCACGTACTGGGCAAGTTAGGGAGAAGTAGATTCGACATGTCAGTGTGTGGCTAGAGAGATGGTGTAGAAGAGAGCGTTTCAGATTTCTAGGATATTGTGACAAGTACTGGGCAGGAAGAAGCTGTACAGATGGGATAGGTTTCACCTGACTGGTTCTGATGTCCTTTCAGAGAGCGTAAGTACGGTAGCAGGGGACGAGCTATACTAATAAAGGCAGAGAGGGGCAAACATTAGAAAGAGAGAAAATAAAGAGTGGTGGAGGTAGAAAGGCTACAGAATCTAAATGTTACGGTATTAGCAGGAACGGTAGCATAGTGGTAATGTCACTGGGCTAGTAATCCAGAGGCCTGGATTAATGATCCAGAGACGTGAGTTCAAATCCCACCACGGCAGCTGGGGAATTTAAATTCAGTTAATTAAATAAATCTGGAATAAAAAGCTAGTATCAGTAATGGTGACCATGAAACTGTCGGATGTCGTAAAAACCCATCTGGTTCACTAATGTCCTTCAGGGAAGGAAATCTGCCGTCCTTACCTGGTCTGGCCTATATGTGACTCCAGACCCACAGCAATGTGGTTGACTCTTAACTGCCCTCTGAAATGGCCTAGCAAGCCACTCAGTTGTAACTAACCGCTACGAAACAAAATATGAATGAAACCGGACGGACCACCCGGCATCGAGGAACACCCAGCCAGTCAACCCTGCAAAATCCTCCTCACCAACATCTGGACAGACCCACCAGGGGTGGTGGCACAGTGGTATACAGTCGGGAGGGAGTGGCCCTGGGAGTCCTCAACATTGACTCCGGACCCCATGAAGTCTCATAGCTTCAGGTCAAGCATGGGCAAGGAAACCTCCTGCTGATTACCACCTACCACCCTCCCTCAGCTGATGAATCAGTACTCCTCCATGTTGAACACCACTTGGAAGAAGCACTGAGAGTAGCAAGGGCACAGAATGTACTCTTGGTGGCGGACTTCAATGTCCATCACCAAGAGTGGCTCGGTAGCACCACTACTGACCGTGTCCTGAAGGACATAACTGCCAGTCTGGGCCTGCGACAGGTGGCGAGTGAACCAATACGAGGGAAAAACCTACTTGACCACTACCACCGTGCTAAATGGGATAGATTCAGAACAGATCTAGCAGTTCAAAACTGGGCATCCATGAGGCATTGTGGGCCATCAGCAGCAGCAGAATTGTATTCCACCACAATCTGAAACCTCATGGCCTGGCGTATCCCTCACTCTACTATTACCACCAAGCCAGGGGACCAACCCTGGTTCAACAACAAGTGTAGAAGAGCATGCCAGGAGCAGCACCAGGCGTACCTAAAAATGAGGTGCCAACCTGGGGAAGCTGCAACACAGGACTACGTGCATGCTAAAAAGCAGAAGCAGCATGCTATAGACAGAGCTAAGCGATCCCACAATCAATGGATCAGGTTAAAGCTCTGCAGTCCTGCCACATCCGGTGGTGAATGGTGGTGGACCATTAAACAACTAACGGGAGGAGCAGGCTCCAAGAATATCCCCATCCTCAATGATGGTGGAGCCCAGCACGTGAGTGCAAAAGACAAGGCTCAAGCGTTTGCAACCATCTTCAGCCAGAAGTGCCGAGTGGATGATCCATATCGGCCTACTCCCGAGGTCCCCACCATCACAGAAACCAGTTCGATTCACTCCACGTGATATCAAGAAATGGCTGAGCACACTGGATACAGCAAAGGCTATGGGCCCCGACAACATCCCAGCTATCGTGCTGAAGGCTTGTGCTCCAGAACTAGCCGCGCCTCTAGCCAAGCTGTTCCAGTACAGCTACAACACTGGCATCTATCCGACAATGTGGAAAACTGCCCAGGTATGTCTGTCCACAAAAAGCAGGACAAATCCAACCCGGCCAATTACCACCCCATCAGTCTACTCTCAATCATCAGCAAAGTGATGAAAGGTGTCATCGACAGTGCTATCGAGTGGCACTTACTCACCATTAACCTGCTCACTGATGCCCAGTTTGGGTTCCGCCAAGACCACTCGGCTCCCGACCTCATTACAGCCTTGGTCCAAACATGGACAAAGGAGCTGAATTCCAGAGGTGAGGAGAGAGTGACTGCCCTTGACATCAAGGCAGCATTTGACCAAGTCTGGCATCAAGGAGCCTTAGTAAAACTGAAGTCAATGGGAATCAGGGGGAAAACGCTCCACTGGCTGGAGTCATACCTAGCACAAAGGAAGATGGTTGTGGTGGTTGAAGATCAATCATCACAGCCCCAGGACATCGCTGCAGGAGTTCCTTGGGGCAGTGTCCTAGGCCCAACCATCTTCAGCTGCTTCATCAATGACCTTTCCTCCAACATAAGGTCAGAAATGGGGATGTTTGCTGATGACTGCACAATGTTCAGCACCATTCGCAACTCCACAGATAATGAAGCAGTCCATGCCCGCATACAAGACCTGGACAACGTTCAGGCTTGGGCTGATAAGTGGCAGGTAACATTCGCACCACAGAAGTGCTAGGCAATGACTATCTCCAACAAGCGAGAGTCTAACCACCTCCCCTTAACATTCAATGGCATTACCATCGCCAAATCCCCCACTATCAACATCCTGGGGGGTCACCATTGACCAGAAACTTAACTGGACCAGCTACATAAATACTGTGGCAACAAGAGCAGGTCAGAGGCTGGGTATTCTACGGCGAGTGTCTCACCTCCTGACTTCCCAAAGTCTTTCCACCATCTACAAGGCACAAGTAAGGAGTGTGATGGAATACTCTCCACTTGCCTGGATGAGTGCAGCTCCAATAACACTCAAGAAGCTCAACACCATCCAGGACAAAGCAGCCCACTTGATTGGCACCCCATCCACCACCTTAAACATTCACTCCCTCCACCACTGCACCGTGGCTGTAGTGTGTACCATCTACAAGATGCACTGCAGCACCATCTACAAGATGCACTGCAGCAATTCACCAAGGCTTCTTCGGCAGCACCTCCCAAACCCATGACCTCTTCCACCTAGAAGGACAAGGGCAGCAGGCGCATGGGAACACCACCTCCAAGTCACATACCATCCTGACTTAGAAGTATATCGCCAATCCTTCGGGGGGGGGGGGGGGATTGTTCCTAGAAGCTACAGGTAACAAGGTGAGTCAAGATGAATATAAAAACAAGACAAAGGAAGATAAAAAGAGGTCAAGAAACTTGAATAAGAAAAACCAGCCAGTATGTGGTTGGATCAGATTGTCCACAGGGGTGGTTTCAGAATCACTGCATCTGAGCTGCTCGTGTAGATCTCCTAACAAGCAGTTTTAGAGAAGCATATCTTGGTCAAAAACTGCACCCGGTGTGGGCCCTAAAAAGATTTTTTTTAATATATGAAAGAATTGTAAAATCTTAGGAAATAGCAAAACACTACACTATAATGAGTGATTACTTCCCCCAAGTATTCACAAGGGTAAATGTTCTCTGAGAAAAATCCAAGATTCAATATAAGGGAGATGAAAGTCCTCCAAAAAAAATAAAAATCACTGAGAATGGGTAATTATCTCAGAGTGCTGAAAGAGACTAGGGAGGAGATTGGTGCGGCACTGACAACCATTATGGAGAGTGTCACTGGACACTGGCAAGATATTGTAGATTCAAAACTGGACAATGCGGTTCCCATATTCAAACAGGGGACAAAACAGACAGGCAACTACAAACCCATTCGTTTTACTTCCATTCCATGTAAAATGGAACTGATTATCAGGAGTAAACTTGGGGATTATCTGTGCAAAAATAACCTTGTAAACAGCAGTCAACATAGATTCAGAAGGGGAAGATCCTTCTGACTGTCCTTGACATCTCTGCAGAAGTGACATCCGAAGTGCAGAGTGGACAGTCTTAAAGCATGGTGTACCTAGACTTCCAAAAGGCTATTAGACGAACTCAAAGCTGTGGGAATTTAGGGTAAACCCCGCAAAATGAATAGGAAATTGCATGTAGTGCAGAAAACATATACTCATTAGAGAAGTTATGCTGAGGTGGGGAGTACTAAGTTGGTGTCCAGGTGTTAATTTATATAAATGACATGGGTTCAAAAACTCCATGCAAGGTGATCAAATCTGCAAATGACATCAAACTAAGAGGGCAGTGGAATCAGAGGAGGCAGCTCACAAGCCATAGTAGTTGGACAAAATATTTAAGTACAGGAAACTCTCGTTTAAACGGCACCTAAATATCCGGAATTCTCTATTAACCAGCAAAATTCATACTCCGAAAACAACACCACAATAACCGGAAATGTTGCCGAGTCCGAGTCGCCTGCGGTGGCCGAGTTAGTCAGTGGGGGTAGTTCTCCAAACTGCCACTACTCGGCTTCTTGGCGCTATCGGAATTAAAGAGTTATGGATTACCCTCAACTGGCAGTACTGTACTTAATCAAGCATCTTCCACCATCCATTTAACAACATTCTGTTGGAGAGTACCCAATTACTGTATACTGCACATTTCCTGATTTTTTTTTTTTTTTTTAAATTGTTAAAAATAGCCTCGGTAGATAACCCTCTCCGTCATCCGGAATTTTTAATCAACCGGCACCATCCCGGTCCCGTCGGTGCCGGATACCAAAGAGTTTCCTGTAGCCAGAATGGCAGATGAAATTTAATGCAGACAAATGTAAAGTACTGCAAACAGAAAGGAAAAACAGGTGCCATGCACAGCTCCATGAATGGCGTTGAACTAGATAAGGACGAAGCTGACTGAGACCTAGGAGTCTTGTTAGACGCAACACTAAACGTCCAACCAATGCAGATCAACAAAGCCAATAGAATATTAATATAACCTAAACAGTAGTATGCAAGACCGCAGTTTGAGTACTGCATCTAGCTCACAACAACTTGCATTTATATAGCACCGTTAATGTAGGAAAATGTTCCAAGGCGCTTCACAGAAGCATGATCAGACAAAAGTTGACATGGGAGACATTAAATTGCTAGAGGCAGTGCAGCGAAGAGCCACAGGCTAATGCCTTGTAATGAAGGTCAGCATTATAAGGAAATACTGGAGAAACTAATGCTTTACAGCCTGGAACTGGGATGGCTTAGAGGTGACCTTGAAGAGGTATACAAGATAGTTAAGAGCATGGAAAGAAATCGGAATATTACTTTAAATTAAATTGTAAGAGTAGAGATAACAGTTCAGACTAGTAAAAGATAAAGTTAGGACTGATGCGGAGGAAATTCTTCTTCACATGGAGAGCAATGAACATATGAAACAGACTCCCTAAAATAGTAGAGGCAAAAACCCTGAAAAGGCATCCCAGAAACAATTGGATGCTGCAATGGGGGCAGGGAACTGTCGGATCTTTCAGCGAGGATAAATTTAGATGGCCAAATGGCCTCCCATATCAGTAAAAGTGCCCACACTCGAGATCTGGCTCCAACATTCCCGATCAGGATAACTAATGGTCATCACAGAAACACAGAACATGGATGAAAGGGGAGGAAACAAAAGCTTTTCTAGTTAAAGACATTGCCAGGAGTAACAGTACCAGCAATATCACAAATAAACACTCTGGCTTAAAAATAAATCTTAAGTTATAATGAAAATGAAAGCGTCACCCTCAGTACAGAATACTGTTAGAGGAAAATGAAACTCGTTCTCAACCAAGGAACTGGACACGAATCACATGCTTACTGAATTACCTCAGCATAAATTAACACACTCGTCAGAAGACACACAAATTGCAAGAGATCCTGGTTGATCCGGAATTCAGAACACCGACCTCTCTGATAGAACTTTCTGGTTCTTTAACAAGTTAACATTTCTTAAAGTGCGTGAAAAGTTTTGATGTCACACTGCACAACTTAGCTCTTCCACCAGACAAATTTGAACTTTCTCTCCTGAAGCGCCGGCTTTTGCTGGGGTATAGTTCCACGAGTGCCGGCCCGCATCCTCTATCTCACTCGAAACAACATTCTGCAGATTGTGAACCTGGACAGCGAGTGTCAACAGGATATTCAACAATAGATAACATAACAAACAAGTCTTATCCTATCCTCACCTAATGATCACACATACACACTTTTTAGCAAGAGTCACTAGAGTGGGAGCATTTAGGAGTGGGAACCTTGGATGATTTTCCACTCTCTAGCCCAGAGACCAATTACATCACCCCCACTGTTGTTCTCATGAAGATCAGGTAACAGACACAGACGGAGATCATCTTGCCTGTATGGATCAGTGCCACACCACCCAATGCATTTACCCACTGAACAATCAAGTGAGCTAATTCTATTCATCTTAACTTACTGACTGGTTATTCTGTACTATGACAACATTTAACACGAGCTGCACAAGACTTGAGAAAATAGCACTAGCTCCATTGACAAAAACATGCAGGTTGCTAATGAGCAGAAAAATGACAAATCCATTGGAGGATTTTCAGGCACTGCATATTTGAATGAGTAAGAGATGCCTGCAGCTACAAACACTAAAAGCAATATCCTACAGCTCAGAGAAGTCACAGAACAACCCCCGAGATCAGATGCATAAAAGGAGCACCGAGTGAATGTCATCATACTGTTACACCTTTTTCTTCCCTTCTGGTATCCTTGGACCACCTAGCTTCTGCATTGACCTGCTTTCAAACTACTAACAGTACCACTTGCTTAAGAAAACAGACCACTAGCAACTCTTCCTTTTATCCAGCCCTTCCCATATCAGCACAGCATGCAGCAATGAAGGAACCTACATTCCAATTCTCTGTGGAACTGCAAGCTGGTGCTCAAAAACACTCAATATTAGATCGACCTCTGCCCTGATTGCTATTTCATTCTGGTTAATGCATACAACTTAAAATCAAAGAAGGGGTACATATAGATAAATTAATCATCCACTTGTTTGACCCCCATTCTATGATGAAATCAACTGGGGCCATTAGTTGCAGCATTACAATTGGCTTCAGCACCCTGGGTTATGGAAAGAAAAATCAGCCTCGATTCCTGCTCTGATTACTATCCAGTAACCCTTACTGGAAATACACACATGATCTTGGGGTGAGGACAAGATCAGGCTCAGCTGTGAGGGCCCCCCCCCCAGTCAAATTGCCTGTCTAAATTCACCAGCTCACATGAACTACTACTTGGGCAAAGCCCTGATGGGCACTCAGTGACTGGAACCATACCACAGCAACAAGTCGCAGCAGAGAAGGGATGGGGAGAAAATTGGTGGGACTGTTGTTGGGATATGGTGCCACAGGAGCCAACAGCCCCCTCAATACCTTGCTCAAGATGCTAGTCTTCATGTGGAAGGCCAAAGGGTACCAGCGGGATATTCCACTGTGGAGAGCATCGCACTGGATTACAGTCCTGTCTTCACCTGATGTCCACATGCATACTTTCCAGCAGGGAGTGCTGGACAGTGATCAGGTTCAAGAACCCCAAGTTGACTTTTCCCCCATGCTAACCATAGACAATAGTAATACCCCAACTGAATGCTCAGCACAGATCAGGAAACAGAACGAGAACCTGGCAATCTGAATGACAGCGTTACACCCGGCCATGCCTTGCCTTTACGCGGGCTATCAGGAAAATCAAGACAAGTTCAAAGGACTGCCGTCCAACTTCTAGAAGGCGTCAGAGATCCCTAGCTATACACCAGTTTGAAAACTGGTAGTCTGGAAGAAACAATTCACAAAGTCTGAATTTCTTCAATTTCAGCAAGAAACAGCCCTGAGCCTTAGGTTAATCTTTCCAGTTTCTGCAGGTTAATTTTTAATGAGATCAATGAACTTTGGTTTCTTGACATCTCTGATCGTTCCTATCTTTACTTTAGCTGTAGGTATGCACCAATAGTGCACACTCCTTTATTGCCTCCCCTACAATGTGGCAGATTGCCAGTCCCAGCTAATGCCAACGTGCCCACATTGAATATGTAGGATTACAATACATGTGGATTTAAGGGAGTCAACATCATCTGTGAGCATTAAAAAGTTTTCCCCATTAGACATTAACAGGGCTGCCTCCAAGGCTCAACCGTCTTCTGTACTTCATCAATGACCTTCCCTCCATCATAACATCGCAAGTGGGGTTGTTCGTTGATCACAGAATCACAGAAACCCCACAGTGCAGATAGAGGCCATTTCGGCCCATCAAGCCTGCACCGACACATATCCCACCCTATCCCCGTAACCCCACATATTTAATCCCCCTAACACTAAGGGTCAATTTATCATAGCCAATCAACCTAACCCGCACATCTTTGGACTGTGGGAGGAAACCGGAGCACCCGGAGGAAACCCACGCAAACACGGGGAGAATGTGCAAACGCCACACAGACAGTCGCCCGAGGCTGGATTCGAACCCGGGTCCCTGGCGCTGTGAGGCAACAGTGCTAACCACTATGCCACCGTGCTGCTTGTAGTGTTCAGCTCAATTTGCAATTCCTCAGAAAACGAAGCAGTCCCTGCCTGCATTCAGCAAGACCGGGATAACATCCAGGTTTGGGCAGATAAATGGCAAGTAACATTTACGCCACATAAATGCCAGGCAATGACCATCTCCAAGAGTCTAACTATCTCTCCTTGACATTCAATGGCTTTACAATGGTCAAGTCCCCTCACCATCAATATGCTGGGGTCACCAGAAAAATCAACTGGACCTGCCACATAAATGCCATGTCTACTAGAATAGATCAGAGGTTGGGTATTCCACAGCGAGTGGGTTATTTCCTTACTCCCCAAAGCGCCTCTACTACCTACAAAAGGTACAAGTCAGGAGTGTGATGGAATACTCTCCACTTGCCTGGATGGGTGCAGCGGCAACACTCGAAGCACACCACCATCCAGGACAAAGCAATCCTTTGATCGTCACTTCATTCACTAGCGTAAACAGCCACCACCAGTGTACCATCGCTGTAATAGCTGCAGGATGCACTGCAGCAACTTGCCAATGCTGCTTTGGCGGCACCTCTCAAACCTACAACCACCACCTAGAAGCACAAGGCCAGCAGGTGCATGGGAAGCCAATCATCTCCATGTCACACACTACCCTAGCTTTGACATATAATTGTCACTGGCTCAAAATCCTGAAACTCCTCAGCACTGTGGGAGTACCTTCACCACACGGAATACAACAGTTCAAGGCGGCGGCTCACCACCACCTTCCCAAGAACAACTAGAGATGGGCAATAAATGGCCAGCGACTGCCACATCCCTCCAATAAAAATAAAATATTTATAGACCCTGTGCAATGTATAGTAATATACTCCCAGATCCTGCATATTGTAGCCATCCTCCCAGATTCCATGGTATTGCACATTACCCTGTGTAAGGAACACCAATTCTCAGACTCCCCACCTATTTTATTTCCTAGAACCCATAAGATGTACATTAAAAGTCTTGCCTATTATACATCACCACATGAATGATACATTGCAACCACCAGACCCTGTGTATTGTATTATACTCAGACTTGTTGTATTGTACATATGAATGGTCACAGGTTATATATGAATACTCAGAGTTCAGATTACATTAATTCTAGCTTCCCACACAGTGTTTACTGTGCGTTATATTATCCTTCATACCCAGCCTACTTGTGTATTAAATGAGTACACACTATACCCACACATTGTACACTACAGAATTACTAGTCCCACACACCATTATTGGATCATATTTTTTACTGTCCCAACACTCCAGGTGTTATCCTCTATCTACAGGTATTAATCTTTCTCCCCTCGCATCCTAGGTGTTATCCCCCATTAACACCCGTGGATTATTCACTCGCCCACGCATCCTGGATGCTGCTTTCTCTCCTCTTCCCCCTCCCTCCCACCCATGTTAGTTACTCCCCTTCATTTACTCCCTTCCTCCCCACACTTCCCCTCCCCACGTTTCCCCACCCCACATTTACCCGCCCCCTCCTCACGTTTACCCTCCCCACGTTTACCCTCCCGACCCCCTCCTCACGTTTCCCCTCCCCACGTTTCCCCTCCTCACGTTTACTCTCCCCACCCCCTCCTCACGTTTACTCTCCCCACCCCCTCCTCACGTTTACTCTCGTCCTCCTCCCTCCTATTCACTCCCTCCCCCACGCCCAGACCCCGGTTGATCTCCTCTCCCCCGGCCCCGACACTCTGCACCATGTCTATAGCTCTGTTACTCACAGCTTCCGCCTTCCCCTCAGGCCCCGCTTCGTTCCCCTCAGCAACACAACATGGCGATGGGCGCAAACCCACCAATCGGCACCGATCCTCGGAGCAGGGGCGCTGCTCACCAATCACAACCCGGCCTGACACACCTTCTTCGAATATTAAACCAATCACAGATCAACTGCCGCTAATGGGACGATGCGTAATCCAGTTGGCCAATCAAGCAGCAGCTGCGCCGCGTTGACCAATCAAAAATGCCACAGATGCCGGCTCGCTCGTGACTGGTGGGACTCCATTGGCTAATCGATGATTACGTGTTTCAGTCGTTATTCAATCAGAATGCACAGCGCGGCAAACTGCAACCAATCAGCTACGGCGAGAGCTCCATCTGGCGGCGGCTGAGAGTGTTGACCATTGCTCTGACTGGGCCTTTAAATGTTCGCCTTGTCTGGTCACTTGATCCTGTTTATTTTCTTTATACACGGCTCCCTATGTTTAGTTTGCTCCAATTGTTTCCCCTGAGAGGGAAGGCACACACAGAACAACTAGTGTTACCAACCTTCCACAATTGTCTTGGAGTCTCCGGGAATTAAAGATTAATCTGCTAGTCAAAATTCCACAAGGCTATTTACCTACGTCGTTGGTGCACACTTGAGCTGGAACTTGTGCCCAACGATTTCCAGCGCACAATATCCCATTAATTAATTAAACAGAAATACTAAGTTTTGCATCTTCCATCTGTGTTGCTGAGGAATGGGATCATGCTGTGTTGAGTGACAGGTCTGTAGATATGGTGCCCTACATTTATGTGTTATTTTCCGGACTCAACTATTCCAATGTTCTCCTGGCAGGCCTCCCATCTTCCACCCTCAATGAACTTGAGCTCATCCTAAACTCTGCTCCACGTATTCTAACACGCATCAAGTCTCATTCACCCATCACTCCTGTGTTCGCTGACCTACATTAGCTCATGGTTCACCAATATCTTTCCCACTAAGCTGTGCGGTCATGCAGCTGTCTGAAGGCCCCGTGTAGACCGCTTACCGGTTTTTGAATGGGAGATTTTAAGCATGCACAAGATTTTGAATAGGCTGCGCAGCCCATTAAAGGGACCACGCACCCAAAAAAAAGGTAGAGGGAATATTATCCACCAACATGATTCTCATCCTCATTTTAAAATCCCTCCATGGCCTCACCCCTTCCAATCTGGGGTGGATGCGGTGAGGATGTTCCCAATGATGGGTGAAACTAGAACTAGGGGGCATAATCTTAAAATAAGGGGCTGCTCATTCAAAGCTGAGATGAGGAGAAACTTCTTCACTCAGAGGGTGGTAGGTTTGTGGAATTTGCTGCCCCAGAAAGCTGTGGAAGCTACATCATTAAATAAATTTAAAACAGAAATAGATCGTTTCCTAGAAGTAAAGGGAATTAAGGGTTACGGGGAGCGGGCAGGAAATTGGACATGAGTCTAGGTTCGGAATGGTCATGGCCCTGTGGGTAGTGGAGTGGGCCCAGGGGCCGTGTAGCCTTGTTCTGCTCCTACTGTGTTCTAATTCTGTGTTAGATTTCAGGAGATGGTTTTATTCCTGTTCCTGGCTGGGGTGGAGATCGCCTTTACAGAAGGTAAGTACTGTAGAAAATATAGGGACAGAGTGATCTCCTGGAAGAATTTCGATCGCCTAGATGGGTCGGAGAGGAATTTCCCAGATTTTTTTCTCCCAAAATTGGCCATTGGGTCTTTATCTGGTTTTTCGCCTCTCCCGGGAGATCACATGGGTTCGGGTGGATGCAGAGTGATAGAAGATTTGAGGTTAGGATCAGATCAGCCATGATCTTATTGAATGGTGGAGCAGGCTCGAGGGGCCGATTGGCCTACTCCTGCTCCTATTTCTTATGTTCTTATGTTCTTATGTTCTAATCTGAACAGTGTGAGCGCTGTGAGTGCTCCAAACCTGGGAGGGTGAGCACTGCATGTTCTCTGAAAGCAGTAGTGTTCACACTGTGAACTCAGTAGCCTGTCTGACAATGACTGGATCAAATTACAAATTGCAGAGATCTTGATTACTCTCCATAAGGCAGGATCAAATTACACATTCCAGACAAACTGTTGGGTGTGCCTTGTCCTCCAAGGGGACCAATCAGAAATCTGGCCTTGTCCTCCAAGGGGACCAATCAGAAATCTGGTGTTGCAAATAGAGATAATGGCTTAGAAATCTGCCAAGGCCCGAAAACGGGCGGTGCCACCATGGGGCAAGGTTTGCTCACCCTCGTAAAATGATAGCAGGCAGCGCCATTATTTTGGTGCTGCCTGCTGATTATCACTATTGTGGCGTAATGCCCAGCAAGGATTCAGGGATAGGTTGGGACTCGGGGTCAGGATTGGGTGGGAAGGGGGCGTGGAAGTGCGGAAGTCGGGACTTGTGGCCAGGATCAGTGGGTGAGGTCAGGGCCAGCATCAGCGGGGTGAAGTGGGGCTTTAGAGCTCTACTATGATTAAAGGGTTAAGAATGGGTCTCAGGAACTAAATGAGCTAATAAGTCTTTTTGCAGAATTATGCCTTTTGCAGAAGTAAGCTGTCTTAAGTTGCTGAACTGACAGTTGAGATAATGCTAAGAATGACATGTTGATTTTGCAGTAGTGTTAGAATGATTATCTGCAGCAAGCTGTGTAACTCGGAGATAATTGCAACTGGTCCATTGAACCACAAGAGGCCTAAAGGGGCAGATAAGCAGAACAATGAGTCAGGTGTCTTCTTCGAAGAATGTACAATGTTGGTGATACCCCACCTGGCATAAGCACAATGTCATAGTTGCAGCAACAGCTTGCAGTGATAACGGTCATATGCTTTTCCGGTAATGAAGGCGGTATCTTGATGTCACGCGTTGGTAGGCGGTGTTAATGTAAGCTATGCTTTATTTTATATAACCAATCAGTAAATGTGCACCGGGGGTGAAACTCAATCAAATTGCTAAGATGGATCGTGCACGAGGCTAATCATGCACCTATATTTTGTATAAAAGACAGCTTAAAACTTTGTATCAGCGGAGAGAAGCCTGGCTAGACAGATAGCAGGTTGTCTCCCCACCGGTGCGAATAAAGACTGCTTGAATCTTCGAATGCAAGCCTGGTGTCAAGTGTTTATTTCAAATACTCCACTTCAGGGAGGTCGGGACTTGTGGCCAGGATCGGCGGGGAGATCGAGACTCAGGGAAAGGATCGGGGGAGATCGGGACTCGGAGCCAGGATTGGGGAAAGGTTGGGACTCGTGGCCAGGATTAGGGAGAGGTCGGGACTCAGGGCCAGTATCGGTGGGGTGGTCGGGGCTAGGATTGGAGGGGGAGGTCGGGACTGAGGGCCAGGATCGGGGGGAGGTCGGGACTCGGGGCCAGGATCGGGGGAAGGTCGGGACTCAAGGCCGGGATCGGGGGGAGGTCGGGACTGAGGGCCAGGATCGGGGGGAGGTCGGGACTGAGGGCCAGGATCGGGGGGAGGTCGGGACTCAAGGCCGGGATCGGGGGGAGGTCGGGACTCAAGGCCAGGATCGGGGGGAGGTCGGGACTGAGGGCCAGGATCGGGGGGAGGTCGGGACTCGGGGCCAGGATCGGGGGAAGGTCGGGACTCAAGGCCGGGATCGGGGGGAGGTCGGGACTGAGGGCCAGGATCGGGGGGAGGTCGGGACTGAGGGCCAGGATCGGGGGGAGGTCGGGACTCAAGGCCGGGATCGGGGGGAGGTCGGGACTCAAGGCCGGGATCGGGGGGAGGTCGGGACTGAGGGCCGGGATCGGGGGGAGGTCGGGACTCAAGGCCGGGATCGGGGGGAGGTCGGGACTCAAGGCCGGGATCGGGGGGAGGTCGGGACTCAAGGCCGGGATCGGGGGGAGGTCGGGACTGAGGGCCAGGATCGGGGGGAGGTCGGGACTGAGGGCCAGGATCGGGGGGAGGTCGGGACTTGGGGCCAGGATCGGGGGTAGGATGTCGGGACTCAAGGCCAGGATCTCGGGGAGGATGTCGGGACTCAAGGCCAGGATCGGGGGAGGATGTCGGGACTCAAGGCCGGGATCGGGGGAGGATGTTGGGACTCAAGGCCAGGATCGGGGGAGGATGTCGGGACTCAAGGCCAGGATCAGGGGGAGGATGTCGGGACTCAAGGCCAGGATCGGGGGGGGAGGTCAGGACTCAAGGCCAGGATCGGGGGGGTGGTCGGGGCTAGGATCGGGGGGGGAGGTCGGGACTCAAGGCCAGGATCGGGGGGGTGGTCGGGGCTAGGATCGGGGGGGGAGGTCGGGACTCAAGGCCAGGTTCAGGGGGAGGATGTCGGGGGATACCTGGAGATCAGGGCCAGAATCGGAGGGAGATCGTAGAGGGCCTGGAGGTCAGAGCCGGTGACGTTGGTGATGATAATGGTAAGTACTTACCCTTTTTTCATTCGAGGAGTAAACATTGGTGGGGCTGGCTGCCTCAGCGGCAAGCCAAATTTGCAAGAAGGTGCAGAAGCGGGTGTGAGGCCCCTTATTTGAATATGTTAACGCCTACGCCTGCTTCGGATGAAGCTAAACAACACCTCTTTTTTTGCCCTCACCAATATGGCATCCGGTGCGGCCTGCGCCAGAAGTTGGCGGAAACGAGGCGGACGCCATTTTTCCCACAAAACCGGCCTTAACAGCCAGCGCTAAGGTGCTGAATTTCAAGCCCAGAGAGAGACAAGATAGGTAAGAGAGGGCAGAAACTTTTGCACATTACTCACACAAAAAGGTGATGGTAACCACCCATGGTTACACCTTTGTTCTATGAGTCTTACTGCAGAAACTCAGCCAAGTGGCTTAATACGGCATTGCCCCACAGATGGTCCAAGGTCCAAATCCAGCCTGAGTTCATTTCTTCCGCCCCATGTGCCTTCTGATATTAAATGTACAAATTAGTTTTAACTCCAGTTAGTTTCATTCAGAATCATAGAATCATTGAATAATACAGCACAGAAGGAGGCCATTCGGCCCATTGTGCTTGTGCTGGCTCATTGAAAGAGCTATCCAATGAGTCCCACTTCCCTGCTCTTTCCCCATAGTTCTACAAATTTTCCCCTTCAAGTATTTATCCAATGGTCAAATCAGAAGCACTACCCCAGGATTTTTTTAAACTTTAATTGTTTCACTGACCTTTTTTGAGATCCTGTGACCACACATCCAGACAAAAGACATGGGCCATATATTCCGAGCCCTACGGGTGTGTACGAGCTGTGTACCCACCCGTAGGGACATCGGAAATGACGGTTTCAGGCATGCCAAGCGCATGCGCTGAAAACCGGCACTTCCGATTCTTGACAGATCAGACGCCTGCCCTGGAGAAGGGCCTCTGTGGGCGGAGAGTTCCACTTTCTGGAGAACCTCCGCCCGCAGAAAACCCTTAGAAATCTAACGCCTGGTAAAAGCAGGCGTAAGACCTACTTTTATCAGCAATAAGATTTGAAAAAAAGTAAAAAAAAACAAAACAAAATTTTCACTCATTTATCACTAAAAAATACTTTTAAAAAAGGGTAAGTTTATTTTTAGCCCCGTAAAAAACTTTAATTATTTTTTTCAAAAAATTAAATTTTTGTTTAAAATAGTTAATTTATTGAAATTTCAACTCATTTTAAAAATGTGATTTTTAAAAAAATGTATTTAATGTTTTACAGTGTTTTTGGGGTGACAGCTCTATCTGTCAAGTGTATGAAGGGAGGTTCCCTTCTCCCATTGGCTCCCCATGGCCCACGTGATCTTAGGGACGCTTGCGAACTGCCTGTGCCTCTGGGATACATGGGCCCTGCGCATTTCGAGTTGGAGAGGCCCAGGAACTGAAGTGTACGCACCTCGGGAGCCCTCAGGCAAGTCCGTAGATTTTTTCCAGATCGGAGGCCTCCGCACGCAGGAAGCCTCCGATTGGAAAATACAGCCCATTATCAAACTGCTTTCTTTAATTGCCATTTGTTACGTCCGTGTATAATCAGGCACAGACTGCGGAGAACGGTACAAACGGTGTTTACTCAACGTGGCTCAGACTGCAACTGATCTGTACAGATTACTACTCAACGTTATATACAGGTGTGGTCACTGCCGGTACTACAGTATACATGAGCTGTAAAAAGTAGTTCCCTCCCTTAAAGGTACATACATTACAATTCCTCCCCTTTTAGATTAACAGTACCATAACACTCATTTAACAATTAACACTTTTAACATGCAACATTAGCTGAAAATAGTCTATTTATAAATTCAGTCTTTGGGGAGGCTTCCTGATCCTTTCTGGATAGCGCCTTTCCCGAGTGTCTTGCTCTTGGTGCGGAGGCGATTCTGGCCCCCTGTCGTCGGTTGGTTCATCAGCTTCCGATGCTACTGTTTCTGGGGTAGATGCTACCTGTACGTCGAGTTCATCACCAGGTACGTATGGCGAGGCATGGGGTTGACTTGTTCCTGTGACTCTAGGATCTGGTCAGCATGGCGTCTCACGATGCTCTCCCCAACGTCCACTGTGTACATTACTGGGTCCTGCCGTGTGCATATCGTTCCTGGCTGCCATTTTTCTGTTCGGTAGTCGCGGGCCAAGACTGGTTGCCCTACATTGAAGCTCCTTGTTGGCTTCTCATGGATGTGCTGGAATTACTTATTCTCAACATCTCTTCGTACGTTTGGTCTGAGCAAATCCAGGCGAGATCTTAACCTTCGGTTAAAGAACATCATGGCTGGGGCCTGGTTGGTGACTGCATGTGTCGCATTCCGGTAGGCGAACAGGAAATTGTCCACCTTGTGCTGCAGCGGAATGTTGTCATTGTACATAGCCTTTATTGCCTTCACAGAATCACAGAATCACAGAAACCCCACAGTGCAGATAGAGGTCATTTCGGCCCATCGAGCCTGCACCGACACATATCCCACCCTATCCCCGTAACCCCACGTATTTAATCCCCCTAACACTAAGGGTCAATTTATCATAGCCAACCAACCTAACCCGCACATCTTTGGACTGTGGGAGGAAACCGGAGCACCCGGAGAAAACCCACGCAAACACGGGGAGAATGTGCAAACTCCACACAGACAGTCACCCGAGGCTGGATTCGAACCCGGGTCCCTGGCGCTGTGAGGCAACAGTGCTAACCACTATGCCACCGTGCTCCCTCCTTAAAGGCTTGTACGAACCTCTCAGCCAATCCATTTGTGGCTGGATGATACGGGGCGGATGTGTAATGCCTTACCCCATTCTTTTTCAAGAACCTCCGGACCTCTTCGGACACAAACTGTGGTCCGTTGTCGGAGCAAATCTGTTCTGGCAAGCCATTCCTGGCAAAAATGGTCCTTAGAACTGCAATAGTTTTCTCCGTGGTGGTGGAGGACATTTTGATGACCTCAGGCCATTTCGAGTGCGCATCTACGGCTATTAAAAACATTGAGTCCATGAATGGACCAGCAAAATCAATATGCACCCGTTGCCATGGAGATGAGGGCCACTCCCATGGGGGTAGAGGGACCTGTGGTGGTGCATTTTGGACTTTCTGGCATCCTGAGCAACTCTTGGTCAGGTCCTCGATTTGTTTATCAATTCCCGGCCACCACACATAAGCCCTGGCTAGGCTTTTCATTTTTACCCCTCCCAGATGACCCTCATGAAGCTCATTGAGCACTCTATCCCTTAACTTGGGTGGAATTACCACTCGGGATCCACACATCAAGGTCCCCCGGCACACTGACAGCTGTTCTCTCCTTGTCGAGAATGCTGGCAACAGTGAGTCGCCATGTGCTGGCCATCCCTTTACCGTCAAATCATATACCCGAGACAGTGTCGGGTCATTTCGGGTTTCCTTTTCGATACAAGCGTTAGTTACCGGTAGGTATTCAACTATAGTCGAATGGAATATTTCGACAGGATCCACTGCTGGTGCTTCCTCCGCAGTAGGCAGTGGCAGGCGTGATAGCCCATCAGCATTTCCATGCTGTTTCGTGCCCTTATATTCAATCTCATAGTGGTGCGCCCCTAGAAAAAGTGACCATCTTTGTAGTCGTTGCGCAGTCATCACCGGAACGCCCTTCTTTGGATTAAAAATGGAAACAAGAGGCTGGTGATCAGTCAGCAAGGTGAATTTCTGCCCGTGCAGATAGTGATTGAACTTTTTCACTCTCCACACTAGTCTGAGGGCCTCCCTGTCAATCTGGGCGTAGTTACGCTCGGCTGAGGTTAGTGATCATGACGCAAAGGCTATTGGCCTCTCTGAGCCATCCGAGAATTTGTGCGACAGCACCGCTCCAATGCCGTAGGGTGACGCATCACATGCCAACCGAATTGGTAATGCTGGGTTGTAATGGGCCAATACCTCTTTTGATGTGATTAGTGTTTTGCTTTTCTGGAAAGCTCGTCTACATTCGTCACTCCACTTCCATGGCACCCCAGTTTGCAGTAGGGTGTTCAGTGGGTGTAGTATTGTAGACAAATTTGGCAAGAACTTATGGTAGTAGTTTACCAGCCCGAGGAACGACCTCAGTTGTGACACATTTTCCGGTGCTAGAGCCTTGACTACTGCCTCAATCTTCTCTGGGGACTTACGTAACCCCTCTTTATCGATAACGTGGCCACAATACGAGATCTGTTTTCTAAAAAACTCGCATTTGGGGCGGTTAGCTCGGAGCCCATATTCCTGCAATCTAGTGAGCACCTGCTCCAGATTGGCAAGGTGATCACTGTCATTTTCGCCCGTGACCAGGATGTTGTCCAAATAACACTGGGTCCCTGGGATCCCTTGCAGGACTTGTTCCATTGCCCTCTGCCAAATAGCCGGAGCTGATGCTACCCCGAATACCAGCCGGTTGTATTGGTAGTGACCTTTATGGGTGTTGATTGTGAGGTATTTTTTTGATGCTTCTTCTACCTCCATTTGCAGATACGCCTGGGCCAGATCAATCTTACTGAAGCGTTTCCCTCCAGATAGCGAGGCGAAAATATCTTCAATCCGCGGAAGTGGATATTGTACGGTGTGAAGGACCGGGTTCACTGTTACCTTAAAGTCCCCACAGATGCGAACCTTCCTTGGTTCCCCAGGCGTGCTGCTCAACGACTTTTTCATCACAGGGACGATGGGTGTAGCCCACTCGCTCCAGTCTACCTTGGACAGTACACCTGAACGTTCCAGACTCTCCAGCTCTGCTTCGACGGCTGGGCGGATCGCATAAGGTACTGGTCTGGCCTTAATAAATTTTGGACTTGCGTTTTCTTCAATTTTAATCGTCACTGTCATGCCTTTTAGTGTTCCGAGTCCTTGCTGGAACACTTCTTTCGCGTCAGTTAGGATCTTTGACAGTCGCCCAGGTGTGACGTCGTCATCCTTTTTGTCAGCCACAGTCAGTGCCTGTATGGAATGTCAATCCAGTTGTATTTTCCGGATCCATTCACATCCCAATAATGGTGGTCCTCCATCTTGCAATACATACAGGTCTAGTTTTGGTGTTTCCTTACCGTTATATATAACGGTCACCCTTATTTTTCCTTTGGGGTAGACTTTTTGCCCCATGTACATCTTCAAAATAATTTTTGTGTCTCTCAAGGGTATGTGTGAGAATAGCCGCTCGTAGTCCCGTCGGTTTATGACTGTTAGGGCTGATCCTATGTCCAATTCCATCTTTACCTGGACTCCTGCTATCTTGAGAGTGACCTAAATGGTTCGGTGATCCTCTGTTGTGATCACATTATGTAGTTTCAGACAACTCAGTTCCCTACTTTCGGAGTCGTTATCACTCTTTTGTTCGTCTGAACTATTCTCCGTTATCTTATGTACCTTCTTGTACTTTCCTTTGGTCGGTTTCTTATTGCTGGTTTTCTTTCCTGACCTGCAGACTCGTGCTATGTGTCCTTCTTTTCCACACTGTCTGCACACTTTGTCTTTGAACCAGCAATCATTCTAGTCGTGTGTTGTTCTGCCGCAGCAATAGCACTTCTCTGTTCCATATGACATTTCGTTTGTGCCATATTCTTGCGGTCTCTGTTGTATCTCTGCAGCGCCCCGTGCTGCTGCTTCATATGATACCGCAATGCTGAAAGCCTTTTCCAGCGTAAGGTCCTTTTCAGATAAAAGCTGTTTCTGGGTTCCTTCACTTTGAAGCCCACACACAAACTTGTCCCTTAAGGTATCTGCCAGTCCCGCTCTAAACTGGCAGTGTTTCGATAGTTTGCGCAGTTCTGTTAAATAATCAGCATTGCTTTCATCCTTATGCTGGTTCCATTTGTGAAACTTGAATCTTTCTGCTATCAGCAGCAGTGTGGGGTTTAAATGTTCCTTTAGTATCGTTACTGATGTAAGAAAAAGGAGGCTTACCATCAAGTAACTTTAAAGTAAGCTTTAAGTAACTTATAAACACACTATACACAAGAGAGGTCTTTACCATGCCTCTGGTAGAAGCCTCTTACAATACTGAACAGACCAGTATTTATACCAGTCCAACAGGAAGTGACACATGACAGGAAGTGAGGTATGTACACAGTTCATAGTTCATAGTTCACAGTTCACAGTTCACAGGAAGTGATGACATAACTTCCCGGAAGTTATTATTTTTATCACATTCTTCCCTCCTGCAGGTTTAGGAGGCTGTGGTCTACCTTTTGGTCCACAGCCGCCGAACAAGGAAGAGTCGCACCCGTTTGGATTCCCGTCGTAGAGGGTCGCTGGTCCGCTTACATGCGGTTGGCCATTGGCCAGAGTCCGTGTGGCCTGGATTGCCCTGTGAAGGGTCGGGGAGATCATGGCTTCGAGTACGAGCCCCAATAGGTTCAAAGTCAGACTGCCTCTGTTCAGAGGGAGGTGCAGAGCTGGTCTGTGGTGGACCAGTACTTTCATGCGTGGTACTGGGAGGGTCGCAACCTTGAGCACGGGGTTCTACCGGTACCAAGCTAGTTGGTGTCCGATCAGGATCCTGGAGAGGGGTACCCGATAGGTCCCAAGAGTTTCCTGGTGAAATGCCATCACCCGATGTCCCACTAGGTCCTGGTGGGCAGGGAGCCAGATCCCGTAATGATACGGTAGATTCTCGGCCGTCGGAATATCGTATGTTTGCATAGGTGGGGTTGGCATCGGTTAGTTCGACCTCGTCTACAAGAGGGTCATTTTTAGACGTCCGAACGTATCTTCGGAGTAATACAGGTCCAGGAGTAGTTAGCCATGACGGGAGTGATGTCCCATGAGATGAGCGATGCTGGAATCCAAAGAACCGCTCATGAGGTGTAGTATTTGTGGCTGTAGAAAGCAGGGACCGTATAGAGTGCAATGCATCCGGAAGCACTGTTTCCCATTGCTGGTCTGGTAGGCCCCGAGATCTTAAAGCGAGACGTACGGAATTCCAGATGATACCGTTATACCTCTCTACCTGCCCATTTCCGATGGGATGGTATGGTGTTGTTTTGCTTGTAGCAATTCCCCGTTCTGAGAGGTAGTCCTTGAGTTCCCTCGACATAAAGGATGGACCCCGATCTGAGTGAATATAAGCCGGCATGCCACAGAGAGAAAATACCTGCTCAAGGCAGCAGATTACTGTGGACGCCAGCATATTGGAGCAGGGGAAGGCAAACGGAAAACGTGAATATTCGTCGATCATGGTGAGCAAATATGTGTTCCGAGTTGAAGAGGGCACTGGGCCCTTAAAATCGATGCTAAGTCGTTGCATCGGTTGGGTTGCATGTATGAGTATACCATCTGAGGGGCGGAAGAACTGAGGTTTTAATTCCGCACAAAGCCGGCATTCTGAGCATATTTTCTTTACATCTCCAGTGGAAAAAGGGAGATTCCGTGATCGTACAAAATGTAGCATGCGCGTAACGCCAGGATGGCACAAACCATTGTGGACATCCATGAGGGTGGAGGATGACATAGTGGAGCAGAATGCCCGTGTGAGGGTGTCCGGGGCCACATTCTCCTTGCCAGGCCGATAGAGAATGGTATAACCAAAAGAGGCCAGTTCCATCCTCCAAAGTTGTATTTTATTATTCTTAATTTTGGTTCGTTTTCGATTATCGAGCATGAAGGCGACTGATCGTTGGTCCGTGATCAATGTAAAGTGCTGGCGAGCTAGAAAATGGTTCCACTTCCGTACTGCCTCTATGATGGCTGTGGCTTCTTTCTCAACCGGAGGATAATGTAGCTCGGCACCTTGTAAGGTCCTGGACATAAATGCTACAGGACGACCTTCCTGATTCAGAGTAGCCGAGATCGCCACCTCCGAGGCATCACATTCAACCACGAAAGGGAGATTCTCATCAATGGAGTGAAGAGCCGCTTTCTCCAACTGTTTTTTGAGAAGGTTAAAGGCTGCAACAGCCGCTGTTCCCAGTGGAAATGATCTAGCATGCAGCAAGGGTTGGATTTTGTCCGAAAAATGAGGAATCCATTTAGCGTAGTATGCAAACAGACCGAGAGCCCGACGTAAAGAAGCCGGATTCTTAGGTGACGGGAGCTCTTGGAGCGGGCGAAGTCTTTCTGGGTCTGGCTTAATGATACCATTGCCTACGCAGTAGCCAAGGATGTTGATGGTCGGTTGCGACTCAACAGATTTGGATTCATTCAGGGTCAAATTACGGCGATGGAGGGCATCCCGAAATTTTTGGAGGTTGGAGTCGTGTTCCTGTTCATCGTGACCTGCAATGGTAATGTTATCAAGATAGGGAAAAGTGTCCCTTAGGTTTTCCTGCTTAACCAGGCCATCCATTGCCCGTTGAAAGACAGCCACTCCATTAGTAACCCCGAATGGGAGGCGACGAAATTGGTACAGCCGTCCATTAGCCTCAAAGGCTGTGTACTGCTTATCTGAGACCTTCAAGGGTAACTGATGATAGGCACTTTTTAAATCGTAAGTTGAGAACACTTTGTATTCGGCCAGTTTATTAACCATATCATCAATGCGTGGCAATGGGTAGGCGTCCAAGTCGGTATATTGATTGATGGTTTGCGAATAATCGATGCATAGTCGCTGTTTGTGAGGTTTTAGAGGGTTCTTGACAATGACGACTTGAGCCCGCCAGGGCGACGAACATGGTTCAATGATATCCTCTGCTAGAAGTCGAGAGATTTCAGCCGCAATAAAAGATTGGTCTTCCTGATTAAAGCGCCGCGATTTCGTTATTATCGGTTGGCATTGAGGCGGAATACTGGCAAATAATGAGGGTTCATCAAGTGAAGCTGCTGATAATGCACAAAATGGTAATTTAGACGGTATATTAGAAATAGTAAGTCCGGGTTTGGATCCACCAAACTCAATGGTGAGTTTCTTATGCTGTTTTTGGAAGTCCAGTCCTAAGAGGAGATCACTACATAAGTCCTTGAGCACCGAAAGTCGGGTGGAGGGATACATACGACCATGAAGTGTCATATCAACAACACAAAAGCCGGAGATTCTGGTATTAAGTGATGACTGGGCCATCGCAATTGCCTGGTCCGATGGGAAGACATGTAGTTTCAATTTCGCAACAATCTGTTCCTTAATGAAACTATCAGTACTTCCTGAGTCAATTAAGGCATCTAAGGTATGCCCTTTAATTGAAATTTTTGTGGCTGCATGAGACAGGTTCTGTGGGCAAGCAGCTGTAATTGGTGTCGTTGCACAGAGAGTGGCTAAAACTCTCGGTGTGCTTCTTCGGGAGAGAGCTCGAGAGGAAGCTTGATAGGTCCTAGCTGGAGCATCTTGATAGGCCCTAATTGGGGCAGTTCGGTAGGCCTTAGCTGGATTGGCCCTCGTAGAGGCCCTTGATAGGCAAACTTTAGCAAAGTGTCCTTTTTTCCCGCAATAACTGCAGATTGCATTGCGAGCAGGGCAGGTTTTCCTAGGGTGAAAAGCATCTCCACAAAAGAAGCATTCCTTCCTAGATTGCCAAGAGGCTGCTAAAGTGGGGTCGTCCTCCTCTTCTTCATCAGAATTATCAGAATTAGATTCCCCCATGATAGGGTTCACCTGAGACCGCTTGAATTGTCTGGTTGCAGCTACAGCAGCAGATCGAGATCTGGGCAGCTGATAGAGGTCTGCATTTCTCTTTGCCAAATCCAGTGAACAAGCTAGGTCAAAAGCTTTTTGTAGCTCAAGTGTTTTACTTTCTAGTAGACGCTGGCGTATAAATGGAGAGGCAATCCCGCAGATGAAAGCATCACGAATCATTTCTTGGCGGTACAGCTCAGCTGAGGCTGCCTGAAAGTTACAATCTACGCTGAGCCTGCGAAGTTCTTGCAGGAATTCGTCAATTGATTCCCCTGGCCCTTGTCGGGCTGTGGCCAGTAGATGTCTAGCATAGACCTCATTTGGGGTCTTGGCATACAGTTTCTTAAGTGCCCGAATCACCTCATCGTAATTATCCCATTCATCAACATATTCGAACACTTTTGGGGTCACATAATTGATAAGTATCTTCAATCTAGCAGGAGCATCCGCTTCACATTCATCCAGAAAATTCTCAAAAGTACGGTACCAATGCTTCCATACCCTGCCAGCTGCTGGTGCATTCGGGTCCAAGTCCAGACGAATAGGTCTAAGGATTTTCTCCATGATGGGTGGTTCCCTGGATCCTTAATTCCGAGTTTGTCCGAAGGTCTAGTATTCGTGAGTGTAAATATTAAGTTACTTAAATTGATGTAAGAAAAAGGAGGCTTACCATCAAGTAACTTTAAAGTAAGCTTTAAGTAACTTATAAACACACTATACACAAGCAAGGTCTTTACCATGCCTCTGGTAGAAGCCTCTTACAATACTGAACAGACCAGTATTTATACCAGTCCAACAGGAAGTGACACATGACAGGAAGTGAGGTATGTACACAGTTCATAGTTCATAGTTCACAGTTCACAGTTCACAGGAAGTGATGACATAACTTCCCGGAAGTTATTATTTTTATCACAGTTACTATGTCTTCAAAACTCTTTTCCATCGGCTTCGTTGGGGTTACTAGATTTCGCAATAACCCATACGTCTTTGCACCCATTAAATTCAACAATACCGACGCTTTCTTGTCATCTGACACCCCATTTGCCTCGCAGTACACCTCTATTCGTTTGACATATGTAGTCCAATCTTCGACTTCATTGTCAAATGCGGTGATACTGCCACTGATGTAAGAAAAAGGAGACTTACCATCAAGTAACTTTAAAGTAAGCTTTAAGTAACTTATAAACACATTATATACACAAGAGAGGTCTTTACCATGCCTCTGGTAGAAGCCTCTTACAATACTGAACAGACCAGTATTTATACCAGTCCAACAGGAAGTGACATATAACAGGAAGTGAGGTATGTACACAGTTCATAGTTCATAGTTCATAGTTCACAGGAAGTGATGACATAACTTCCCGGAAGTTATCATTTTTATCACATTCTTCCCTCCTGCAGGATTAGGAGGCTGTGGTCTACCTTTTGGTCCGCAGCCGCCGAAAAAGGAAGAGTCGCACCCGTTTGGATTCCCTTCGTAGAGGGTCGCTGATCCGCTTACATGCGGTTGGCCATTGGTCAGAGTCTGTGTGGCCTGGATTGCCCTGTGAAGGGTCGGGGAGATCATGGCTTCGAGTACGAGCCCCAATAGGTTCAAAGTCGGACTGCCTCTGTTCAGAGGGAGGTGCAGAGCTGGTCTGTGGCGGATCAGTACTTGCATGCGCGGTACTGGGAGGGTCGCAACCTTGAGCACGGGGTTCTACCGGCACCAAGCTAGTTGGTGTCCGATCAGGATCCTGGAGCGGGGTACCCGATAGGTCCCAAGAGTTTCCTGGTGAAATGCCATCACCCGATGTCCCACTAGGTCCTGGTGGGCAGGGAGCCAGATCCCGTAATGATACGGTAGATTCTCGGCCGTCGGAATATCGTATGTTTGCATAGGTGGGGTTGGCATCGGTTAGTTCGACCTCGTCTACAAGAGGGTCATTTTTAGACGTCCGAATGTATCTTCGGAGTAATACAGGTCCAGGAGTAGTTAGCCATGACGGGAGTGATGTCCCATGAGATGAGCGACGCTGGAATCCAAAGAACCGCTCATGAGGTGTAGTATTTGTGGCTGTAGAAAGCAGGGACCGTATAGAGTGCAATGCATCCGGAAGCACTGTTTCCCATTGCTGGTCTGGTAGGCCCCGAGATCTTAAAGCGAGACGTACGGAATTCCAGATGATACCGTTATACCTCTCTACCTGCCCATTTCCGATGGGATGGTATGGTGTTGTTTTGCTTGTAGCAATTCCCCGTTCTGAGAGGTAGTCCTTGAGTTCCCTTGACATAAAGGATGGACCCCGATCTGAGTGAATATAAGCCGGCATGCCACAGAGAGAAAATACCTGCTCAAGGCAGCAGATTACTGTGGACACCAGCATATTGGAGCAGGGGAAGGCAAACGGAAAACGTGAATATTCGTCGATCATGGTGAGCAAATATGTGTTCCGAGTTGAAGAGGGCACTGGGCCCTTAAAATCGATGCTAAGTCGTTGCATCGGTTGGGTTGCATGTATGAGTATACCATCTGAGGGGCGGAAGAACTGAGGTTTTAATTCCGCACAAAGCCGGCATTCTGAGCATATTTTCTTTACATCTCCAGTGGAAAAAGGGAGATTCCGCGATCGTACGAAATGTAGCATGCGCGTAACGCCAGGATGACACAAACCATTGTGGACATCCATGAGAGTGGAGGATGACATAGTGGAGCAGAATGCCCGTGTGAGGGTGTCCGGGGCCACATTCTCCTTGCCAGGCCGATAGAGAATGGTATAACCAAAAGAGGCCAGTTCCATCCTCCAAAGTTGTATTTTATTATTCTTAATTTTGGTTCGTTTTCGATTATCGAGCATGAAGGCGACTGATCGTTGGTCCGTGATCAATGTAAAGTGCTGGCGAGCTAGAAAATGGTTCCACTTCCGTACTGCCTCTATGATGGCTGTGGCTTCTTTCTCAACCGGAGGATAATGTAGCTCGGCACCTTGTAAGGTCCTGGACATAAATGCTACAGGACGACCTTCCTGATTCAGAGTAGCCGAGATCGCCACCTCCGAGGCATCACATTCAACCACGAAAGGGAGATTCTCATCAATGGAGTGAAGAGCCGCTTTCTCCAACTGTTTTTTGAGAAGGTTAAAGGCTGCAACAGCCGCTGTTCCCAGTGGAAATGATCTAGCATGCAGCAAGGGTTGGATTTTGTCCGAAAAATGAGGAATCCATTTAGCGTAGTATGCAAACAGACCGAGAGCCCGACGTAAAGAAGCCGGATTCTTAGGTGACGGGAGCTCTTGGAGCGGGCGAAGTCTTTCTGGGTCTGGCTTAATGATACCATTGCCTACGCAGTAGCCAAGGATGTTGATGGTCGGTTGCGACTCAACAGATTTGGATTCATTCAGGGTCAAATTACGGCGATGGAGGGCATCCCGAAATTTTTGGAGGTTGGAGTCGTGTTCCTGTTGATCGTGACCTGCAATGGTAATGTTATCAAGATAGGGAAAAGCGTCCCTTAGATTTTCCTGCTTAACCAGGCCATCCATTGCCCGTTGAAAGACAGCCACTCCATTAGTAACCCCGAATGGGAGGCGACGAAATTGGTACAGCCGTCCATTAGCCTCAAAGGCTGTGTACTGCTTATCTGAGACCTTCAAGGGTAACTGATGATAGGCACTTTTTAAATCGTAAGTTGAGAACACTTTGTATTCGGCCAGTTTATTAACCATATCATCAATGCGTGGCAATGGGTAGGCGTCCAAGTCGGTATATCGATTGATGGTTTGCGAATAATCGATGCATAGTCGCTGTTTGTGAGGTTTTAGAGGGTTCTTGACAATGACGACTTGAGCCCGCCAGGGCGACGAACATGGTTCAATGATATCCTCTGCTAGAAGTCGAGAGATTTCAGCCGCAATAAAAGATTGGTCTTCCTGATTAAAGCGCCGCGATTTCGTTATTATCGGTTGGCATTGAGGCGGAATACTGGCAAATAATGAGGGTTCATCAAGTGAAGCTGCTGATAATGCACAAAATGGTAATTTAGACGGTATATTAGAAATAGTAAGTCCGGGTTTGGATCCACCAAACTCAATGGTGAGTTTCTTATGCTGTTTTTGGAAGTCCAGTCCTAAGAGGAGATCACTACATAAGTCCTTGAGCACCGAAAGTCGGGTGGAGGGATACATACGACCATGAAGTGTCATATCAACAACACAAAAGCCGGAGATTCTGGTATTAAGTGATGACTGGGCCATCGCAATTGCCTGGTCCGATGGGAAGACATGTAGTTTCAATTTCGCAACAATCTGTTCCTTAATGAAACTATCAGTACTTCCTGAGTCAATTAAGGCATCTAAGGTATGCCCTTTAATTGAAATTTTTGTGGCTGCATGAGACAGGTTCTGTGGGCAAGCAGCTGTAATTGGTGTCGTTGCACAGAGAGTGGCTAAAACTCTCGGTGTGCTTCTTCGGGAGAGAGCTCGAGAGGAAGCTTGATAGGTCCTAGCTGGAGCATCTTGATAGGCCCTAATTGGGGCAGTTCGGTAGGCCTTAGCTGGATTGGCCCTCGTAGAGGCCCTTGATAGGCAAACTTTAGCAAAGTGTACTTTTTTCCCGCAATAACTGCAGATTGCATTGCGAGCAGGGCAGGTTTTCCTAGGGTGAAAAGCATCTCCACAAAAGAAGCATTCCTTCCTAGATTGCCAAGAGGCTGCTAAAGTGGGGTCGTCCTCCTCTTCTACATCAGAATTATCAGAATTAGATTCCCCCATGATAGGGTTCACCTGAGACCGCTTGAATTGTCTGGTTGCAGCTACAGCAGCAGATCGAGATCTGGGCAGCTGATAGAGGTCTGCATTTCTCTTTGCCAAATCCAGTGAACAAGCTAGGTCAAAAGCTTTTTGTAGCTCAAGTGTTTTACTTTCTAGTAGACGCTGGCGTATAAATGGAGAGGCAATCCCGCAGATGAAAGCATCACGAATCATTTCTTGGCGGTACAGCTCAGCTGAGGCTGCCTGAAAGTTACAATCTACGCTGAGCCTGCGAAGTTCTTGCAGGAATTCGTCAATTGATTCCCCTGGCCCTTGTCGGGCTGTGGCCAGTAGATGTCTAGCATAGACCTCATTTGGGGTCTTCGCATACAGTTTCTTAAGTGCCCGAATCACCTCTTCGTAATTATCCCATTCATCAACATATTCGAACACTTTTGGGGTCACATAATTGACAAGTATCTTCAATTTAGCAGGAGCATCCGCTTTACATTCATCCAGAAAGTTCTCAAAAGTACGATACCAATGCTTCCATACCCTGCCAGCTGCTGGTGTATTCGGGTCCAAGTCCAGACGAATAGGTCTAAGGATTTTCTCCATGATGGGTGGTTCCCTGGATCCTTAACTTCCGAGTTTGTCTGAAGGTCTAGTATTTGTCAGTGTAAATACTAAGTTACTTAAATTGATGTAAGAAAAAGGAGACTTACCATCAAGTAACTTTAAAGTAAGCTTTAAGTAACTTATAAACACACTATATACAAGATAGGTCGTTAAACATAGAAACATAGAAACATAGAGATAGGAACAGGAGTAGGCCATTCGGCCCTTCGAGCCTGCTCCGCCATTCAATGAGATCATGGCTGATCTTCGTCTGAGATCATAGCTGATCTTACCAGTTCAGTACCCCGTCCCCGCCTTTTCTCCGTAACCCTTAATCCCCTTAGCCTTCAGAAATATATCCAATTCTCTCTTGAAAATATTTATTGAATTAGCCTTCACAGCCCTCTGTGGCAGGGAATTCCACAGGCTCACCACTCTTTGAGTGAAGAAATTCTTCCTCATCTCTGTTTTAAATGATTTGCCCGCTATTTTTAGACTGTGGCCCCTGGTTCTGTGCTCCCCGGCCATTGGAAACATTCTCTCTGAATTCAGCCTGTCCAGGCCTGCCATAATTTTATATGTTTCGATGAGATCCCCTCTCAATCTTCTAAACTCCAGTGAGTACAAGCCCAAACTATTTAATCTCTCTTCGTAGGTCATTCCCGCCATTCCAGGTATCAGCCTGGTGAATCGCCGTTGCACTCTTTCCATGGCAAGAACATCCTTCCGCAGATGGGGCGACCAAAACTGTACACAATACTCCAGATGCGGTCTCACCAGCACCTTGTACAGCTGTAGTAAGGTATCCCTATTCCTATACTCGAACCCCCTTGATATGAAGGCCAACATACCATTTGCCCTCTTAATCGCCTGTTGCACCTGCATGCTCTCCTTCAGTGACCGGTGCACAAGAACACCCAGGTCCCTCTGCACTTCCCCATCTCCCAATCTATTGCCATTTAGATAATAATCTACCCTCCTGTTTTTACCCCCAAAGTGGATAACCTCGCATTTATCCACATTATAGTGCATCTGCCACGTATCCGCCCATTCCCCCAACCTGTCCAAATCGCACTGTAGCCTCCTGACATCCTCATCAGAGCCCACCCCTCCTCCTAGTTTAGTGTCGTCAGCGAATTTGGAAATATTGCATCCAATTCCCTGATCCAGATCATTTATATATATTGTGAACAGCTGGGGTCCCAGGACAGATCCTTGTGGCACCCCGCTGGTCACTGCCTGCCACTCCGAAAACGAGCCGTTTATTCCAACTCTCTGTTTTCTATCCGCCAGCCAGTTCTCTATCCACGTTAATACTTTGCCCCCAATTCCATGAGCCTTAATTTTGCATGATAATCTTTTGTGTGGAACCTTATCGAAGGCTTTCTGGAAGTCAAGGTACACCACATCCACTGGCTCTCCCCCATCTATTTTACCAGTTACTTCCTCAAAAAATTCCAGCAGATTAGTCAAACACGATTTACCCTTTGTAAATCCATGTTGACTCTGTCCGATCCTTTCCCCATTTGTCAAGTGCTCCGCTATTTTATCCTTAATAATGGACTCTAGCATTTTGCCCACAACCGATGTAAGGCTTACTGGTCTATAATTCCCTTCTTTCTCTCTACCCCCCTTTTTAAATATTGGGGTAACATTAGCTACCCTCCAATCCACGGGTACTGTTCCCGAGTCAATGGAGTTCCGGAAGATGATCCTTAGAGCATCTGCTATCTCCAGGGCCACCTCCTTAAGTACCCTAGGATGTAGTTTATCAGGCCCCGGGGATTTGTCGGCCTTCAGTCCCCTCAACTTACCCAACACCATATCCCTAGAGATACTAATTTCTGTCAGCTCCTCCCTCTCATTAGTCCCTATGTTTGCCGATATTCCTGGGAGGTTATTTGTGTCCTCCTTTGTGAATACAGAACCAAAGTATGAGTTTAATTGGTCTGCCATTTCCTTATTCTCCATTATATATTCTCCCGAATCGGACTGCAAGGGACCGACTTGGGATTTTACCAGTCTTTTCCTCCTGATATACCGATAAAAGCTTTTGCAGTCTGTCTTTATGTTTGCTGCAAGTTTACTTTCGTATTCTATTTTCCCCTTCCTGATTAATCCCTTTGTCCTCTTTTGCTGTATCCTGTACTGCCCCCAATCTTCCGGTCTGGTGCTTTTTTTTGCCAGTTGATATGCCCTTTTTTTTAATTTTATGCTGTCCCTAATTTCCCTCGTTATCCACGGTTGAGTCACCTTTTTAGGTTTATTTTTATGCCAAACCGGTATAAACATGTTCTGGAATTCTTCCATTCTATCTTTGAATGCTTGCCATTGTCTATCCACTGTCAATCCCCCCAGAAACACCACCCAATCAATCTTACCCAATTCCCGTCTCATACCCTCGTAATTCCCTTTATTTAAGTTCTGGACCTTAGTCTCTGATTCAATTTCCTCACTCTCCATCTCGACTGAGAGCTCGATCATATTATGATCGCTCTGACCCAAGGGGCCTCGTACAAGAAGATTGCTGATAAGTCCCTTCTCATTGCACAATACCCAGTCTAAAATGGCCTGATCTCGAGTCGGCTCCTCGACATATTGGTCCAGATAACCGTCCCGAAAACATTCCAGGAATTCCTCCTCCTCAGAATTTTTACTAATTTGGGTAGTCCAATCAATATGTAAATTAAAGTCACCCATGATGACAGCTGTGCTCTTATCGCACGCTTCTCTAATTTCCCTTTTTATGCCTTCCCTCACCTCCATATTACTATTTGGAGGCCTATATATCACACCCACTAACGTTTTCCTCCCCTTGCTATTTCTCATTTCTACCCATACAGATTCCGTTTCATCCGAGTTAATATCCTTCCTTTCCATTGCATTAATCCCCTCCTTTACCAGCAATGCTACCCCACCTCCCCTACCTTTTTGCCGATCCTTCCTAAATATTGTATATCCCTGGATGTTAAGTTCCCAGCCTTGCCCACCCTGCAGCCACGTTTCTGTAATCCCAATCAAATCATACTTGTTTACCTCTATTTCCACAACTAATTCATCCACCTTGTTCCTAATGCTTCTAGCATTAAGATACAAAGCCTTCAGGCTTGCTTTTTTCACACTCTCATTATGAATTAGTTTGGCCCTTTGTGTTTCTCTCCTTTGCTTATTGCTTCTCACCTTTCTACCATCTATTTCTGACTTCATATGACTTCCCTCTTTTCCACTACCTAGGTTCCCATCCCCCTGCCAAATTAGTTTAAATCCTCCCGAACCGCCCTAGAAAATATTACCCCGAGGACATCGGCTCCCTCACAGTTCAGGTGTAGACCGTCCCCTTGGTACAGGTCACTCCTCCCCAAGAACTGGTTCCAATGCCTCAAGAATTTAAATCCCTCTCCCTTGCACCACTGCTCAAGCCACGTATTTAGCTTATCTATCTTACTCTCTCTAAACTTATTAGCTCGTGGCACTGGTAGCAATCCAGAGATTACTACCTTTGAGGTCCTACTTTTCAATTTAGCTCCTAACTCCCTAAATTCAGCTTGTAGGACCTCCTCCCTCTTTTTACCTACATCGTTGGTACCTACATGTACCACGACAACTGGCTGATCCCCCTCCCCCTTCAGAATGCTCTGCACCCGCTCCGAGACATCCTTGACCCTTGCACCAGGGAGGCAACATACCATCTTGGAGTCTCGGTCTCGGCCACAGAAACTCCTATCTATCCCCCTTACAATTGAATCCCCTACCATGCCTCTGGTAGAAGCCTCTTACAATACTGAACAGACCAGTATTTATACCAGTCCAACAGGAAGTGACATTGGACAGGAAGTGAGGTATGTACACAGTTCATAGTTCACAGTTCACAGGAAGTGATGACATAACTTCCCGGAAGTTATTATTTTTATCACACTAAGTTACTTAAATTGATGTAAGAAAAAGGAGACTTACCATCAAGTAACTTTAAAGTAAGCTTTAAGTAACTTATAAACACACTATATACACAAGAGAGGTCTTTACCATGCCTCTGGTAGAAGCCTCTTACAATACTGAACAGACCAGTATTTATACCAGTCCAACAGGAAGTGACATATAACAGGAAGTGAGGTATGTACACAGTTCATAGTTCATAGTTCATAATTCACAGGAAGTGATGACATAACTTCCCGGAAGTTATCATTTTTATCACAGCCACTCTTCGGCATTTTGGGTGTGGTTTAAAATGGCGTCTCCCAATGGCTTAAAATGGCGTCTCCCGTGCTTTCCTTCCTCCCCCGCTGCTGCCGGTTCTCGTGGCAATGGCGGCGCCCTGTAGGTTTCGCGCGCTTCTCTCTCCCTCTCTCCGACGCTGCTCAGCCCCTGAACACCGGCTGCGCCCTATGCGCTCTGCCCTCTCTCTCTCTCCCCCGTCGACGCTGCTCGGCCCTTTGCTGTGCCGCTCGGTCGGGCTCTAGCCTGCCGCTGTCCGGGAAGGGTCTGCGCACTACCTGTTGCCAGCCCGTTTCGCTGGACCACCTCGACTGGAAAGCCAAGCCTGGCTCTCGACAGCCTCCCCCGCAATTCTCAAGTCTCTGCTGGATGACTGGGCAGTTGCCCGTGGTCGACGCCCGAGTCTCTGGCCTTGACCTCCAATCCACTGATCTCCAGGAACGAATCCCCGGGAGGTGATGCAGAGTTGCAGGAAGGTTCGAACCTGCCTCGTCGCCAATGTTACGTCCGTGTATAATCAGACACAGACTGCGGAGAACGGTACAAACGGTGTTTACTCAACATGGCTCAGACTGCAACTGATCTGTACAGATTACTACTCAACGTTATATACAGGTGTGGTCACTGCCGGTACTACAGTTTACATGAGCTGTAAAAAGTAGTTCCCTCCCTTAAAGGTACATACATTACACCATTCATCTGTATTCAAACACACACAATGCTTGAGAAACATACCCGGAACCTTCTGTGGTTCAGAATTTTTAAAACGAAAAGCTTGACTTATTCATTAATATATTAACCCCACTGTTGCCTGATGGGAATCAGATTCAGACACATATTCATTGATTTTTGCCCGTTCTAACTGGGAATGTGTATTTCTTGCACCTTACAGAAATAGCTCCGAGAAACAACAATTAACCTTGAGCCTACTATTAAAAAGAAAAAAAGAAAGACTTGCATTTATATAGCGCCTTTCACGATTACCGGATGTCCCAAAGCGCTTTACAGCCAATGGAGTACTTTTTGAAGTGAAGTCACTGTTGTTGTGGGAGACTACAGTCTCCCGCGTAAAGAAATAGGCAACACAGCGAGCTACAAGAAATAGGTCTTTACTCCAACTCTCACAATACAGTACTGAATTCGTAAAGCCCGCGAGCCTGTGATGACTCACGGATTGGTCACCTGCTGGAACCTGATTGGTTTTCCTTCTCTCAGCAGCAGGCAAGTCTGAACATGCCTTATTCCTCTCAGCTTGCAACTGTCTTGCGGGGGGAGGGGAATACAGCAGTTAAAAGGGGATTATACAGGTTTATCTACATACACACAGTGTTTCCCCAATGTGGCAACGCCACATACGCCCCCCCAGAATCCTCGTTAACTGTAAAAGTCAGTCTCTGCGGAGGTTTGACCAAACGGCCGTAGCGGCTGTAGTAGCCATCTGGCGTGTGAGGAGGGCTGTCTGGGAGGTCGGCCGGTTGGTTCGTCGGCTGGTCTGCCGGTGGGCTGGCTGGACGGGCTGCCGGCGAAGGTGGGGTGGCGGCCGGGAAGTAAGGTTCTGTCGTGTCTTGGTCCTCTTGTGGGGCCGCCGCCAACGCGGGAGGTCTGCCCCGCCGTGGGGGAAGAGCCGGACTAAACGGAAAGCTGAGGTCCAGGTGCGCCGGTTTGAGGCGGTCTACTGAAATAAGGTCCGGCTTCCCGCCGACGTCGATAAGAAAAGCTTTGTCCCCCGTCTCCAATACTGAGAAGGGGCCGGTGTATGGTGCCTGCAGCGGGCCTCTGTGCGCGTCCCGGCGCACGAAGACGAACTCCGCATGTCGTAAGTCCCGAGGCACGTAGGACGGCTGCGGGCCGTGTTGCGAAGTGGGCACTGGACGGAATTGCTGGGCCGCGTCCTGGTGCAGGGAAAGCTGTCTGGCGGCCGACCACGGCTCCATTGTCAGGGGGAGGAAGTCGCCTGGTACTCTGAGCGGTTGGCCGTAGACCATCTCGGCCGCGGAGGCGCGGAGGTCCTCTTTGGGCGCGGTGCGCAATCCCAGGAGGACCCAGGGTAGTTTGTCGATCCAGCTGGTGTCGGCCAGGCTGGCGCGGAGGGAGGCTTTCAAGGAACGATGAAAGCGCTCGCAGAGCCCGTTGGCCTGCGGGTGGTAGGCTGTTGTCCTGTGCAACTTGGTGCCGAGGCCGGCGGTGATGGCATTCCACAAGTGGGAGGTGAACTGGGGGCCTCTGTCCGAGGATATGTCGGTCGGCACGCCGAACCGGGCCACCCATGTCGAGACGAATGCTCGCGCGACATCGGTCGTGGTGGTGGAGGTGAGGGGAACCGCCTCGGGCCATCTGGTGGTGCGGTCGACGATCGTGAGCAGGTGTGTGAAATCGTGCGATGGCGGCAAGGGGCCTACCAGATCGACGTGGACGTGGTCGAAACGCCTCTCGGGCACCGGGAAACACTCCAATGGCGCCTTGGTGTGCTGCTGGACCTTAGCGCGCTGACACGCCACGCATGTGTTGGTCCAGTCTCTCACATCCTTGTGGAGTCCAGGCCAGACGAACTTGGCGGACATGAGTTTCTGAGACGCATGCATCCCTGGATGTGAGAGGCCGTGGATGATGTCGAAAACTCGCTTGCGCCAGGCGGATGGGATGACCGGCCTAGGCGAGGGGACTGAGACGTCGCACAGGAGGGTTGTGCCGGCTGCATGGAAGTGGATGTCGGCCAGAGTGAGGCTGGTGGTTGACGTCCTGAGGGCCTGGATCTCCGCGTTGGCGGCCTGGTCTCTCGACATGCTGGCGTAGTCGACGCCCAGGTGCACTGCGTGGAGCGAGGGTCCTGAGAGGCAGTCGGCCACCAAATTGTCCTTGCCGGCGACGTGGCGGATGTCCGTGGTGAACTCCGAGATGAAGTTGAGTTGGTGCTGTTGGCGCGCGGACCAGGGTTCGGTTACTTTGGCCATGGCGAAAGTGAGCGGCTTGTGGTCCACGAATGCGGTGAACGGCCGGCCTTCCAGGAGGAAACGGAAGTGCCGGATTGCCAGAAACAGGGCCAGGAGCTCTCTGTCGAACGTGCTGTAGGCCTGCTCGTTCTTGCGCAGCTGTCGGCTGAAAAATGCCAGTGGCTGCCACGCGCCTTCGACCCACTGTTGCTGGACAGCGCCGACGGCGTAATCCGAGGTGTCCATGGTGAGGGCGGTCTTGGCGCCCGGGATGGGGTGGCCCAGTAGTGTGGCGTTGGCCAAGGCGCTTTTGGTCTGGTGGAAGGCTGTCGCCATCTCGCTGGACCAGGTGAGTTGCTCTTTGCCCGCATTGCCCCTGGTGGCTTCGTAGAGGGGGCGCATGAGTGAGGCGGCCTTGGGCACGAACCAGTGATAGAAATTGACCATCCCCAAAAATTCCTGCAACGCCTTGACCGAGGTGGGCTGGGGAAAGTCCGCCACCGCCTGCACCTTGGAAGGTAGGGGAATGGCTCCCCTTGGCGAGATTCTGTGGCCGAGAAAGTCAATTTGGGCTGCTCCAAACTGGCATTTGGCCGGGTTGACGATTAGCCCGTGTTGGCTGAGGCGCTGGAAAAGAGAGCGCAAATGCGCGATGTGCTCGGCTTTGCTGGTGCTGACCACGAGGATATCGTCCAGATAGACGAACAGGAAGCTCAGGTCCCATAGGACAGAATGCATGAGCCGTTGGAAGGCCTGTGCGGCGTTCTTGAGCCCGAAGGGCATGCGCAGGAACTCGAACAGTCCGAAGGGGGTGATGACCGCCGTCTTCTGGACGCCTGCGTGGTGGACGGGGACCTGATGGTAGCTGCGAATCAGGTCGACCTTGGAAAAGGCGGACTTTCCTGCTAGGTGTGCCGAGAAGTCTTGGATGTGCGGAATGGGGTATCTATCGGGCGTGGTGGCGTCGTTGAGCCGTCTGTAGTCGCCGCAGGGGCGCCAGCCACCGCCCGGCTTGGGCACAATGTGGAGGGGGAACGACCAGGGGCTGTTCGAGCGGCGGATGATGCCCAGTTTCTCCATCGTGGCGAATTCTTCCTTGGCCACCGCCATCTTGGCTGGGTCCAGGCGTCTGGCTCGGGCGAACACTGGTGGTCCCGTAGTGGCGATGTGGTGCTCGACACCATGCTTGGCTGCCGCGGCTGAGAAGGTCGGTTGTGTGAGCCTCGGGAAATCTGCGAGTAGGCGGGCGTAGTCGTCATCCGCCGGGGCAGAGCAGGACCCGACGAGGGCCGGGCTGTTGCTCTGCTGGCAGGCCAGTGAAGCGAAAGTTGCTGCGCCGATCAGGCGCCTGTCGCGGACGTCGACCAGGCGTCCGTGGGCGCAATGAAAATCGGCGCCCAGCAAGGGATGTGCCACCGAGGCTGTCACGAAATCCCACGTAAATCGCTGGCCGTTGAAACAAACCTCGGCCCGTCGCTTTCCAAAAGTAGCGATAGCTGCGCCATTTGCCGCCACGAGGGGTAGGCTGCTGCAGCCTGCCTGGATGTCGAGCTGGGAGGCAGGAATTATGCTGCATTGGGCTCCGGTGTCGCAAAGGAATCTGCGCCCTGAAAGGGAGTCGGTTATGTACAGCAGTTTACCTGCGGTGCCGATGGCCATCGTGGCGGCGGGGGTGCGGTCGAGCGGGCCTAGATGGCGGCGCGGGTCTGGCGCGTTGGGCTGGGCGGCCATCTTGGTTTGATCGAAAGAGCAGGGTGCTCTGCAGCGTTGGCCCTTGTGGCCGAAACGCGCGTGGTAGTAGCATAGTTCTGCGGCCTGGCGTGGCGGCGCGTGCTCGGTGGTGTCGGGGAGCCTCGCGGCTGCACAGCCGAGTTGGGCGACGGCGAAGACTTTGTCCGCGGCGGCAGCCAGTTGTACGCAGTCCGTGATCGGGGACCCCACGAGGGCAGTCTGTACCTGCTGAGGAAGCAGGCTGAGGAAAAGGGCCCGAAACAAGAAGCACTGCGGTTCAGAGCCCAGGAGTGCAAGCATCTGGCTCATCAACTGGGTCGGGGTAGAGTCGCCGAGGCCTGGTAGTGAAAGAAGCCTACGGGCCCTCTCCTCCCCGGACAGGCTGTAAGCCTGCAGCAAGCGGCCCTTAATCGTTGAGTACTTGCCGGTCTGTGGTGGGTTCCCCAGCAGGTCGAGAACTTCGGCGGCGGTGGAGCTTGCTAGTGCTGAGACTACGTGGAGGTACCTTTCTTCATCGTCTTGAACCCTGCGAAGGGTGAATTGGGCCTCCGTGTGCGTGAACCAAGCTGGTGCTTGGTGTTCCCAGAAGGTGGGGAGCTTCAAGGACGCGGCGCTGGCCGACATCGGGCTGCTGCTGGTTGCCGTCGGGTCGTTGCTGGCCTCTGTAGGGCTATGTGAGTCGGGGGCTTCGGCCGCCGACATTCAGGGTCACCAATGTGGGAGACTACAGTCTCCCGCGTAAAGAAATAGGCAACACAGCGAGCTACAAGAAATAGGTCTTTACTCCAACTCTCACAATACAGTACTGAATTCGTAAAGCCCGCGAGCCTGTGATGACTCACGGATTGGTCACCTGCTGGAACCTGATTGGTTTTCCTTCTCTCAGCAGCAGGCAAGTCTGAACATGCCTTATTCCTCTCAGCTTGCAACTGTCTTGCGGGGGGAGGGGAATACAGCAGTTAAAAGGGGATTATACAGGTTTATCTACATACACATAGTGTTTCCCCATGCCACATAGTAATGTGGGAAACGTGGCAGCCAATTTGCGCACAGCAAGCTCCCACAAACAGCAATTTAATAATGACCAGATAATGAGGATACTGATGATGAGGAATCCAAATCAATAATCTAACACTGACAAAAGTAAATTTTCTCCACAGCAGTGAACTGCTTTAAGATGTCCAGAGAACGCAATAAGGTGCACTGTAAATATGAATTCCTTCTTTCATTGCTCAGCAATTTTTGAATGAACTAAAGCTAATGGTAGTTTAAATCAGCTCTGTGCACTTAATATCAGAAGAATTGCGGAGTGGATTAAAAAGAAAAGAAAGATTTGCTTTTATATAGCGCCTTTCACGACCACCGGATGTCTCAAAGTGCTTTACACCCAATGAAGTACTATTTGCAGTGTAGTCTAAGCAACTAGCTAGTATCATTGGAGCTTAATAAAGATGGACATGGGTTTATTGAACTTTTCACATCCTTTTTATATCCTGGAATTTGAAGCAGTCAACATGGTCGGTGTATGGATTTCAGTGCCATTCACGCCAGGGACCCGGGTTCGAATCCGGCCTCGGGCGACTGTCTGTGTGGAGTTTGCACATTCTCCCCGTGTTTGCGTGGGTTTCCTCCGGGTGCTCCGGTTTCCTCCCACAGTCCAAAGATGTGCGAGTTAGGTTGATTGGCTATGATAAATTGACCCTTAGTGTTAGGGGGATTAAATACGTGGGGTTACGGGGATAGGGTGGGATATGTGTTGGTGTTGGTGTAGGGGTTACAGGGATCGGGTGGGATATGTGTCGGTGCAGGCTCGATGGGCTGAAATGGCCTCTATCTGCACTGTGGGGTTTCTGTGTGTTTCTGTGTGTGTGACTGAATGTTGCAGAAGTCTGCCACCTACTGCAGGCCCACAGACAGTGCAGTGTTGTAAATGTATACGGGTGGGTTCGGTCCTTGATTATCTTCTGTGACAATGACCCGGGCAAGTCTCCACTGGAGTCTCAGAAGTTGGAGTACACAAATGTCGTGCAAATAAATTGTAGGAGGCGATAGGTTGCTTTTATTGCACTGTTCTGGATCATTTGTAGTATCTTAATCTGTGGCTGACTTGCTGTGCAGCAGGCTGGATGGCCATTTTCCAAGATGAGATGGATGTAGCCTTTGTACAGTCTGGGGAAAGAGCTGACTCCATGTTTCTTTCCACAGAGGGCTCTTAATTTGCCCAGTCAGGTTGATGCCCTGGTGGTGATGTTGTTGATGTGCCGTGTCCAAATTGTAGTGTATGTACTTTGCAGAAGGAACTATATTCTGCAGCCCCTGTATACTGCAGTACCAGTAGTGACCACCCCTGTATATAAGCCTGTATAGTAACTTTGCATAGTTAGTTCCAGTTTGTCTCCACTCAGTAAAGACCTGTTGTAACCAACTCCTGCAGTCCGTGTCTCAATTACACACGGACATAATACAAGCCATATTTTTCTGGAAAGTCATGACAAAGAACTTCTGCTGTCTGCTGGTTGTGATAGGTTTTGACAGTTGCTGAATCCCCACATCCCATTCCTTGTCCTTGTTTGTTTTGGAGAATAACATGCATTGTGATTTTCTGGAGTTCTGCGGAATTCATCCAGGCATCTCTGGAGCTTATCTAATGTTATTTCCAAGTTCATGGAGGCTACCGAAATGGCAACGTTATCAGCAAACTGTGAGCAAGCTCAATCCTTTGGGTGTTAGAAGTCATTGCCATGAATGAAAAAAGAAAGAACTTGCATTTGTATAGCACCTTTCATAACTTCAGGATGTCCCAAAGCGCTTTGCAGCCAATGAAGTATTTTTGAAGTGTAGTCACTGTTGTAATGTGGGAAATGCAGCAGCCAACTTGCACACAGCAAGCTCCCACAAACAGCAAACCGATAATGACCAGATAATTTGCTTTTGTTCTGTTGATTGAGGGATAAATATTGGCCAGGACACCGGGGATAACTCCTCTGCTCTTCAACGGGGCCTCGGTTTAACATCTCATCTGAAAGACGGCACCTCCGACAGTGCAGCACTCCCTCAGCACTGCACTGGAGTGTCAGCCTAGATCTTTTTGTTCAAGCCAGTTGAGAACTCTGCCAGGAAATACGATATCCGTCGCATCAGCTAACTGGGGACATCGAACTGGGCTTTGGCAAATCACATTCCATTGGTTTGTCCAAAGCCTTTTCCATGTCCAGGAACACTGCTAATGTACACTCTTTCTTGATTAAGGCTCGGAGAAGATTACTGATAGTCATACTAAGTTGTGTCTGGTGCTTCTTCCTCTCCTGAACCCTGTTTGGCCGGAGTTAAAGAAGTCAATGCTCTTGAGAAGATGGAATGTGATGCCTCTCCCAGCAGCTTTCCCAGGCTGCTCAACAGACTGACAGGCCAATAATTACTGGATATCTTTGCCTGGTTTGTAGACTATTGTGACGACAGCTGATTTCCAGCACCGAGGACTCGCTGAAGATCTCAGCTATCAGCACCACTGTCCTGGGTGCCACATGGAGCATGCATTTTTTAAAAATTCATTGATGGGATGTGGGCGTCGCTGGCTAGGCCTGCATTTAGTGCCCATCCCTAATTGCCCTTGAGAAGATGTTGGTGAGCCGCCTTCTTGAACCGCTGCAGTCCATATGGTGTAGGTACACCCACAATGCTGTTAGGAAGGGAGTTCCAGGATTTTGGCCCAGCGACAGTGAAGGAACGGCGATACAGGTCCAAGTCAGGATGGTGTGTGGCTTGGAGGGGAACTTGTAGGTGGTGATGTTCCCATGCGTCTGATGCCCTTGTCCTTCTAAGTGGTAGAGGTTGCGGGTTTGGAAGGTGCTGTTGAAGGAGCTTTGGCGAGTTGCTGCAGTGCATCTTGTAGATGGTACACACTGCAGCCACAGTGCGCCGGTGGTGGAGGGAGTGAATATTGAAGGTGGTGGATGGAATGCCAATCAAGCGGGCTGCTTTATCCTGAATGGTGTCGAGCTTCTTGAGTGTTGTTGGAGCTGCACTCATCCAGGCAAGTGGAGAGTATTCCATCACACTCCTGACTTGTGCCTTGTAGATGGTGGAAAGGCTTTGGGGAGTCAGGAGGTGAGACACTCGCCGCAGAATTCCCAGCCTCTGGCCTGCTCTTGTAGCCACAATATTTATATAGCTGGTCCAGTTCAGTTTCTGATCAATGGTAACCCCCAAGATGTTGATAGTGGGGGATTCAGCGATGGTAATGCCATTGAATGTCAAGGGGAGATGGTTAGAGTCTCGCTTGTTGGAGATGGTCATTGCCTGGCACTTGTGTGTTGCGAATATTACTTGCCACTTGTCAGCCCAAGTCTGAATGTTGTCCAGGTCTTGCTGCATATGGACACGGACTGTGTCAGTATCTGATGAGTCTCGAATGGTGCTGAACAGTGTGCAATCATCAGCGAACATCCCCACTTCTGACCTTATGATGGAGGGAAGGTCATTGATGAAACAGCTGAAGATGGTTGGGCCTAGGACACTGCTCTGAGGAACTCCTGCAGTGATGTCATGTGATTGAGATGAATGACCTCCAACAACCACAGCCAACTTCCTTTGTGCTAGGTATGATTCCAACCAATGGAGAGTTTTCCCCTTGATTCCCATTGACTTCAGTTTTGCTAGGGCTCCTTGCTGCCACACTCGATCAAATGCTGCCTTGATGTCAAGGGCAGTCACTCTCACCTCACCTCTTGAGTTCAGCTCTTTTGTCCATGTTTGGACCAAGGCTGTAATGAGGTCAGGAGCTGAGTGGCCCTGGCGGAACCCAAACTGGGTGTCAGTTAGCAGGTTATTGCTGAGTAAGTGCCGCTTGATAGCACTGTCGATGACACCTTCCATCACTTTGCTGATGATTGAGAGTAGACTGATGGGACGGTAATTGGCCGGGTCGGATTTGTCCTGCTTTTTGTAGACAGGACATACTTGGGCAATTTTCCACATTGCCGGGTAGATGCCAGTGATGTAGCTGTACTGGAACAGCTTGGCTAGGGGCGCAGCTAGTTCTGGAGCACAAGTCTTCAGTACTATTGCCGGAATGTTGTCAGGGCCCATAGCCTTTGCAGTATCCAGTGTCTTCAGCCGTTTCTTGACATCACGTGGAGTGAATTGAATGGGCTGAAGACTGGCATCTGTGATGCTGGGGACCTCAGGAGGAGGCCGAGATGGATCATCCACTCGGCACTTCTGGCTGAAGATAGTTACAAATGCTTCAGCCTTGTCTTTTGCACTCACGTGCTGGGCTCCACCATCATTGAGGATGGGGATATTTTTGGAGCCTCCTCCTCCTGTTAACTGTTTAATTGTCCACCACCACTCACGACTGGATGTGGCAGGACTGCAGAGCTTTGATTTGATCCGATGGTTGTGAGATCGCTTAGCTCTGTCTATCGCAGGTTGCTTCCGTTGTTTGGCATGCAAGTAGTCCTGTGTGGTACCATCCTCTCCTGGGGCCTTCTCTCCCATCCTCCTGAGCCTCACCCAGAGTTCAGCAGCAGTAATTAGCGGGGCTAAGTCAGTTGTTTTGCTCTTCAGAGCACTACAAGTTAACTGTTATTTTAAACTACCATTGCCCACCCCCCAACCACGCCTGCTCCCTGCTTTTCTCATTGAGCTCCTGGATCTCTTCTCAAATTTTGGCTTCCAAATTCCTGGACTTCTCTGGACATCAAGTCTATGCTTCTGTACGACACCTTCAGACTCATCTGCTGTGTCTCTGATCTGCTGCTCGGTTGCTTAAATTTTAAAGTAACTTTGATCAGCTTACTGCCCTTCCCTGCTGAGCCTATGACTGGCCTACTGATCTTTCAGCTTCAGCACAGTTTGGTTCCTGGCTAGCGTTTCACCCTCCTGGGCCGAAGTATATTTCTCCGCCGCTTCTGGATCTTGTGGTGACCTCCAACTTCGCCATCATCTTTCTGCCCCGCAACCGATTCTGCACATCTCCTGGATCTCCATTCCCATGGAAATACCTCCATCCTCCAATACTCTACCCTTCAAATAGCTTCTGTACAGTAGGCCAGGAAATGCAGTGTCCAAATGTTCTTGCGCTAGCTCTGCGCTGTAGCTCTGTAGATCTGATAACAAAATCATTTTGGATATTGCAGTTGTTCAACCATTCTGTAGGAGTTTAGAAGTTTCAAAGAAAACATATAAGATTCTGAGGGGCATTGACAGGATAGATGCTGAGAGATTGTTTCCCCTGGCTGGAGAGTCTAAAACTAGGGGGCATAGTCTCAGGATAAGGGGTCAGTCATTTAAGATTGCGATGAGGAGGAATTTCTTCACTCAGAGGGTTGTGAATCATTGGAATTCTCTACCCCAAGGGGCTGTGGATGCTCAGTCATTGAGTATATTCAAGGCTGAGATATAGATTTTTGGATTCATGGGGAATCAAGGGATATGGGGATCAGGCGGGAAAGTGGAGCTGAGGTCGAAGATCAGCCATGATCTTCTCGAGGGGCTGTATGGCCTACTCCTGCTCCTAATTCTTATTCTTAAGTTATTCTTAAAGTAACTCACTGCTTCTTAGCGTTAGCTTTGAGGAGTTATTCGACTTTCATCTGCAAATGGTTGGTTGATGTTTTTATCTCCTTGAGCCATGATTTAATGAAGGCCCTCCTGAGTCTGTTTTTTAAAGCAAATCCGCCGAGTGATGTGTCGGGGCATCACAGCAGTTGTATTGCCAGGATCCTTCTGAATTGGTATTGCTAGTTTGATGCTCCCATTAGGGTATATGTTAGCTGCTTGCTGGTCAGCTCGAGGTCGCCTGGGTTTCTTAGATCATCAGGGGGGTGCTCGTCTCTGCTGGAAGTGGCCTCAAAGCAGTCCACTTAGCGCTTGGCCCCAGCCATATGGTCGAAGTCAAGCAGAGAGGTTCAGTATGAATAGGTCTGGCAGTTGGTCAGTCGCTACATCTTCCCTTAGGTCTGATTTCTTGCTAACTGCAACTGATGTTACAATGGTGAGGTCAAGCACATTGTGGAAGTGAAAGCTGCTGCTACGATAAATAAACTCGGGGTGTTCTGGACCGATGGACATTATGTGACATTCTGGACATTTTTACATGCAATAGCACCCTCTGGTGGCGGTTATTGTGTTAACAGTTTGTAAGCTGGAAAGGTCATCTGTTCCTTTCTTCCTGTGTGAGGTCATTTGACCTTTGTTCCTTTCTTCCTGTGAGAGGTCATTTGACCTTCCTACCTTTCTTCCTGTTGACCCCAGGAAGCAGTTTTGCCAGGAAGAACCTGACTTGAGTAATGGAGAATTTGCTATGAGAGGCTCCATTACAATCCAGTGTAATCTGACTTCATATGTTAGGCCAAGTGCAATATCCGTGAGTATCTTTAGTTCTTCGCATAATAGCAATGTTGTCAGAGTAATATTTTGATAATACTATGTTTATAAAAGGTTAATATTTAATAGTTACAGAAGTTAGTTCAAATGTTAGTTAGTTATACAATTAGTCTATTCTACTGTTGTAAATATGTTTATATCTTGTGTAATATCGAATGTGTAGTACTCAGTTTATGTACAAAACATACTTTGTCTTTGTTTACAGTTTCACAAATTTGTTCAAGTAAAAGCTTCAAAACAGCAACCGCTTCAGGAAGAATTATTTTTGAATGAGTGTTTAACTTGCTGGATAGCTAGAGAGGAGCACGTCTAGCGTGGCCAGTACAGTGAAAAGATATCAGTGAAAAGATAGCAATACGGCTAGCTGCGAAGAGCGGAGCAGGAGGAGCCCAGAGTAAGCCTTAACCTCGTAGAGCACATCTACCTCACATCAACATGTCAGAAGATAATAACGAAAATGCTTTGCAGCAAGTAGAAGACCTTAAACAGGCAGACGAAACTGTAGAACGTGACAATCGGTCTATAAGCACCGGTTACTACAGGTCGCAAGTTGGCTCACGGTCATCGGGTGGTTCTAGAGTAAGCATAGCCCTCGCCAAAGCACGGGCTAAATTAGTAGCAGCTCAAGCCAGAGCTGCGCATACGGACAGTGAAATAGAAATAAAAGTAAGTCAGGCCCGTCTCCAAGCTGAACCCCAAGCAGAACAGGCCCAGCTCCAAGCAGAACAGGCCCGGCTCCAAGCAGAACAGGCCCGACACCAAGTGAAACGCCAGGCTGAACAGGCCCGTCTCCAAGCCACATTAGAGGCTCTGCAGCAACAAAAAGAGATAGATGCTGCATCAGCCGAGACACAAGTATTCGAGGCAATTTTGGAGGGAGCTGATCCCGAGACAGCTTACAAACCTTTAATTCCCGTTCCGTGGCAGAGTCCACGACAGCGGACAATAGATTACGTGAGCGACCATGCCGACATGCAGTTTACAGGAGAAAGGGATGGAAGCCCGCACATCTCTACAGATGCAAGCACTTCGTATAACATGCCACAAGTTGCCAACCAAGGTCAAAGCAGACGGCGTGCCTCAAGCCGCAGAGTCTCCCCCAGCAGAATGGAAGACACGGTGCTGAATAGAGACGCCGAATAGAGAAAGTCAGAGGCAAATCCCCTCTCGGTTCCTTGAGACCCCCAACAGAGCCCCTAGCCAAGGCAACCCTGGCACAGGTCCCAGCACCTACGACCTCGCCAAATACCTTGCACGCACCCAGCTGGTGACTTCGGGGTTAATCAAGTTTGATGACAGGCCAGAGAATTATCGGGCTTGGAAGTCCTGCTTCCACGATGCCATATCGGGCTTAGACCTGTCGGCAGGAGAAGAGCTCGGCCTCCTTATCAAATGGCTCGGCCCAGAGTCCGCCGGACAGGCCTGCAGGATAAAAGCGGCCAATGTGGGGCAGCTGCCAGAGGGGTTGAAGAAGGCTTGGGTGAGGCTGGAAGAAAGCTACGGCTCGCCCGAAGCCACTGAAAGGGCTCTCTTTGACAGGTTGACGAACTTTCCGAGGTTGACGAGTAAGGAACCCCAGAAGCTTCGCGACCTTGGAGATCTGCTGTCGGAACTCGAAGCCGCAAAGCAGGACGGCTACCTACCCGGTCTATTGTACGTAGACACTTCCAGAGGGGTAAGTTCCATCATTGAGAAGCTTCCATTTAACCTGCAGGAGAAGTGGATAACGTTTGGATCAAAGTTCAAGCTAAAGCACAACGTGGCGTTCCCACCATTCTCTGCGTTCGTTAAATTCATCCGTAAAGAAGCCAAAGCCAGGAACGACCCCAGCTTCAACTTCTTCTCCTCCCAACCAGCACTTGCCAGAAGAGACAAGTTCGACAGACATGAAAAGACACCAATATCTGTCCACAAAATGCAAGTGTCCTCAACTGAGCACACAAAGATTCAGAAGAAACCTGAGGATATGAGCAAACAATGCCCTATCCACAACAAGCCCCATCCTTTAAAGAAGTGCAGAGGCTTCAGGGAGATGTCCCTGGAAGATCGGAAACAATATCTTAAAGAGAACTCTATGGCCTAGAAATTGAGTTGACACCGCGCCAGGGCTTTAGCGCCGGAAATTTAGCGCCGGCGCTAATTCCGTTGCGCGCGCCAAAAATTCAGTAGCGCCGCGCCCAGACGGCTGCCGGCGCTACTGGCGGGCGTGAGTGCCTCCCAATGGGCGCTGAGTGCCGCATTGCGGCGCTAATCCGGTGCTGCGGCACCCGATGCGGTGCGGCAGGCTGGGGAAGTGCAGGCCTCCTCCTCCCGTTAAGGAGGCGCTGCCTTCACCCGATCGCTGGCCGTTTGATTTTTTCAAAAATGAGCCCGGCACCTCGGACAAGTGCCGGGCTTGCAGGCCAGATGCATCTGTTCCGCGGGGGGGGGGGGTGGAGGAGTCCGGGGAGGGAGGTGCGGGCAGGCGGCCGGCGGGAAAGCGGCCGGCCGCCGCGCGACCTTAATGCGCCGGCGCTAACTTGTGTAAGACTCGGTTGCCAGAGTCTTAGTTGCGGCTGCCACGGGCGAGGCGGCCGCAACTGAATTTCGGCGCTGGGGCCCGTCGGCATGGCAATCGGGACGCTGCTCACACCGATGACGTCATCGGTGCCGGTGCAGCGCTACCGGTGCAACGCCGCTTTAGGGCCCCAGGGAATTTTCCAACTGGCCATAACTCTGGCGCTAGTCCCTCTAGCGCCGCAAAAGCGGCGCTAAGGCTAGTGAATTTCTAGGCCTATATGTTTCAGGTGCTGCTCGTCCACGAGCCATCTCGCCAAGAACTGCAAGGTGGATGCAAAATGCACTGAATGTGAAAGTGATCGGCACGTTTCAGCACTACACCCAGGCCCAGCTCCTTGGAAGTCAGAAACGCTTCCTCCCGCATTCAGAGCACGGCGGGGAGAGAGAGGGAGCTGCTGGTCCAGAGATTACATCCAGGTGCACCGAGGTGTGTGGAGAAGGAGTGAGCGCAAGAGCATGCTCCAAGATATGTCTCGTTAATGTGTACCCTGCAGGATGTCGCCAGGAATCTGAAAAGATGTATGCCATACTAGATGAACAAAGCAATCGTTCTCTAGCAAGATCCGAGTTCTTCAACATCTTCAAGATCAAAGGAAGTCCGTCGCCTTACACGCTGAAGACGTGTGCTGGACTTTCAGAGACAGCCGGCAGGAGGGCCTGCGGTTACGTTGTTGAGTCAGTCGGCGGGAAGATTAGTCTCCCCCTTCCTACACTCATCGAATGTAATCAAGTCCCCGTCAACCGTTCTGAGATTCCCACTCCGAATGCAGCTCGTCATCACCGTCATCTGAGACGCATTGCAGACGAGATCCCACCTCTTGACCCAGATGCAAGCATACTTCTGTTGTTGGGAAGAGACATCCTGAGGGTACATAAGATAAGGGAGCAGATCAACGGTCCACATGACGCCCCTTTCGCCCAAAGGCTAGACCTCGGCTGGGTCGTTGTTGGAGATGTGTGCCTCGAGGGCGCTCACAAGCCATCTCAGGTGAGCACACTCAAGACTTCCATCTTGGAGAATGGTCGTCCAAGCTACCTTACCCCATGAAATAGACAGATCCACGTGGTGTTTGACTCCAGTGCACCATATCAGGGAGTCTCTCTCAATGACGTACTCCTCACAGGGCCCGATCTTAACAACAGCCTCTTGGGAGTGCTCATGAGATTCAGGGAAGAGCCCGTCGCCATCACTGCCGATATCCAGCACATGTTTCATTGCTTCGTGGGGAGAGAAGACCACAGAGACTTCCTCCGCTTCCTGTGGTATCGGGACAATGACCCTAATAGAGACATTGTGGACTACAGAATGCGTGTCCATGTCTTTGGGAATAGCCCATCCCCTGCTGTCGCCATATACGGACTAAGGAGGGCTGCCAAGGAAGAAGACGATGACTTTGGCAGTGATGTGAGAGGGTTCATCGAACGAGAGTTCTACGTCGATGACGCACTGAAGTCATTCCCGACCGAAGCAGAGGCCATCAGTACCCTCGGACGAGCCCAGGAACTACTTGCACTATCCAACCTCAGGCTGCATAAGATAGCCTCTAACAGACCCCCCTGAAGATCGTGCTAAGGACGTCAAAGACCTAGACCTCTTCACTGATGACCTCCCCCTACAGCGTAGCCTAGGGGTGTCATGGAACATAGCAACAGACACGTTCACGTTCCAAGTCCTAGACGCCAAGAAACCCTTCACACGTAGAGGAGTGCTCTCTACAGTCAACAGCCTATACGACCCTCTCGGCTTCTTAGCCCCTGTCACCATACAAGGCAGGCTGCTCCTCAGGGAACTCTCCACACGCGCTGAAGAGTGGGATTCACCTCTCCCTGAAGAGATGGAAGCAGAGTGGGACAGATGGAGAGACTCACTCCAAGACTTACAGGAGATCCGAATACCTCGCTGCTATTCATCTTTCTCTCCCTTAAATGCCCAATTCAAAGAGCTTTGTGTCTTTGCAGACGCATCCGCTAAGGCCATTGCAAGTGTGGCTTATCTGAAGGTCACCACTCAAGATGGACAAAGCAAAATCGGCTTCGTCTTTGATAGAGGCAAGTTGGCACCCCAGCCAGACCTCACCATACCCAGATTGGAACTGTGCGTAGCAGAACGCAACCTACCCCCTCACAGCAGTCTACGGAAGCTGCATCCTATCATCGACACCAACGGACCGCCTCTGAGGTGGTTCTTCTTTTGTCGCCAGAGGACTCCAGTGACAAGTAGAGTTCGGACTATGTGGAGTCGTTAATGACCCCAGACGGGGAGTGTTCTGGACCGATGGACATTATGTGACATTCTGGACATTTTTACATGCAATAGCACCCTCTGGTGGCGGTTATTGTGTTAACAGTTTGTAAGCTGGAAAGGTCATCTGTTCCTTTCTTCCTGTGTGAGGTCATTTGACATTTGTTCCTTTCTTCCTGTGAGAGGTCATTTGACCTTCCTACCTTTCTTCCTGTTGACCCCAGGAAGCAGTTTTGCCAGGAAGAACCTGACTTGAGTAATGGAGAATTTGCTATGAGAGGTTCCATTGCAATCCAGTGTAATCTGACTTCATATGTTAGGCCAAGCGCAATATCTGTGAGTATCTTTAGTTCTTAGCATAATAGCAATGTTGTCAGAGTAATATTTTGATAATACTATGTTTATAAAAGTTAATATTTAATAGTTACAGAAGTTAGTTCAAATGTTAGTTAGTTATACAATTAGTCTATTCTACTGTTGTAAATATGTTTATATCTTGTGTAATATCGAATGTGTAGTACTCAGTTTATGTACAAAACATACTTTGTCTTTGTTTACAGTTTCACAAATTTGTTCAAGTAAAAGCTTCAAAACAGCAACCGCTTCAGGAAGAATTATTTTGAATGAGTGTTTAACTTGCTGGATAGCTAGATAGGAGCACGTCTAGCGCGGCCAGTACACGGGGGGTGGGGGGGTGGGGTTTAAGATGCTGTAGCCAGATCATTGTTTGTGTCCAGTAGCTTTTTGCCTGCAGCATTGATGGACTGACTGCCCCACGTGGGGTGTTTTGCATTGAAATCTTAGAATCCTACAACACAGACGGAGGCCATTCACCCCGTGTCTATGCTGGTTCTTTGAAAGGGCAATCCAATTCATTCCTTTCCCCTGCTCTTTCCACATAGCACTACAATTTCTTTTCCTTTTCAAGTATTTATCCAATTCCCTTTCGATTGTTTCTATTGAATCTGCTTCCACCACGCTTTCAGGCAGTGCATTCACGGCCCTCAGGATCTGCATGGTGTTCCCAAATGAGAGAGTTCTCCTGAATAGGTCCCATGGTGGAGAAGTCCCTGTTGGGCGGTGAACAGCATCCACACTTTGTGGAGCTGCTCGTTCCAGGTAAACTATGATTGCTACACACTCCAGTTCACAGAGGTAAGGCTGAATCTTCTCAGTTTTCAAGCTTCGGGGGAGATGGATGAGAGTGAAGATAGCGGGAAGAGGGAGAGGACTTGAATAATTTGTGTTTGGGACTTGGAATTTTTTGTGTACAAGTGTCTTGCTTTTTGTGTTGGGGGTCTGGCTTCTTGTGTGTATGGGAGTTGATTTTGATGTATGGGGTCTTGCAGTTTTTGTGTATTGAGGTTTGAGTTTTTCTGTACGAGGCATTTCAATTTTCTGTGGACCAGGGCTCTCATTTCTCCAAAACCACGCAGCCCAATCACTGGTTTGATCTGAGCATCTCGACCCCAGGTCCAAAAGGTGAGTCATCTCCTAATGGGTAATGGCACGGTCCCGTGTAATGTTGAGAAGGTCCCAGAAAGCCACTGATCTGATTCCCAATGTGTACTGGGTTAGTTGATCTTAGCTGTTTCAGCTGTGGGAATTGATCTTAATACGCCTGGGTAAGGGAGAGAAACATCAGCTGGGACTCATGTTCCTGCTCAGTATCCTTTGACTCCTGGAAAATGCACATCAAATCAAATCAAAATCAAATCAAATCAACTTTTATTGTCATTGTTAGTGCACAAGTGCAGTACAACGAAATGTAGGCTTGCGGCTCCCGAGAGTGTACATTTAGATTAAGACATTTAAACATTCAACATACATTTGGCTTGTAATACATTAACATAAACATAACCATAATAAAGTGCATTGGCAGATGTGCAGGCTTTAGAGTTTATTTGTGGAGTTCAGTAGGATGACAGCCCTGGGAAAGAAGCTGTTCCTAAATCTGGTCGTACGGGTGCGAATGCATCTGTAGCGTCTCCCAGATGGCAGGAGGGCGAACAGACTGTGGCTGGGGTGGGTAGGGTCTTTGATGATGGACCGTGACCTCCGTAAACAGCGTTTCTGGTATATGTGCTCTATGGTCGGTAGCCGGGTGCCGGTAATGCGTTGGGCAGTTTTGACTACCCGCTGCAGGGCTTTCCGGTCATAGTAGCTACAGCTGCCATACCATACTGTGATACAGTTTGTCAGGATGCTCTCTATTGTGCAGCGGTAAAGGTTAGAGAGGATCAGGGGTGACAGGTTACATCCCTTCAGCCTCCTTAGGAAATATAGGCGCTGCTGGGCCTTCTTCACCAGAGAGGAGGTATTGAGGGACCAGGAGAGGTCTCCCGTGATGTGGACTCCGAGGAACTTAAAGCTGTCCACCCTTTCCACCACAGCCCCATTGATGTGGATGGGGGTGTGACTTCCGCCTTTAGACTTCCTGAAGTCCACAATGATTTCTTTGGTTTTCTTGATGTTAAGGGCCAGGTTGTTATCGGCGCACCACTTCACGAGATGCTGGACCTCCTCCCTGTAGGCTGACTCATCGTTGTTGGTGATCTGGCCTACTACCGTGGTATCATCCGCAAACTTGATGATGGTGTTGGAACCATGAACAGCCACGCAGTCGTGGGTGAAGAGGGAGTAGAGGAGGGGGCTCAGCACACATCCTTGTGGGGCCCCCGTGTTCAGGGTCAGGGGGGGAGGTGTGGTTACCTAATTTGACAGACTGGGGTCTGTTTGTTAGGAAGTCCAGGGTCCAGTTGCAGAGGGAAGTGTTCAGGCCAAGAGTTTGGAGTTTGGTGGCCAGCTTGTTGGGGACGATAGTGTTGAATGCTGAGCTGTAGTCTATGAACAGCATTCTGACGTAGGTCTCCTTACCATCTAAGTGATTCAGTGCCGAGTGTAGAGCAGTTGTGATTGCATCCTCCGTTGATCTGTTTGCACGATAGGCAAACTGGTGTTGGTCAAGAGAGGTGGGAACACTGGCTTTGATGTGAGCCAGGACCAGTCTCTCGAAACACTTCATTATGATGGGTGTGAGTGCGACAGGTCGATAGTCATTCAGGCACGTCACAGCCGTTTGTTTTGGCACAGGAATAATGGTAGCGGTCTTGAAGCATCTAGGGACTACTGCCTGGGCCAATGACAGATTGAAGATGGCGGTGAAGACATCAGCCAGCTGATCAGCACATTCCTTGAGTACCCGTCCAGGGATGCTATCCGGTCCAGCAGCCTTTCGTGTGTTCACTCCGCGTAGAACACCCCTTACGTCGGAGGTCGACAGAGTGAGCACCTGGTCTTCCGGGGGTGGCAAGGCTTTGGTAGCCGGCTCCCTGTTGTCCCTGTCGAAGCGAGCGTAGAAGTTGTTAAGCTCCTCCGGAAGGGAGACATCGCTAACCGGGGGGCTGGTGTTTTTGCCCTTGTAGTCAGTGATGGACTGGATGCCTTGCCACATGCGCCAGGGGTCCGAGTTGTTGTGGAAATGATCCTCTATCCGCAGTGTCTGTTTCCTTTTGGCAGTCCTGATACCCTTTTTTTTTTGGGTGAATGTTGGGTGAATGTTGGGTGAATGTTGGGTGAAAAGAGATTGGGCTTGGCTGAAATTCCCCTATAATCAATAGCTTGCCAATAAAAAAAAGAAAGACTTGCATTTATATTGCATCTTTCATGACCTCGGGACATCCAAAGGCACTTTACAGTCAATGAAGTAATTTTGAAGTGTAGTCACTGTTGTAATCTAGGATGTTGTAATATTTGGGAGAAACTTGGGGGAAAAAAGAGATTCACTTCAGAGGATGTGCCTCTGTTCCAGGGTTTTAAGAACACCAATTCACTATCAAAATCCCTTTTAAAATAAAATATACTTTAAAAAAAAATCAAGGTCAGGTGGGCAGAAAAGTGGCAAATTGAATTCAATCTGGAGAAGTGTGAGGTAATACATTTGGGGAGGGCTAACAAGGCAAGGGAATACACAATAAATGGTAGGATACTGAGAAGTGTAGAGGAACAGAGGGACCTTGAAGTGCATGTCCACAAATCCCTGAAGGTAGCAGGACAGGTAGACAAGGTGGTTAAGAAGGCATATGGGATACTTTCCTTTATTAGCCGAGGCATAGAATATAAGAGCAGGGAAGTTATGCTTGAACTGTATAAAACACTAGTTAGGCCACAGCTAGAGTACTGGGTACAGTTCTGGTCACCACATTACAGGAAAGATGTGATTGCACTAGAGAGGGTATAGGGGAGATTTACGAGGATGTTGCTAGGACTGGAGAATTTTAGCTATGAGTAAAGATTGGATAGGCTTGGGTTGTTTTCTTCGGAACAGAGGAGACTGAGGGAGACTTAATTGAGGTGTATAAAATTATGAGGGGCCTAGATAGAGTGGATACGAAGGACCTATTTCCCTTAGCAGAGAGGTCAATAACCAGGGGGCATAGATTTAAAGTAATTGGTAGGATTAAAGGGGAGTTGAGGAGAAGTTTTTTCACCCAGAGGGTGGTGAGGATCTGGAATTGCCTGAAAGAGTGGTAGAGGCAGAAACCCTCACCGCATTTAAAAAGTACTTGGATGTGCACTTGAAGTGCTGTGACCTACAGGGCTACGGACCAAGAGCTGGAAAGTGGGATTAGGCTGGATAGCTCTTTTTCGGCCGGCATAGACACAATGGGCCAAATGGCCTCCTCTGTGCCGTAAATTTCTATGATTCTTTGATTTTAATAAAACAGCAACAATTACTGATTACAAAGAGCTAATCACTATAGCTAAACAAATCAAAACAAGAAACAGCAGGGTCGAGTTTTAAGGCGAAAAAGTGCAACAAAGCCTTAACATTCAAAGTGAAGCCAGGTGAGATCATTACCCCCAGTTCCCTCACCGTTTCTCTGTGGTAATTCCATTCCATTCATTGTTTACTAATGAATAAAGCTCAGATTTATTTTAATTAATCGGGTTCAGTGGAGAGTGAATGAGGATCCGACATACAACACTCCCACCCCATCATAATCTTTTCACACAATCTCATTGAAACTTATAAAATTCTGACAGGACTGGACAGACTAGATGCAGGAAGGATGTTCCTGATGGTCGGGGAGTCCAGAACCAGTGGCCACAGTCTAAGGATAAGGGGTAAGCCATTTAGGACAGAAATGAGGAGGAATTTCTTCACCCAGAGTGTGGTGAACCTGTGGAATTCTCTACCACAGAAGGCAGTAGAGGCCAATTCATTAAATATATTCAAGAAGGAGTTGGATATATTTCTTAAGGCTAAAGGGATCAAGGGGTATGGGGAGAAAGCGGGGACAGGGTACTGAATTTGGATGATCAGCCATGATCGCATTGAATGGCGGAGCAGGCTCGAGGGGCCGAATGGCCTACTCCTGCTCCTATCTTCTATGTTTCTATGTTTCACACCCCAAAACTTTCTGAAACATAAATAGCTGGGAGTATTTGAGAATTAAAACACAATTATAAGGCTGTAGGGTTTTGTCACAGAGTATTCCGCACAGATTCTGTCTCCGTGGACGTTACTGTATACTGTCATTGTTTGTCCAAGTATGAAAGAAACTGACAAAGACAGGGAAAGGCAAAATAATTTCACAATTCTGTTCACCCACTGAATCCCCCAAAGTACAGGCCCGGTAACCTAACATTCAGGACAAATGCTGACAAAAGTGGTCAAGCACACGTACTGTGCAACCCAAACTGTACCAAGAGCTGGTGAAAGGTAGCAGGAGAACTGTACTATACGTCTTGCTAAATATCATTGTAGTAGTTGTTGTTGCAATGACTTTCTTTTGACCGGTCAAAAAAGGGATGGGCCTTGGGTATTTTTTAGTGGTGAAAATTAACAGTGATTCGATTGCAACTTTGTACAAAATTGTTTAAAATGCAGCATTCGAAAACTGGAGTTTTACTGTATGGCTGTAAGCTGATCAAAATTACTTTAAAATATAAAATATAAGGAACAGAGCAACAGATCAGAGATACAACAGCTGCGTCTTACGGGAAAGGCCAGTGAGTCCAGCGCAGCAGCGCAGTCTTGATGTCCAGAGAAATCCAGGAATTTGGAATCCAAAATTTGAGCAAAGATCCAGTGCTCACTGTAAAAAACAAAGAGCAGGCATGGTTTGAGGATCGGCAGTGGGCATTTGGCCCAGGTAACTTTAAACTAGCAGTTAACTTGTAGTTAGGGTTAAAATGCACCCACTATTAGAGGCAAGGGAACTTAGACAGTAAAGAGAGGAGACATGGGGAGCTGGGGCAAAGGATGGCAGCGCACACAAAAAAAATTACAGGGAACATCGCCCCCATCCACCATCCTAAACATTCACTCCCTCCACCACCGGCGCACCGTGGCTGCAGTGTGTACCATCTACAAGATGCACTGCAGCAACTCGCCAAGGCTTCTTCGGCAGCACCTCCAAACCCCGCGACCTCTTCCGCCTAGAAGGACGAGGGCAGCAGGCGCATGGAAACACCACCACCTCCAAGTTCCCCTCCGAGTCACACACCATCCTGACTTGGAAGTATATCGCCACCGTTCCTTCATCATCGCTGGGTCAAAATCCTGGAATTCCCTCCCTAACAGCACTGTGGGTGTACCTTCACCACACGGGCTGCAGCGGTTCAAGAAAGCGGCTCACCACCACCTTCTCAAGGGCAATTAGGGATGGGCAATAAATGCTGGCCTTGCCAGCGACACCCACATAAAAAAAAACTTCCCTTTCTCTCCGTTTTCCCATCTTTATTATATCTCGTCTGATGACTCCGATTTCCACACCACAGTTTCTGAAATACCCTTTATGCCGTGTCAAGCCTTTTCCTCATCTGTGTTAATGAGGCTTTGACAGTCTTCACCCATTTCCTGTGCCTCCACTCTCATCCCCACTTCTTCATATCACAATAATGAATGCATCCCTCTTCTCATCTTACATCCCATTAGATTCTCCACTGCCATTGCCACCATCTGTGGTGTCAGCTATGGCTCAGTGGTAGTGTGGGGGCCTACGGTCTCCCGCGTAAAGAAATAGGCAACACAGCGAGCTACAAGAAATAGGTCTTTACTCCAACTCTCACAATACAGTACTGAATTCGTGAAGCCCGCGAACCTGTGATGACTCACGGATTGGTCACCTGCTGGAACCTGATTGGTTTTTGTAGTGTATGTAACGTTCCAACTTTAAGAGAACTATTTTAAGGGTTGCACTACTTTATCTTGGCTACTGTATACTGTAATACCGGTGGTGACCACACCGGTATATAAGTGCTGTGTAAGGATTTATTGGGCAGATTCGCCCTGACCTTCGAATAGTAAAGTCCTGTTAAAGTTACTCTTGTAGTCTGTGTATTAATTCACCATATAACCCACAGACTTTACAGTGGCGACGAGTTCGATCTTACCCTGCGGCAGCGATACATCCGAAGCAGTTAACGAGCGTCGAGAGGAGGCACCCGCCCTCGTCATTCTGCTGAGAGAAGACTCGAGTCTGCAGAGCAAGGAAGAAGGAAGAATTCAGACACGACGCCTTCCATCAGCAACAGGCAGTGATCGTCCCTTCTGCCACGGTGGTGAGTGAGCCGATCAGCCACGAGAAGCAAGTCGGCCACGTTGACTGAGTAGGGGGAAAATAAAAAAAAAAAGGAACGGAGGAAGGGCGGTGAACTCGACCACGGTCGGGGGGGAAAGGAGCCGGACAGAAGTCGGGCCCAGAGGCGCTGAGACTGGGGCAGCGTGGGGCACGGAAGCCGCGGTGCAAGCGGGAACGCAGCCGGTGTGAGAGACCGGGCTACCAGCGGGAACGCAGCCGGTGTGAGAGACCGGGCTACAAGCGGGCTGGGAGATGCAACAGCGTCGTGAGACAGCTCGACCGCGACCGGCGAAAGGCCGGGCAGCTACCGAGGCCGCGAGGCGCTGCGACCGGGATCATAAGGCGCGGGAAGAAATTAAAATAAGAAACCGCGGAGAACTCAGCCGCAGCCGGGGGAGGAAAGGACCGGACTGCGAGAGGGCTGGGAGGCGCGATTGGAAGCCGCTGAGGGAGAGACAGAGCCCAAGCGAGCGGCAGAGACAGAGCCGAGCGAGGGAGACCGAGGAGATTCAGCCAGCGGCTGGAACTGTTCGCCGTCAACGGGTTGTCCCCAGCGCCGGTTGCCCTGCCGAGAAAAGGGAACAAAGAACGCACTGAAGCCGGCGCGCAGGCTGCGAACCCCGAAAGCCAGCGGTCGTCGCCCGAGGTAAAAGCTTACCCCTCCCGCCAGTAGGCGGAGAAGAAGACAGGAGCGGGAAACCGCCATTTTGAAAGTGGGCGGGGAAGAAGACAAGCGCGGGAAACCGCCATTTTTGGAAAAAAAAAAGTTAAAGAAAAATTTCGTTGTTGTTTCTCAGGAAGATTGTGAAGATGCCTAAGCGTGGCAACATCAACGAATTCGATTCTGATGTGGAAGATTGGACCACGTATGTAGAACGCATCGAGATATATTGTAAGGTCAATAAGATAGCAAATTATGATAAAGCTCTAACCTTACTAAACTCAATGGGTGCGAAGACATACGGGTTATTGAAGCATCTTCTATCACCAGCTAAACCGGCGGATCAGTCTTTCGCTAATATTGTTGCTGTCCTGAAGGATCATGTGAACCCCACACCGCTGATGTTAGCGGAACGAGCTAAATTTTACGGGAGAACGCAACTAAAGGAGGAAAGCAACGCGGAGTACCTGGTTGAACTGCATAGGCTAGCAAAATACTGTCAGTTTGGGGTAAATCTGACAGAGGCACTGAGAGACAAGTTCGTGTGCGGGATGTCGAAGGAAGGAACACAAAAGCGACTGCTCGAAGAGAACGATCTTACACTTGATAAGGCTGTCCTTATTGCAGCATCGCACGAAGCCGCAGCGAGAGGCACGGCGGAAATGCAGCTGAAGACAGCGGTACTCAGTGTGGATCAAATGACTTCGGGTACAACGAAATGTTACCGTTGTGGGAAGACAACACACGACCAGAACCAATGCTGGTTTAAAAACCAGGAATGTAGAAAATGTGGCAAACTTGGTCACATAGCTAAAGTATGCCGGTCAGGAAAGAAGACCAGCAACAATAAGTCACCGCAGAAGAAGTACAGAAAGGTACATAAGGTGACTGTGAAGAGTCCAGATGGACTGAATTCGGATTCAGACCCCAACAGCAAGGAACTGGGTAGTCTGAGGACTCACAATGTGAGTAAAGAAGCTGACCGACAAACTATCTGGGTCACACCACAGATTGCAAAAGTCCAAGTGAAGATGGAAGTGGACACCGGATCGGCGTTGACGGTCATGAATAAACAAGATTACAAAAAGTTATTCAAACATATTCCCCTACGGGATACGGAGATAGTATTGCAGACATACACGGGGCATAAAGTATACCCCATCGGAAAGATAAAAGTCAAGGTGAGACACAAGGGCAAAGATCACCAAGGAATGGACTTATATGTACTACCCGAGGGAGGTCCACCACTTCTGGGACGGGAGTGGATCAGGAAAATAAAGATAGACTGGCACTCACTAAACACAATGACGGTAGATTTCGGAAAGAAAGATGTCAAACCTGAACGGTTGTCCAGAATATTGGACGAGGCTAAAGAGGTATTCCAGCAGGGACTGGGAACACTGAGAGGAATTAAGGCAAAAATCAAGATTGCAGAACATGCAAGCCCAAAATTTTTCAAAGCCCGATCGGTACCTTACGCGATACGACCTGCTGTGGAGGCAGAACTGGAAGAGCTTGAACGTGCAGGGGTACTGTCGAAGGTGGACTGGAGTGAGTGGGCCACGCCCATTGTTCCCGTCATGAAGTCTTCATCAAGTAACAAGCCAGGGGGACCGGGGAAGGTCCGCATCTGCGGAGACTTCAAGATCACGGTTAATCCGGTGCTTCACACGGTACAATACCCGCTTCCGCAGATTGAGGATATCTTTGCTTCATTGTCTGGCGGGAAACACTTCACCAAGATAGACCTGGCACAAGCATATTTACAGATGGAGGTCGAGGAAGAGTCACGCCAGTATCTCACAATCAACACGCACAGAGGCTTGTATCGATATAATAGACTGTTTTTTGGAGTAGCTTCGGCTCCAGCAATTTGGCAGAGGGCCATGGAGCAGGTCTTACAGGGTATTCCAAGCACTCAGTGTTACTTGGACGATATCCTGATTACGGGAGAAGACGAGGAGGAACACCTCACAAATTTGAAACTGGTGCTCACCAGGTTGAAGGAATATGGCCTTCGAGTTAATCGCCAGAAGTGTGAGTTCTTCCAGAAACGGATCTCATACTGCGGTCATGTCATTGACCAAGAGGGGCTGCACAAGTCACCTGACAAGATCGAAGCGGTCGTGAAGGCCCCCGCTCCGGAAAATGTATCACAGTTGAGGTCGTTTCTGGAGTTGATTAATTATTACCATAAGTTTCTGCCAAATCTATCCACAGTGCTGCATCCGCTGAATGCTCTGTTGCGGAAAGAAGTACCATGGAAGTGGAGCGAGGACTGTAAGAAGGCCTTTCGCAGAAGCAAGGCGTTGATTACCTCTGAGGAAGTGTTGGCTCACTTCAACCCAACGCTACCTCTTCGTCTAGCTTGTGATGCTTCCCCTTATGGTATTGGAGCTGTACTCTCACACAAGTTACCAAATGGCTCGGAAAGGCCAGTCGCATTTGCGTCCCGATCATTGACCTCCGCTGAGCGAAATTATGCTCAGATAGATAGGGAGGCTCTCAGCCTTGTGTGGGGAGTAAAGAAATTCAATCATTACCTGCAGGGCAAGAAGTTTACATTGCTGACAGACCACCAGCCATTGGTGTCCATATTCAACCCTAACAAGGCCGTTTCCACTATGACAGCACAAAGGCTACAGAGGTGGTCCGTTCTACTAGGGGCACACCAATATGACATCGAATACAAAAGGTCCAAACAGCATGGAAATGCTGATGGGTTATCGCGCCTACCGTTGCCAGTGGAAGAAGAGGCGACTACAGTGGACCCAGTGGAGATGTTCCACTTAACCATAATGGAATGTCTACCAGTAACAAATTCCATGATCGAAAAGGAAACAAGAAATGACCCAACTCTCTCACGAGTCTACGATTTAACGGTGGAGGGATGGCCAGTACATGGCGAACCAATGCTGCCAGCATTTTCGCACAGAAGAGAACAGCTGTCAGTGTGCCGAGGAACCTTGATGTGTGGATCTAGAGTGGTGATTCCACCCAAACTCCAGCAGAAAGTACTAAAGGAGCTTCATGAGGGGCATCTGGGTGGAGTGAAAATGAAGAACCTAGCCAGAGCGTTTGTGTGGTGGCCAGGTATTGATGGAGACATCGAAGAAATAACCAAGAGCTGTCTAGGATGCCAGAAGGTCCAAAACGCGCCACCACAAGCTCCTCTGCATCCATGGGAGTGGCCCTCATCTCCATGGCAAAGGGTACATATCGACTTTGCTGGTCCATTTATGGACTCAATGTTTTTAATCGCGGTGGATGCACACTCCAAGTGGCCGGAGGTAATAAAAATGTCCTCCACCACCACGGAAAAAACCATCACAGTATTAAGGACCATATTTGCCAGGAATGGGCTGCCGGAACAGATCTGTTCTGATAATGGACCGCAATTTGTGTCCGAAGATTTCAGGAAGTTCTTAAAAAGCAATGGGGTCAAGCATTATACGTCCGCCCCATACCATCCCGCCACCAATGGATTAGCTGAAAGGTTTGTCCAGACCTTCAAGAAGGCCATAAAGGCCATGGGTAATGAAGACATAAATCTACAACATAAGGTAGATAACTTCTTGTTGGCATACAGGAATGCGACACATGCGGTCACAAACCAAACTCCCGCCATGTTTTTCAATAGAAGAATAAGATGCCGGCTGGATTTGATTAAGCCAAACGTCAGACGGGACGTAGAGAACCGGCAATTTCAAGGCATGAATGAAAGGCCAACTAGATCCTTTCAGATAGGTCAACAAGTTTTGGCCCGGGACTACCGTACCGAGAAATGGCAGCCGGGAACTATTGGAAAAAGGCTAGGACCGTTGATGTATACCGTGGACATTGGTGAAAGCATAATAAGGCGCCATGTTGACCAGATCATAGAATCATCCACAAAGGCCCAACCTACTCCACAACTCTATACGTCTAATGTTGAAGCAGAGATACCCAGAGCATCTACCTCCGATCCGGTAATACTGGAATCCGATGAACCTGAAACGGTCCTTCAAGCCGAATCGACCTTGCCAGAAGAACCTACTACGCCACCGAAATCGACTACACCACCGAGGCGTTATCCGGACAGAGTCCGGAAGCCTCCAGAGAGACTGAATCTGTGAACTGTTTCACATAAAGTTGTATATATGTTAAGATGTTATATTAATGGGAATATGTATATATTGTTAACCTAAAAAGGGAGGATTGTAGTGTATGTAACGTTCCACCTTTAAGAGAACTATTTTAAGGGTTGCACGACTTTATCTTGGCTACTGTATACTGTAATACCGGTGGTGACCACACCGGTATATAAGTGCTGTGTAAGGATTTATTGGGCAGATTCGCCCTGACCTTCGAATAGTAAAGTCCTGTTAAAGTTACTCTTGTAGTCTGTGTATTAATTCACCATATAACCCACAGACTTTACAGTTTTCCTTCTATCAGCAGCAGGCAAGTCTGAACGTGCCTTATTCCTCTCAGCTTGCAACTGTCTTGCGGGGGGAGGGGAATACAGCAGTTAAAAGGGGATTATACAGGTTTATCTACATACACACAGTGTTTCCCCAATGTGGCAACGCCACATACGCCCCCCCAGAATCCTCGTTAACTGTAAAAGTCAGTCTCTGCGGAGGTTTGACCAAGCGGCCGTAGCGGCTGCAGTAGCCATCTGGCGTGTGAGGAGGGCTGTCTGGGAGGTCGGCCGGTTGGTTCGTCGGCTGGTCTGGGGGCTGGTCTGCCGGTGGGCTGGCTGGACGGGCTGCCGGCAAAGGTGGGGTGGCAGCCGGGAAGTAAGGTTCTGGCGTATCTTGGTCCTCTTGTGGGGCCACCGCCAACGCGGGAGGTCTGCCCCGCCGTGGGGGAAGAGCCGGCCGAAACGGGAAGCTGAGGTCCAGGAGCGCCGGTTTGAGGCGGTCTACTGAAATAAGGTCCGGCTTCCCGCCGACATCGATAAGAAAAGCTTTATCCCCCGTCTCCAATACTGGGAAGGGGCCGGTGTATGGTGCCTGCAGCGGGCCTCTGTGCGCATCCCGGCGCACGAAGACGAACTCCGCATGTCGTACGTCTCGAGGCACGTAGGACGGCTGCGGGCCGTGTTGCGAAGTGGGTGATGTAAGAAAAAGGAGGCTTACCATCAAGTAACTTTAAAGTAAGCTTTAAGTAACTTATAAACACACTATATACAAGAGAGGTCTTTACCATGCCTCTGGTAGAAGCCTCTTACAATACTGAACAGACCAGTATTTATACCAGTCCAACAGGAAGTGACACATGACAGGAAGTGAGGTATGTACACAGTTCATAGTTCATAGTTCACAGTTCACAGGAAGTGATGACATAACTTCCCGGAAGTTATTATTTTTATCACATTCTTCCCTCCTGCAGGTTTAGGAGGCTGTGGTCTACCTTTTGGTCCACAGCCGCCGAACGAGGAAGAGTCGCACCCGTTTGGATTCCCGTCGTAGAGGGTCGCTGGTCCGCTTACATGCGGTTGGCCATTGGCCAGAGTCCGTGTGGCCTGGATTGCCCTGTGAAGGGTCGGGGAGATCATGGCTTCGAGTACGAGCCCCAATAGGTTCAAAGTCAGACTGCCTCTGTTCAGAGGGAGGTGCAGAGCTGGTCTGTGGCAGACCAGTACTTTCATGCGTGGTACTGGGAGGGTCGCAACCTTGAGCACGGGGTTCTACCAGCACCAAGCTAGTTGGTGTCCGATCAGGATCCTGGAGAGGGGTACCCGATAGGTCCCAAGAGTTTCCTGGTGAAATGCCATCACCCGATGTCCCACTAGGTCCTGGTGGGCAGGGAGCCAGATCCCGTAATGATACGGTAGATTCTCGGCCGTCGGAATATCGTATGTTTGCATAGGTGGGGTTGGCATCGGTTAGTTCGACCTCGTCTACAAGAGGGTCATTTTTAGACGTCCGAACGTATCTTCGGAGTAATACAGGTCCAGGAGTAGTTAGCCATGACGGGAGTGATGTCCCATGAGATGAGCGACGCTGGAATCCAAAGAACCGCTCATGAGGTGTAGTATTTGTGGCTGTAGAAAGCAGGGACCGTATAGAGTGCAATGCATCCGGAAGCACTGTTTCCCATTGCTGGTCTGGTAGGCCCCGAGATCTTAAAGCGAGACGTACGGAATTCCAGATGATACCGTTATACCTCTCTACCTGCCCATTTCCGATGGGATGGTATGGTGTTGTTTTGCTTGTAGCAATTCCCCGTTCTGAGAGGTAGTCCTTGAGTTCCCTCGACATAAAGGATGGACCCTGATCTGAGTGAATATAAGCCGGCATGCCACAGAGAGAAAATACCTGCTCAAGGCAGCAGATTACGGTGGACGCCAGCATATTGGAGCAGGGGAAGGCAAACGGAAAACGTGAATATTCGTCGATCATGGCGAGCAAATATGTGTTCCGAGTTGAAGAGGGCACTGGGCCCTTAAAATCGATGCTAAGTCGTTGCATCGGTTGGGTTGCATGTATGAGTATACCATCTGAGGGGCGGAAGAACTGAGGTTTTAATTCCGCACAAAGCCGGCATTCTGAGCATATTTTCTTTACATCTCCAGTGGAAAAAGGGAGATTCCGTGATCGTACGAAATGTAGCATGCGCGTAACGCCAGGATGGCACAAACCATTGTGGACATCCATGAGGGTGGAGGATGACATAGTGGAGCAGAATGCCTGTGTGAGGGTGTCCGGGGCCACATTCTCCTTGCCAGGCCGATAGAGAATGGTATAACCAAAAGAGGCCAGTTCCATCCTCCAAAGTTGTATTTTATTATTCTTAATTTTGGTTCGTTTTCGATTATCGAGCATGAAGGCGACTGATCGTTGGTCCGTGATCAATGTAAAGTGCTGGCGAGCTAGAAAATGGTTCCACTTCCGTACTGCCTCTATGATGGCTGTGGCTTCTTTCTCAACCGGAGGATAATGTAGCTCGGCACCTTGTAAGGTCCTGGACATAAATGCTACAGGACGACCTTCCTGATTCAGAGCAGCCGAGATCGCCACCTCTGAGGCATCACATTCAACCACGAAAGGGAGATTCTCATCAATGGAGTGAAGAGCCGCTTTCTCCAACTGTTTTTTGAGAAGGTTAAAGGCTGCAACAGCCGCTGTTCCCAGTGGAAATGATCTAGCATGCAGCAAGGGTTGGATTTTGTCCGAAAAATGAGGAATCCATTTAGCGTAGTATGCAAACAGACCGAGAGCCCGACGTAAAGAAGCCGGATTCTTAGGTGACGGGAGCTCTTGGAGCGGGCGAAGTCTTTCTGGGTCTGGCTTAATGATACCATTGCCTACGCAGTAGCCAAGGATGTTGATGGTCGGTTGCGACTCAACAGATTTGGATTCATTCAGGGTCAAATTACGGCGATGGAGGGCATCCCGAAATTTTTGGAGGTTGGAGTCGTGTTCCTGTTGATCGTGACCTGCAATGGTAATGTTATCAAGATCGGGAAAAGTGTCCCTTAGGTTTTCCTGCTTAACCAGGCCATCCATTGCCCGTTGAAAGACAGCCACTCCATTAGTAACCCCGAATGGGAGGCGACGAAATTGGTACAGCCGTCCATTAGCCTCAAAGGCTGTGTACTGCTTATCTGAGACCTTCAAGGGTAACTGATGATAGGCACTTTTTAAATCGTAAGTTGAGAACACTTTGTATTCGGCCAGTTTATTAACCATATCATCAATGCGTGGCAATGGGTAGGCATCCAAGTCGGTATATTGATTGATGGTTTGCGAATAATCGATGCATAGTCGCTGTTTGTGAGGTTTTAGAGGGTTCTTGACAATGACGACTTGAGCCCGCCAGGGCGACGAACATGGTTCAATGATATCCTCTGCTAGAAGTCGAGAGATTTCAGCCGCAATAAAAGATTGGTCTTCCTGATTAAAGCGCCGCGATTTCGTTATTATCGGTTGGCATTGAGGTGAAATACTGGCAAATAGTGAGGGTTCATCAAGTGAAGCTGCTGATAATGCACAAAATGGTAATTTAGACGGTATATTAGAAATAGTAAGTCCGGGTTTGGATCCACCAAACTCAATGGTGAGTTTCTTATGCTGTTTTTGGAAGTCCAGTCCTAAGAGGAGATCACTACATAAGTCCTTGAGCACCGAAAGTCGGGTGGAGGGATACATACGACCATGAAGTGTCATATCAACAACACAAAAGCCGGAGATTCTGGTATTAAGTGATGACTGGGCCATCGCAATTGCCTGGTCCGATGGGAAGACATGTAGTTTCAATTTCGCAACAATCTGTTCCTTAATGAAACTATCAGTACTTCCTGAGTCAATTAAGGCATCTAAGGTATGCCCTTTAATTGAAATTTTTGTGGCAGCATGAGACAGGTTCTGTGGGCAAGCAGCTGTAATTGGTGTCGTTGCACAGAGAGTGGCTAAAACTCTCGGTGTGCTTCTTCGGGAGAGAGCTCGAGAGGAAGCTTGATAGGTCCTAGCTGGAGCATCTTGATAGGCCCTAATTGGGGCAGTTCGGTAGGCCTTAGCTGGATTGGCCCTCGTAGAGGCCCTTGATAGGCAAACTTTAGCAAAGTGTCCTTTTTTCCCGCAATAACTGCAGATTGCATTGCGAGCAGGGCAGGTTTTCCTAGGGTGAAAAGCATCTCCACAAAAGAAGCATTCCTTCCTAGATTGCCAAGAGGCTGCTAAAGTGGGGTCGTCCTCCTCTTCTTCATCAGAATTATCAGAATTAGATTCCCCCATGATAGGGTTCACCTGAGACCGCTTGAATTGTCTGGTTGCAGCTACAGCAGCAGATCGAGATCTGGGCAGCTGATAGAGGTCTGCATTTCTCTTTGCCAAATCCAGTGAACAAGCTAGGTCAAAAGCTTTTTGTAGCTCAAGTGTTTTACTTTCTAGTAGACGCTGGCGTATAAATGGAGAGGCAATCCCGCAGATGAAAGCATCACGAATAATTTCTTGGCGGTACAGCTCAGCTGAGGCTGCCTGGAAGTTACAATCTACGCTGAGCCTGCGAAGTTCTTGCAGGAATTCGTCAATTGATTCCCCTGGCCCTTGTCGGGCTGTGGCCAGTAGATGTCTAGCATAGACCTCATTTGGGGTCTTGGCATACAGTTTCTTAAGTGCCCGAATCACCTCATCGTAATTATCCCATTCATCAACATATTCGAACACTTTTGGGGTCACATAATTGATAAGTATCTTCAATCTAGCAGGAGCATCCGCTTCACATTCATCCAGAAAATTCTCAAAAGTACGGTACCAATGCTTCCATACCCTGCCAGCTGCTGGTGTATTCGGGTCCAAGTCCAGACGAATAGGTCTAAGGATTTTCTCCATGATGGGTGGTTCCCTGGATCCTTAATTCCGAGTTTGTCCGAAGGTCTAGTATTCGTGAGTGTAAATACTAAGTTACTTAAATTGATGTAAGAAAAAGGAGGCTTACCATCAAGTAACTTTAAAGTAAGCTTTAAGTAACTTATAAACACACTATATACAAGAGAGGTCTTTACCATGCCTCTGGTAGAAGCCTCTTACAATACTGAACAGACCAGTATTTATACCAGTCCAACAGGAAGTGACACATGACAGGAAGTGAGGTATGTACACAGTTCATAGTTCATAGTTCACAGTTCACAGGAAGTGATGACATAACTTCCCAGAAGTTATTATTTTTATCACAGTGGGCACTGGACGGAATTGCTGGGCCGCGTCCTGGTGCAGGGAAAGCTGTCTGGCGGCCGACCACAGTTCCGTTGTCAGGGGTAGGAAGTTGCCTGGTACTCTGAGCGGTTGGCCGTAGACCATCTCGGCTGCAGAGGTGCAGAGGTCCTCTTTGGGCGCGGTACGCAATCCCAGGAGAACCCAGGGTAGTTTGTCGATCCAGCTGGTGTCGGCCAGGCTGGCGCGGAGGGAGGCTTTCAAAGAACGATGAAAGCGCTCGCAGAGCCCGTTGGCCTGCGGGTGGTAGGCTGTTGTCTTGTGCAACTTGGTGCCGAGGCCGGCGATGATGGCATTCCACAAGTGGGAGGTGAACTGGGGGCCTCTGTCCGAGGATATGTCGGTCGGCACGCCGAACCGGGCCACCCATGTCGAGACGAATGCTCGCGCGACGTCGGTCGTGGTGGTGGAGGCGAGGGGAACCACCTCGTGCCATCTGGTGGTGCCGTCGACGATCGTGAGCAGGTGTGTAAAACCGTGCGACGGCGGCAAGGGGCCTACCAGATCGACGTGGACGTGGTCGAAACGCTTCTCGGGCACCGGGAAACACTCCAATGGCGCCTTGGTGTGCTGCTGGACCTTAGCGCGCTGACACGCCACGCATGTGTTGGTCCAGTCTCTCTCATCCTTGTGGAGTCCAGGCCAGACGAACTTGGCGGACATAAGTTTCTGAGACGCACGCATCCCTGGATGTGAGAGGCCGTGGATGATGTTGAAAACTCGCTTGCGCCAGGTGGATGGAACGACCGGCCTAGGCAAGGGGACTGAGACGTTGCACAGGAGGGTTGTGCCGGCTGCGTGGAAGTGGATGTCGGCCAGGATGAGGCTGGTAGTTGACGTCCTGAGGGCCTGGATCTCCGTGTCGGCAGCCTGGTCTCTCGCCATGCTGGCGTAGTCGACGCCCAGGTGCACTGCGTGGAGCGAGGGTCTTGAGAGGCAGTCGGCCACCAAATTGTCCTTGCCGGCGACGTGGTGGATGTCCATGGTGAACTCCGAGATGAAGTTGAGTTGGCGCTGTTGGCGCGCGGACCAGGGTTCGGTTACTTTGGCCATGGCGAAAGTGAGCGGCTTGTGGTCCACGAATGCGGTGAACGGCCGGCCTTCCAGAAGGAAATGGAAGTGCCGGATTGCCAGGAACAGGGCCAGGAGCTCTCTGTCGAACGTGCTGTAGGCCTGCTCGTTCTTGCGCAGCTGTCGGCTGAAAAATGCCAGTGGCTGCCACGCGCCTTCGACCCACTGTTGCTGGACGGCGCCGACGGCGTAATCCGAGGCATCCGTGGTGAGGGCGGTCTTGGCGCCCGGGATGGGGTGGGCCAGTAGTGTGGCGTTGGCCAAGGCGCTTTTGGTCTGGTGGAAGGCTGTTGCCATCTCGCTGGACCAGGTGAGTTGCTCTTTGCCCATTTTGCCCCTGGTGGCTTCGTAGAGGGGGCGCATGAGTGCGGCGGCCTTAGGCACGAACCAGTGATAGAAATTGACCATCCCCAAAAATTCCTGCAGCGCCTTAACCGAGGTGGGCTGGGGAAAGTCCGCCACCGCCTGCACCTTGGAAGGTAGGGGAATGGCTCCCCTTGGCGAGATTCTGTGGCCGAGAAAGTCAATTTGGGCTGCTCCGAACTGGCATTTGGCCAGGTTGACGATTAGCCCGTGTTGGCTGAGGCGCTGGAAAAGGGAGCGCAAATGCGCGATATGCTCGGCCTTGCTGCTACTGGCCACGAGGATATCGTCCAGATAGATGAACAGGAAGCTCAGGTCCCGTAGGACGGAGTCCATGAGCCGTTGGAAGGCCTGTGCGGCGTTCTTAAGCCCGAAGGGCATGCGCAGGAACTCGAACAGTCCGAAGGGGGTGATGACCGCCGTCTTCTGGACGTCTGCGTGGTGGACGGGGACCTGATGGTAGCCGCGAATCAGGTCGACCTTGGAAAAGACAGACTTTCCTGCTAGGTGTGCCGAGAAGTCTTGGATGTGCGGAATGGTGTATCTATCGGGCGTGGTGGCATCGTTGAGCTGTCTGTAGTCGCCGCAGGGGCGCCAGCCACCGCCTGGCTTGGGCACAATGTGGCGGGGGGACGACCAAGGGCTGTTCGAGCGGCGGATGATGCCCAGTTTTTCCATCGTGGCGAATTCTTCCTTGGCCACCGCCATCTTGGCTGGGTCCAGGCGTCTGGCTCGAGCGAACACTGGTGGTCCCGTAGTGGCGATGTGGTGCTCGACCCCATGCTTGGCTGCCGCGGCTGAGAAGGTCGGTTGTGTGAGCCTCGGGAAATCTGCGAGTAGGCGGGCGTAGTCGTCATGCGCCGGGGCGGAGCAGGACCCGACGAGGGCCGGGCTGTTGCTCTGCTGGCAGGCCAGTGAAGCGAAAGTTGCTGCGTCGATCAGGCGCCTGTCGCGGACGTCGACCAGGAGTCCGTGGGCGCAAAGAAAATCGGCGCCCAGCAAAGGATGTGCCACCGAGGCCGTCACGAAATCCCACGTAAATCGCTGGCCGTTGAAACAAACCTCGGCCCGTTCCTTTCCGAAAGTAGCGATGGCTGCGCCATTTGCCGCCACGAGGGGTGGGCCGCTGCGGCCTGCCTGGATGTCGAGCTGGGAGGCAGGAATTATGCTGCATTGGGCTCCGGTGTCGCAAAGGAATCTGCGCCCTGAGAGTCGGTTATGTACAGCAGTTTACCCACGGTGCCGATGGCCAACGTGGCGGCGGGGGTGCGGTCGAGCGGGCCTAGGCGGCGGCGCGGGGCTGGTGCGTTGGGCCGGGCGGCCATCTTGGTTTGATCGAAAGAGCAGGGTGCTCTGCAGCGATGGGCCTTATGGCCGAGACGCGCATGGTAGTAGCATAGTTCTGCGGCCTGGCGTGGTGGCGGCGCTCGATGGTATCGGGGAGCCTCGCGGCTGCACAGCCGAGTTGGGCGACGGCGAAAACTTTGTCCGCGGCGGCTGCCAGTTGTATGCAGTCCGTGATCGGGGACCCTGCGAGGGCAGTCTGTACCTGCTGAGGAAGCAGGCTGAGGAAAAGGGCCCGAAACAAAAAGCACTGCGGTTCAGAGCCCAGGAGCGCACGCATCCGGCTCATCAACTGGGTCGGGGTAGAATCGCCGAGGCCTGGTAGTGAGAGAAGCCTGCGGGCCCTCTCCTCCTTGGACAGGCCGTAAGCCTGCAGCAAGCGGCCCTTAATGGTTGAGTACTTGCCGGTCTGTGGTGAGTTCCCCAGCAGGTCGAGAACTTCGGCGGCGGTAGAGCTTGCTAGTGCTGAGACTACGTGGAGGTACCTTTCTTCATCATCTTGAACCCTGCGAAGGGTGAATTGGGCCTCCGAGTGTGCAAACCAAGCTGGTGCTTGGTGTTCCCAGAAGGTGGGGAGCTTCAAGGACGCGGCGCCGGCCGACATCAGGCTGCTGCTGGTTGCCATCGGGTTGTTGCTGGCCTCTGTAGGGCTACGTGAGTCGGGGGCTTCGGCCGCCGACATTCAGGGTCACCAATGTGGGGGACTATGGTCTCCCGCATAAAGAAATAGGCAACACAGCGAGCTACAAGAAATAGGTCTTTACTCCAACTCTCACAATACAGTACTGAATTCGTGAAGCCCGCGAACCTGTGATGACTCACGGATTGGTCACCTGCTGGAACCTGATTGGTTTTCCTTCTATCAGCAGCAGGCAAGTCTGAACGTGCCTTATTCCTCTCAGCTTGCAACTGTCTTGCGGGGGGAGGGGAATACAGCAGTTAAAAGGGGATTATACAGGTTTATCTACATACACACAGTGTTTCCCCAATGTGGCAATGCCACAGTAGCACTCCTGCCTCTGAGTCAGAAAGTCGTGGGTTGAAGTCCCAATCCAAAGACTTCATGTACATAACCTAGGCTGGTATATGATCTGGTGCAGTACTGAGGAAGTGCTGCACTGTTGGAAGTGCCAGCTTTCGGATGAGACGTTAAACCGAGGCACCATCTGTTCTCTCAGGTGGACGTAAAAAATCCCATGGCCTTATTTCAAATGAGCAGTGGAGTTCCGGTGTCCTGGCCAACATTTATCCCTCAACCAACATCACTACAAGAGATTATCTGGTCATTATCTCATTGCTGTTTATGGGACCTTGCTGTGCACAAATTGCCTGCTGCATTTCCCTACATTGCAACAGTGACTGCACTTCAATAGTGTTCCTTGGCCATGAAGCATGTTGGGATGTTTTGAGGTTGTTAAAGGTGCTAAAGGTTAAATGCAAGTTCTTTCTTTCTTCTATTTGCAATGTGACCCCATCATCAAGCAGATTGCGATAACATTGTGGAGCAAATATGACATGACGAGCATCAGCGCTTCACCCCTTTATTACTGAAGAAATCCTTAATCAGACATTCCAATGCAGGCTTATATCTAGACTAGGAATGCCTCTATTTGTACACTCATTGACATCTAATAATTGTAAATTAACATGAATGATGCATTAAATAAAGATCTGAAATTATGACAGTATGACATAGTGCAGTCTCACAATGTAGCTTGACAGGGTCACACACATTGCTTAAAGGTCAAGCTCCCAATCTACTCTGTGCAATCCTGCTGGGTGAAGGGGAAAGGTGTGAAGAACAGAAGCCAGACTAGACCCCCTGCTTATAATGAGGGAGGCTAAACTGGAGTAAATATAACGCTGAATATTGGGAAGAAGCCCGGGACCATGCCCTCACAATCGGGGCGCTGTGTGGAATGAGAAAAAGACTTTTACTTTTCTGCTTATGTGACACACTGTTCTATTACTTTTCTGATTATTGGGTAACACACCACGGTACAAACTCCAAGAGCATATACCTACTACAAGCACAAACTAGGCCCGCACTGTGACTGAATGCCAAAGGAAATCTGGGGAGGAGCAGAGGGCGGATTCACAGCAGCCAATGACAGGCAGTGCAGCTTTCCAGCAAAATATGTTGTGCTTATAAGATCAAGCCAGGTAGAAATTTTTGTTCTTCTTCAAACTCACTAAGGTGCTTCTGTTAACTCTGATTCATCATGGTGAGTACAGCCCATTGTGATAAATTCAATGCAAATGTTCCTGTTAAGTGTATTGCTATGGAAGCTGAGTATGGTAGGAAAGATGGTGGAGGTGCCCTGGGACTATGCATTTATGGATATATAAAATCTCAGACACCAATGTGTCTCATCAGTTCAAGGGAAATAGTCACTGGTCATTGCCATATTCAATTTATTCCAGAGATTGATTTATGACCAGAGTCAAAGGTGGAATCTGGAAAGCAGAAAAAGAAGCTAGAGACCCTTTTCTGCCATGTTTTCTGGTGTACAAGGTCCCACAAGGTCTGGCTAGGTGGGTGCGATTTTGAAGTCGGGCCCGAAACAGGCGCGAAATTGGCGGAGCCGCCACTTCAGCCGTCCACTTGCGCCGGTGAGCGGTCTGAGCCACTTTGAGGGCCAGGCTTCAGGCACAAGCCGCCAGTGCACTGCGAGCGCCAAGTGGGTTTCCCGCTGCACATTGCCGGTTCGGTGAGCGCAGCAAATCAGCCGGATCCCGGATCGCACATTGTGGCCGCCGGCAGGGGAGTGAAGAGAAGCGATCCCGGTATCGGAGGCCTCAAACGGCTCGGTAGCGGGCTAGAGTTTTTTGGGGGGGTTCCTGGGCTGTTTTTTTTTGGCACATTCTCCCCCATTTGTACCTGAGAATCGCAATCTGGGTCTTACAACCGGCGTCGGACCCAGTTTGCATATTAAGGATGCCTCCCGCCTGTTGCCTCCAATTTTTAATCCCTGGTAACCCTGTTTCAGGCGAGAAAGTGGCTACCGGCAGGAATAGTTGGATGGAAATAGTATAGAGGAACAGCAAATGGCTGATGTGTCAAATGATTCTTCCCATCAGTCTTCACAAATGAAAATTGGGGACAAATTGCACATCGAGTCATTTTGGTTCATAGGTAGATGCCAATGAAGCGGGTGTCTGTACCTGGGAGATATCCCCAGGAATTCTCAGAAAGATAATGACAAAATAAATGAAACTTTTAATATTTTTAGTGTCATAGAGTTATACAGCACATTGTGTCCGTGCCGGCCATCAAGCCCTATCTATTCTAATCCCATTTTCCAGCACCTGGTCCTTAACCTTGTATGCTATGGCGTTTCAAGTGCTCATCTAAATGCTTCTTGAATGTTGTGAGGGTTCCTGCCTCTACCACCCTTTCAGGCAATGAGTTCCAGATTCCAACCACCCTCTGGATGAAAAAGTTTTTCCTCAAATCCCCTCTAATCCTCCTGCCCCTTACCTTGAAACTATGTCCCCTGGTTATTGACCCCTCTACTAAGGGGAAAAGTTCCTTTCTATCTACCCTATCTAATGCGCTCATAATTTTGTACACCTCAATCAGGTCCCCCCTCAGCCTTCTCTGCTCTAAGGAAAACAACCCCAGCCTGTCTAGTCTCTTCATAGCTGAAGCGCTCCAGCCCAGGTAACATCCTGGTGAATCTCCTCTGCACCCTCTCCAATGCAATCACATCCTTCCTACAGTGTGGCGACCAGATCTGCACACAGTACTCCAGCTGTGGCCTAATTAGCGTTTTGTACAGCTCCATCATAACCTCCCTGCTCTTATATTCTATGCCTTGGCTAATGAAGGCAAGTATCCCATATGCCTTTTTAACCACCTTATCTACCTGTCCTGCTGCCATCAGGTATATATGTACATGCACACCAAGGTCCCTCTGATCCTCTGTCCTTCCTAGGGTCCTACCATTCATTGTGTATTCCTTTGCCTTGTTAGTCCTCCCAAAATGCATCACCTCACACTTTTCAGGGTTAAATTCCATTTGCCACTGTTCTGCCCATCTGACCAAGCCATCTATATCGTCCTGTAGCCTGAGACTTCCCTCCTCGCTATTTACCACTCCACCAATTGTCATGTCATCTGCGAACTTACTGATCATACCTCCTACATTCATATCTAAATCATTAATGTACACTACAGACAGCAAAGGACCCAGCACCGATCCCTGTGGTACACCACTGGACACAGGCTTCCAGTCACAAAAACAACCTTCGACCATTACCGTCTGCCTCCTGCCACTAAGCCAATTTTGGATCCAATGTACCAAATTGCCCTGGATCCCATGGGCTCTTACCCTCTTGACCAGTCTCCCATGTGGGACTTTGTCAAAAGCCTTACTGAAGTCCATGTAGACTACATCAACTGCACTACCCTCATCCACACACCCAGTCACCCCCTCGAAAAATTCAATCAAATTGGTTAGACATGATCTCCCCCTGACAAAGCCATGCTGACTATCCTTGATTAATCCTTGCCTCTCCAATTGGATACTAATTTTGTCCCTCAGAATTTTTTCCAATAATTTCCCTACCACTGATGTTAGGCTCACTGGCCTGTCTTTCCCTGGTTTATCCCTACTACCCTTCTTGAATAATGGTACTATGTTAGCTGTCCTCCAGTCCTCTGGCACCTCCCCTGTGGTCAGAGAGGTTCTGAAAATTTGTGTCAGAGCCCCTGCAATCTCCTCCCTTGCCTCACACAGCAGCCTGGGATACATCTTGTCAGGGCCTGGGGATTTATCCACTTTTAAGCCTGCTAAAACCGCTAGTACCTCCTCCCTCTCAATACTAATTTGTTTAAGTATATCACAATCCCCCTGCCCGATTTCTATGCCTACATCGTCCTTCTCCATAGTGAACACAGATGCAAAATATTCATTTAAAACCTCACCCACATCTTCCAGCTCTACACACAGATTGCCACATTGGTCCCTAATGGGCCCTACTCTTTCCCTGGTTATCCTCTTGCCATTAATATACTTCTAAAACACCTTGGGATTTTCCTTTGTTTTGCCCGACAGTGTTTTTTCATGCACCCTCTTCGTTCTCCTAATTTCTTTTTTAATTACCCCCCTGCACTTTCTATACTCCTCTAGGGCTTCCACTGTTTTTAGTCCTTTGTATCTGCCAAAAGCCTCCCTTTTTTTCCTAATCCATTCTTGTATCCCTTGACATCCAGGGTTCCCTGGGCTTGTTGGTCCCACCCTAGACATGTTGGCGTTGTACTCTCTCTATTTCCTTTCTGAAAGACCCCCACTGCTCTGATGTGGATTTTCCTACAAGTAGCTGATCCCAGTCCACTTTGGCCAGATCTTGCCTTATCATATTAAAATCAGCCTACCCCCAATTTAGAACCTTTATTTCCGGTCCATCTTTGTCCTTTTCCATGACTACCTTAAATCTCACCGAATTATGGTCACTGTCACCAAAATGCTCTCCTGCTGACACTTCTACCACTTGCCCGGCTACATTCCCTAGAATTAGGTCCAGTACCGCCCCCTCTCTTGTAGGACTTTCTACATGCTGGCTCAAAAAGCTCTCCTGGATGCACTTTAAGAATTCCGCACCCTCTAAGCCTTTCACACTCTGACTATCCCAGTTAATATTGGGGAAGTTGAAATCCCCGACTATTATTACCCTATTATTTCTACATTTCTCTGAGATTTGCCTACCTATCTGTTCCTCTATCTCCCCCTGACTGTTTGGGGGCCTACAGTACACTCACAGCAAAGTGCGTGCCCCCTTTTTGTTTTTAAGTTCTACCCATATGGCCTCATTAGAGGAACCTGCTAAGATATCATCCCTCCTTACAGCAGTAATTGACTCCTTGATTAATATTGCGACACCCCCTCCTCTTTTACACCCCCCTCTGTCTCGCCTGAAGATTCTATACCCTGGAATATTGAGCTGCCAGTCCTGCCCCTCCCTCAACCATGTCTCTATGATAGCAACTATATCATACTCCCATGTGTTCATCAACACCTTCAATTCATCTGCCTTACTCGCAAGACTCCTTGCATTAAAATAAATGTCATCCAGCCTTGCCATACTCCCTTGTGCCGTTACATATTTGCTCTGCCTTCCAGGCTGACTTGTTTTTTCCTCTATATTTGGCTGTGCATCACCCCCTACAACAATTCCATAAGGGTTGTACATGAGCTCTGTGATTCGAATACTCATAAAATGAGTGAGGTGTGACCCTGATAATCATTGATTAACTAGCCAAACTTCTATAGTAGAAATAAATGAGGGAAATATCCTAGAGAGCATTGCACAGGATAAGGGAAATATCCTAGTGAGCATTGCACAGGATAAGGGAAATATCCAAGAGAGCATTGCACAGGATAAGGGAAATATCCAAGAGAGCATTGCACAGGATAAGGGAAATATCCAAGAGAGCATTGCACAGGATAAGGGAAATATTCAAGAGAGCATTGCACAGGATGAGGGAAATATCCAAGAGAGCATTGCACAGGATGAGGGAAATATCCAAGAGAGCATTGTACAGGATGAGGGGAAATTCTCATCTTAAGAATGTAGAGGCCATAAAGAGTGATCAGCATGAATTGAGAAGCAACCTGTCACGTCTCATAAATCTGCTGAAATTAATTGAGGGTGTAATGAGTGACTGAGAGCTATCCAGTGGATCTAATTGATTTGGATTTTCAGAAGGTAAATAATAGTGATGATAAATTGTTAAGAAAATTACTCATTGACCCATGCTGGATTTTCACATATACAAAGATGGGATGTGGGGTGCCATATACATTTCTGGATGCTGCACAAGAAATTTTAACATGCAATATATATATACACCTTGAATTGTGATCCTTGTAGGCTAGATCACTTGACTAAAATAGCTGCATAAAGGTGAAAGTTTCTTCAAGTGAAGTACCCCCCCCGCCAAATGGCCAGTAGCAAGGGCAGATTGAAGTACAGCTTAATGTGTACAGTAAGTTTTCTAATGATCTTTCTCATTTGTTCAACTTCCACGTACAGTGAAGGTTGTACAACAGTAGTACAGAAACTGGCAGTGGGACCGAAGAGCCAAACAAAATGCTGAACTATATTGCCAAATCAGTAGTGTTCGGTGTAACAAAGGCATGGCAGATGGATTTTAATAATAATTAATGGCAGGCCAGGCAGATTGGAACACACAACATTAAACATGTGCACAATGAAGAAGTTCTATTTTAAGCAGGCCAGTGGACCTCTGGGGTTAGAAAAACCTCACTCCACTGAAATACACAGAAGTGTCTCCACTGAAAGGGGGGCACAATGAACAGGTGTCCATCAGTAAAGGTGGCAAAAGAAAGAATCTGGGTGCGGTTATTGATCATTCATTAGTAGTTTCAATGAGAAGCTGTTACAAAGATACCGAGGGACAAGGCCAAGAATACTAGGATACATCTCGAGGCATTTGACTGGAAGTCAAAACAAATTAATTTAGCCTTTCATAGATTTCTGCTGAGGCCACATTTGTATATAGTTTTGTATTAAGAGCGTTCAGAGAAGAAATACAAGGATGATTTTAGAATTCAGGGCTTGGGGAAAGAACTGAACTGAATTTGTTTTCAGATATTATGGGGAGACATGATTCATGTCGAGAGGCAGATAATGTTGATATGTTGGGTTTGTGACTTGGATTGTCTGTTCAGAATTAGAGAACACGCTTAAAACTAACTAGCCTCAAGCAAGTCAGTCTAGATTTTCTGCCCATTCATAGTCAATATTATAGCTACTGTCATGCAGAATAGTTTGGAGGGGACTTCCTGGAGAAGGACTGAATCGTCGACTGTATCGAAGGCTCTGGAAAGATCGAGTGGAATATGGAAGGACAACATGTTGTGGCTGCAGACACATAGGATATCTCTGGTGACTTTGATCAGGCTGCTCTCAATGTTGTAGTCAGGATGGAAATTAGACTGGAATGAGAAGGGAATCAAACGGAGTGGTGAGCAAGGTGAATATGAAGTTGGGGGACTATGATATGTTGGCATAAAATCACTAGCAACTTGCACTTTTATAGAGAGACAGTCCAAGGTGAAAGTCCTGGACCTCCAGTCAGATATGTCCATCACAGGGTCACATGATGCTCTGTTAGGTGACAGTAATATTGTGACAAACTAGCAACTAAATGAAGGGAAATGGACTGTACCACTGTTATGTTGCAGCACACTAAAACAATTTGTTTCCATCTGTTTCAGACTTCCTACACTGATAAAGGGGAGAAGGTATGGTACATCTGCTACTTAAACGCTCAAACAAATTACTGTATTGGTGTTCTGTTTTGTAGCACGTTGTCTGCACTGGGAAAAGGAGAATAACTTAAAATGTTTCTGTTGCAGCCAGAAAAAGGTCGATTTATCAGCTTTCACCACATCACATTCTGGGTAGGAAACGCCAAGCAGGTGAGATGAGCAGCCAGGAGCACTTCCAGGCACAACTAGGTCTGCACGCAACCACATCCGGACACAACTACATCTGGACACAGCCACATCTGCAGACAGCCAGTTCCACACACAACTCTTCCACACACCACATCCATACAAAATGGCATAGAACCTTCCATTTCATTGAGTTCCACTGGTCGATCATAGAATGAAAAATTCAGACTACCTCAAGTTTCAGAATGCTGTTGATATCGAAAGATTCTAGAAACAAACCTAAATTGAAGAAGGTGGCATATGGGGCTTATAGATACAATAAAAATTATATTAAAAAAATAAGAGCGAATACGAGAAAATATGGAAGGAGTTTAAGAAAGAGGTAAGGAAAGCAAGGAGGGATCAGGAGGAGAGAATCGTAAAACATGTCAAATGAACAAATAGATTAGTAAGGAAGAGAGTTGTTAACATAAGAACATAAGAAATAAGAGCAGAAGTAGGCCATACGGCCCTTTGAGCCTGCTCTGCCATTCAATAAGATCATGGCTGATCATTGACCTCAACTCAACTCCACTTTCCTGCCCGAACTCCATATCCCTTGATTCCCCTAGAGTCCCAAAATCTATCTATCTCAACCTTGAATATACTCAAAGACTCAGCATTCACAGCCCTCTGGGGCAGAGAATTCCAAAGATTCACAACCCTCTGAGTGAAGAAATTCCTCCTCATCTCCGTCTTAAATGGCCGACCCCTTATCCTGAGGCTATGCCCCCTAGTTTTAGACAACCCGCAAGGGGAAACAACTTCTCAGCATCTACCCTGTGAATCCCCTTCAGAATCTTGTATGTTTCAATGAGATCACCTCTCATTCTTCTAAACTCCAGAGAGTATAGGCCCATTCTACACAATCTCTCCTCATAGGACAATCCTCTCATCCCAGGGATCAATCTAGTGAACCTTCCTTGCACCGCCTCCAAGGCAAGTATATCCTTCCTTAGATAAGGAGATCAAAACTGTGCACAGTACTCCAGGTGTGGTCTCACCAAGGCCCTGTATAATTGTAGCAAGACTTCCTTACTCTTATACTCCAACCCCCTTGCAATAAAGGCCAACATGCCATTTGCCTTCCTTATTGCTTTCTGTACCTGCATGCTAGCTTTTTGTGTACAACAACTTGTATTTATATAATGCCTTTAATGTAGTAGAATGCTTCACAGGAGTATTATAAAACAAAATTTGACACAAAGCCACATAAGGAAATATTGGGGCAGATGGTTAAAGAGGTAGGTTTTTAAGAGTGTCTTAAAAGAGGAAAGAGAGGTAGAGAGATGGAAAGGTTTAGGAAGGGAATTCCAGAGCTTAGAGCCTTGGCAGCTGAATGGTTGAGCAATTAAAATCGGGGATTCTCAAGAGGCCAGAATTAGAGGAGCGCAGATATCTCAGAGGGTTGTGGGGCTGGAGGAGATTACAGAAATAGGGAGGGGCGAGGCCCTGGAAGGATTTTAAAACAAAAATGAGAATATTAAAGTTGAGGCGTTGCTTAACCGGGTGTCAATGTAGGTCCGCGAGCACAGGGGGGATGGGTGAACGGGACTTGGTGCGAGTTAGGACACGGCAGCCGAGTTTTGGATGACCTCAAGTTTACGTAGTGTAGAATTTGGGAGGCCGGCCAGGAGTGCATTGGAATAGTGAAGTCTAGAGGTAACAAAGGCATGGATGAGTGTTTCAGCAGTGGATGAACTGAGGCAGGGGCGGAGTCGGGCGATGCTTTGAAGTGCAATTTGCACTGAGTAAAGTTTGAAAAGAGTGCTGCGAGTTGGGCCGGTCAATCTCGCAGACCGGCGGCGGTGTTTCAGAGCCACGCCACGATTCAAAAAGTAACACGGGCAAGAGAAAACAGCTAATTGGGTGAATACAGCCAGGTGAGTATTTATACTACTCTATAGTTTGACAGTTAAGGTTAATAGTTTATAAAGTTTAGAAGGTCTTAATTTTTGTGGTTATAGTTTCTAAGGTTTCTGTTGTGTAGCGGGGAGTGCTAGTAAACAAGGGCCCTTGAGTATATCATTTTATTGTAGTGTAATTAGTGGCTTTGATTTGATTTAATTTAATTTAAATTAATTAAAGGGTAAGTCATGGCAGCACAGCTCAGCTCCTTGGCATGCTCCTCCTGCACTATGTGGGAAATCAGGGACACTTCCTGTGTCCCTGACGACCATGTGTGCGGGAAGTGTATCCAACTGCAGCTAATGGCAGACTGAATTGCGGCACTGGAGCTGCGAATGGATATATACTGGAGCATTTGCGATGCTGAGGACGTCGTGGATATTACGTTTAATCAGTTGGTCACACTGCAGGTAAAGGCTGCACAGGCAGGAAGGGCATGAGTGCCCATCAGGCAGAGTAGTAAGTGCAGGCAGGTAGTGCAGGGGTCCCCTGTGGCCATCCCCCTCTCAAACAGATATACCACTTTGGATATTGTTGAGGGAGATGGCTTAACGGGGGAAGGCAGCAGCAGCCAACTTACTGGCACCATGGGTGGTTCTGCTGCACAGGATGGGAGGAAAAAGAGCGGGAGAGCTATAGTGATAGGGGATTCTATTGTATGGGGAATAGATAGGCATTTCTGCGGCCGCAAACGAGACTCCAGGATGGTATGTTGCCTCCCTGGTGCAAGGGTCAAGGATGTCTCGGAGCGGCTGCAGGGCATTCTGGAGGGGGAGGGTGAACAGCCAGTTGTCATAGTGCATATAGGTACCAGCGATATAGGTAAAAACCGGGATGAGGTCCTAAAAGCTGAATATAGAGAGTTAGGAGGTAAATTTAAAAATAGGACCTCACAATAGTAATCTCAGGATTGCTACCAGTGCCACGTGCTAGTCAGAGTAGAAATAGATGGATATTTCAGATGAATACGTGGCTAGAGGAATGGTGCAAGGGGGAGGGATTCAAATTCCTGGGACATTGGAACCGGTTCTGGGAGAGGTGGGACCAGTACAAACTGGACGGTTTGCACCTGGGCAGGACCGGGACCGATGTCCTAGGGGGGAGTGTTTGCTAGTGCTGTTGTGGAGGGTTTAAACTAAAATGGCAGGGGGTTGGGAACCTGTTGCAGGGGGACAGAGGAAAGGAAAGCAAGGATAGAAGCAAAAGACAGGAAGGAGAAAAGCAAAAGTGGCAGTCAGAGAAATCAAGGGTGTAAATCAAACATGGCCACAGTAAATAATAATTCTAAAAGGTCTAAGAGTGTTAAAAAAACAAGCCTGAAGGCTTTGTATCTTAATGCGAGGAGCATTCGTAATAAGGTGGATGAATTAGCTGTGCAAATAGATGTAAATGGATATCATATAATTGGGATTATGGAGACATGGCTCCAGGGTGACCAAGGCTTGGAATTCAACATCCAGGGGTATTCAATATTCAGAAAAGACAGGCAAAAAGGAAAAGGAGGTGGGGTAGCATTGCTGGTGAAAGAGGAGATTAACACAATAGTAAGGAAGGATATTAGCTCTGATGATGTGGAATCTGTATGGGTAGAGCTGAGAAACACCAAGGGGCAGAAAACGTCAGTGGGAGTTGTATACAGACCCCCAAACAGTAATGCTGAGGTTGGGGAAATTAGAGACGTGTGCAATAAGGGCACAGCAGTTATCATGGGTGACTTTAATCTACATATAGATTGGGCTAACCAAATTAGTAACAATACTGTGGAGGAGGAATTCCCAGAGTGTATACGAGATGGTTTCCTGGATCAATATGTCGAGGAACCAACTAGAGATCAGGCCATTTTAGACTGGGTATTATGCAATGAGAAAGGATTAATTAGCAATTTTGTTGTATGAGGCCCCTTGGGGAGGAGCGATCATAATATGATAGAATTCTTTATTAAGATGGAGAGTGAGGTATTTGACTCAGAGACTAGGGTCCTGAATTTAAATAAAGGAAACTACAATGGTGTGAGGCACGAGTTGGCTTGGATGGATTGGGGAACGTTACTTAAAGGGTTGACGGTGGATAGGCAATGGCAAACATTTAAAGATCGCATGGATGAATTACAGAATTTGTTCATCTCTGTTTGGCATAAAAATAAAACAAAAAAGTTGACTCAACCGTGGCTAACAAGGGAAATTAAGGATAGCATACGATCCAAGCAGAGGACATATAAATTGGCCAGAAAAAGCAGCAAACCTGAGGATTGGGACCAGTTTAGGATTCAGCAAAGGAGGACAAAGGGATTAATTAAGAGGGGGAAAATAGAGTGTAAAATGAGGATGTAACTGGTAGAATAGATAAGGGAGAACCAGTGGATGTGGTGTATTTGGACTTTCAGAAGGCTTTCGATAAGGTCCTGCATAAGAGATTAGTGTGCAAAGTTAAAGCACATGGGATTGGGGGTAAGGTACTGACTTGGATAGCGAACTGGTTGGCAGACAGGAAGCAAAGAGCTGGAATAAACAGGTCTTTTTCTGAGTGGCAGGCAGTGATGACTAGTGGGGTACCGCAGGGATCGGTGCTAGGACCCCAGTTATTCACAATATATATTAATAATCTAGACGAGGGAACTAGATGTAATATCTCCAAGTTTGCACGCGACACAAAGCTGGGTGGGCGTGTGTGCTGTGAGGAGGATGCAGAGAAACTCCAGTATTATTTGGACAGGTTGGGTGATTGGGCAGATGCATGGCAGATGCAGTTTAATGTGGATAAATGCGAGGTTATCCACTTTGGTGGCAAAAACAGGAAGGCAGATTATTATCTGAATGGCAATAGATTGGGAAAAGGGGAAGTGCAATGAGACCTGGGTGTCCTTGTGCACCAGTCACTGAAGGTAAGCATGCAGGTGCAGCAGGCGGTTAAGAAGGCAAATGGTATGTTGGCCTTCATAGCGAGAGGATTCGAGTACAGGAGCAAGGTTGTGTTGCTGCAGTTGTACAGGGCCTTGGTGAGACCACACCTTGCGTATTGTGTGCAGTTTTGGTTGCCTTATCTGAGGAAGGATGTTCTTGCCATGGAGGGAGTGCAGCGAAGATTCACTGATACCTGGGATGGCAGGAAATATGTATGAAGAGAGATTGGGTCAATTGGGCTTGTATTCGCTAGAGTTTAGAAGAATGAGAGGGGATCTCATTGAAACTTATAAAATTCTAAAAGGACTAGACAGACTAGATGCAGGAAGGATGTTCCCGATGGCGGGGGAGTCCAGAACCAGGGGTCACTGTCTAAGGATAAGGGGTAAGCCATTTAGGACTGAGATGAGGAGGAATTTCTTTGCCCAGAGAGTGGTGAACCTGTGGAATTCTCTACCACAGAAGGCAGTTGAGGCCAATTCATTAATATATTCAAGAAGGAGTTAGATATATTTCTTGAGGCTAAAGGGATCAAGGGATATGGGGAGAAAGCAGGGACAGGGTACTGAAGTTGGATGATCAGCCATGATCTCATTAAATGGCAGAACAGGCTCGAGGGGCCGAATGGCCTACTCCTGCTCCTATCTTCTATGTTTCAGGAGGTGGAAATAGGCGGCCTTAGTTATTGTGTGGATATGTGGTTGGAAGCTCATTTCAGTGTCAAATATGACACCAATGTTGCGAGCAGACTGGGTCAGCCTCGGACAGTTGCTGGCGATAGGGATGGAGTCGGTGGCTAGGGAATGGAGTTTGTGGCAGGGAGGGACCGAAGACAATGGCTTTGGTCTTCCCAATATTTATTTGGAGGAAATTTCTGCTCATCCAGAACTGGATGTCGGACAAGCAGTCTGACAATTTAGAGACCATGGAGGGGTCGAGAGAGGTGATGGTGGTCAGCATACATGTGGAAACTGACGCACCTCAACTTTCTATTAGGCACTTTGCAGCCATCCAGACTGAACATTGACTTCAACAATTTCAGCTCATAACCTCTGTGCCCATTTTTCCAGAAGGCAGCTGTTGCTGATGATTCTGTTATTCCCATTTACACCTCCTCTAGACCCATCTTCTATTTCTTTATTTGTCCCATTACCACCTCCTTTCACCATGCACCATCATCCCTTTTGTTGTTTACTCTCTCCTGCCTTCCACCCTATCACAGACCTTCCCTTTTGTTCTTTCCTCCAATCCCCCTTTCCCTGCCCCTGCACTTGCTTAAAACCTGTTACATCTTTAACCTTTTCTGGTTCTGACGAAAGGTCATCGAAGAGAAAAGCCAAGTTCATGTTTCAGATATAAACCTTTGTCAGATCTGTTGGAGAGTCGATACCTGAAACATTACCCTGCCTTTTCTCTGTCAGATGTTGACAGACCTGTTGAGGATTTCTAGCATTTTCTGTTGTTTTTATCTTAATATATGTGTCTTTCTTTTGAGTAACCCTACTGAACAGTAAAGAACCACAGTGCCGGACAATACTAAGGGTTAAAAGGGCTGGGGAAAAGGTGACGTAACTCAGGAATTAGTGTTTAAGTGACACGATGCTTGGGTTTTCAAGAGAGATTATTACAGTAAGATAGGGGTGGGGAAACAAAAGAATAATAACCTCAGGAACCTTGAACATCCTTGTACGACTGGGTAGTGCCACTGCAAGCTGCCTGACAATCCAACAAGGTCTAGTCCTCCCCCAGAGACTCCACCTGATTTTCCTCCCCCAAAGTGCAGCGGTTCAATGGGGCCCGAACCTGGGCTAATCTGAGGCTTTCAGTATGAAGGTTCACTCACCCTCTGGGTGCTGACATTTCTTTATCTAGAAGCTTATCGAGGACAGTATGTACAATGTGCAACCTGCCAGACAGCACACAACAGTAACATTTCAACACCTGTTACAAACCTGCTACATAACAACATAAGAATTAGGAGCAGGAGTAGGCTATACGGCCCTTTGCGCCTGCTCCGCCATTCAATATGATCATGGCTGATCTTCAACCTCAACTCCACTTTCCCGCACTATCCCCATATCCCATGATTCCCCTAGAGTCCAAAAAGCTATCTATCTCAGCCTTGAATATACTCAAAGACTCAGCATTCATAGCCCTTTGGGGCAGAGAATTCCAAAGATTCACAACCCTCTGAGTGAAGAAATTCCTCCTCATCTCCGTCTTAAATGGTTGACCCCTTATCCTGAGACTATGCCCCCTGGTTCTAGACTCTCCAGCCAGGGGAAACAATCTCTCAAATCTCTCCAACATCATGAACATTGCTTTCTGTTACAATTGTGTGATTCCATTCCTAATAAAAATGAAAGAAAAATATCTATTTGCATAGCACCTTTCCTGTCTTCAGAATGTCCTTAGAGCCAATGAAGTGTAGTCACTATTATGTAGAAAAACACGTCAGCCAATTCGCACACAGTAAGATCCCACAATCAGCAATGAGATAACTGACCAGTTAATCAATTTTGGTGGTTTATCATTGAGGGATAAATGTTGTGCAGGATACTGGAATCTTTTATATCCACCTGAACAGGTAGATAAGGCTTCAGTTTGACATCTCATCTGAAAGACGGCACCTCCGACAATGCAACACTCCTTCCGTACTGCACTGAAGTGTCAGCTTAGATCATGTGCTCAAGTCTGGGTTTATCACTCTGCTGGATGGTGAACTATCTTGGATTGGCCTGGGTTAATCTCACTGCTGTCTCCCATAAGTGCAGCTAACTTCAGCAGGATGTTCCTGTGCCGTGGGGTAGTTTCCAGACCCTGTTTTACTTTCTCCCCCTCTTATAATCACTGGCTTGATAAACCCCAAGCTTGGTGTCACCTTCTCACTATCTGATTGACCTTATTCTCCAGTAGATTTTTAAACATTGATAGTGCTTTGGCCCTTAATTTTGTTTTCTCGATTTAATTTTTAAATTAAATTATTCGACATTTTATAGATTCTTATTAATTTACAAAATGTGAAGTTCAGCACATTAAAAAGCTCTGACCAGCACACACATGCATGCGCACACACACAAATGAATTGTTGAAGGACTGTTATCAACCCTTTCACTATCAAAGAACACCACAAGTTACCTCTGGTTCAGTACAGTTCATATAAATAAATAAAAATACAAAGAGAAATCAATGAGCAGGCACAAGGACAGGTTGGAGCAGTGGATCTCTGATTAGATTGTCAACAAAAACAGTTAATAGTCAATCAAAGCAGCTCCTCTACAACATGAGTCAGTGGTCAGGAATATGGTTAAAAGTTACAAGGATAAGTACTGGTGGAGATGTCAATAATCCATGGAACATAAAGGCTCCCCAGTCCTGCTGGGATGTAGACTGTAAAGTCAGATTTCCTGGAGTATTCACACCACTGTAATGTTCATAAGTTGGAAGTGAGTTCAGTACAAAGATCACAAAATGGTGATAATTGTTAGGTTTTATTATATGAATATTGTGAATGAAAAAATTACATTAAAAAAAATTCATTCTTGGAATATGGGCATTGCTGGCAAGGCCAGCGTTTATTGTCCATTCCTCGTTGCCTTTGAGAAAATGGCGGTGAGCCGCCTTCTTGAACCGCTACAGTACCTGTGGTGAAGGTACTCCTATTAGATAGGGAGTTCCGAGATGATGAAGGAACGGTGATATATTTCCAAGTCAGGATGGTGTGAGACTTGGAGGGGAACTTGGAGGTGATGGTGTTCCCATGTGCCTGCTGGTTTGGGTTAAGTGCTGGTGAGGTGTAGCAAGGTGGATTTGTAGGCTGCAGCAGCTTCAGATAGATTGATTCTGACTACAAAGCCATGTAGTGTATAGGGCGAGCAATTCCCTTTTATATATGTTAATAATAGTGCCAGACATTGTGAGCACTGGAGAGCTGAGAGTGAGTCAGAATAGGCTCTTATAAATAACGGTCTTCGCTGCAACACAACCAGATTACTAGGAATAATCTAAAGAGCTTAACCAAAGTCAATCATGTGGTGCCCGTTTATGTCCCACTGCAGGCTGCAGCATATTACTGTGACAAGTTTGGATTTGAGCCTATGGCATACAAAGGACTGGAGACAGGGAATCGTGAGATTGTGTCACATGCCATTAGGCAGAATAAGGTAAGGACCAGCTTGCTGAGAAAAATGTCACTGAAATCTGACACTACATCGGAACACTTTGACTGTAAAATTTCAGGGCTGGGGAAGGGATCACGTCCAGGGAACATAAGAGCAGGAGTAGGCCATTTAGCCCCTCGAGCCTGCTCCGCTATTCAATAAGATCATGGCTGATCTTCTACCTCAACTCCACTTTCCTGCACTATCCCCATATCCCTTGATTCCCTTAATATCCAAAAATCTATCGATCTCTTTTTTGAATATACTCAACGACTGAGCCTCCACAGCCCTCTGGGGTAGAGAATTCCAAAGATTCACCACCCTCTGAGTGAAGACATTTCTCCTCATCTCAGTCCTACATGGTTGACCCCTTATTCTGAGACTGTGACCCCTGATTCTTGACTTGCCAGCCAGGGGAAATATCCTCCCTGCATCTACCCTGTCAAGCCCTGTAAGAATTTTGTATGTTTCAATGAGATCACCTCTCATTCTTTTAAACTCTAGAGAATATCGGCCTAGTCTACTCAATCTCTCCTCATAGGACAATCCCCCCATCCCAGGAACCAGTTTGGTGAACCTTCGTTGCACTCCCTCGATGGCACGTGTATCCTTCCTTAGGTAAGGAGACCAAAACTGTACACAATACTCCAGGTGTGGTCTCACCAGGGTTCTATATAATTGCAGTAAGACATCTTTACTCTTATACTCAAATCCTTTTGTAATAAAGGCCAACATACCATTTGCTTTCCTAATTGCTTGCTGTACCTGCATGTTAACTTTCAGTGATTCGTGTACAAGGACACCCAGGTCCCTCTGAACACCAACATTTCCCAATCTCTCACCATTTAAAAAATACTCTGCTTTTCTATTTTTCCTACCAAAGTGGTTAACTTCACATTTCTCCACATTATATTCCATTTGCCATGTTTTGCCCACTTAGCCTGTCTATATCCCCTTGAAACCTCTTTGCATCCTCCTCACAACTTACATTCCCACCTAGCTTTGTATCATCAGCAAACTTGGATATATTACATTTGGTCCCCTCATCCAAATCATTGATATAGATTGTGAATAACTGAGGCCCAAGTAATGATCCTTGCATTACCCCACTAGTTACAGCCTGCCAACCCAAAAATGACCCATTTATTCCTACTCTCTGTTTTCTGTCCGTTAACCAATCCTCAATCCATGCTTGTATATTACCCCCAATCCCATGAGCCCTAATTTTGTTTAATAACCTCTTGTGTGGCACCTTATCGAATGCCTTCTGAAAATCCAAATACACCACATCCACTGGTTCCCCCTTATCTATTCTGCTAGTTACAACCTCAAAAAACTCTAACAGATTTGTCAAACACAATTTCCCTTTCATAAATCCGTGTTGAATCTGCCCAATCCTATTACAGGAAACTTTAGTTTAACCGGAGGTTAAATGTCTGGAAAGCTCTATCCACTGGCAAAATTCAGGAGTCGGTTCAGATAAGTTTTTTTACTTTTCGTTGCTTTTTTTTTCCAGTCGTGGCTCCCAAGCGTCTAGCTGAAGCTGTTGCTTAGCTACAGAGACGCTTGCAAGCTGCGCTGACTGTTTTGAAGCTGTTGCTAAGCTGTTGCTAAGCTTCATACGGAGCTCAGAAGCTCCGCATGTTTTAACATTAGCGCTGGTTTGTCCGGCAGTTTTGATGGGATGGCACCAGCTCGGTCCCGTCGGTGCCGGATACCAGAAAGTTTCCTGTATTATTTTCTAAGTGCCCTGTTACCACGTCCTTAATAATAGAGTCTAGCATTTTCCCTACTACTGATGTTAGGCTAACTGGTGTGTAATTCACCGTTTTCTCTCTCCCTTCTTTCTTAAATAGTGGGGTTTCATTTGGCACCTTCCAATCCACGGGAACCGTCCTAGAATCTATGGAATTTTGGAAAATGACAACCGATGCATCCACTAACTCTATAGCCACCTCTTTCAACACCCTAGGATGTAGGCCATCAGGTCCAGGGGATTTATCAGCTTTCAGTCCCATTAATTTCTCCAGTACTGTTTTTTTCACTAATACTAATTTCTTTCAGTTCTGGGAAGGGGAGGGTCTGAAATCTGGGGTGAAACTTGGATACAGCAGGAATTAGCCCCTTACCACGTTGGAATACCAGTGCTTTCGGGAGTGGGCATATTACAATCCAGTGTAATCGAAGGAAATAGATCAAAAGGCGTATTTTCCTCATTTATGCTCTTAGCAACGCTGCACCTCCGAATCCCTGGCATCCAGTGTTCCCAGGGCCATGGAGGGGGGATTCTGAAATTCTCAGCCCGGTTTTGCATTACTTACACTGGCAGAAGAAACCAGGATTTGATTTTTTTTGCTATTTTATGCACAAGGGCTCCGACCCCTGTGGTCCGTTGATACTGTGGCAAAGTGCCACAAAGAGACTCCTCCCCCTTCCCTCGGGTGGGCGCTCTAGATGCCTCGGAAAATGATTCCCCTCCATGCCCACCTTAGATATGTTAAGTAGCCTGACCCCTGGATTTCCGGTGGGATCAGGGCCCCCCACAATGGAAGCTCTGCTCTGTCCCCAATTGCTTCCCTCAAGGCGTCCCCTGGAATTTTGGGGCCCATGTATTTACAGCCAGCATTTATTGTCCATCCCAAGTTTCCCTTGAGAAGAGGCTGAGATAGGCCCTGTGTCCTATTCTGTTAATCGAGCTAGGCCTCTGTGTCCTATTCTATTACGTGAGATAGGCCCTTGTCCAGTTACATTACCTGAGATACGCCCGTGTCCTATTCTGTATATTGTGCTGTTTCTGTCATCCTTTCTGCTGATCAGAGCTCTGAGAGGATGAGTGAAATTCATTTCCAAACTCAATCCTTTATTCCTTTTTTTCAACAGATTTTCTTTATTTTCCAGTCAGCACTGAACCCTAGTGCTAAGGGTGAGTATTATACTTGGTCTCACATTAGGTTTAATATAGGAACTTACACAGGTTAAACAGCTCCTGTAAAGAGTTATTAAATATGATGTAGAAGGAACTTAAGAACCTGACATTAAGGCGTTTGCTTGTTGTTGGTTTTGGGGCATTGGGCCCTTTGCTGTTGTGTTGGATTACATCCTATGGTAGTAGAGTGCTGGTGAGCTGGGGTACAGCCTGTGTTAATAGTGTTGGTGAGCTGGGGTACGGCCTGTGTTAATAGTGTTGGTGAGCTGGGGTACGGCCTGTGTTAATAGTGCTGGTGAGCTGGGGTACAGCCTGTGTTAATAGTGTTGGTGAGCTGGGGTACGGCCTGTGTTAATAGTGTTGGTGAGCTGGGGTACGGCCTGTGTTAATAGTGTTGGTAAGCTGGGGTACAGCCTGTGTTAATAGTGCTGGTGAGCTGGGGTACGGCCTGTGTTAATAGTGTTGGTGAGCTGGGGTACGGCCTGTGTTAATAGTGTTGGTGAGCTGGGGTACAGCCTGTGTTAATAGTGTTGGTGAGCTGGGGTACGGCCTGTGTTAATAGTGCTGGTGAGCTGGGGTACAGCCTGTGTTAATAGTGTTGGTGAGCTGGGGTACAGCCTGTGTTAATAGTGCTGGTGAGCTGGGGTACAGCCTGTGTTAATAGTGTTGGTGAGCTGGGGTATGGCCTGTGTTAATAGTGTTGGTGAGCTGGGGTACGGCCTGTGTTAATAGTGTTGGTGAGCTGGGGTACGGCCTGTGTTAATAGTGTTGGTGAGCTGGGGTACGGCCTGTGTTAATAGTGTTGGTGAGCTGGGGTACAGCCTGTGTTAATAGTGCTGGTGAGCTGGGGTACGGCCTGTGTTAATAATGTTGGTGAGCTGGGGTACGGCCCGTGTTAATAGTGTTGGTGAGCTGGGGTATGGCCTATGTTAATAGTGCTGGTGAGCTGGGGTACGGCCTGTGTTAATAGTGTTGGTGAGCTGGGGTACGGCCTGTGTTAATAGGGTTGGTGAGCTGGGGTACGGCCTGTGTTAATAGTGTTGGTGAGCTGGGGTACGGCCTGTGTTAATAGTGTTGGTGAGCTGGGGTACGGCCTGTGTTAATAGTGTTGGTGATTGGATACAGTCTGTGTTGATACATTACTGGTGATTGGATACAGTCCGTGTTGATACATTGCTGGTGATTGGATACAGTCCATGTTGATACATTGCTGGTGATTGGATACAGTCCGTGTTGATACATTGCTGGTGATTGGATACAGTCCGTGTTGATACATTGCTGGTGATTGGATACAGTCCGTGTTGATACATTGCTGGTGATTGGATACAGTCTGTGTTGATACATTACTGGTGATTGGATACAGTCCGTGTTGATACATTGCTGGTGATTGGATACTGTAGTGTATGTACCCATCTACCTTTAAGGGAACTATTGAATGTAACCGTTCACCTTTAAGAGAACTACTTTAGGTGTGGCACTATTTGTTTGGCTTCTGTATACTGTAATACCGATAGTGACCACACCAGTATATAAGTGTTGTGGCCGGATTGCTGGGGCAGATTCGCCCGGACCTTCGAATAGTAAAGACCTGTTTGTTTGTTACTTCTGAAGTCTGTGTATTTATTAACTGCACAACCCACAGACTTTACAGTGGCGACGAGTCCGGTCGTACCCTGCGGCAAGACTACCAAAGCAACGAAGAGCGTCGAAGAGAGGCAACCACCCTCGGCGTGCTGCTGAAAGAAAACACGAGGCTGCAGCAGGAGGACGGAGGAAGACATTAGCAACAGGCACTGACTACCCTTCTACCACGGTGCGGAGTGAGCCGATCAGCAGGAAACAAGGCGGCCGCGGAGACTGTGAGTAGGGAAAAGTGTAGAGAATATCCGGAGGATAAGGGCTGTGCACTCGACCACGGTCGAGGGGGGAACGGAGCCGGTCAGAAAGTCGGGTCCAATGGCGTCGTGAGACAGTCGGACCTCGATCGGCGGGAAAAGCCGGGCAGCGACCGCAGCCACGAAGCGCTGAGACTGGGAGTAGGCGCGGGAAGAGAAACCCAGCTGCAGCCGGGGAGGGAAACACCGGTCTGCGAGAGGGCTGGGAGGCGAACAGGAACCGTGCGGGTGGGAGAGAGAGACAGAGCCGAGCAAGGGGAGAGAGACTGCGCGAGAGCCAGTCCAGCGGCTGAGTTGTCCTCCACCAACGGGGTAACCAGAGCCAGTAGAACCGAACGTGCGGGAGTGGGAGAGACAGAGCCGAGCAAGGGGAGAGAGACTGTGCGAGAGCCAGTCCAGCGGCTGAACTGTTCTTCACCAACGGGGCACCCAGCGCCGGTAGAACCGAACGTGCGGGAGAGAGAGCGACAGAGCCGGGTACGGAGAGAGAGACTGTGCGAGAGCCAGTCCAGCGGCTGAACTGTCCTCCGTTAACGGGGTGTACCCAGCGCCGGTAGAGCCGTGCGGGCGGGAGGAAAAGACAGAGCCGAGTAAGGGAAGCTGTGCGAGAGCCAGCCCAGCGGCTGAACCTGTCCGCTGTGGGGAAAGCGTACCCCTTCCACCAGGAAGAAACGCGGGAAGCCGCCATTAGGCGGAGGAGACGACAGAAGCGGGAAACCGCCATTGAAGGGGGCGGGGAGAGAAAGGAAGAGCGGGAAACCGCCATTTTCGTGGGAAAACCGCCATCTTAACTGACATACCGCCAGTGAAGTGGGCGGGGAGAGAAGGAAAGAGCGGGAAACCGCCATTTTCGCGGGTAAACCGCCATCTTAGAAATAAACAAATAAATAAGAATACTTAAAGAAATACTGGTGCTGCTCCCAAGGGAAGAAAGATGCCTAAGAGAGGGAATATTAACGATTTTAATTCTGAAATAGAAGGCTGGGCCACGTACGTGGAGCGCATAGAGATCTATTGCGAAGCCAACAAAATAGAGGAAGACGACAAGGTGATAACATTGCTAAACTCGATGGGGGCAAAAACATACGGGCTCTTGAAGCATCTAATAGCACCAAATAAACCAGCGGATCAGACCTTCGAAGAGATTGTGGCTGTGCTGAAGGACCACTTGAACCCCACACCGTTGATGCTGGCTGAACGATTCAAGTTCTACGCAAGAACGCAGAGGAAAGACGAAAGCAATGCGGAATACTTGGTCGAACTGCGTAGGCTAGCGAAATACTGCCAGTTCGGAGGGAATCTGACAGAAGCGCTGCGGGACAAGTTCGTATGCGGATTGTCCAAAGAAGGGACGCAGAAGCGACTACTGGAAGAGAACGACCTCACACTGGACAGGGCTGTCCTTACAGCTGCATCGCACGAAGCCGCAGCGAAAGGAACGGCGGAAATGCAACTAAAGGCGGCGGCACTCGGGGTGGACCAAATTACTTCAAGCACAACAAAATGCTACCGTTGTGGGAAGACAACGCATGACCAGAATCAATGCTGGTTTAAGAACCAAGAGTGTAGGAAATGTGGCAAACTGGGTCACATCGCGAAGGTATGCCGGTCCGGGAAAAAGACCAACAATCAAAGGAAGCCACCACAAGAAAAGTACAACAAGATACACAAGGTGACTGAGAAGAGTTCAGACGAACAGAATTCAGACTCAGACCCAAACAGCCAGGAGCTGGGTAGTCTGAGAATCCACAATGTGGGTAAAGAAACGGATCTACAGACCATCTGGGTCATACTAAAAATAGCTGGAGTCCAAGTAAGAATGGAGCTGGACACTGGATCAGCTCTATCAGTCATCAACCGAAGGGACTACCACCGGCTATTCTCTCACATACCTTTAAGAAATACCAAGTTCGTATTACAGACATACACGGGGCATAACGTATACCCCGTGGGGAAAATAAGAGTCAAGGTGAGAGATAGGGGTAAAGAACACCCAAGAATGAACTTGTACGTATTACCTGAGGGAGGACCACCACTTCTAGGACGGGAGTGGATTACGAAAATAGACATGGAATGGCATTACCTAAAAGCCATAATGAGGGAGGACTCGGTGCAAGCTATTAGCTCAGATTCTGAAATGGATGATGATAAGACCAATTCGAATATGGAAGACAAGGCTAAAAGGGACTTGCCGATGATGGGGAAGAAAACGAAGACATGCAGAAGGACTTATGGTACCAAGAAGAATAAAGCTGCAGAGCAGAACTCCAGGTTGACAGAGAATTCTGAGCCTGTTCAAGCAAAGGATTCATCCACGACGGAAGAACACCGAGCTCGGACGCAAACTTATGTCAAAGTATGACAACAATTAGAACAGTTGAGTGACCGTCTCGTACAAGAGATGAAAAATATGGAAAAGTTCTGGGACACCGAATGGGAGAACCTGGAAAGACAACAGAGACAGCTAGCTCAAGCAGAGAGCGACCATAGAGCCATCGTGGCCAAATACCAATCACATTCCCCTGATGCTGTTCAGGAACTAGAATATTTACAGAACGAACCAAAGGAAGAGGAATCTTCAGGAAGCCAGGATTTTATTCCAGTTCTTCTCTACGACTCCTTACAAGCAGAGTGTGAGAAGTTGAAAGAACAGTATGAACAGGCCCAGGCTACAATTCTGGAGGGGGTTAACTCGGCAACCTCCGAAAAGCTAGTTTCAGTAGAAGCATATGAACAACTAAAGGTTGAACATGAGCAAGAAGTCCAAAGGCTGCAGGAAATTCTTGATGAGCTCAAGGCCAAGACAGACTCATCGGTAGAAGTTCCATCCATAGATGAGAAATTAGAGGTGAAAAACATGGCAGAGCATGAAAGACAGGATGTCCAAGAACTCATAAAAACATTGAAGGACACCCAAGACAAATATGAGGCGGCAATGACCGAGGTTCAACAACTTGAAGAACAGATTCAACTGGGAATCCTTTCAGTGGAAGAAAAGGAAACTGTAAGAAACTCAGAGACTGTAAGAATGGTCCCTGAACATGAACTAGAGAGCATCAGGGCGCAACTTTTCCGAGCGCTGAAAGCCAAAGTTCAAGAGGAACAGAAGGTGGAAGTATTGGAGGAAAAGGTGGATGAAATGGAGAAGACTCTGATCCACCATGTTCCCAGGGAAGAGTTAACGGTCAGCCAACTCCTTCATATGCTGAAGGACAAGACTCTGCAAGGGGAACAATCTGAACACGAGCTTCAATCTTCAGGGGGAACGAGTTCGGAGCTCTCAAAAGTCACGGAGATAGCTGAGGTGTCAACACAAATTTTACAAGGATGCCAAAAGTACGTTGAATCACGTCAAGGTGAACAGAAGAATGTGGAAACCGTTACTTCAGTAGAAGGATTAAATAGCCTGATAACGCAATTCCCGATGGAAGGGAAGGTATTGAACTCACAAATGAGGTCCGTCGTGAAGGAATGGCAGATAACCCAGGAAGAGCGGGATGAATATGAATGCATGAAGAAGTCTTTTCAAGAAAGATGTCTAGGGAAGGAACCACCGTCAGCTAACGTCCAGACGGGTGAGGAGGAAGAAGAAGGCTCTCTCGCTGGCCTAACTCAGGACAAACCCGAATATTACCATGACCTGTTGAGTGACACTGAATATTACGAGGATGTGGTCTGCCCAGCTTGTGATGAAAACTCCCAAAGTGCTGAAATCCGGATTAAGCACTTAAGGTCTAAGGAACATAGAGAGTTGGTGGCGCTACAGCTGGCAGCCGAGAAAGGAGCTCCGAGAGTTTCAAAAAGGCAGAAAAGAAAAAGAAGAAGCAGAAGATAATAACTGTCTAAAATATTAGCACTTCTACCATCTCAGGCGGGACACTACGAAAGGAGCTAAATTAGTTGAAAAACTGGAAAATGTCAAGACAGCCAGTTGGTTGTAAAAGTCCGCACTGCTGGTTCAACAGGACGAAAGTTCAAGCTGTTACATCAAGAAAAAGGCTATGGAGGAGTCACGCTAGCCAGGTGAACCGGCTACACCAAAGAAATGTTGTTCGGAACGAGTCAAGATCAGAGACTGAATCTATGAACTGTTTCCGCAGAGACTGAACCTGGGAACTGTTCCCACCGAGATTATATCTGTAAATTGTTTTATATGACATTGACTCCACCGAGATTATATCTGTAATTTGTTTTATAGGAAGTTGAAGATATGTATGTTTAACGGGGACTCTGTAAGTAATAAGCTAAAAAGGGAGGATTGTAGTGTATGTACCCGTCTACCTTTAAGGGAACTATTGAATGTAACCGTTCACCTTTAAGAGAACTACTTTAGGTGTGGCACTATTTGTTTGGCTTCTGTATACTGTAATACCGATAGTGACCACACCAGTATATAAGTGTTGTGGCCGGATTGCTGGGGCAGATTCGCCTGGACCTTCGAATAGTAAAGACCTGTTTGTTTGTTACTTCTGAAGTCTGTGTATTTATTAACTGCACAACCCACAGACTTTACAGATGCAGTCCGTGTTGATACATTGCTGGTGATTGGACACAGTCTGTGTTGATACATTACTGGTGATTGGATACAGTCCGTGTTGATACATTGCTGGTGATTGGATACAGTCCGTGTTGTTTCAGCGGGGGTACAGCCTGTATTGATACAACACTGGTACAATTCTGCAGCAAAGTCTGTTTTGGAAAACGGGTAATTCTGCTTACCCAGGAGGGAAGCATATCACCAGCAGTGTGAATTGAACACTGGCATGGAACACTGTAGTCCCAGTTCTCGAATCCATGTTCTCTGTGTGTGCAGATTTCCATTGGAAGTGGAGGATCATGGGATCACTTGCCAAACTATGTATTAACATGATCCACTGATATTCTCACTAGATTGTTAGTGTAGTTTTTTTCTTGGCGGAGAGTGTCTGTCTGCATGGCTCAGTCTGTGTCTGCTCTGTTTGTTCCATATCTGTGCTAGTGAATTCATGTCTTTGCTGCTGGTTCTGTATCTGCACTGCTGGCTCTGTGTCTGGGCTGCTTGGTCTGTGTCTGGTCTCTTCAGTCCATTTTTATGTTACTGTCTTCATGTCTGGGCTGCTTGGTTCATGTCTGCACCCCTCTGGCTGTGTCTGTTATTTTGCATCTTGCTCTGCTCTGAGCTGTGTTCTGATGAGTTGTGTTATGTCTGCTTTAGAAATGATAGAACATTTAGGGAATCACGGGGATGGTGTGAAGGACATCGCATTCCAAGTGGAAGACTGTGACTCCCTGGTGAAGGTACGAACCAAAAAGGGGCATGAAGCATGATGTCTGTCGGTGGCACAGTGTCTGTCGGGGGATGGGGAATTTTCCTTGGAAACAGATCCCCGTTACGGTGTCCACCCATCCAGGTTTGAACTGGATCCTGTGGATTCGGGATTGGTTGCTCAGTAATTTTGATGATTAAAAGGGGAACAGTAAATGGTGCTGCGTTAGATAAATGATGTATGCGTGTCTAACTGAGTGCCCTTTTGGTTTTCCACACAGGCACTGTCAAGTGCACAACATTGTTTTAAAAACGCTCCTTCCTGTCCACTTCTGGACTTGGCTAAACATGGTACAGCAAGTGCCCATTACCAGCACGTCCTCACCAGTACAGGAGTATGTGATGTGCTGCTCTCCCAGTCACTCCGAGTTAATGATTTCCTTCTGACGCAGTCATAGTGGAAACACAGAGTTCATCATCCTCACACCAGCTATTTCTCAATCGTTCTCCAAACAGCTCCCATCGATCGTGCCCATTCCAGGTCTTTGCCAATGCAGCTCGAGGTCAGTGCCTGCCCTCATTTCACTTCTCCCCTTTCAGGTGCCACAAACTGTTCCCCAGCTGATGGAGTCGGAAGGTGGACTTTCCGGCCCTAAGCTAAGTGGCTCTAGGTGGCAGCCGAGCCTCCCTGTGCTGAATCACCTGAAGTTTTCTATCCTTCCTGTGGGAAAAGCATATCCTGGCTCACCAAGAGCTCTGAACCTGGGCAATTCCTAAGTGGGCATTCTCCTGCTACTATCCCTGCCCCTTACTCTGAGGTGTAACACTTTACAACAATAACTTGCATTTATATAGTGCCTTTAACACAAAGAAATGTCCCAAAACATTTCATAAATACTCATAAGTTAAAACAGACACTGAGCCAGGAAGGGAAAGATTGAGAGAGGTTAGAGAAAATGTGGTTGAAGAGATGGATTTTGAGAAGGTTTTAAAAGGTGGAGAGAGGCTGAGAGCTACAGGGAGGGTGTCCTAAAGAGTAAGACGTAAATTTCTTAGGCTCTTGAGGGGGTGGGGGGGGGGGGAAGGGGGAGGGGTGGAGGAAGAGAGATACACAGAAGACCAGAATCAGAGGAATGGAATCTTTTCGAGGAGATGTAAGGCTAGCGAAGATTTCAGGCGTAGGGTGTGGTGAGGACATGTAAGGATATATAGATGGAGGTGAAGTTGGAGGATGGGGAGCTAGTGTAGGTCAATAAGAGTGAGGGTTCTATGCAAATAGTGTGGACATGATACAGTCTCCAGAGTTTTGTACAGGTGGAGTATATGGAGGGTGGAGGATGGCAAGGAGAGTGTGAGAGTGATCAACTCTAGAGGAGACAGAAGCGTGCATGAAAGTTTCAGCAATAGAGGAGTTGAGCTGGAGCAGAAATGAGTAATTTTGTGGAGGTGGAAGTAAGTGATCTTGGTGATGGAGATGATGTGGGGCTTAAAGCTTAAGGCTGAACAGAGCCCAAGGTTGTGAATTGTCTGGTTCAGCCTGAGATAGTGGCCAGGGAGGGGCTGGGGTCAGTGACAGGGGAGAAGAGTTTGTTGCAGGGCTGAAGACAATGGCTTCAGGCCTTTCCAATGTTTAGCTGGAGGAAGTTATGACTCATTCAAGCAGTCTGACAGCACAGAAACGGTCAAGGGGTTGAACGGGATTGTGGAGAGGTAGAACTGGCTGAACATACATGCAAAAGTTGACTCTGTGCCTATGGATAATATTTCTGAGGGGTAGCATATAGATGACAGGGGCCAGGGATAGGTGCTTTGGACTTTCTGTAGGTCACAGTCTGGGGAAGGAAGAGACACCATTGCTGGAGATGTACTGGCTCCATTGAGATAGGTAGGATTGGAACCGTGAGAGTCATCTCATGAAGCGCAATGATGAAAGAGAGACATTGGACGGGGTAATGTTATAAATTCTATTGAATGCTATGGAAAGGCCGGGGAGCGATTATGTACGACAGTCATAGTCACAGCCATGCATGACTTTGGCTAGGGCCATCTGGTGCTGCATAAACTCATAGGCCTTGAAATTTGGCTCAGTAGCACCCGGATTTTCAGCACTAGACGTGCCGTTTTGGGTCCAAAATGGCGTCCGCGCCGAATGCACACTTCTGGTGCAGGCCATACCGGATACCATTTTGGAGTGGTTGTTAGTGCGGGTGCTGGGAGCATGTGCTGGAAGTACACAGAGTAGACAGATCATGGCATCAGTCCGGGTGTAACGCTGATTTGACGCCACGCTGCCATTTTCAACCTCGATGCTCCAGCTAACGCCCTCTATTAAACATGCACGGCTCAACATGAATTTAGCAGCAGGAGGGATAGCTCTTTTTTGGCTGGCACAGACACGATGGGCCAAATGGCCTCCTTCTGTGCCGTAAACTTCTATGGCCCTATGATTCTATGGTGAGCCACCTTGTCCTGCAAAAGAGAGGGAAGTGTGTCTGTGAGTGTGGCGCAATGTGTTTGGGTGATGTGCCTGTCATGGATGAATAGCTGACCATGTGTTCAAGCTGTGAGGTGTGGGTGTGAGGCTTACAGCAGTGGTAAGTGTGTGAGGGTGAGGTGAAGCTATGAAAGGTATGAGTCGTGATTGATAGAGATTGTTGATAGGTGAGTAAAGGGTGGGTGGTGAATTGAGCAGTGTCTGAGCCTAGTGGTTCAGTTGCAAGGATATGGTATTTGAAGATGAATTCACTGACCTTGACCACTCGTGTGAGGTCATTAAACTTCTTGCGACACTGCATCCAGGACCTCGGGGCTACGCTGCTGGCATTGACCGCGATGGCTATCTGCTCCCATTGCCTTCTCATAGATTGTCTCAACGGCCTCCTGGCCCCCTGTGGATAGAGGACCTCTCTCCTCCCGTCCACCTCTTGCACCAAGCCCTCCAGTGCTGCTTCGGAAAATCTTGGAGCCCACGCTCTCCCCTGTTGTGCCATTAGTACGTCTTCTTCCTGCTCAGAATGTCTTCCCCAACCACTTCCAGGAGCTGCTCCAGCCAGATTGCACCTCCCCTTTAAGAGGTGCAGGCAGGCTTTAGGTAGTGCAGGCTAGCTTTAAGTGGTGCTCGGCTTGCACCCGCTGAGGCGTGCAGCCACTCAACAGTGTGTTCAGCGCTGGGCTGAACGCTACCATCATTTAAATTAGCAGCCAGCATGAAGTTTACGTGCTGCCTGCATTGGACTCAATGGGTGTGGGTTAATTGCACATTGCGATACCTGTGCCCATTTTTGGGGGCTATCAAATTTAGCCCCCCACAGAGTTTAAATTGTAAAAGGGATCATCAGAAAAAATTACTTTTATTTTAGTGGTTAGTTAACCCATTGTGCTTGGTGTTAAATGGTGTTGACCAACATAATACAGTGGAAGACCCAGAAGTACAAGTCCTTAAACGGTGTGGAATGTAGTGGGTTCCCATGAACGTGTTCAGTGTGTCATGACCACAGTCTGAAGCCTCACCTAGGAGCCGGCGGTGAGATGATAGTGGGGGCTGGATTTCACTCATCATTTTGTGCCTCTATCACACTGAGTCCTGTTTTCAGAATCCAGCTTTATTCCATTTCTGATTTCTGAGATGAAACTGTTTTCAGAAATTCTAGGCAGCCAGTGTCCAACTCATCCACTTTGAATGGCAAGATAACAATCTCTTGCTGATACTGTACTGATAAATATCAGCTTCACACTTTCCTTTGTTACCGGAGAAGGGAAAGCAAAAGAACACTATGGAGGCAAAGCAAACACAGGTTCATAGCAGCCGAATGTTCCCCATAATTTAGTCCTGTGGTCACACCAGCTGCTTTTATAGCACAGCCAATTACCATATTTGTAGGGTGAGCCCCCTTCTGTCAGGTGATTTGTTTGTGACAGAAATGCTGCTTTGAATAATAAGAATATTCAGGCCCAGATCATTTAGATTCATTTTTGGGATGCAGGCGTTGCTGGCAAGGCCTGCATTTATTGCCCATTGACAGTTGCCCATGACAAGGTGGTGGTGGGCCTTTTTGAACCGCTGCAGTCCATGTAGTGAAGGTGCTGTTAGATAGGGGGTTCCAGGATTTTGACACTGCGACAAACAAGCTCACCTGTTTTTCAAGTTTGTGTTGTGGCCCCAGATTATGTCGAGTGTGAGATTGAGTTACAGCTGGATATTTGAGGATTTGCCCAAAACTAAAAACCACAATGATTTCACCCAGCCCAGGTCCCATTACCTGCAGTTTACTGAGTGTGTGAGGACTTTGCAGCGTACAGCTCTGGGCTGATTACAGACCTGCCCTCCCCCTTAAATAAAGTGAGATTTGCATTTATATAGCGCCTTTCATGATGTTCCAAAGCGCTTTACAGCTAATTAAAGTACTTTTGAAGTGTAGAAATTGTTCTAACATAGAAAAGACAGCTGCCAATTTGCGCACAGCAAGCTCCCACAAACAGCAATGTGATAATGACCAGATATTCTGTTTTAGGTGTTGATTGAGGGATAAATATTGGCCAGGACACCGGGGATAACTCCCCTGCTCTTCTTTGAAATAGTGCCATGGGATTTTTTTCGTCCATCTGAGAGAGTGGACGGGGCCTCGGTTTAATGTCTCATCCAAAAGACGGCACCTCTGACAGTGCAGCACTCCCTCAGTACTACACTGGAGTGTTAGCCTAGATTTTTCTGCTCAGGTCTCTGGAGTGGGACTTGAACCCACAACTTTCTGACTCAGAGGCGAGAGCAGTACCCAGTGAGCCACAGCTGGCACACTATCCCTCACTATCGTGTTGTAACCAGGTGTTAGTGTAGTTCCAACAGGCTCAGGTACATCAGAGACTGCAGTGACTGCCAAAACAGACCCAATGTTTAGATACAAAACCAAAATACTGCGGATGCTGGAAATCTGAAATAAAAACAGAAAATGCTGGAAATACTCAGCAGGTCAGGCAGCATCTGTGGAGAGAGAAACAGAGTTAACGTTTCAGGTCGATGACCTTTCGTCAGAACTGGAAACAATTAGAGATGTAACAGATTTTAAGCAAGTGTCGGGGCAGGGAGAGGGGGAGGGGAGGAAATAACAAAAGGGAAGGTCTGTGATTGGTGGAAGGCAGGACTGAGTAAATGACAAAAGGCATTATAGTACAGAGCAAAAGGAGATGGTAATGGGACAAGTAAAGAAACAAAAGATGGGTCTAGAAGAGGTGTAAATGGAAATGGCAGAATCACCAACAGCTGCCATGTGAAAAAATAGGGGCAGAGGTTATGGTCAGAAATTGTTGAACTCTATGTTGAGTCCAGAAGGCTGTAAAGTGCCTAATCGAAAGATGAGGTGCTGTTCCTCGAGCTTACGTTGAGCTTCGTTGGAACAGTGTAGAAGGCCGAGGACAGAGAGGTCAGAGTGGGAGTGGAGCGGAGAATTAAAGTGACAGGCGACCGGAAGCTCAGGGTCACCCTTACGGACTGAACGGAGGTGTTCCGCAAAGCGGTCACCCAATCTGCGTTTGGTTTCTCCAATGTAGAGGAGACCGCATCGTGAGCAGCGAATACAGTATACTAAATTGCGAGAAGTACAAGTAAATCGCTGTTTCACCTGGAAGGAGTGTTTGGGGCGCTGGACAGTGGGAAAGGGGGAGGTAAAAGGGCATGTGTTGCAACTCCTGCGCTTGCACGGGAAGGTGCCGGGCGAAGGGGAGGGGGTGTTGGGGGTGATTGAGGAGTGGACCAGGGTGTCGCGGAGGGAGTGGTCCCTTTGGAATGCTGAAAGGGGAGGTGAGGCGAAGATGCGTTTGGTGGTGGGATCGTGCTGGAGGTGGCGGAAATGGCGGAGGATGATCCATTGAATGTGGAGGCTGGTGGGGTGAAAGGTGAGGACAAGGGGAACTCTGTCGTGGTTCCAGGGGTGAGGGCAGAAGTGATAGAACGGACACGGTCAAGGGCTGTGTCAACCACTGTAGAGGGGAATCCTTGGTTGAGGAAAAAGGGAAGGGAAGATTCGGAGATGGACCATGTGAAGGTGAGGGAAGGGTGGAAATTGGAAGCAAAGTGAATGAAATTTTCTAGTTCAGGGCGAGAGCAGAAAACGGCACTGATACAGTCACCGAAAAAAGTGGAGAGGGAGGGGACCTGAGTAAGACTGGAATAAAGAACGTTCCACATATCTGACGAAAAGCCAGGCATAGCTAGGGTCCATGAGAAGGAGAAGAAGAAGGTTCCCATAGCAACACCTTTAATTTGGAGGAAGTGAGTGGTCAAAGAAGAAGTTGTTCAAGGTGGAGGAGGATGGTAGTGGATGGGGACTGGTTGGGCCTCTGTTCAAGGAAGAAACGGAGCGCCCTCAGGCCGTCCTGGTGGGGATGGAGGTGTAGAGGAATTGGACATCCATAGTGAAACGGAGACAGCTGGGGCCAGGAAACTGGAAACTGTTAAAGTGGCAGAGGGTGTCATAAGAGTCGCGGATGTAGGTGGGGAGAGACTGCATAAGGGGAGGAAAAAGAGTCGAGATAGGATATGTTTAGATATGTTGAGAATTCACTGTAAAAAGAGAAATCATGATTTCTGATACTGAAATAAAAACAGAAAAGGTACAGCAGGTAGGTCAGCATCTGAAAGGGAGGTTTATTTTCAGAACTCTGTCTCTCTCTCTCTTTGTTTCTGTCTCTCTCACCATCTTTCTCTTAGAAGTTGTGTGTTTGCAGCATTTAGTTGTTGAGGCCTTGGACAACGTGGACCACTTTCCATACCTCAGGAGTCTACTGTCAACAAGGGCAGACGTCAACGACGAAGTCCAACACTGCCTTCAGTGTGCCAGTGCAGCCTTCGGTCGCCTGAGGAAGAGAGTGTTTGAAGACCAGGGCCTAGAAATTCAGTGGCCTGTGCCACCAGTTTGCGCCTAAAGAGGGCTTTTGCGCCACTGTGCAAACCTACCGCGATATTTAGCGGGGCGCTAATGGCGGCGTTAGCCATTAGCGCTGCGCCGCCACCGATGACGTCATCGGTGTGCGCAGCGCCCCGCTGGCCATATTTGGTTGCCGCCGCCTCCACCGCGCCGGCCGCAAACAGCGACCGGTACACGGGGCCTACCTGTGCCGGTAGTGGGGCGAGTTAAGGTGGAGGTGCGGCCGGCCGCTTTTTCGGCGGCCGCCTGCCCGCACCTCCTTCCCCGGCCTCCTACACCCCCCCCCCCCCCGCGGCATTGCCGGCTGTTTCCAGAGAGCCCGGCACTTCTCCTTGGTGCCGGGCTCATTTGCCGGCACTCGCGAGCGGGGATCGCGCTGCTGCAGGCACCTCCCCCTTAAGAATGAGAGGAAGGCCTGCAGTACCGCAGGCTGCCGTGCCGCAGCGGGTGGCGCTGCGGCACTTTACACGCCGATATTCAGTTTCAGCGCCCCAAGCGGGGCGCCGAAACCCTTGTTTAGCGGCCGGCTTCCACTTGGGGCGCTGAAACTGAATTTCCCGCTGGCGCAAGTGGCTCCGCGCGCAGCGGTAATTCCGGCGCCCAGGCGAGCTGGGCGCCCCAAAGTGAATTTCTAGGCCCAGGACCTCAAACCCGGCACTAAGCTCATGGTCTACAGAGCAGCAGTGATACCCGCCCTGCTGTATGCCTCAGAGACATGGACCATGTACAGCAGGCACCTCAAAGCACTGGAGAGGTACCACCAACGCTGCCTCCGCAAGATCCTGCAAATCCATTGGCAGGATAGGCGCACCAACATCAGTGTTCTCGCTCAGGCCAACATTCCCAGCATTGAAGCTTTGACCATGCTCGACCAGCTTCGATGGACGGGTCACATTGTCCGCATGCCCGATACGAGACTCCCAAAACAAGCGCTCTACTCGGAGCTCCGACACGGCAAGAGAGCCCCAGGTGGGCAGAGGAAACGCTTCAAGGACACCCTCAAAGCCTCCTTGAAAAAGTGCAACATCCCCACTGACACCTGGGAATCCCTGGCCCAAGACTGCACCAAGTGGAGGAGAAGCATCCGGGAACGCGCTGAACACCTCGAGTCTCTTCGCCAGGAGCAAGCGGAAGCCACGCGCAAGCAGCGCAAGGAGCGCACGTCAACCCAAGCACCACGCCCACCCGCCCCTTCAACCACCGTCTGCCCCACCTGTGGCAGAGACTGTAGGTCCCGCATTGGACTCATCAGTCACCTGAGAACTCATTTTTAATGTGGAAGCAAGTCATCCTCGGTTGCGAGGGACTGCCTAAGAGAAGAGAGAGTTGTTGAGGTGATTTATTCACTCAGACTCAGTCCCATCATCAAATAGTCCCATTTACTTAGAGCTCTTTAATCTGAATTACTGCTGACACAGATTGGTTGGATAAGACTGAGTGGGGAAGGACTGAGGCTGGTGATGATGTTTTACCTCTGTATTTGTAGAAAGCGAAGGAGCACGGAGCCATCATTGTGAAGAAGCCCTGGATTGAGGCGGACAGCAACGGCAGAGTGAAGTATGCCGTTTTGAAAACCGTAAGTGTTGTGGTAAATTCCTGGTCAATCCCTCCAAATATAATGTTTCAACAGTAAACACGCACTCGAGTTCCCATTAGCCCAGTGTCTTACTGATCCAACGTTCCTGGGATAGGGATGGAGATCCAAGTCAGGCACGGGTTCCCATTCATGGTCACTGTTGAGTGATTCCTGCTGGACAGTGTGTGGAGATGTGGGGTGAGGACAGGATCAGACTCGACTGTAAGCCCTCCAGTGTCAAATATTCTGCTGACACTCACTGCCTGGGTCAGAAGAGGAGCAGTCACTCCGGCCGAGGTACTGTTGAGCAGCCGGCAGCCACCGAACTCTTAACCCAGTGACACTCGCCGATTTCAGGAGAGGCGGGGAGAAAAAAGGAAAAATAATTACATAAACAATGCTATTTAACGTCACGACGCCTGCCTGCACCTAGTTTACTGTACGACACGGGGGATAGTTTATCCAGCCCAGCCTGGTATGGTTGTGCTGGGTCAATCTAGTCCAGATCGGAGTGAAGCTTTGTGATGCCTGCAATACAGGACAGCAACCATTCCCAGAAGACAGTGGGGTTGCTAAGTGACCACAGTTCTGATTTATCCACCAATGAGGCAGCAGCATTCAGCCCTTCCAAAGCTCCAGGCCCACGAAACTCAAACAGGGCAAATTGGCAAATGAAAAGTAAACACAAGTAGGACTGAGTTGCTTTGACTCTGCCAGGGCTCAAGGCCTGCAGCTGGGCACCCTGGATTATTTTAATAAAATCTGAAAATGTAATGTTACATTAATGTGCAACGAAGGTTCACTCGACTGATTCCAGGAGGAGATTGACCCATGCGGAGATGTTGAGTAGACTGGGCCTACATTTCCTAGAGTTTAGAAGAATGAGAGTTGATCTTGTTGAAACATATAAAATTCTTAAAGGGCTTGACAGGGTAGATGCAGGGAGGATGTTTCCCCTGGCTGGGGAGTCTAGAACCAGGGGTCACAGTCTCAGAATAAGGGGTCGGCCATTTAGGACTGAGATGAGGAGAAATTTCTTCACTGAGAGGGTGGTGAATCTTTGGAATTCTCTACCCCAGAGGGCTGTGGAGGCTCAGTCATTGAGTATATTCAGGACGGAGATCGATAAGTGCTGGTATACTAAGGGAATCAAGATAATGGGGATAGTGCAGGAAGGTGGAGTTGAGGTAGAAGATCAGCCATGATCTTATTAAATGTGGAGCAGGCTCGAAGGGCCGAATGGCGCCCATTGTGGTCCCCACATGGTGAGCCCTGGCTTTTCAACAACGTGTCTGAATAAGATCATGGATAGCATAGTTTGGTTCTAACATCTGTTGCTCTGCTTTTGCTTACAGTACGGGGACACAACACACACCTTTGTGGAGTATCTGGGTCCTTACCGTGGCCTCTTCCTGCCCGGATACAAGGAGCCTCTCTCCAGGGACCCACTCCTTACCAAACTGTAAGTGGATCAATACATTTGGAAGCTTTTACTTTGGGACAGATTTTAGAGGACTGTCCAAAGGGTTGGGGCATCAGCAAAGCAGGACCTATAGAGCTGGGCTCCCATTTCCTCCGGTGAGCACTTGGTCCTTACTGAGCTTTTTGAAGCCCGTGTTTGTGCGGCTTCCAATAGTTGGTGCCAACATGTGACCAAACACACTGTGCTGCAGCATGTTAAGACTTGAAGCTAGTGGCACGACCCATCCATGTCTTTTGTTTACTCACATCCCAAACCAAGCTGATTGCAAGCCTCCCTTATATAGGCAGTGCGATATAGCTGGAGCAGACTTTAAGGTGAAAGGTCAGTCAAAGTCAGAGGAAGACACCACAGCTGAAATTAAGCAGTGTACAGTAGTTACTAATGTTTTGTCGAGGACCATTATCCCAGCCAGTGCCTCATTCGAGTTCCACTCTCGGAAATACTGTAACACACAGCGATGGGTGCAACACTATGCTGTGTATACTGTACTCGGGGAAGGTACTTAAGTATAATGTACTCGGATGAGGTACTCATATATATTGCAGACTGTGCACTTTATGAAATGATGGTTGTCTTGATTGCTGCTGGCAGTGCTCTGATATTTGTCTCTCTGTTCCAGGCCCTCTGGGTATCTGAATTTCATTGATCACATTGTGGGAAACCAGCCGGATGATGAGATGGTGTCAGTGGTAGAATGGTATGTGCCAGTCTCTCATATACAATCAAAACGCACCAGCTGTTTTATCCTCTATAATCAAAAAGAGTGTGATCTGGGATGTGGTGCCTTCACAGTGGGCACGGGGAGGTCTAGACATGGAATCTACGCAGCACGGGGAGGTCTAGACATGGAATCTACGCAGCACGGGGAGGTCTAGACATGGAATCCACACAGCATGGGGAGGTCTAGACATGGAATCCACGCAGCACGGGGAGGTCTAGACATGGAATCCACACAGCATGGGGAGGTCTAGACATGGAATCCACGCAGCACGGGGAGGTCTAGACATGGAATCCACGCAGCACGGGGAGGTCTAGACATGGAATCTACGCAGCACGGGGAGGTCTAGACATGGAATCCACGCAGCACGGGGAGGTCTAGACATGGAATCTACGCAGCACGGGGAGGTCTAGACATGGAATCCACACAGCACGGGGAGGTCTAGACATGGAATCCACACAGCACGGGGAGGTCTAGACATGGAATCTACGCAGCACGGGGAGGTCTAGACATGGAATCTACACAGCACGGGGAGGTCTAGACATGGAATCAACGCAGCACGGGGAGGTCTAGACATGGAATCTACGCAGCACGGGGAGGTCTAGACATGGAATCCACGCAGCACGGGGAGGTCTAGACATGGAATCCATGCAGCACGGGGAGGTCTAGACATGGAATCAACGCAGCACGGGGAGGTCTAGACATGGAATCTACGCAGCACGGGGAGGTCTAGACATGGAATCTACACAGCACGGGGAGGTCTAGACATGGAATCCACACAGCACGGGGAGGTCTAGACATGGAATCTACGCAGCACGGGGAGGTCTAGACATGGAATCTACGCAGGACGGGGAGGTCTAGACATGGAATCCACACAGCATGGGGAGGTCTAGACATGGAATCTACGCAGCACGGGGAGGTCTAGACATGGAATCCACACAGCACGGGGAGGTCTAGACATGGAATCTACGCAGCACGGGGAGGTCTAGACATGGAATCCACACAGCATGGGGAGGTCTAGACATGGAATCCACGCAGCACGGGGAGGTCTAGACATGGAATCTACGCAGCACGGGGAGGTCTAGACATGGAATCTACGCAGCACGGGGAGGTCTAGACATGGAATCCACGCAGCACGGGGAGGTCTAGACATGGAATCCACGCAGGACGGGGAGGTCTAGACATGGTATCCACGCAGGACGGGGAGGTCTAGACATGGAATCCATGCAGCACGGGGAGGTCTAGACATGGAATCTACGCAGCACGGGGAGGTCTAGACATGGAATCCACACAGCATGGGGAGGTCTAGACATGGAATCCATGCAGCACGGGGAGGTCTAGACATGGAATCTACGCAGCACGGGGAGGTCTAGACATGGAATCTACGCAGCACGGGGAGGTCTAGACATGGAATCTATGCAGCACGGGGAGGTCTAGACATGGAATCCACGCAGCATGGGGAGGGTGGTTTGGGACAACAACACCAACGATGGCAATTTGCATTTATATAGCACCTTTAATGTAGAAAAAAAATTCCAAATCGGTTCACAAAGCCATAAGAAAAACAGATGCCAAGCCATAGAAGAAAGTTTGGTTGGGGGTGGGGGGGGCGGGCGGGGAGGGGGCACGGTGACTGGTCAAGGAGCTTGGTTTTAATGATAGTTTTAAAGGAGAGGTGGAGAGTTTTAGGAGGGGATCCCAGAGCTGAGGACCTGGGCAGCTGAAGGCACAGGCACTAATGATGGGGCAAATGGGAGGGGAAAGGTACCAGGTTGTGAACAGTCTGATTGAATCGGAGACAGTGGCCAAAGAGGAGGAGTGAATTGGTGGCGAGCGCATAGAGTTTGTGTCAGGGCCAAAGCCGATGGCTTCGGTCTTCCCAATATTTTGCTGGAGGAAGATGTGCCATTTGTATTGTGCATGTGATAGTCTGGGACGTGGACTCCACACAGCGAGATTGGTGCAGCCTAGATCATGAACTCCATGCACTGAGGGCAAGGCAGGGCTGTCTTGGTTATGAACCCGCATGCAGTGATAGTGGGGCAATCTGAATCATGAACTCCATCCAGTGAGGACAAGGCGGTTTGGGTCACAGATTCCACGCAGCAAAGGTGGGCAGTCTGGATCATGGAGTCCACATGGTGCTCTGGGATATATGTGGTGCTCTGGGATATATGTATCAGTGGAAAATCCTGTACACTCAGAGAATCCAACACAGGCACATAGCATGACAGCAGGATCTATATAGAAAAGCCAGGAGCATCACCCAGAGGGAGGACAGTGCACTGTTACACATCAGTTTGTGTCTATGAGGGAGACCCTGTGAAGAGTAGCAAGGGCACAGAATGTACTCTGGTTGGGGGACTTCAATGTCCATCACCAAGAGTGGCTCAGTCGCACCACTACTGACCGAGCTGGCTGAGTCCTGAAGGATATAGCTGCCAGTCTGGGCCTGCGTCAGGTGGTGAGAGAACCAACACGAGGGGAAAACCTATTTGACCTCGTCCTCACCAATCTATCTGTCCACGACAGCATTGGTAGCAGTGACCACTGCACAGTCATTGTGGAGACAAAGTCCCGTCTTCACACTGAGGACACCCTCCATCGTGTTGTGTGGCACTAACACCGTGCTAAATAGGATAGATTCAGAACAGATCTAGCAGCTCAAAACTGGGCATCCATGAGGCACTGTGGGCCATCAGCAGCAGCAGAATTGTATTCCACCACAATCTGTAACCTCATGGCCCGGCATAACCCTCACTCTACCATTACCATCAAGCCAGGGGACCAACCCTGGTTCAATAAGGAGTGTAGAAGAGCATGCCAGGAGCAGCACCAGGTGTACCTAAAAATGCAGTGCCAACCTGGAGAAGCTGCAACACAGGACTACATGTACGCTAAAAAGTGGAAGCAGCATGCTATAGACAGGGCTAAGCGATCTCACAATCAACGGATCAGATCAAAGCTCTGCAGTCCTGCCACATCCAGTTGTGAATGGTGGTGGACCATCAAACAACTAATGGGAGGAGGCGCCATGAATATCCCCATCCTCAATGATGGTGGAGCCCAGCACGACTGCAAAAGGCAAGGCTGAAGCGTTTGCAACCATCTTCAGCCAGAAGTGCGGAGTGGATGATCCATACCGGCCTCCACCACAGAAGCCAGTCTTCAGCCAATTCGATTCACTCCATGTGATATCAAGAAACGGCTGAGCGCACTGGATACAGCAAAGGCTGTGGGCCCCAACAACATCCCGGCTGTCGTGCTGAAGTCTTTTGCTCCAGAACTAGCCGCGCCTCTAGCCAAGCTGTTCCAGTACAGCTACAACACTGGCATCTATCCGACAATGTGGAAAACTGCCCAGGTATGTCCTGTTCACAAAAAGCAGGACAAATCCAATCCGGCCAATTACCGCCCCATCAGTCTACTCTCAATCATCAGTAAAGTGATGGAAGGTGTCATCGACAGAGCTGTCAAGCAGCACTTACTCACCAATAACCTGTTCACTGATGCCCAGTTTGGGTTCCGCCAAGGCCACTCTGCTCCAGACCTCATTACAGCCTTGGTCCAAACATGGATAAAAGAGCTGAATTCCAGAGATGAGTTGAGAGTGACTGCCCTTGACATCAAGGCAGCATTTGACCGAGTGTGGCATCAAGGAGCCCTAGTAAAACTGAAGTTAATGGGAATCGGGGAAAATGCTCCACTGGCTGGAGTCATATCTAACACAAAGGAAGATGGTTGTGGTGGTTGGAGGTCAATCATCACAGCCCCAGGACATCGCTGCAGGAGTTCCTCAAGGCAGTGTCCTAGGCCCAACCATATTCAGCTGCTTCATCAATGACCTTCCCTCCATCATAAGGTCAGAAGTGGGGATGTTCGCTGCTGATTGCACAGTGTTTAGTGCCATTCGCAACTCCTCAGATAATGAAGCAGCCCATGCACGCAGGCAGCAAGACCTGGACGACATTCAGGCTTGGGCTGATAAGTGGCAGGTAACATTCGTGCCACACAAGTGCCAGGCAATGACTATCTCCAACAAGCGAGAGTCTAACCACCTCCCCTTGGCATTCAACGGCATTACCATCGCCGAATCCCCCACCATCAATATCCTGGGGGACACCATTGACCAGAAACTTAACTGGACCAGCCACATAAATACTGTGACTACAAGAGCAGGTCAGAGGCTAGGTATTCTGCAGCAAGTGTCTCACCTCCTGACTCCCCAAAGTCTTTCCACCATCTACAAGGCACAAGTAAGGAATGTGATGGAATACTCTCCACTTGTCTGGATGAGTGCAGCTCCAACAACACTCAAGAAGCTCGACACCATCCAAGACAAAGCAGCCCGCTTGATTGGCACCCCATCCACCACCTTAAACATTCACTCCCTCCACCACAGGCGTACCGTGGCTACAGTGTGTACCATCTACAAGATGCACTGCAGCAACTCGCCAAGGCTTCTTCGGCAGCACCTCCCAAACCCGCGACCTCTTCCACCTAGAAGGACAAGGGCAGCAGGCACATGGGAACACCACCACCTCCAAGTTCCCCTCCAAGTCACACATCCTGACTTGGAAGTATATCGCCGATCCTTCATTGTCGCTGGGTCAAAATCCTGAAACTCCCTAACAGCACTGTGGGAGTACCTTCACCATACGGACTGCAGCGGTTCAAGAAGGTGGCTCACCACCACCTTCTCAAGGGAAACTAGGAATGGGCAATAAATGCTGGCCTTGCCAGCGAAGCCCACATCCCATGAACCAATAAAAAAAAAGACTGGTCAGGTACATTATTCTTTGCAAATGCTGTATTTTGGAGAACCTCAGAGACTTTGCCGTTCCCTGCAGTAGTAATGTCGAACCTTGTGGTCCAAAATGACTGACTCAGCAACATGAATTCTGACCTTTTTCCTCAGGTACCAGAAGTGTCTGATGTTTCACCGGTACTGGTCAGTGGATGACAAACAGATCCACACGAGTTACAGCTCCTTGCGCTCCATTGTCGTGACCAACTACGAGGAGACCATCAAGATGCCCATCAACGAGCCGGCTCCAGGAAAGAAAAAATCCCAGATCCAGGTGTGAGCACCACTCGCTGCCTCGTCAGCAAACTCTCCTTGATGCACACTATTGAGCATCAGTGCCTGCACTTTCAGTGTATTCAGAGGAGCCACTTTTTGCCAGGGAGAAGGTGGGGGGGAAGAAAAGACAGGGATGGACTGGAAGTTGGGGTGGGTCAGGCTGGGGATGACCACCAGATGTGGGATTGGATGTTGGATTTGCCAAATAAAATTGATTGAAAGTCTCACCAAGTGTGAGACACAGCAGTAAATGGAAAGGTTGGACTTAGGTTGTAAAATCATAGAGGCCGATTTTCATCTTCATAGCGCTCTGATTTGAGGCGCTAGTGGGACGGTAGAAGTTGAAAAAACAGCTCCGTCGGATTCCTTCCCCGTCTTCCGGTTGGGCCTGGAGCGGGCATCTGATGCTCCCTCCCAAAGCAGGCAGGAGCTTCATTACTATAGGTAAAAGGAGGCCGGGAGGGGCGGGCACCATTTTCTGACCCACAGGCGTGCTGGACGCTGAGTCTTTAGCATTCCCATGAAAACCTGATGGGACAGAGGTATCAGGCAGACCTCTAGGCAGGCATAGATTTTAAAGGCCTTTGTTGTAGTTTGTTTTTCCCAACTGGCATTAGTCTTTATGCTAGTTGCTGTTACGATTATTTTGCCCCGAGCTCCCTTTATTGGCACCAGAATGTTTGCCAGCAGTAATCTTTTGAGCTGACTTATTCGGAGGGGAAAAGGGGACGGCAGAAGGATGCCAGACAGGTCAGGTGCTCTGTGCCCTCCCGCTCGCACCCACTCCCCCACATCTGCAGCGAGGGGTATCATACCTCATTGGCAGAAGCTGTTGGTGGAGGCTCCTCTTCCCAATAACGGCTGCATCAGCGGACCCCCAGAGCCATCGCAATGAGATCCGAATGCCTATGTAACCCTATTACTGGAAGGTTTTTCAGTAGCACCCAGGTCTTGCACATGGTGCTGCATGAAGGAAGGCAAGTCAAGGTGATCAGGAGCTAGCGTTACTTGTCTAGTTGCACCTGCCAAGATGCCACCACCCATTTCTGTAGACCCTGGGAAACCTACCTGGAAATGGCTGCAGGAATTGTCCCTCTCAGGTCTGGGTCAACAGAGGGGAAGATGTCAAGCTCTGCTGCGAGGGCACAATTCAGTTTGGTGCTCGCATACATGCAGGGGCAGTAATGGTCAGCAATGGCCTGAAAGCTGGCTGCACCATTTTGTAGGTATGCTGCAGGGCTGACCTATGGGATGGTGCTATGGAGTGGCACAGAGGAAAACTCTCACCAGCTTCCCACACAGTACCACCTATATACAGAGTGGGGTAAGGAACAGCAGTGCCTATTATGCAGAGTGGGGTAAGGAATGGCAGTGCCTATTATGCAGAGAGTGGTAGTGCCTGGCAATGAAACACACCATGGCTCCACAGTGTTTGAAATGGGAGTTTTTGGTGGGTTGTTTGAGTGATTTCTCTCATTTTACATTCTTCTCTCGCTCTAGGAGTACGTAGATTACTATGGTGGACCCGGAGTGCAGCACATCGCTCTCAACACCTCTGATATCATTCAGTCCGTGAGTCACATGGTTATATTTCCACCTTAGTCCTCAGTTCATCCCATGTAGCCCAAATGTAATCATTGTACTTCTTTGTATCACGTATAGCTGGAATCAAATACAGACTGTGATTAATGAGATGCTCCCCGATAGTTGGTTGATTGTAGAGATGGACCCACAGAGCCTTTGTATCAGAGTGTGTGTTGCTTAACCAATAGGAAGGTGGCTTCTGATAGGTTTCGCTCTGTATTGCCCATTGTTCTGCTGGTGCTAGATAGGGGCCACCCATTGAAATGCTACCTTGGAGTTTCCCCACCACTTGATGCAATTCCAGTACCAGCCATTAAACAGCATGAAGACCTACAAAGCTCACCAGGTATTAGGGGCTTTACAGCATTCACCACCCTCCATTAGCCTTACCTAGAGTCTAATAACATTGGTCAACAGCCATAGAAAGGCCTAAAGCAACCAAGCATGTTGTTTGCTAACCACCAAATTACAGGCTGGCATCTAATTGAGGGATTTGGATGGTTTATGGATCGACCACTCACTGATGCTGACAATTTCTTATTTTACTCCCGACTTCATTGTGGAGAAACATGAGATATCTTAATGTTCCTTTCCTGTTACAGGAGGCGGCAGCACTGCAGATATTGGGGGGTGATATTCGTCTTGGGTGGGATTGAAAACGGGCAGTAGTGAATCAGTCGTCTGTTTTACACTCTGCCCGATGGAGAGGAAAATCAGGCGGTGTATAAAACAGGCTTCTGATTCGCTACCACCGAAGACCAATCACTCTCTGTGGTTCAGTATGTAGTTTCCTGTCTATATCGACAGGTGGCGCTCTGGCACTTTCTACAGGCTTTAAAAAAATATAGACAGACACGTCGCCCTCTGCTGGCAGCAGCTGGAATAACACAGACTCTTCTGAGCCTCCCCCATCTCGCTGTTGTAGTTTAAACCTAGAATAAGGACAGACACTCCTCAGAGACAGGGGTGCCTGGTGCCACTTGCACTGGGGTGCCTGGTGCCACTTGCACTGTGGTGCCTGGTCTCAGTGGCTGTTTTTCATGTGGGAACCTGGAGAGTGAGTGTGTTTGCTATCTGACTGAGAGTCTGATCACATCCTCACCCAAAGTCCACACAAGCGCATTTTCCAAAGGATCATTAGTTAGTGATGAGGATAAGGGACCCTGGCTGATTAATACCACTCTGGACCAGGGAGCTGAGGCCAACTGTCGTGTTCCTGCTTTGGTTGGACTCATCACAGAGCAGAAACTGAACCTGGGGGGATTCTGGGATGTGTGTTCCCAGTAGGGATGGGGTGTTACGTTATAACTTCACGGAGACATAAGAATCAGTGGCATCTTTAAACTGTAATTTGAGAGATTCCTTGTTGGTTTCTGAAAGTGACAGGCGGAGGCGACAAATATTGAGATGTTATAAATCTTCATAATTCCATTGGGGAGATTTTTCAGTTACCGATGTGTCACATGGCACAAGATTGTCTCTCAGATTGTGTTAGGATGTGGGGAGACTGTGACTGTGCCCATGTGCTCACGCCTCGGACTGCATTAGGACGCAGTGATATCATAACTGTTCCCACCCCTCGAGCTGTGATATGAGACTGTGCCCATCCCTCAGATTGTGTTAAGAGGTGGAGATATTGTGACTGTGCCCCAGTGCTCCCCCCCTCGGGCTGTGTGATTCTGTTCCCATCCTCACAACCTTTTGGTGCTACTTCTCATTTTTAAGGGCAGGGAGCTGCGGTTTGATACATCACTGATTCCCATTCCCATCTGTTGCCAGATTATAAATTTGAAAAGCCGTGGGATGGAGTTCCTGATGACGCCAGACTCCTACTACGATCAGCTGAAAGAACAATTAAAGACTGCGAAAATCAAGGTGAAAGAGGACCTGAAGAAGTTACAGGTACATCTGAAGAGACAGATTCCAGATCCCACATTGCAGAGACTAAAGACAATGCTGAGCCAAACAATTAAACAGGCAGCCTCAGCAATGGGGAAATCACCTCCCATCACAGCATCTCGCTCAAAACATTACACGTATAAGGTTTCACATAAAGGAACTGAATACTTGGACAAGAACGTGCCCTCGATGGTGTTCATATTACAGCAGTGCCTGTGGAGGCAAGCCGACTATGGAAAGCAAGCCCGTAATATAAACGATGCAGTACTCCTGCCTCTACAGGGAACACCATCACACAGAATCCCCACAGTGCAGATAGAGGCCATTTCGGCCCATCGAGCCCTGTGAAGTGGTTTTGACCCTTGCCCTCAGGGTCAAAGTGCCACTGGTGATGACTGTTGCCAGCCATACGTCCAATTTTTTTCTGGTGGTAGCTGGGCTACAAATTCAACTTTTGAGCAAGCGCATGTCTGATATTAATTTCCACCGAACCTTCCGTCACACATTGACGAACACTGTCCCTAAAAGCTTTCACAGTGTTTCCCATTATTGATTTCTGCTTTAACGGCACAAATTGTTCTGTGTTCTTTGCGGTCATAAAGAAGTAAAAATAAACCCGTGTTTATTTTAAGTTCCCTGGGCCAAATGCCATTGCTGAATTGATGCCTCGAGGCTCTACTTTTTAGTCCAGCGGTGAAGAAGTTATGCATTGTCAGAGCCAACAGTCCTGGCAGTATCGACTATCTCTGTCGAAACGCCTGGCTGCTTCGTGGCACCTCCAAAGAGACCGCACCCACCCCCCAACCCCGAGATCTCACCATGTTGGCAGTTACATGCCCGAACTTGCTGGCCCCAATCCCTGCGAGCAATCAATGTCCCCTGGAGCGTATCTTACATTGAAGCAGGAAGACCTTCTAACTAAACTGCATTTCTGCATGCACAGACACATACCATCATGAGCCAAAACAGTAGAATACAAGTCCGAGTAGGCAATGATCGTACTTTATAGTGCTCCAGTCACACTGTAATGTGAATACTTCTCTGCAGTCCTGGTCGTCAAGAGGCATAAACCCAATCCCCAGACCCAGGGAAGTAACTTATAAGGAAAGGCTGGATAAACTTGGGCTTTTCCACCGAGAAAGAAGGCGACTGCGAGGCAATGTTCTAGAAGTATACAAGATTGTTCAGAGTATCAGGAGAGTTAACTCAGAACACTACTTTTATTAAACTGGGGGAATAGATCCAGGAGACACAATTAAAACTAGAGAAGGGCAATTTTTGGACAGATACCAAGAAATTCTTCATTACGCAAAGAGTAATCAAGATGTGGAATAAACTTCCAGATCGAGGAATGCATGCCAGCACCCTGGAATCACTAAAGAAACAATTGGAAGCTAGAATGGGAGAGGGGGAGGCAGGAGAGGGAGGGCTAGAATCTCTGGATCGATGAATTAATCAGGGACAAATAGCCTTCCTCATCCATAATATGATTAGACGTGTGGCTATTGGGAAATGTGGTTGAGAGGGAAGGTGGGAGGTGGAAAAGTGGCCTCGTTCAATAGGTCAGGGAGACAATGGGGTTGATTTTGATGAGTCTCGACCCTGCTGCCGTCACTGAGGTCACCGCAAGCTACCCCAGGCCAAGCACTGAGTGGCTGAACGCCAGTCTGAGTCACGCAGTAGGCCCATTTACAATTGGTCTGATGACACATGCAGCATCCCGTTTGCCATTTTCGGAGAGTACTGGGTGGAGTGTGTGCGTATCAGCCCAAACGGAGCCAACAGGTAAGTTCCTGGTCATCTTTGTGGGGCAGGAAAGAGCAGGAATCCTCCTCCCCTTGGCTCTAGCAAACCAGCCTGGGCACTACTACTGCTCCGAGTCCTCCCCTCCGCCCTCACTACCACAACGGACGTTTGGAGGCTGGCGGTGCTACCCGCCTGAGATTGTGGCGGCCCAGAGCTGGCGGGCTGCTCTGTGGATCACGTTTTCCACCCGCAACGTGCCTCCTGAATGCTAATAAGGTCGGGCCCTCAAAGTGGACTGGACCTCCCACTGGGACTAGCGGCGGCCGCTAGTCTACCCCACTGTGTCCGGAGTAAGTAGGATCATTTTCCTTTTGTCGATAGTACAGTTAATGGCCGTCGGTGAGAGTGTGCGTCATGGAAACTGCTCATTGTGTGTCGCTGTTTGTAACAGGAGCTGAAGATTCTCGTGGATTTTGATGAGAATGGCTACCTGCTGCAGATCTTCACCAAACCTGTCCAAGACAGGCCCACGCTCTTCCTGGAGGTCATACAGAGACATAATCACCATGTGAGTACAGTCCTTCTGATATAATCACCATGTGAGTACAGTCCTTCTGCACCCACCAGTGCGAATGCAGATTACAGCATCAACCCCAGCCCTTGCCCACATGCACATTACAGCACCTCTTACTTGCGCACATGCAAGTTGCAGTGCCCCAGCCCTGTGCAACTGCACATTAGTGTTCTTTACCTGTAAAGATGTGCATTACCAGTGTCTTGCACCTTCAACTGCATATTAAACCCCCCCACCCCCACTTATTGTTTGTTACTGTATATCAGCATCCAGTCTGCAAACATGCAAATTAATGCTGCAAAAGTTCTTTATGAATTCGTCACCTTTATAAACATTATTATCCTCATGTCCATTCCTAAACAATCAGTTTCTTTTGCAATCTCGTTCCTTCTATGGAACGTCTACAAAAGCTGACCTTTCTCAACGTCCTTGATTGTTCCAGTCTGAAATGATCCCCGGCCTCACCCTTCGCCCCGTCACGGGGCTGGGGGCTTTTAGTAATCACAGTGGGACTCCAGTCACGCATGGAGTTTTAACTTAGAGCCTTGTATAGTGATGCCACGTGGATACCTGTGTATTGATGGTGTCACCGTCCCTGTGGCCGGGCCCTCACCGTCACCGTCCCTGTGGCCGGGCCCTCACCGTCACCGTCCCTGTGGCCGGGCCCTCACCGTCCCTGTGGCCGGGCCCTCACCGTCACCGTGCCCTCACCGTCACCGTCCCTGTGGCCGGGCCCTCACCGTCACCGTGCCCTCACCATCACCGGCCCTGTGGCCGGGCCCTCACCGTCAACGTCCCTGTGGCCAGGCTAAAATGTTTATTTTCTTCTCCTGAAGCTGTTGACTGTTACTAGAATAAGTTTCCACGAGCATTAGCAGCTCCTCCATTACCACACCCATGTGGCTATGCTTCAGGTGTGAGACTAGACAGTGAGGAGAGAGCCTTCAATTGTGGGGGTATCAGCTCAGCCCCATCCAACATACCCACACACTGGATAGTCACTGGATAGCAATCAGGAGCAGGAACAGCAGTTGAATGTTTCCCTCTCTATAGACAATGGGGCCAACTGCAGCACTCTACCTGAAAACTGACCCTAGAGCAGGGAGCGAACCTGGGCCTTCTGGCTTTTATACTTTGGTGCTTTTTCTCACTAAACCATTGTTGGGAAGAGAGGTGCAGCTTAAATCGATGCAGGACACTTCACCTGGCTGTGACTGTCAACTGATTTAACTGAACAAATGAAAAAAAAATGTGCAAATACCACAAAACTGATGGACAGACCTTACCAGACAATAATCAGTGACTCACGCAGAATGCAGTAACACGATATATTCATTGTTGCTGCACCGTGGAGTTGCCATCATGTTGCAGGCTGGGTACAGATTCAGTCCTTCTGCCCTCAATCAGCAACACTGCTCCATTCAGAACCTGTTTAGCTGCCAGTGTATCTGTGAACATCATCTCTGACTAACAATGTGTCTTATACGTCATCCCTTTTCTTTTTGAAGGGCTTTGGGGCTGGAAACTTCAAGTCATTGTTCGAAGCTATTGAACAGGATCAGGATGCAAGGGGAAACCTCACTGCTTACACGGCCGACAGCAAGGGACAGCCATTTTATTAAAATAACCAGCCAGCAAATCATAGAACTTGCTTCGAAACAGCACTTCTGTACTCTGTTAGTACAAGTAACTCTTCACCTTCCTCAGCCTTTCCTTCCTCCTACAGTCTTTAGGAACTTAAACCCAAGTGTGGTGCCACCTAATCATGGTTTTAATTCATCTTTCTCAACCTAGATGGATATTCTGCACTGTGGCTCTGGCCTTTTCTTCACCTCAGTTTCTAAATATATAAATCTATTGTATATCTTAATAGTACTTATTGTGATATCATCAAAGGTCACAAGCTAAATATGGAATAGGGAGGCCATTTGGATCATTCGAGCTCATTGATCCAAAAACAGCCTACAGTTCTCCCCTCGCCCTGTCGCAGTATCCAACTAGTACCAACACACACATACATTCACACCCACCGCACACCTGCTGGTGCACACATACATTCACATCCACTGCACACCCACTGGTGCACACATTCATTCACACCCACCGCACACCCGCTGGTGCACACATTCATTCACACCCACCGCACACCCGCTGGTGCACACATTCATTCACACCCACTGCACACCCGCTGGTGCACACATTCATTCACACCCACCGCACACCCACTGGTGCACACATTCATTCACACCCACCGCACACCCGCTGGTGCACACATTCATTCACACCCACCGCACACCCGCTGGTGCACACATTCATTCACACCCACCGCACACCCGCTGGTGCACACATTCATTCACACCCACCGCACACCCGCTGGTGCACACATTCATTCACACCCACCGCACACCCGCTGGTGCACACATTCATTCACACCCACCGCACACCCGCTGGTGCACACATTCATTCACACCCACCGCACACCCGCTGGTGCACACATTCATTCACACCCACCGCACACCCGCTGGTGCACACATATTCACACCCACCGCACACCCGCTGGTGCACACATATTCACACCCACCGCACACCCGCTGGTGCACACATTCATTCACACCCACCGCACACCCGCTGGTGCACACATTCATTCACACCCACCGCACACCCGCTGGTGCACACATTCATTCACACCCACCGCACACCCGCTGGTGCACACATATTCACACCCACCGCACACCCGCTGGTGCACACATATTCACACCCACCGCACACCCGCTGGTGCACACATTCATTCACACCCACCGCACACCCGCTGGTGCACACATTCATTCACACCCACCGCACACCCGCTGGTGCACACATTCATTCACACCCACCGCACACCCGCTGGTGCACACATATTCACACCCACCGCACACCCGCTGGTGCACACATACATTCACACCCGCTGGTGCACACATTCATTCACACCCACCGCACACCCGCTGGTGCACACATTCATTCACACCCACCGCACACCCGCTGGTGCACACATTCATTCACACCCACCGCACACCCGCTGGTGCACACATACATTCACACCCACCGCACACCCGCTGGTGCACACATATTCACACCCACCGCACACCCGCTGGTGCACACATTCATTCACACCCACCGCACACCCGCTGGTGCACACATTCATTCACACCCACCGCACACCCGCTGGTGCACACATTCATTCACACCCACCGCACACCCGCTGGTGCACACATTCATTCACACCCACCGCACACCCGCTGGTGCACACATTCATTCACACCCACCGCACACCCGCTGGTGCACACATTCATTCACACCCACCGCACACCCGCTGGTGCACACATATTCACACCCACCGCACACCCGCTGGTGCACACATTCATTCACACCCACCGCACACCCGCTGGTGCACACATTCATTCACACCCACCGCACACCCGCTGGTGCACACATTCATTCACACCCACCGCACACCTGCTGGTGCACACATACATTCACACCCACCGCACACCCGCTGGTGCACACATTCATTCACACCCACTGCACACCTGCTGGTGCACACATTCATTCACACCCACCGCACACCAGCTGGTGCACACATACATTCACACCCACCGCACACCTGCTGGTGCACACATACATTCACACCCACCGCACACCCGCTGGTGCACACATACATTCACACCCACTGCACATACGCTGGTGCACGCATACATTCACACCCACCGGTGCACACATTCATTCACACCCAAAATGTTTGTGACTCCCTGAACCAGTTAGATAGGAGCCACAGCACTTTGGGCAGTACAAACATACAAACAATAACCGACAGGTAAAGACCCTCTGGTCCCACACAATTGTGATACCTTGTGTATCACAATATATACATTCCACCCCACCCCAAACCATGTGATCTCCTGGGAGATGCAAAAAACAGATAAAAACCCAATTTGGGGAAATTCCTCTCAGACACATCTCGGCGATTGAAACTAGTTCAGATCACTGTGGCCCTGAATTCCCTGCAGCACCTACCTTTTGTAAGTGGAGATGTCCATCACAGCCAGAAACAGGTCCAGCTCTCACTTTGAAGGAATTCAGTGAATCCGTGTCCACTGCAGGAGCCGGCAGTGTGTTCCAGAGGTCCACTGTTCTCTGGGAAAAGAACCACCTCCTGACATCTAGCCTAGATCTGGCCTGAAACAGCTTAAAATTGTGACCCCTGGTCCTCCCTAACCTATTTAATTGGAACAAAGTGCCAACTGGAACACAATCTATTCCCTTCATCTTATCAACCTCAATCATGCTTCTCTTCGAGTCCCAACTCTTAGCCTATCTTGATAACAAAGATACTTTATACTGAGAATTTGTCCAGTGGCCCTCCTTTGCACCCTTTCCAAAGTTCGTATTTTAACAGGAAATATTCCCCCAGGTCAGCCTGGGAATATTGCATACTCCTGCTCTACACAGTGACCTCACTATCTGCTTTTTTGTGCGTTTGAGATTTTTTGGTGCAGAATTTTGCTGACAATGTCCCTTACCAAAGATGGCAACTTTATGGACCAGATCCCCGTTCACTCTGAAGCAGCGCATTCCAAATGGTGTCCCCAGCACGGATATTCCTCGGCTCATCGGGGGGTATATTTCCCAGTTAAATGTTTGCATTTAATAATAAAAATAATGTATTTTGCTAATTTTAAAACAGCTTTTTACTTCATCAGTGATAGATTCTTAATGCGGGGTAGTGGTGGGGGGGTGGGGCAGGGGGGCAAAGAATTCTGCTAATTTATGAAGTTGGTCACCAATATTGGTGCTCACAAGGACAGTGAGCAGCACTTTTGAACTCATTCATTTTTAACAAACATTTTCATGAACAGTTCCATCATTATTTTACGGAGAAACATACATTGGGCAAGTTACAGCTTTAATATTAAAGCTCATTCCAAAGACGCGTATGCCCCTAGAGTTAGAAGGGCAGCCAACCCAACTAGATAACTGGTCATGCCCAAATACAAATTAAACTTATTAAGCAGAAATATTTTTTTACAGGCTTGAAAAAAAAAACGAGGCTGAAATGGACTTTTGGGTGACTGACCAGTAGAGGGCGATGGCTGATCTTCCATACCCACGGCAAATGAGGCGCCAAACGGGCATCCCCATGGAGCTGGCCAGATTGAGGCCTCCGGCGGGAGCCCACTGGTAGCCCCCTTCCAAAATGTTGCCGGCCTCTAACTGGGCAGTCAGGCTGCCGACCCCAGCTTGAGGCCGTTACCGCCCCGGAAACCACCTACAAGCACTTTCAGCAGCAAAGACCCACATATGAATAAAATAACACCTGAGCAAGTTACTGGAGGGTGACACCGTCAATAAACTGCTTTGAGGGGGCCGGGGGGGGGTGAGATAAGAAAAACACATTTAAAACAGGGTTAACAACAGAAAATGTTGGAATAAACGGGTCTTTTTCCGAGTGGCAGGCAGTGACTAGTGGGGTACCGCAGGGATCGGTCCTAGGACCCCAGCTATTCACAATATATATTAATGATCTAGACGAGGGAACTAGATGTAGTATCTCCAAGTTTGCAGACGACACAAAGCTGGGTGGGCATGTGTGCTGTGAGGAGGATGCCGAGAAACTCCAGTATGATTTAGACAGGTTGGGTTATTGGGCAGATGTAGTATAATGTGGATAAATGCGAGGTTATCCACTTTGGTGGCAAAAACAGGAAGGCAATTATCTGAACGGCAATAGATTGGGAGAAGGGGAAGTGCAACGAGACCTGGGTGTCCTTGTGCACCAGTCGCTGAAGGTAAGCATGCAGGTGCAGCAGGCGGTTAAGGTGGCAAATGGTATGTTGGCCTTCGTAGCGAGAGGGTTCGAGTACAGGAACAAGGATGTCTTGCTGCAGTTGTACAGGGCCTTGGTGAGACCACATCTTGAGTATTGTGTGCAGTTTTGGTCGCCTTATCTGAGGAAGGATGTTCTTGCCATGGAGGGAGTGCAGCGAAGATTCACCAGACTGATACCTGGGATGGCAGGAATGACGTATGAGGAGAGATTGGGTCGATTGGGCTTGTACTCGCTGGAGTTTAGAAGAATGAGAGGGGATCTCATTGAAACTTATAAAATTCTAACAGGACTAGACAGACTAGATGCAGGAAGGATGTTCCCGATGGTCGGGGAGTTCAGAACCAGGGGTCACAGTCTAAGGATAAGGGATAAGCCATTTAGGACAGAGATGAGGAGGAATTTCTTCACCCAGAGAGTGGTGAACCTGTGGAATTCTCTACCACAGCAGGCAGTTGAGGCCAATTCATTAAATATATTCAAGAAGGAGTTAGATATATTTCTTAAGGCTAAAGGAATCAAGGGATATGGGGAGAAGGCAGGGACAGGGTACTGAATTTGGATGATCAGCCATGATCTCATTGAATGGCGGAGCAGGCTCGAGGGGCCGAATGGCCTACTCCTGCTTCTATCTTCTATGATTCTATGAAAAACTCAGCAGGCCAGGCAACATCCGTGGAGAGAGAAAGAGAGTCAACGTTTCGGGTCGAAACCCTTCTACAGAACTCTATTTCTCTCTCCACGGATGTTGCCTGGCCTGCTGGGTTTTTCCAGCATTTTCTGTTATTTCGGATTTCCCGTATCCACAGTATTTTGCTATCGTTTTAAAACAGGGTTGTCAACTTTCAGTTTTTGATGAGACAATTCAGTTTTAAATGAGCTGAACAGGAATTTCTAAAATGTTAACCGGATGCAAAAATCTTTCTGTAAATAGAAGCTCATCCTTCCCCCACTTATGTATTAGTGTTAAAAGTTTCTAAGCACCGCCAACAAACCAAGCATCAGAACCACGATCTCATCCTTTGCTCTGCCCCGCTGGCAAAAAGTGGGAAGCCCAGTTTAAAAAAAATAAAACTCCTGAGCTGTGGAGACAGGTTCAGGGAACAAAGATTCGTCTAATTACTATAAAGAATGTGTATGATTCATGTTTCAGAAAGAATGAGGAGAGTGGATAAAAGTGGAAATGAGTAAAATTCTTTACACGGAATCAGAATGAGGGTCATGGTTTCAAACTCAGAAAAGCTCCTGCTCAGGGCTGTTGGCTTGTGGAATAGGCTGTCACCTGGTGCAGTGAACACAAGAGCCTGTTGGGGCTTTTAAAAAAAAGATGAAAGATTTCCACTGTTGGGAGTGTGAGGTTAAATTTCAGGCAATATGGTGACAGACAAGGTTGAGGTTTTGAGTGCTCGGGACTTAACAGTACAACAATGGATGTGCCAGACTGCAGCATTAATCCAGGAGACTGAACAGACTTGTCAGGCCTTTTACTCATTCTACAAATTCTTCAGTTCTTATGTAAAAGCCAAGCACTTCCTAGGATGGGAGGGGACTCCAGTGTCTATGTAACAACCCGTTCCTGTGGATGTCAGCACAACACAACAGCCAGGGCAGTTGCACCTTGCAATTTGTAAGGTTCCCATTCATCCAACATTGTTGAATATGGCTTCTGTAAACCCACCATTACGATTTTGGGGTATTTTCTACCCTTGACTTCATTTTTCAGCTCTTGTAGCTTAGATCACTCATATCAAATCCTTATGCCTTTGGGAGTACCTTCACTAACATTACCATCTAATAAATGCTCGGTAACATGGCAGGATAATGAATAGAAAACTCTGCCTGTTCATTATTTCTAAATAACTGGAATTATCCGATGCTTCTATAGGGTCTCCTCCCAGCCCCTGATAAGTGATAGAGCACGACACTAGGCTATGCTCTAGGTTTTAAACTATTAAATTAATTTATTAAACAAATGCAAGATAAGCAAGTATGCAATTAAATATTTACAGTGGAAGTTCGATTAACTATTTATTTAAGGAAAAATCAAAGTCGTGATCAGTAAGGACATTTTAAAATAAAATTAGTAACTTTTACATACACAGTACTTTTTTTTCTTGTATTTGTTCCCAGCCTCAGAAGCTAATTAGTCTACTTTCTTTGCTGAATATTTAAATCAGTTTGACTCAGATCTACTTAAAGGACTATCTTCCATGGACTCTTTTTGTAGCCCTTGAACAGTTACCAAGGCTCTTCAGATTTTCATAACCATCAACGGCATAGAAGTTGATGAGTTGCCATATCTATAACTGAACCAATCACAATGTCTGCTGGCTTTTTACACACTATGTTTTGCACAAGGAAAGATTTGCATTTATATAGCACCTTTCACGACTGCCGGACGTCCCAAAGCGCTTTACAGCCAATGGAGTACTTTTTGGCGTGTAGTCACTGTTGTAATGCGGGAAACGTGGCAGATAATTTGCGCTCAGCAAGCTCTCACAAACAGCAATGTGATAACGACCAGATAATCTGTTGTTTTTTTAATGATGTTGATGGAGGGATAAATATTGGCTGGGACAACGGGGATAACTCCCCTGCTCTTCTTTGAAATAGTGGCGTGGGATCTTTTTACGTTCGCCTGAGAGAGCAGACGGGGCCTCGGTTTAACGTCTCATCAGAAATGCGGCACCTCCAAAAGTGGTCGTGAACGAAATTAAAGGGGCAGCTGCCAGACCAAAACATATCACAGAATCAAGCTTCCAGTTTCCAACCTCAACAAGGTGTAGCTGTCAAAAACAGCGCACGTTTAAGAATGTTATAATAGCTTTGAAGAAAGCGTATTTTTCTCACATTTAAGGTGTTGGGGGGAGGGAATAGACAGTACAGCCTGACAGCCAAGTTTGAAGTTTGACCCCCCAAAACGCTTACGCATTGTGCACTTTAGAACACAAATGTCATCTTGACTTGGCTGGTAACACTCTTGCCTGAATCAGAGAGTTATGGATTCAAGCCCCACTCCCATAGTTGAACACCGTCACCTTTCAGGATCTTTGACTATTTGACCCAAGAGTAATTTCAGGTAATTTACATTAAGATATTGCTATTAAAATAAATGTAGATCACAAGGGACTAAATTTAAGGAAATGCGGCAACCAATTTGCACACAAGGTCCCACAAACAGCAATGTGATAATGAGGGATAAATATTGGCCGGGACATTGGGAGAACTCCCCTGCTCTTCTTCAAATAGTGTCATGGGATCTTTTACTTCCATCTTCATCCGAAAGATGCCACCTCTGACAGTGCAGCACTCCCTCAGTACGGCGCTGGAGTGTCAGTCTGGATTATGTACTCAAGTCCCTGGAGTGGAACTTGAACCCACGGCCTTCTTACTCCGAGGCGAGAGAGCTACTACTGAGGCAGACCTGACACAATTCAGTCAGAAAAGTGTACCTAGCCCACTAACACAGATAGTGTGGCGTTGCTGTGTTATTTTCTACGTTAATAGAATTAATTAATTATGTTCACATTTTTTATGTAAAGTAAACCAGCTTGTTGGTTTACAATAGTTCTCGTCTCACAAGATTATGCATCAGTCTGCTTACCAGAAGATAGGATAAGTGCATTTGAGGAAATGAGAGATCGCACTCACAAATTCACAGAGAGACATTTAATTTTTACAAATCATGTTATTGTCTGACTGGGTATTGGGCAGTAAAAGTAAATTCCTGATCGCAAGGGATACAGGGTTCACTTATAGGAGAGACCAGTAATGCCGAATCAGAGAGAATATCTAACGAAGACCCACATTTTGTAACGAACACAATCTAGATTGTCACTAGTACAGTACTGAGGAAGTGCGGCATTGTTGGAGGTACTGTCTTTCAGAAGAGATGTTAATTTTTTTAAAATTTATTAATTCTCATCACTGGCAAGGCCAACATTTATTGCCCATCCCTAGTTACCCTTGCGAAGGTGGTGGTGAGCCGCCTTCTTGAACTACTGCTGTCCATGTGAAGGTACTCCCAAGAGTGTGTTTACGGAGGGAGTTCCAGGATTTTGACCTAGTGACGAAGGAACGATGGTATATGTCCAAGTCGGGATGGTGTGTGACTGGGAGGGGAAATTGGAGGTGGTGGTGTTCCCATGCACCTGGTGCCCTTGTCCTTCTAGGTGTTAGAGGTTGCGGATTTGGGAGGTGCTGTCGAAGAAGCCTTGGCGAGTTGCTGCAGTGCATCTTGTAGATGGTACACACTGCAGCCAGGGTACACCGGTGTTGGAGGAGTGAATGTTTAAGGTGTTGGATGGGGTCCAGATCAAGCAGACTGCTTTGTCCTGGATGACGTTGAGCTTCTTGTGTTTTGTTGGAGCTGCACTTATCCAGGCAAGTGGAGAGTATTCCATCACACTCCTTACTTGTGGCTTGTAGATATGGAAAGGCTTTGGGGAGTCAGGAGGTGAGACACTCGCCGCAGAATACCCAGCCTCTGACCTGCTCTTGTTGCCATAGTATTTATGTGGCTGGTCCAGTTAAGATTCTGGTCAATGGTGACCCCCAGGGTGTTGATGGTGGGGGATTCGATGATGTTAATGCCATTGAATGTCAAGGGGAGGTGGTTGTTGGAGATGATCATTGCCTGGCACTTGTGTGGCACGAATGTTACTTGCCACTTATCAGCCCAAGCCTGGATGTTGTTCAGGTCTTTTGCTGCATGCGGGCACGGACTGCTTCGTTATCTGAGGAATTGCAAATGGAACTGAACACTGTGTAATCACCAGCTAACATCCCTACTTCTGATCTTAGAATGGAGGGAAGGTCATTGATGAAGCAGCTGAAGATGGTTGAGCCTAGGATAATGTCCTGAGGAACTCCTGCAGTGATGTCCTGAGATGATTGGCCTCCAACCACCACAGTCATCTTCCTTTGTGCTAGGTATGACTCCAGCCAGTGGAGAGTTTTCCACCTGATACCCCATTGACTTAAATTTTACTGGGGCTCCTTGATGCCACACTCAGTCAAATGCTGCTTTGATGGCAAGGGCACTCACTCCCACGTCACCTCTGAAATTCAGCTCTTTTGTCCATGTTTGGACCAAGGCTGTAATAAATTCTGGAGCCGAGTGGTCCTGGCGCAATCCAAACTGAGCATGTTATTTGTGAGTGCCGCTTGATAGTTGTAGATGACACCTTCCATCACTATTCTGATTAAGTAGGCGAGAGGCGTGGCTAGTTCTGGAGCACAGGTCTTCAGCACGACAGCCGGGATGTTTTCGGGGCCTTTGCTGTATCCAGTGCACTCATTTCTTGATAGCACGTGGAGTCAATCGAATTGGTTGAAGATTGCTATCTGTGATGGTGGAGACCTTAGGATGAGATGGATCTTCCACTCAGCACTTCTGGCTGAAGGTGGTTGCGAACGCTTCAGCCTTGCCTTTTTGCCCTCATGTGCTGGGCTCCACCATTGTTGAGGATGGGGATATTCAGGGAACCTCCTCCTCCAGTTAGTTGTTTAATTGTCCACCACCATTCATGACTGTATGTAGCAGGACTGTAGAGCTTTGATCTGATCCGTTGATTGTGGGATCGCTCAGCCCTGTCTATAGCATGCTGCTTCCACTGTTTTAGCATGTATGTAGTCCTGTATTGTAGCTTCCCCAGGTTGCTGCCTCATTTTTAGGTACGCCTGGTGCTGCTCCTGGCATGCTCTTCTACACTCCTCATTGAACCAGGGTTGGTCCCCTGGCTTGATGGTAATGGTAGAGTGACGGTTATGCCGGGCTATGAGGTTACAGATTGTGGCAGAATACAATTCTGCTGCTGCTGATGGCCCACAGCGCCTCATGGATGTCCAGTTTTGAGCTGCTAGATCAGTTCTATCCCATTTAGCACGGTGGAAGGTGCCCTCAGTGTGAACACGAGACTTCATCTCCACCAGGACTGTGCAGTGGTCGCTGCTACCTATACTGTCATGGACAGATGCATCTGCGACAGGTAGATTGGTGAGAACGAGGTCAAGTAGGTTTTTTCCTCATGTTAGTTCTCTCACCATCTGCCACCAGCCCAATATAGCAGCTATGTCCTTCAGGAATCAGCCTGCTCCATCAGTAGTGGTGCTACCGAGCCACTCTTGGTGATGGACATTGAAGTCCCCCACTCAGAGTACATTCTGTGCCCTTGCTACCCTCAGTGCTTCTTCCAAGTGGTGTTCAACATGAAGGAGTATGAATTCATCAGCTGTGTGAGGGGGTAGGTGGTAATCAGCAGGGGGTTTTGTTGTCCATCATTGACCTGATGCCATGAGACTTCATGGGATCCGGAGTCAATGTTGAGGACTCCCAGGGCTTCCCGACTGTACACCACTGCGGTGCCACCTGTGGTGGGTCTGTCCTGCCAGTGGAAAAGGATACACCCAGGGATGGTGACGGAGGAGTCTGGGAAGGTGGCTGATCGTCATACTCTCAGAATCATACCTATGTCAGGCTGTTGCTTGACTGGTCTGTGGGACAGGACTCCCAGCTTTGGCACAAGTTCCCAGATGGCAGTAAGGAGGACTGTGCAAGGCCGACTGGGCTGGACGAGCCTTTGTTGGACCTGAATCCAATGCCTAGGTCGAAGCCGAGCAGTCCGTCTGGCTTTATTATTATACTTCTTTGTAGCTTTTTTTTTAAAGCCAAGGCCTCATTTGCTTTGTTCAGGTGGATGTTCAAGAGCCTCTGGTACAATTTAAAGAGATGGGAGTTCTCCCAGTGTCCTGGCAAACATTCTTCCCTCAACCACCATCAAAATAATCAGATTTTATGTGCATTCATCTCATTGTTTCTGGGATCTTGCTATGTGCAAAATGGCTGCTGCATTAACACTCACTGCATTTCATAATGAAAATGATGGCACTATGTAAATGCAAGTCTTCCCTTCTTACAGAACTTAAGAGGAAAATGGTATTAACAACGCACCCCAGAACCTGCTTTCTCACCAGACCCTTCAATTCTCTCTCTTTCTGGAGACCGTCTCAGTTAATAAAAGCAGTATGATTTAGAAGTATCAGTATTAAAAACTGAAGTGGTGAGAAAACTGAATAAAATTCAACCACACTTCACATACAGAATTGAGTATGTTGGAGAGATTATGCACATGCAACAAGGTGCAGGAAAATCCTTTCCCTGAAGAGGGATCCAGGACTTGAAAATAAAACAAATTGGGCTGGATTTTCATTAAGCTGTCGGGAAGGAGGTGGGACTACAACTTTCGGGTTTTAGTCCCGCCTCCATCGACGTCTGGCCAATCGACGCGATTTTCCCTTGATTGACCTTGTTGAGCCCGCCCAGCGGGCTCAGCAGGCCAATTAAGGGCCACCTGGCAACAGGTGACGTCACAGACTGAAATTTCATCTGTCAAGTCTGACTTCTAACCTGAGTCCTCTACACAGACTCAGTTAGATCTCTCACCGGCACTGAAAGCTGAAGGCTGTCACGTTTGACAGCTCGCAGCCATTCAGCTTTCAGTTCCGGCTGAGTGATGGACTCCCGACGCCTAGAGGAAGAAAGGCTATTAAGGTAAGTACAGGTAATTTAAACTTCTTTACACACTTTAGACACACCAAACACACTTACCTTTGCACTCATGCACCCATCACTCACCTGAACACCGACATCGCGACCCCTCCAACTCCTTCAACCCGACGGCCCACCTGCTCTAACCTGGCGTGGTTTGGAGCCGTCAGGAATCCCACACGACACCCCTCAAAATAGGGATTAGGCTAAAAACTGCCCGTTAACAGGCAGTTAATTGGCACTAATCCCTTCCCGCCTCGGGTTGGCGGGTCCCAGGGCGGGTACCCGCCTCCCTTGAAACTTACGTGGAGGCGGGTTTTGGGCGGGATGGTGTCGGGACCCCCGAATTTGGGATTTTTGCTCCCTGCACGCCTGAAAGCCCGCCTCACGGCACACTGAAAATCTGGCCCATTACATCACTGGGTCACACAGATGATTCAAAATGTTGCCTTCAACTCGGTAGAGAGAAAAAAACTAAACTTTTTTTTTTAATATAAAAGAGGCCGGTTGTTGTATTAATTCAAATCCAAATGCTGGGCTAATTAGCTGAGTGCAATGTCTGTCTCATTATCATTGTTTTACCATGCCTCCAACGCAGGGAACTCAACTCTGCACTCAGCTCCTCTGTAGGAGAAGGCGATCCCATGATTTTCATTCGTCTAAGGGGATTTTCACGAGATGGACAATCACAATAGAGAGACATCTCTCGCACCAACAGTGCAAGAGCATCAAAGCAGCCTCCAACTTGCCATAACCCACAAGTGTAAGACTTAAACACTTTATATTAAGATGTATTTTAAAATGATCATATAAACTGAATAGACAAACAGACCTCTGATTGGAAAAATGGACTCTAGTATCTTCAGACCTTGCACATCTCCCCCGATTTCCTTGCTCCTTTCCCCAATCCACCTTCTACTTTATTCCCTTTCATTATGGAGCAATTTTACTCCACATTTTTCTTTCCAATGCCTTTTCACTGCCTGATGAGATATTTGTAAAACATCCAACACCTTTCATCCATTTTTACCTTTAAAAAATAACTTATTCCTAGGTAATTAACCCTTTGCAATAGTAGTTAGCATACCTGACTCTTCACTCCTACTGTTACACTCTTCTTCCCTCTTTGTTTACTTCAGTCTTACAGAGGGGCTCACAAATCTTCTATTTCTGATGAAGGATCCTGTGCTTGTCTTTTCTCTTCCAGATGATGACCCACCTGCTGTGTTTATTACAGCATTTTCTAAATTGGTGATAGATAGACTTCTGTTCGGTATGGAGCAGTACAGAAACCCTTCACATGCGAGGGAGATCTGCCTACTCTCCTTCCCCCATGCACATGAGTGCAAGACACAAGACTGAAGTGTTTGCAAGTACCTTCAGCCAAAAATACCAAGTGGGAGATGCCACCCGGGCTCCTCGAGGTCTCCACCATCACAGATGCCGATATCCAGCCAATTCAGTTCACTCCATGGTGACATTAAGAAGCGGTTGAGTACACTGGACATAGAGGGCTATGGGCCCTGACAACATCTCACTGAAGTGCTCAAGCACTGCCCACCAGAACTAGCCGCCTTCCTAGCCAATCTATTTCAGTGCAGCTGGGACACGTGCCAGCTACTTAGAGAATTTACAGCACAGTAACAAGCCATTTGGCTCAACAGGTCTGTGCTGATGTTTTTCTGCTCCATATGAGCCACCTCCCACCCTACCAGCATAGCCTTCTATTCTTTTCTCCCTCATGTACTTATCTAGCTTCCTCTTAAATGCGTCTATGTGATTCGCCTCAACCATTCCTTGGGGTAATAAGTTCCACATTCTAGCTACTCTCTGAGGAAAGCGGTTTCTCTTGAATTCCCTGCTAGATTTATTGGTGACGATCTTATATTTATAGCCCAAGTTTTGGACACTCCAACAAGTGTAAACATCTTCCCTACACCTACCCTATCAAACCCCTTCATAGTTTTAAAGACATGTATTAGGTCACCCTTCAGCTTTCTCTTTTATAGAGAAAAGAGCCCCATGCCTCTTCAGTCTTTCCTGATAGTTATAACCTCTCAGTTCTGGTATCATCCTTGTAAATCTTTTTTGCACCTTCTCCAGTGCCTCTTTTTCCTTTTAATAATATGGAGAGCAGAACTGTGCACAGTACTCCGCTCTCCAAGTGTGGTCTAGCCAACATTCTATACAAGTTTAACATAACTTCTCTGCTTTTCAATTCTATGCCATTAGAAATGAACCCTGGTGCTTTGTTTGCATTTTTATGGCATTGCTAACCTGCGTTGCTACTTTTAATGATTTGTGAATCTGTACCTAGATCCCTTTGCTCCTCTACTCCATTTAGACTACTTGATGATATGGAGAATTGCCCAGATAAGTCCTATCCATAACAAGCAAGACAAATGTAACCCAGCCAACTACCACCCAATCAGCCTCCTCCCAATCATCAGCGATGGGAAAAGGATATGAATAGCACCTGCTCACCTAGAACATGCTCGCTTATGCTCAGTTTGGGTTCCACCAGAAGCTCTCAGCTTAGACTGTCACATCTTTGCTCCAAACATGGGACACGAGCTAAATTCAAGAGTAACTGTCCTTGATATCAAGGTAGCATTTGACTGAGTATGAAAGCAATTAGCCTGAGCAAATCCAAGGTCAATGGGGGTCGTGGAAAACTCTTCAATGGCTGGACTCATACCCAACACAAAGGAAAATGGTGATAGCAGTCAGAGTCCAATCACTGCAGCCCCAGATCACGTCACTCCTGGAGTTCCTTAGTGCACTATCCTCGGCACTCAAGCACTCCCTATGGCAAAGCATTCTATGCTCCAACAACCCTGTATAAAGAAGTTTCTTCTAACATCTCTCCTCACTCTCGGTGATAATTTAAACCCCTCATCACAGACTCCCTAACCAGAAGAAGTAATTTCCTCCTGTTAATCCTATCAAAACCCTTCATAATTTAAAAAAACTCTTAAGTCTCCTTTTAGCTTTCTCTGCTCCATTGGCAACAATCACAGCATTTCAAGTCTCTTCTCATTACTATAGTTTCTAATCCCTAGCTCATCCTGGTGAATCTAGGTTGTATACGCTCCACCCTCAGCATCATTATGGATCACCATAAGAAGCTAAACTGGACCAGTCATATCAGCACTGTGGCTATGAGCAGGGCAGAAACTAGGTACTCTGCAAGAAGTGGCTTACCTCCTGATTCCTCAAAGCATCCTCATCATCTACAAGGCTCAAGTCAAGATTATGATGGAATATTCGCCACTTGCCCGGATGCGTGCAGCCACAACAACACTCTCGAAATTCAGTATCAACCAGAACAGAGCAGTCCACTGATCAGCACAACTCCGCATTGAACTCAACATCCAACCCCTCCAGTCCCGCTAAAATAGACGAGAGCACCAACATCATGGGAACACCATCATCTCCAAATTCCTTTACAAGTCACACACAATGCCGACGGACATATACAGGAAACTCTCGTTTAAACGGCACCTAAATATCCAGAATTCTCTATTAACTGGCAAAATTCATACTCCGAAAACAACACCTCAATAACCGGAAATGTTGCCGAGTCCGAGTCTCCCGCAGTGGCCGAGTTAGTCAGTGGGGGTAGTTCTCCAAACTGCCGCTACTCGGCTTCTTGGCGCTATCTGAAGTAATTAAAGAGTTATGGGTTACCCTTAACTGGCAGTACTGTACTTAATCAAGCATCTTCCACCATCCATTTAACACAACATTCTGTAGGCGAGTACCCAATTACTGTATACTGCACATTTCTTGATTTTTTTATTTTTGTTTGTTAAAAATAGCCTCGGTAGATAACCCTCTCCGTCATCCGGAATTTTTAATCAACCGGCACCATCCCGGTCCCGTCGGTGCCGGATACCAAAGAGTTTCCTGCACTGCCATTCCTTCATCATTGCTGGATCAAAATCCTGGAATTCCCTACCTAACATCATCACCACAAAGATTGCAGTGTTATAAGAAAGTCTTCTCAGGGCAACAAATGCAGCTTTGCCAGCAATGCTCACAGCTCACAAGCAAAATAACTATCAGACTTTCACATGCTCTCAATAAACCATGTTAGTAGTACATAGATACTGAAAAACTAAATAATCTATACCCAATGGGGTATAAGTCCAAAGACCTCAAGCCCAGTCTTGTACATGGGTTTTATCCCAGAAATCTGGCATTTCAGCTAGAGTCATGATAAACAAAACCAATTCAACAATCTTTGTAATTGAAAATAATTTATTTGAGCATAATCTGAATAGGGCCAGACCATCAGGTTAGTGACAGCACTGATCATTTATAAGGCACTTTACACACCCTGGTAGAGGATAAATATATTAGTAAATAAATATATTAAGAACATATTACCATAATGAAATGTCTTTCTATACAAATATAATACAACACTTTAAAAAGCTTTTTTCTTAATACAAAGTACCCAAAATATACTGAGGAGCCCTGGTAAATACAAGGCCCCGTAAGGCTACATTTGTCTTTAAGTGCTTCTACTATCTGACAGTCAGGGTCTGGTCACAAGTGCTGTAAGTCTGCAATGCCTTGGGCTGCTCTGGAAGACGAAGATGACCTTGAATAGTCCCTTCAAAAAGCCCTTGTAAGTCTCCAAACTATTGGAAGGCTATCGATGCCCTCATGTCTCTGGTGAAGTAGATAGTTGGTAATGAATTACAAGCACCAATGCCATGAAGAGCTGTTTCTGAAGATTCATGCTCCTGGATTGAGTATTTCAAAACCTTTGAAATAATTTGTTCTTTGTCTTGTAGCTACACAGCCACTTTAAACCTGCCCCTCATTCTGCCACATGTCCCCTCATCTCACCGGCTACACGGCTTCCCCACATCTGTCCCCTCATCTCACCGGCTACACAGCTTCCCCACATCTGTCCCTTCATCTCACCGGCTACACGGCTTCCCCACATCTGTCCCCTCATCTCACCGGCTACACAGCTTCCCCACATCTGTCCCCTCATCTCACCGGCTACACAGCTTCCCCACATCTGTCCCCTCATCTCACCGGCTACACGGCTTCCCCACATCTGTCCCCTCATCTCACCGGCTACACGGCTTCCCCACATCTGTCCCCTCATCTCACCGGCTACACGGCTTCCCCACATCTGTCCCCTCATCTCACCGGCTACACAGCTTCCCCTCATCTCACCGGCTACACGGCTTCCCCACATCTGTCCCCTCATCTCACCGGCTACACGGCTTCCCCACATCTGTCCCCTCATCTCACCGGCTACACGGCTTCCCCACATCTGTCCCCTCATCTCACCGGCTACACGGCTTCCCCGCATCTGTCCCCTCATCTCACCGGCTACACGGCTTCCCCGCATCTGTCCCCTCATCTCACCGGCTACACGGCTTCCCCACATCTGTCCCCTCATCTCACCGGCTACATGGCTTCCCCACATCTGTCCCCTCATCTCACCGGCTACACGGCTTCCCCACATCTGTCCCCTCATCTCACCGGCTACACGGCTTCCCCACATCTGTCCCCTCATCTCACCGGCTACACGGCTTCCCCACATCTGTCCCCTCATCTCACCGGCTACACGGCTTCCCCGCATCTGTCCCCTCATCTCACCGGCTACACGGCTTCCCCGCATCTGTCCCCTCATCTCACCGGCTACACGGCTTCCCCACATCTGTCCCCTCATCTCACCGGCTACACGGCTTCCCCACATCTGTCCCCTCATCTCACCGGCTTCTTCACACCTGCACACTTCATCCTACTAGCTTCACGGTTTCTTCACTCCTGTGACCTTCATCTCATCCTGCCAGCTATACGGCTTCTTCAGACTTGCCTCCTGTCCTGCCTGCTATGGCTTTCTTTGTCCCATCAGCTACACGGCTTCTTCACAGATCTCTTCCACATTTGATTCGGAACCTGGTTGGACAGAAAAACATAGTCAGGCATTTTGAAAACCCTTCAGTGCATTACAGGTAGTGTAACTAAGGAATGGTTCTGTTCAGCTGTGTTGAAGGTCATAAGTAATTAGGAACATGGACAATGTGCATCCTGAGCAGAACAGTCACCGACTACAATGCCAGAAACAACCTTGTAAATGTGACGAGAGGGGAGAACTTCCCGAGAGAAACAGATACCAACTATCAATACCCAGTAAAGGCTTCATTCTGCACATAGATACCTTACTTGACATGGAGTATAATCGCCATGCTAAAACAGAAATGTTTAAATCTTATTTTGGGAATATTTTGCTGAAGATGAGGTATATTAGTGCTAGTGAATGGAGAACTACCCGTGTCAAATATACAGTGTCAGCACCAAGTGCTCCCAGGTAAGTTATAGCAGAGTTAGATACAAGGTAAAGAACCCACTACACTGCCCCATAAGAGCACCCTGACTGCAGCAGTTGGTATTTTTCCACTTTCTCCACTAGCCACATTCTTTTGGAGAGTAGTTTTGTGTTGTGGGCCCTTCTACACTAGGAATTGGACTGAGCCTGCCAAAACTCCCTTCATGCAGGAAGGGTTCTTACAACCAGTAGACTGAAGAGACTTGCTCATCCAGCCCTCCGAGATTTCGGTGCTCCTCCAATTCCCCCCCTCTTGTGCATCCCCAATTTTCATCGCTCTACCACTGGCGGTCGTGCCCTCAGCTGACTAGGAATTCGCTCCCTAAAAATGTCCACCTTGCTTGCACTGTCTCTTCAAGATGCCCCTTAACCTACCCCCGACCAAGCTTTTGGTCACCTGTCCCAATAGCTCCTTGTGTGGCTCTGTGTCAAATTTTGTTTGATAACCCTCCTGCAAAGTGTTTTGGGACATTTTACTATGTTAAAGGCGCTGTATTATTCAATAGTTGTTAGTCTGGGGCTGGCTTCGAACTCTGGTGCCAGAGACGAAAGGATGTGTCTGACCCACTGCACCAAGTGTCCTCTCCCCCCACCTTGTGTTAATCGCACACGTCCTGATGAGCTACATCACATTCAGCATTTTAAGTGCATGTTCTGTAAGAGAACTTCAGTCTTCTCAGAGCCAACATGCGCCCTTACTCTGCAGAGGAGCACCACAGCTCCCAGCCAACTGCACGGGGGCTGCACAGTTGCTTTAGACCATCACTACTGTTGAGGTGTGCATGTTTATGCAACAGTCACAATAACACAAGAGCTACAATATATTTTTAGAGAATGGACTATCAAGTTTCAATATTTTTGCCTATTTGGCCTAAAAGGGACTTTCAGGTTAATTTATATTATACTTACTATTGCTATAAAATTGAATTCCATTCAATTCACACAGTTAACTCCAGGAACAAACAAGATATTCAGGATTTTGATTTGGACTTTTACTTGGGATACTCAATTAAGTAGTTAACAGAATTGTGTAGACTCTCAATACCAAAGCAGTTTTACAAAATGGCGGGGGTCCGTAGCACTTCAACAAGTCACACCTATAATGTGGGTTGGTTTCATTCACTGAACACAGCTGGGGTCCTAGCTGGTCAGTCAATGCAGTTTCCGTGGCACCTGCATGGTTTTGGGGGGGGGGGGGGGGGGGGGGGGGGAAGAAAAGAGAGGTTTCTGATTGGCAGTTCAGTGAGGCACTCCTTGACACAAAACTCGAGGAAGAACAGAAACTTTTGGCTTTCTTTCTCTCACCAAGTGACGTTTGAACCGTCTGCAGCAGCTTTGAGTGGGAAAGAAATCAGCAGGAGAGTTAGAGTGCTCATCGTCAGTCTGCCTCCCGGAAGATGGGGCAAATGGAGCATGCGGCACATACAATGATACTGTTTCGGCCCCTGGGTCATAGAACTAGATATCAGGCAGTAGAAATATACACCTGATCAATGGGAATGCAGTATCGGCTTATTGGAGTGACCAGTGATTCTGAACTCTAGAGATTATCTGGCACGGATCTAAAATTTGTAACACGGACATATTCTTCAATGGTGCTGGAACCCGAGGGAAGTCCTGATTTTAACAGAAGCACTGCCTTTTAAAAAAGGGGAAATCTAATTTTCTAGAAGCTGCAGGGCAAAGTGGATCAGTCGTTGTTTCTCCAACAGGGTGCCGGTGCTTCTGCTGGTAAAGCACCTCCTCTACGTGCCTAACTGTGATACCACGGTCATCCGAGATTAATAAACAGACAAGTTAATCATTTGCACTCCGTCAATATTTACATGGTAGTGACCGTATCAGTGGCCCCAACACACTCCCTCGGAGACAGAGCATTCCCTGCCCCCTGCCTCTCCCCAAGGCAATGACCACTGGAGTCCAGTCCCAGGTGACAAAAGCCCTTCAGTACTTCCCCAAGTGGACATTTGTCATGTGTGATTCTAGACAGTGGGTGTCAACCACTCTTTGCATCGTGGAGGACATCAGCAGGGGTCACGAAAGCGGGAGCAGGAACTCTACCTCCCTCAGGGTCTTGGAGGCAAATTGTAGCACCTAAACACTACAGAAGAGAGCAGTTATCCCAGCAATGACCAAGAATCAAACTTGGGGACTGCTGCTCTGTTACACTCTGACCTGACTTCTTGGGGGCTCCAATCATGGCACTTCTGGCTTGGCATCTCTCACACACTCCAATTCACAGGGTGCTGCTAATTACTTTTGTAACATGTGTGAATTTTCTTTCATTTTGATGAGGGATGCCAGTGCTGGGAAATTAAACACTTTGCATTTCAAGGACCCAGTGTCAGCATAAACTGCTCCCAGGTCAGCTACAGCACAGGTTAGATACAGAGGAAAGAAAGCTCCCTCTACATTGACCCATCAAACACTCCCAGGGTGGGTTTAGCACAGGTTAAATGGAGGAGATCTCTCTCTATTTCGGCAGTATGACATGATTCCATTTCCCACATCAGTATCAGAGTAAGATCAATTCAGTGCCAATTGATGCTGAAAAATAATTATTGCCCTCTGGGCCTGTGGCCACGAAGAACTGGGTGAGATTGACTAAACTCACTTCATGTAGTACTCTTACACCAGCAGAGAAGGGGTGTCTAGTTTCTGAATTGTGTGACTGGACAGTAGGTATGAACTAGCTTGCATGTAGAAAATGCCAAAACGGATGACAGCAGATTAACTTAAAGCTATCGTTCTACATGGCGATACCAAAGCTGTATGTCTACCTGTATGACTAGTTCTATCCTGTAGCTAGGTTGCGACACAGATTAGCAAGTGTATACCCACACAACTCCACAAACCCCAACACATGCAGGGGCAACATTCTGCTCCTCCAGTGCACTGATACTTAACTAGCTGAGTCCAGTTCAAGCTGCTGCTGATTTTAAATCTCCTCTCCCTGTATCTACTTCTCTGATTTTAAGTCACGAGCTTGTGTTGAAGTGAGAGGGGCGAGTTGCCGTTTCGATATCCCAGTGGCAGGGCAGCTGAATGGGACAGCAGCTGACAGGACTACGTTCCGACAACCATACTCTCCCGTTACCATCAATTCCATTTTTATGCAAAGGTCTCTCTAAAATCCTAGGTATGCCCTTGAGGGTCTGCAAAACAAGTTTCAAAATGAAGTAAAGCAGCTTAAATCGGGGAAATAAACAGTATAAAATGCAAAATTGTACGATGCACGACTCTCCTCGATACACTAAAATAACAGAATGTCACTCACTTTCTTTCCATACGCTGACTTTAACGGAAGATCGTTTCTTACACTGGGAAACATGCTGAGGTTTCAAAACTCTGCACAGTCTGAAACACACAGCTATTCTGCTGGCTTTTTAGCACTCAGTCCACCTGACCCCCACAGGAATCTCTCCCTCAGACTCAAGGAAATAAAATCCTCAAGGATAAAATCCAATTACAAAAGGCTGCATTTGCCTCATCAATATTGAATGCATAGCCAGTCACGGACGATGGCATAGGGTGCTTGCCACGTAACCTGAAATCTCCTGCAGCCATTTAATGCAATTAGCACCTTAGGCTCCCTACTCCGTTTTCCTTAGCGCCATGTTGAAACAACTACACTCTGATCTGAACTCATGGCTTTTCCTTTGAGAAACACCCTGCATCACCGTGGATCGTTATCCCTCCCATGCCGTTTCCAGCAATAAAAAATACAAGTTAAAAATTCAACACAGACAAAAATCAAATCAAAAATATTTCCGACTTTGTGAAAAAGAGGTGCGTTCCTGCCTACCTGGATTGTTGGGGATTGCCTGGCAGTAGAAGGACTCGTCTTGTACTGGGTCTCCATCACAGCATCCTTCAGTACAACCGCCTTGCAATGAGTGGCCTTGATCAATGTTGTTTACGTGCTGCTCCCCAGCCAACTGCGGCTCAGAGCCAACCCGATACAGTCGCTGCTGGCAGAGGGGGCTGGGGCACTCACAGAATGGGAACCGCCACTCAGCTGAGGCTCCACTGTTGAGGATTAAAGGGATTGGCACTGATGGCTGAATTTCGGGAGGGTGGCACTGCCTCCCACTGTTCCCGTAGTGAATGTGCACTCTACAGTCCTCCAGGGCATCGCAGTCCTGATGGAAGTAAACCACTGGCGGATCCATCTGAAAGCTTCTTTTCCGCCTCCTCCTCCTCCTGTTGCTGGTCCGATTGGGTTTATTTTCTGAAGGCACTTGATCAGGTTTGGCACAGACTGCCCCGCTCTCGCCCCTCTCCACATCCACATTTTGTAGCGAGGTTTCAGGAAGACAGAGTCCAGGGGGAAGCAACAGGTGGCGCTCCAAGCAGTGACACGGGACAGGGTGAGGGGTGTACTGGGATTGACAGCTGAACTCCGGCTGCTGCTGGCAGTGCTGAACGTCGCTCATGTACCCCTCTAGCAGCTCGTCTTCCTGTTGCTGCGAGAGGCTCCTGCCAGGGCTCGTACAGTGCTCTCCTTTAGGACTCGGGTGAGCATCGCTGTAGTGATGATGCCGATGATGGTGGTAGTGAGTGTGGCTAAGCACGTGGTCTTCCTGAGGACCACTGACCGAGTCCAGTGACTTGGGTCTCTGCTCTTCAAAGGACAAGCCCTTCATACTCTGCCCATTTTCCCCACAGTACACAAGGGGATCATACTCACTGCTCAGAGAGCTACGGAAAGTTGACTGGCTTCCATAAATACAATGATTACTGATGTCTGTACAGTCCAGCGTTGAATCGCTGGAGGAGCAGTGGCAAGGCCCTGAGCTGGAGTCACTACCTGGGCTGTCTGCTAGGTATCCACTGCGCACCGAACAGTTGATACCAAAACTGTCCCCAGAACAGCTGTGGTTGTCATGGTTGCTGGTGACCTGTGAATGTGCAGGAGCACAGTTAGGCTTTAAATTATGTGACGATAGCAGTGCACTGCATGCAGAAAGTTGCTGTTGCCTGCAGGGAGGTTTATGCAGACATGGTCGATGAAGAGATTGGTCTGGCCAGGGTGGGCCTTTTCGAACAGTAAAAGGTCGGTGGTGCCTGTAGTAAACTCCTTGGCCATCACCACGGCGATAGTTGCACCTGTGCAAGGCTGAAGACTGCTGCGGCCTCGTGGCCACATATCTCATGGTGTTAAACCCGACGCGGTAGACCTCCGGAGTAACAAAGTAGTGGCCGGGGGGAGCAATTTGCATCCCCGAAGTCCTGGAATTGTTCAAGTGGGGAGCCCTGGAAGGAAGGGCAGTGTTTGGCCTGTGAAGGTGGGCATGGCCAGGGTATCGCCTGAGCAAATGGATATGCTGGTTCAGTTGAGCAGCTGGAGTGGCTCGATCATGGACGTCCTGTTGTGCAACAGATGAACTTCCTTCTGAAAATAAGATGGAGCAACACACCAACAGTGACTACTAAGGCTGAACATTTCCATCGATCTCCAATCACATTCCTGAGGCCCGTAGGTCAATACAGCTTTACAGAGAGCATCGCACAGCGCAATGCGACCAGGCTCCGAACCAATGTGTAGAATGTAGATCAGTGGGTCAAACTCTAATTGGCACGCAGCTCTCACCTCCCATTACAACTGAACAAGACACGGCACACATTCCGGCTCTGTATGTGCACGCAGATGGCTTGGCTTGGCCCCTTGGAGATAGGACTGTGCAGCCTGGAAGCAACCGGAGCTGAAAATCTGGACTTGTTTAGCGTTTATTCATTTGTAATTTAAAGCACAATCCCCCAACAGGAAGAACATAAGAAATAGGAGCAGGCCATACGGCCCCTCAAGCCTGCGCAATCAGATCATGGCTGACTCAACCTCAAGTGCACTTTCCCCGCATGATTCCCATATCCCTGGATTCCCTTAGAGTCCAAGAACAGGGCTAATGATGTTGCTGCTTCTGTTCTGAATGCTCTCCGGTTTTATTCGAGAGTGGGGTGAATTTGGACATTGGCTGCAGTACTAAACAACTGGAGAATGGTAAATTTTACCCATTCAATTGTTCTAAAATTGCCGACATGTTTTCCTGATTCCGGCCACAGATCTGCTCTAGTGTTATGGGAAGGCTCCGCTGGCCAGCAAGGTGAGAATCACACTCACTGCCCGAGTGTAGCCCAGAATGAAACAACATCCCTGGCGGCGCCAGATATTTATATTTGTTTTTCCCTCTGGAGACAGTGAAATGAACCACCTCTGCAGCTGGTTGTCATGTCAGCCAGAAACACTGCCTTCAGAGGTATGTATACCGCTTCACTTACATTATCATATAAATCAGATTTTTTACCCCGGCCATTCCCGCCCCTCACTATTTCACAAACAGCATCGAACCCGAATTGGGATTCACCTCCCTCAACAATACCTACATGTGAACTCCGAACTTTTACCTACCAATGATGTTGTACATGCAGAGGGGGCAGGTGCGATGCTGCAGAAGCCAGGGATCCACACATTCCTTGTGGAATTCATGGAAACAAGAAATTATCCGTAGATCCTACAAAGACAAATCAGTCATAAGGATAAGTAATACATCCAGTGAGCACACAGCACTAAACATAGGGACAACAACAGGAGTCAGCTACTTCATAGAACGGCACAAACACATTTTACAATGAGTGAGAAGCTTTTACCAAACTGCCAGGACAAGCTTCTGGATGGTTGGGATACCAAGTATTTCTATATCAAGCAACAGAATGTCCAAGGGATTACTGAGGCTTTAATCCAGCCCAGAAGAGATCAAGATCTCCCTCGCTCTCTGATGAGCAAACTAGGTAGCACAGCTAGACAACACTGTCCTTTCACCTCTGTGGCCAGACTTAAATCCAGCCATCTGTTGCTCTCTAAATGAAGGAAGTTTGCACAGTTTCAATCCAGAACTCAGTCCATCTGGGCCCACTGTATAAAAACAGGGACAATATAAACGAGAATCAAAAACCAACTGGGGACAAACTATTTATCGAAGGCCACTGGGATGAGAAATTAAACCATTTTGCCCTTTGACAATGAAGATTCACCCTTTCTGCTACAGTCTACAGGTTACAAGGAAGAACAATGAAATCCACTAGCACTCGATCCCCATAAACGAACAGTGCAATTGGCTATGAATTCTTCTCACCTGCCCATCAGCAAACTCCTCCAGACAGATAGCACATACCGGCTCCGATATGCTGCTGCTCTGAGAATCGAGGCTGCTCTGGCGTTCCTGATCCTGAGACCGGCACCGGGAGCGGTAACGGCGTGTCGCTAGCCGGCTGATTGCATTGATCGTCTGCTGCTGCAAGGAATCCTGGGACGGAAGGAGGTAACTGAATGTCGGCATGCAAAGTTTTATGTAGTCATTAAGAATTTCACTGACAGTACCGCCTTTAAGATAGAAAAAATGACTCGGGAGCCATTGATCCTGGAGTAGTGGGTGGATTTGGCGCTGGAGAGTAAGGCCCAGTGGCACGTGATGTGGTCCAGCCAAATCTGGTGAGGGATGGCTAAACCAATTGTGCACCAGATATGCTCAAGTCTGCACCCTTTGGATTTGAGGGAGTGAAAATGGGTGCCATTCCCAGATATGTTTGGTAGCAGATCATGTTAGGTAGCAAAAGATGATCTGTTGAATATAAAGGCTGCTGAGGTGGGGAAATGAAGGACAAGGAGGAGCCATTTATAGTTATGGCGGGGAGGTGAGTAAAAGAAGGGGTGAGGGCAGAGCGCGCGAAATGGGACGGGCTTGGTTGAGGGTCCTATCTACCATGGCGGAGAAGAACTCATGGCTGACCTCATCTTTCCACTAAATACAGTGCAGCCCTTTGGTTTTAATACTGACTTCAACAATTTCATACCTTCACTATCGCTCCCATTTCCACTCTGGCAATGTAGGAAGGGAGTGCGCCGATGTTTCTAGGGAAGAAGAGAATGAGCAGGTTTGTACTTTGGGAAGGGACCTCCCCAGTCGGAACACTGCTGGCAGGGTGGTTAGCATCCTTTGTGTCAACCTGATTTTTTTCTCCCACTCCTAGGCCACTGGAGCCTGCTCCCCATTGCCAGTTTTCACACTTCCCTTTCTAACTGCCCCATCCCCTTCTTAGCTATTCACACACTCTGTCTCATATATGTCATTTCATGCCTCCTCATTGCCTACTCTCCAGCTGAGCACTTTACAAGTCATTCCATTTCTTTTCCTATGTGTGTGGCTGTTGTGTTTGTTCTTTCCCTTCCCCTTGTTCTGTTTCTTTCTAAATGCTGTTCATCTGCAATATCTTCCAGTTCTGAAGAATTCTCTTCACAGGTGCTGTCTAACCTCCTGAGTGCTTCCAGTGTTTTCTGTTTTTAAATAAAAGAGTTGGGTATAGTACAGATTAGAGGTAGAGTAAAGCCCCCCACCCCCAACCACCGTGCTCCAAACATCTGCTTTAACCTCAACCTTAGGAAAGCATCTCCTACTTTGCCAAGATAATATTGTCAATTTGGTGGGCAAGTACGGGCAGTTTATGGTGTGTATTCAAAACTTTTATGAACGGATCATATGGGGTCCTTACAGCCATGGAAGACCTGATGGCACTGGTCTTGGGCCAGATTTGAAACTAAATCCCAGAAGTGGAAGTACAATGTGCACCACTCCGATCCCAGAGAGATTTCTAGGTGCTTGCAATCATGCTGTACGGCATGATCCCCACGGCAAGCCTCAGACCCAAATACAAGCAAATTTTAGATTCCAAGCACCAACCAGTAATCACCAAGTCCAAAGCCTTTGTAGCCATGATGCAGATAGTTAACAGCACATTTCAGACTGGCAGTTATCTCAAGTGATGTGTACAGTGGAATTATTGTGGTCCCCTTTATAAAACACTAGTATTATTAGGGCATAGCACAGAAAGAAGTTGACATTATCACATGGTAGAGTAGCAACATAGAACCCTGAGGGGCCATGGGCGCAGGAACACAAGTATCCACTCTGATGTAAACCAAATGTAAAGTTACATGACTGGGCTAAGGTTCAACAGAAAACTAATAGCCAGGACAACTACAAATTGGAGGGTCCACTGCTCTCACCCGGGTCCGGTTCTGCTTGCATTTGATTCTCACTGCCAGGATCATGACAACAACGGAGAAAGCAACAATCAGAGTCATTAGGATCCCCACATCGTAGGCTGGCTGAAGAGAGGAGAGAAAAAGAGAGATAATTACTGACGGAAACACATACAGAGGCTATTCCATCACACAGTGTTAACACTTGCTCAGCAACATGATTGCGCACAAGGCAGCAAGCAGCATCATTAGAAATCTATGGACCCCTCTCTCTGAAAGTTGTCAAACCAGTTCTTGCAGAAATCACGCCTGCTACACCCCAATTAAGTGAACAAAATTTTAAAGAGTGGTGTTAAGACTTCTCTTACTTTGAGGAGAAAAGCCATGGAAGTAAAGAAATCAGGGGAAGGGGGGGATGCTCAGTACTAAATACCACAGGAATGCGAACACTACCTGATGTGTAAGGCTACCGCTGTGCAAGGTCTTGCAGGAACCACGGCCCTTGTCATTTTCCCTCATTTGGACGAGTGGACAATTTTTTGGTGGGTGGATGATAAATAGCTGCGATAGCACAACAGAGATATTGTGATCGATAAACTTCATGGGTAGCCCACATCATCACCGTTACGTCACAGGAAAAGGCACCCACACAGTCAAGGCTACATTTCCAGGAACGCTGAGTAGACTGGATATGCCACAGGAATATCAAAGAGCATTCCCAGCAGTTACTAGCTGTCTGTGACTCATTCCCCATCACCTGTACATCTGCATTTTGTTGAAGGATTTGCTTTGTAACAGAAATGAAACGAAATAATAGCTGTGTCTGAATCCCTGTTGAGACTCGCCGGGCCTATCTAGTACAATGGAAGGTAGTGCACAGTAACCAACCCTACACTGAACTGCCTGAAGGCTGATCACACAGAAGAGGAAGAAGATGCCTATTCAAGTTTGTAGCAGTTAAATACCACCATCTGTACATGTTTATTGGGATGTGACCCTCATCTCACAGTCACCTACAATATAGTCTTCAACGGCCAGAATTTGTATCTTATCTGTGCTCCAGCCTTCAATTCCCCATCAAGCTCCATTTGGAATATGCAGTTCTAAGCACGCAATAACAGGAAGGATATTGTTGCTTTTGAGATGGGACAGAAGGCAAACATATATCATTCTGGATATCAGGAATTTAAGTTATGAGGAGAGGTTATGGAAGCAACCCACTTGATTGGCACCCTATCCACCACCTTAAACATTCACTCCTTCCACCACCGGTGTACTGTGGCTGCAGTGTGTACCATCTACAAGATGCACTGCAGCAACTCGCCAAGGCTTCTTCAGCATCACCTCCCAAACCCACGACCTCTTCCACCTAGAAGGACAAGGGCAGCAGGTGCTTGGGAACACCACCACCTCCAAGTTCCCCTCCAAATCACACACCATCCTGACTTGGAAATATATCGCCGTTCCTTCATCGTCGCTGGGTCAAAATCCTGGAACTCCCCCCCCCCCCCTAACAGCACTGTGGGAGTACCTTCACCGCATGGACTGCAGCGGTTCAAGGCGGCGGCTCACCACCACCTTCTCGAGGGCAATTAGGGATGGGCAATAAATGCTGGCACTGCCTGCGACGTCCACATCCCAGGAACGAATAAAAAAAAAGTTGGGCTTGTTTTCTTTGGAAAAAGGAGATTTCCAGGTGACCTAATTGAAGTTTTTGAGATTATGAAGGGAATTAACAAAATTGCTCCAGGTGCATTGTTCATTGTGGTGAATGGTTTACGTACCAGTAGGCCCAGGTTAAAAATAATGTGCGTTTATACAGGGCTTCACAAAAGGTGAAGAGGAAGGGAGCAAACATTGAGCAGGATTTAGTAGAAGTGACTGAAGGCATGTTTCTTTTTGAAGGTGGAGGGAGAGCGATGGCAAAGCAGTAAGGTTTTAGGGAAAGAGTTCCAGAGTGCAGGGCCAAGAATGCTGAAGGAGGAACCTATTCACCCAAAGGATAATATTGGGGAATTAGTCACCAGGGAAAGGGCATTGAGGCAGGTGGTATAAAATGGTTTAAGATATATTTCTGGAGAGAGAAGGAACTGAGGGACATGGAGAGAAGATGATACGTTTCAAAGGTGATCTTTGAAAAATGGACCGATTTTGTTTTTTGCAAATCTCTGCAGAATATCAGTCAGTACAGGGTTCATCTTAATGAAGACTGGGTGGCAGACCTTGGAAAATTATAGTTTTTTTTTTTTTAGATGTCCCACAATGTTTTAGATTCCTTGTAAGGAGAGGTTGTGTGCTGACCCACATACGAATTAGGAGCAGGAGTAGGCCACTCGGCCCTGCGAGCCTGCTCCACCATTCAAGAAGATCATGGCTGATCTGATTACTCCACATTCCCGCCTACCCCGATAACTTTTCACCCCCTTGCTTACCTTTCACCCCCTTGCTTACCTTTCACCCCCTTGCTTACCTTTCACCCCCTTGCTTACCAAGAATCTGTCTACCTCTGCCTTAAAAATATTAAAAGGCTCCGCTTCCACCGTCCTCTGAGGAAGAGAGTTCCAAAGACTCAAGACCCTTTGTGAGAAAAAAATTTCTCCTCATCTCTTAAATGGGCGAGCCCTTATTTTTAAACAGTGACCCCTAGCTCTAGATTCTCCCACAAGCCTCCAGGTGGAAATGCTGCCAGCTCTGACTTCCAGTGACATGCTGGGGGCTCCAGATGTGATCCATGATGCAGTACTGCCCCCCCCAACCTTCCCCAAAACCAGGCCGCACAGGGAGGGGTTACAACATATTTAAAACAAAAATTTCAAAGTTTGACGGGAGGTAGGTGGATTAAGGAGATGAATTATCAAAGAATGACTACAATTCTGCCAGCTTCTTTCCCTGCCTACTTAACACAATGTGACTTGAGATCTGTACACCCCAATGAGGAGAGTTGGGATCTGGATTTGCTTGAATAATCCTAAATTTGGAATATTTTAACCGGACAAAGCTCTGACAGTATGTGAGTGGAATTGGAGGCTCCATTGGGCCACTATTATTCTCCTCAATAAATGGATAAGGTTTCAGGAAATGCTCTCAGCTGAATGAATAGAGAAGGCTTTTTGTTTACCTTAAAGTGCTCCCAGCCTGCAGTCACACTTCCTACCTCAGACTCATTTCCAGATTTATTTAGAAGGTTTTAGACTTTCTATTGAAAAACATAATTAACAAGGAATTATTTTGAGGCCGTGTGTAGACAGACCCCGGGAAATGTCCATCCACATGTCGGCTGTCCTATAATTAGCTCAGTGAGGCCACAAATGTTTCAGACTTTCTGGAAACCAAGGCTTTCAGAAAAGGTTTATAAACAAGTTATGTAGATGCCCTCACTCCTAACCGCTCACTTCTCTTGCCCATCTTTGGGACCTCTATGAAAATAGCTGGAAATGAATTCTGAGTAAGTTGACTAAAGACGCTTTACATACAGCTTTGGAACAACTAAGGTGCTATTCAAGGTAGCCATTGTTGAAGAGATAACTGGAGGCAGCTTGGCCATTGGAGTAATAGGAACCCATTCTCAGTTGGACAACGCACCAAGCATTACTAAATAGCATGTGGCTGAATGGGACCCCGATTTGTACACAGTTCCGTGCTGGTTTTAGGTTGCATATGCATGAGTTGGGACCTTGCACAAACCCATAGTTCATTCGAATCCCTCCCTTCGCCCTGGTAAGCACACCCTTCCAAGTGTTTAGCTGAGGTTTAGGTTCTGATGCGAGACTTACCCGACCCAGCGTGTCGTTCTTGACATGAATCCTGACCACTGCTTCGCCATTGGTGTTGATGACCTTCATCAGCTGGGCAGCATCCTGGTCTTTGATCAGGATAACGGGACGAGGTAAAAGGTCCTCCGGATTCTGTTTTAGCTACGGGCAGGAGGAGAAGCCACGTGAAGGAGCATCTCACTGGAGGGCTGAGGAGTGCTCCTGTGCCCAACAACAATCACTAGTGTGTAACACATCATTTTAAAAGCTTTTCAACACACAATTAACAGCTGCTCTCTACAACTTAAGCCTCTGCATTTCTTGAAGTGCTCACCACACATGACAAGGATACAGAAAACAAAAGGCACGCAGAGTTTATGAGCTACAAAGGGTTTCAGCACTTAGGGCTAAAATGGTACAAAAACATAGAAAGATTACCAATTGCCATGGACTCTGTTTCACATCAATGGAGGCAGAATTTACCCATACTCCTCAGTGGAAATACTATAGGTTACAGGGATTCTACTTTCAGTGAACCTTGTGGGTAAACTCAGCCTCCATCACTTTAGGAACCTGACACACTCAACCTGTGGAGGCAGCGAGAGAGAAACCAAGACCCACAGCCCATGTGTGACACCGATAACAGCTCAACCATACACACTAAACAACTCATTATTTCCCTCACTGCCACTACAGTTTTCCATTCATCTCACATTTCCTTTTGAATATTAGGATTAGACGAGAGGCCTTCCTCTCAAACATCTCCGATTTTTATTAAACTCCCATCAGTATTGCCCAGAGCCTGGTCATTTTCCTCCCTTGTTTTGTTGATGATTCTTACGGTGCTCTCCAGCTGGTGCAGGTGCCCAGTAGAGATTTGATGCTTCACAAGACAGATTTCCCTGACCTGTGTGATTAACTTCTGAGCCAGTCTGACTAGATTTGGAAATTATCTATTTGAGGAAAGAACGGTTGTCATTTCCTGATCCACTATATTACAACCAACATATTCACCAGAAGGACCAGTTGGGGCTTGAACATCCCATCTGCTACTTACAAGGATAACATTCATCTCTCGATTTCCTCTCTCTATCAATTCTCTTGCTTCCTTCTTACATTCTCGCTCACTTGAAACAACTGCAACTAATTTACACAGGGCTCTCAGCTCTCCTGTTTTGTGAGTCAACACTTAGGTTATTTATGATCTCCTTATTCAGTCACTGTGGTCTCTCACTCTTCCCTTATCACAACGATTTGACATTTTTCCATCGTTTTCCACCGTCAATATTCACTCCATCCTCCACAGTAAACTCCTGCCCTTAGCTTCAAAGTTCACTCTAGTAATATACTTGCATGGATTGAGGATTGGTTAACAGACAGAAAACAGTGAGTAGGAATAAACAGTCATTTTCGGGTTGGCAGGTGGTGACTAGTGGGGTACCGCAAGGATCAGTGCTTGGGCCTCAGATATTCACAATCTACATCAATGATTTGGATGAGGGGACCAAATGTAATATATCCAAGTTTGTTGTTGATACAAAGCTAGGTGGGAATGTAAGTTGTGAGGAGGATGCAAAGAGGCTTCAAGGGGATATAGACAGGCTAAGTGAGTGGGCAAGAACATGGCAAATTGAATATAATGTGGAGAAATGTGAAGTTATCCACTTTGGAAGGAAAAATAGAAAAGCAGAGTATTTCTTAAATGATGTGAGATTGGGAAATGTTGGTGTTCAGAGGGACCTGGGTGTCCTTGTACACAAATCACTGAAAGTTAACATGCAGGTACAGCAAGCAATTAAGAAAGCAAATGGTAGGTTGGCCTTTATTACAAAAGGATTTGAGTATAAGAGCAAAGATGTCTTACTGCAATTATATAGGGCCCTGGTGAGACCACACCTGGAGTATTGTGTACAGTTTTGGTATCCTTACCTAAGGAAGGATACACTTGCCATAGAGAGAGTGCAACAAAGGTTCACCAGACTGGTTCCTGGGATGGGGGGTCTGTCCTATGAGGAGAGATTGAGTAGACTAGGCCTGTATTCACTAGAGTTTAGAAGAATGAGAGGGGATCTCATTGAAACATACAAAATTCTTACAGGGCTTGACAGGGTAGATGCAGGGAGGATGTTTCCCCTGGCTGGGGAGTCTAGAACCAGGGGTCACGGCCTCAGAATAAGGGGTCGGCCATTTAGGACTGAGATGAGGAGAAATTACTTCACTCAGAGGGTGGTGAATCTTTGGAATTTTCTTTCCCAGAGGGCTGTGGAGGCTCAGTCATTGAGTATATTCAAGACAGAGATTGATAGATATTTGAATATTAATGGAATCAAGGATCAAGGGATATGGGGATAGTGCAGGAAAGTGGTGATGAGGTAGAAGATCAGCCATGATCTTATTGAATGGCCTACTCCTATTGCTCATGTTCTTATGTAGTAAACCCAGTATATCACCGGTGACCTGCTCCAGTCCCACTGGTACCCCTGGTTTCTTTGCGGTAGCTTTACAATCCTCGACAATAGTTAGGGTCCCAGATATTTATGCAGTCCTATTGCAGTTGCTCACTTGTTGCAAGATGTTTGACAACATTGATCCAGGCAACTTGTTCATTTTGGTGAAGGGCTCAGATTGCAGGGGGACACAGTTAAACATTAAGTAATTAAGAGAAAGAATGAAAGACCGAGCCCACTTCTCAACAATTACAGAAAGAGTAACCAGAATCTACCGAATCTAACATAGAATCTACAGAAACAGATCATTCGGCCCAACTGGTCTATGCCAGTGTTTATGCTCCACATGAGCCTCCTCTCACTCTAATTATCTAAGTTACCAGGGAAGGGCGTTGAAGCAGACAATATAAATGGAGTCGAGGCAATTAGATGAGTTTTTGGAGAAAGAAGGGATTGAAGGACATGATGGGTAGGTGCGGTCGAACCCTAAAAAAGGCACAGGTTTGTTGGCCAAACGGCCTTTTTTCTTTTCCTAAAAATTCCGATGTTGTTTTGTGCTGCCTTTCCACTTATAACGTTGGATTGCTGGGTGTAGCATGAAGCCGTGAAGTTCGATTCATTTTAGTTTCTCATCTGAAAGCCACGTATGAGAGTCAGGCTTAAAATGGTTTGCACCAAATTTACCATCAACTGCCTGGCCTGCAGTATCTGGCATTTGGACTCTCAGCCTGGGCGGATAAACTAGCTCTTCCATAATAGAAAACTACTTATCCACTTTGGACATTCTGTTGTTAAATTTAAATTATGTATGAATTTATGCCTCTTGCTTTAAGTCCTTTAAGTGCTGATAATTAGCACCAACACAATCCCATTGAATGAATACCAGGTCATTTTAATCTTGTTTTTTCCCATCTCTGGAACTGTAACGATAGCAAAATACTGCAGATGCTGGAAATCCGAAATAACAGAAAATGCTGGAAAAACTCAGCAGGCCAGGCAACATCCGTGGAGAGAAATTAGAGTCAACGTTTCGGGTCAAAACCCTTTATCAAGACTAAAGAAGCACAGGGAGTGAAATAGATTAAGAGGCTGGGCTGGGCGAGAACAAGAGAGAAGAGACATTAAGAGCTATTCAAAACGAGACGAGATGGTGATAGGACTAGTGGAGACAAAAGACAGCCCTAGATTAGGTGTGAAATGCGCTGGCAGAGTGGGAGACAGCTGCCATGTGGGAGAGAGAAAAAAAAAGGGAAGGGGGTGGGGAGAAACCAAAACAAAGGTGTGGATAAAAAATATAAGTAAAAATGTAATAGGGGCCGAGGTTATGATCTGAAATTGTTGAACTCGATATTGAGTCCGGAAGGCTGTAAAGTGCCTAATCGGAAGATGAGGTGCTGTTCCTCGAGTTTACGTTGAGCTTCCGTGGAACAATGCAAGAGGCCAAGGACGGTGAGGTCCGAGTGGGAATGGGACGGTGAATTAAAATGACAGGCGACCGGAAGCTCGGGGTCACCCTTATGGACTGAACGGAGGTGTTCCGCAAAGGGGTCACCCAATCTGCATTTGGTCTCCCCAATGTAGAGGAGACCACATCGTGAGCAGGGAATACAGTATACTAGATTGCAAGTAGTACAAGTAAATCGCTGTTTCACCTGGAAGGGGTGTTTGGGGCCCTGGACAGTGGGAAGGTAGAAGGGCAGCTGTTACATCTCCTGTGCTTGCACGGGAAGGTGCCAGGCGAAGGGGAAGGGGTGCTGGGGGTGATAGAGGAGTGGACTAGGGTGTCTCGGAGGAAGCGGTCCCTACGGAATGCTGAAAGGGGAGGGGAAGATGCGTTTGGTGGTGGGATCACGTTGGAGGTAGCGGAAATGGTGGAGGATGATCCGTTGAATGTGGAGGCTGGTGGGGTGAAAGGTGAGGACAAGGGGAACCCTATCGTGGTTCCGGGAGGGAGGGGCAGGGGTGAGGGCAGAAGTGCGGGAGATAGAACGGACACGGTCGAGGGCCATGTCAACCACGGTAGAGGGGAATCCTCGGTTGAGGAATAAGGACGACATGTCGGAAGCACTGGTGTGGAAGGTGGCATCGTTGGAGCAGATCTGGAACTGTAACGTGGCTTTCATAGAACTAGTCACATATCCCTGTTCCTCCTGAGAATAGAATCCACGCTTGAGCACTCAGATGCAGTAACCAGCTCAGTGTTTGTACTCCAGTTGTGAGCAGCTGTAGGTTGGGTTGGGCCTATACTCATTGGAGCTTAGAAGAATGAGAGGGGATCTTATTGAAACATATAAGATTCTGAAGGGATCGAAAGGGTAGATGCAGAGAGGATGTTTCCCCTCGTGGGGGAATCTAGAACTAAGGGGCATAATTTCAGAATAAGGGGGCACCCATTTAAATCGGAAATGAGGAGGAATTTCTTCTCTTAGAGGGTCGTGTCTCTTTGGAATTCTCTTCCCCAGAGAGCTGTGGAGGCTGGGTCATTGAATATATTTAAGGTGGAGATAGACAGATTTTTGAACGATAAGGGAGTCAAGGGTTATGGGGAGCGGGCAGGGAAGTGGAGCTGAGGCCAAGATCAGATCAGCCATGATCTTATTGAATGGCAGAGCAGGCTTGAGGGGCCAAATGACCTACTCCTGCTCCTACGTCTTATGTTCTTATATTTAAGGGGCCCAAAAGGTGCAACACTTGGTGTTTCTAGATTCTTGGCTGAGTGGTCGATAGGCTCTGTTGTAGCATTCTTGCCTCTAAGTAGGAGGTTGTGAGCTTGAGCCCCACTCTTGACTGAGGCCATAATCTAGGCTGACACTTCAGTGCAGTATTGAGGAAGTGCTGCTTTGTCAGAAGAGCCATTTTTCAGATCAGATATTAAGTTGAGTGTTTTTAAAAAATGTATTCATTCCAGGATGTGGGCATCGCCGGCAAGGCTAGCATTTAGCGCCCATCCCTATTTGCCCGAGAAGGTGGTGGTGAACCACCTTCTTGAACCACTGCAGTCCGTGTGGTGAAGCTACTCCCACAGTGCTGTTAGGGAGGGAGTTACAGGATTTTGACCCAGCGACGATGAAGGAATGGCGATATATTTCCAAGTTAGGATGGTGTGTGAGTTGGAGGGGAACTTGGAGGTGGTGGTGTTCCCATGCGCCTGCTGTCCTTCTAGATAGTAGAGGTTGTGGGTTTGGGAGGTGCTGTCGAAGAAGCCTTGGTGAGTTGCTGCAGTACATCTTGTAGATGGTACACACTGCAGACACGGAGCACTGGTGGTGGAGGGAGTGAATGTTTAAGGTGGTGGATGGGGTGCTTTGTCCTGGATGGCGTTGAGTTTCTTGAGTGTTGTTGGAGCTGCACTCAGCCAGGCAGGTGGAGAGTTTTCCATCACACTCCTTACTTGTACCTTGTAGATGGTGGAAAGGCTTTGGGGAGTCAGGCGGTGAGACACTCGCCGCAGAATACCCAGCCTCTGACCACTGTTGCAATGGATGTTCAACAACAACTTGTATTTATATAGCACCTTTAATGTAGTAAAACATTCCAAGGCGCTTCACAGGAGTATTAAAAGACAAAAAATTTGACACCGAGCCACATAAGGAGAAATTAGGGCAGGTGACCAAAAGCTTGGTCAAAGAGGTAGGTTTTAAGGAGCGTCTTAAAGGAGGAAAGAGAGATAGTGAGGCAAAGTGGTTTAGGGTGGGAATTCCAGAGCTTAGGGCCGATGCAGGTGAAGGCATGGCCACCAATAGTTGAGCGATTATAATCAGGGATGCTCAAGAGGGCAGAATTAGAGGAGCACAGATATCTCGGGGGGTTGTGGGGCTGAAGGAGATTACAGAGATAGGGAGGGGCGAGGCCATGGAGGGATTTGAAAACAAGGATGAGAATTTTAAAATAGAGGCACAAACTAGCTGCTGCATTTCTCCACCTAAACAGCAGTGTTCATTAACTTTATTGTTCTTGAAACACAGACATTCACCCACAATCCTGCCCCCCACTTTAAGGAATACTGATTTGCTTCCCTGACCTTCCCTACCAAGAAAATAAAGGCAATGCTGTTAATATCTCTGAATCCCTCAATCCTCCTTCTCAAAAAAAAAAAGCTCCATTTGAAAGGTGCTAATTGTTGCCGACTCAATATGCTTCTCTGGGGGACTTTTCCACATCCACCGGCCTATGGTTATAATCTCTAACCTTGTTAGAGGCTTGGGCATTTCTCTCCTCCAAGGTTATGTGCAAAATCGACATATGCACAGCTGAAGATTTGGAGATTAAAAAAAAAATTGTTTATGGGATGTGGGCGTCGCTGGCAAGACCAGCATTTATTGCCCATCCCTAGTTGCCCTTGTGCAGGTGGTGGTGAGCTGCCTTCTTGAACTGCTGCAGTCCGTGTGGTGAAGGTACTCCCACAGTGCTATTAGGGAGGGAGTTCCAGGATTTTGACCCAGCGGCGATGAAGGATCGGCGATATACTTCTAAGTCAGGATGGTGTGTGACTTGGTGGGGAACTTGCAGGTGGTGATGTTCCAATGCGCCTGCCCTTGTCCTTCTAGGTGGAAGAGGTTGCGGGTTTGGGAGGTGCTGCTGAAGCAGCTTTGGCGAGTTGCTGCAGTGCATCTTGTAGATGGTACACACTGCAGCCACGGTACGCCGGTGGTGGAGGGAGTGAATGTTTAAGGTGGTGAATGGGGTGCCAATCAAGTGGGCTGCTTTGCCCTGGATGGTGTCGAGCTTCTTGAATGTTGTTGGAGCTGCACTCATCCAGGCAAGTGGAGAGTGTTCCATCACACTCCTGATTTGTGCCTTGTAGATGGTGGAAAGGTTTTGGGGAGTCAGGAGGTGAGACACTCGCCGCAGAATACCTAGCCTCTGACCCGCTCTTGTTGCCACAATGTGTGTGCGGCTGGTCCAATTAAGTTTCTGGTCAATGGTGACCCCCAGGATGTTGATTGTGGAGGATTCGGCACTGGTAATGCCGCTGAATGTCAAGGAGCAGTGGTTAAGACTCTCGCTTGATGGAGATAGTCACTGCCTAGCACTTGTGTGGCACGAATGTTACCTGCTACTTATAAGCCCAAGCCTGAACGACGAACAGGTCGTGTTGCATGCGGGCAAGGACTGCTTCATTATCTGAGGAGTTATGAATGGCACTGAACTCTGTGCAGTCATCAGCGAACGTCCCCATTTCTGACCTTATGTTGGAGGGAAGGTCACTGATGAAGCAGCTGAAGATGGTTGGGCCTAGGACACTGCCCTGAGGAACTCCTGCAGTGATGTCCTGGGACTGTGATGATTGACCTTCAACCACCACAACCATCATCCTTTGTGTACAGGATAGCCATTCCGAGGGCAGGGCATCACAGAAGACATTAACAGCTCTCTAGGAGATAAATGAGGCTCCACCAAAGCTTCCTAAAGAATCCAAGATCCCTCTGCACAGGGATGGGAACTTCCCACAGTGACAAAATGGATAGCAAGGAATTATGTCTGGAAAGGTGTGCATTTACAGTAGGCTGCTGGTGTGAGGTCATACATTTGAATCTGTGGTTCCTAGTAGATTATAGAAAGGTGCACTTTAATAAAAAATTAATATATTTGCTCCAAACCTATCCAGATTTATGCAGTCTGTTGCTGTTAGGGACAGGAACAGTAACACTGAATGTCAGCCTTACCTGACCCACAGCATTCCCATCGTCTGTCACATCGAAGATCACCGCGGTGGCACCTCTCTGAATAGCAAACTTGGCCTGTGAGAGAGAAAGAGGTACAATCTGTGAGCATGTACACAGCACATCCCAACTACTACAAAAAGAAAATACTGCAGATGCTAGAAATCTGAAATAAAAACAGAAAATGCTGCAGATACTCAGGTCAGGCAGCATCTGTGGAGAGAGAAACAGAGTTAACGTTTCAGGTCATCGGCCTGACCTGCTGAGTATCTCCAGCATTTTCTGTTTTTACTTCCCAACTACTTCTGCTCCACAACAGTCCCAAACCAGAAACTTCCTTATTTGTGGTTGTTTGTCATGAAAATTTGGGAGGCTCCAGACTTCTGTCTAGACAAAGCTGGGAATGTGACTGGAGATATAATTGAACTTCGCCGCTGCATACGCTTCAGAAGCCAACAAGAGGCACAGAGCAGGATGACTTTTTATTAAAGAGTGGGCACTACAATAACGGAGGTGTGAACATCAGATCAGGTGATGCGACAACGTACAGACACGGAGAGTGGGTGTCGCAGGGAGGAGGACACGGAGAGTGGGAGTCGCAGGGAGGAGTACACAGGGAGAGTGGGAGTCGCAGGGAGGACACGGAGAGTGGGAGTCGCAGGGAGGAGGACACGGAGAGTGGGAGTCGCAGGGAGGACACGGAGAGTGGGAGTCGCAGGGAGGACACGGAGAGTGGGAGTCGCAGGGAGGAGGACACGGAGAGTGGGAGTCGCAGGGAGGACACGGAGAGTGGGAGTCGCAGGGAGGAGGACACGGAGAGTGGGAGTCGCAGGGAGGAGGACACGGAGAGTGGGAGTCGCAGGGAGGAGGACACGGAGAGTGGGAGTCGCAGGGAGGAGGACACGGAGAGTGGGAGTCGCAGGGAGGAGGACACGGAGAGTGGGAGTCGCAGGGAGGAGGACACGGAGAGTGGGAGTCGCAGGGAGGAGGACACGGAGAGTGGGAGTCGCAGGGAGGAGGACACGGAGAGTGGGAGTCGCAGGGAGGAGGACACGGAGAGTGGGAGTCGCAGGGAGGAGGACACGGAGAGTGGGAGTCGCAGGGAGGAGGACACGGAGAGTGGGAGTCGCAGGGAGGAGGACACGGAGAGTGGGAGTCGCAGGGAGGAGGACACGGAGAGTGGGAGTCGCAGGGAGGAGGACACGGAGAGTGGGAGTCGCAGGGAGGAGGACACGGAGAGTGGGAGTCGCAGGGAGGAGGACACGGAGAGTGGGAGTCGCAGGGAGGAGGACACGGAGAGTGGGTGTCGCAGGGAGGACACGGAGAGTGGGAGTCGCAGGGAGGAGGACACGGAGAGTGGGGGTCGCAGGGAGGAGGACACGGAGAGTGGGTGTCGCAGGGAGGACACGGAGAGTGGGAGTCGCAGGGAGGAGGACACGGAGAGTGGGTGTCGCAGGGAGGACACGGAGAGTGGGAGTCGCAGGGAGGAGGACACGGAGAGTGGGTGTCGCAGGGAGGACACGGAGAGTGGGAGTCGCAGGGAGGACACGGAGAGTGGGAGTCGCAGGGAGGACACGGAGAGTGGGAGTCGCAGGGAGGAGGACACGGAGAGTGGGTGTCGCAGGGAGGAGGACACGGAGAGTGGGAGTCGCAGGGAGGAGGACACGGAGAGTGGGAGTCGCAGGGAGGAGGACACGGAGAGTGGGTGTCGCAGGGAGGAGGACACGGAGAGTGGGAGTCGCAGGGAGGAGGACACGGAGAGTGGGTGTCGCAGGGAGGACACGGAGAGTGGGAGTCGCAGGGAGGAGGACACGGAGAGTGGGTGTCGCAGGGAGGAGGACACGGAGAGTGGGAGTCGCAGGGAGGAGGACACGGAGAGTGGGTGTCGCAGGGAGGAGGACACGGAGAGTGGGAGTCGCAGGGAGGAGGACACGGAGAGTGGGAGTCGCAGGGAGGAGGACACGGAGAGTGGGAGTCGCAGGGAGGAGGACACGGAGAGTGGGAGTCGCAGGGAGGAGGACACGGAGAGTGGGAGTCGCAGGGAGGAGGACACGGAGAGTGGGAGTCGCAGGGAGGAGGACACGGAGAGTGGGAGTCGCAGGGAGGAGGACACGGAGAGTGGGAGTCGCAGGGAGGACACGGAGAGTGGGAGTCGCAGGGAGGAGGACACGGAGAGTGGGAGTCGCAGGGAGGAGGACACGGAGAGTGGGAGTCGCAGGGAGGAGGACACGGAGAGTGGGAGTCGCAGGGAGGAGGACACGGAGAGTGGGAGTCGCAGGGAGGAGGACACGGAGAGTGGGAGTCGCAGGGAGGACACGGAGAGTGGGAGTCGCAGGGAGGAGGACACGGAGAGTGGGAGTCGCAGGGAGGAGGACACGGAGAGTGGGAGTCGCAGGGAGGACACGGAGAGTGGGAGTCGCAGGGAGGAGGACACGGAGAGTGGGAGTCGCAGGGAGGAGGACACGGAGAGTGGGAGTCGCAGGGAGGAGGACACGGAGAGTGGGAGTCGCAGGGAGGAGGACACGGAGAGTGGGAGTCGCAGGGAGGAGGACACGGAGAGTGGGAGTCGCAGGGAGGAGGACACGGAGAGTGGGAGTCGCAGGGAGGAGGACACAGAGAGTGGGAGTCGCAGGGAGGAGGACACGGAGAGTGGGAGTCGCAGGGAGGAGGACACGGAGAGTGGGTGTCGCAGGGAGGAGGACACGGAGAGTGGGAGTCGCAGGGAGGAGGACACGGAGAGTGGGTGTCGCAGGGAGGAGGACACGGAGAGTGGGTGTCGCAGGGAGGAGGACACGGAGAGTGGGAGTCGCAGGGAGGAGGACACGGAGAGTGGGAGTCGCAGGGAAGAGGACACGGAGAGTGGGTGTCGCAGGGAGGAGGACACGGAGAGTGGGAGTCGCAGGGAGGAGGACACGGAGAGTGGGTGTCGCAGGGAGGACACGGAGAGTGGGAGTCGCAGGGAGGAGGACACGGAGAGTGGGGGTCGCAGGGAGGAGGACACGGAGAGTGGGTGTCGCAGGGAGGACACGGAGAGTGGGAGTCGCAGGGAGGAGGACACGGAGAGTGGGTGTCGCAGGGAGGACACGGAGAGTGGGAGTCGCAGGGAGGAGGACACGGAGAGTGGGTGTCGCAGGGAGGACACGGAGAGTGGGAGTCGCAGGGAGGACACGGAGAGTGGGAGTCGCAGGGAGGACACGGAGAGTGGGAGTCGCAGGGAGGAGGACACGGAGAGTGGGTGTCGCAGGGAGGAGGACACGGAGAGTGGGAGTCGCAGGGAGGAGGACACGGAGAGTGGGAGTCGCAGGGAGGAGGACACGGAGAGTGGGTGTCGCAGGGAGGAGGACACGGAGAGTGGGAGTCGCAGGGAGGAGGACACGGAGAGTGGGTGTCGCAGGGAGGACACGGAGAGTGGGAGTCGCAGGGAGGAGGACACGGAGAGTGGGTGTCGCAGGGAGGAGGACACGGAGAGTGGGAGTCGCAGGGAGGAGGACACGGAGAGTGGGTGTCGCAGGGAGGAGGACACGGAGAGTGGGAGTCGCAGGGAGGAGGACACGGAGAGTGGGAGTCGCAGGGAGGAGGACACGGAGAGTGGGAGTCGCAGGGAGGAGGACACGGAGAGTGGGAGTCGCAGGGAGGAGGACACGGAGAGTGGGAGTCGCAGGGAGGAGGACACGGAGAGTGGGAGTCGCAGGGAGGAGGACACGGAGAGTGGGAGTCGCAGGGAGGACACGGAGAGTGGGAGTCGCAGGGAGGAGGACACGGAGAGTGGGAGTCGCAGGGAGGAGGACACGGAGAGTGGGAGTCGCAGGGAGGAGGACACGGAGAGTGGGAGTCGCAGGGAGGAGGACACGGAGAGTGGGAGTCGCAGGGAGGACACGGAGAGTGGGAGTCGCAGGGAGGAGGACACGGAGAGTGGGAGTCGCAGGGAGGAGGACACGGAGAGTGGGAGTCGCAGGGAGGACACGGAGAGTGGGAGTCGCAGGGAGGAGGACACGGAGAGTGGGAGTCGCAGGGAGGAGGACACGGAGAGTGGGAGTCGCAGGGAGGAGGACACGGAGAGTGGGAGTCGCAGGGAGGAGGACACGGAGAGTGGGAGTCGCAGGGAGGAGGACACGGAGAGTGGGTGTCGCAGGGAGGAGGACACGGAGAGTGGGAGTCGCAGGGAGGAGGACACGGAGAGTGGGTGTCGCAGGGAGGAGGACACGGAGAGTGGGTGTCGCAGGGAGGAGGACACGGAGAGTGGGAGTCGCAGGGAGGAGGACACGGAGAGTGGGAGTCGCAGGGAGGAGGACACGGAGAGTGGGAGTCGCAGGGAGGAGGACACGGAGAGTGGGAGTCGCAGGGAGGAGGACACGGAGAGTGGGAGTCGCAGGGAGGAGGACACGGAGAGTGGGAGTCGTGTTGGGTTTATGACAAAAAGGGGTCACTGAGGGGAATCCATATATCGGAGTGTTACAGTCAAGGGCTTGTGTCCCAGAAGTTTAAAAAAAATCAATTGTCGTAAATTCTCTCTCAAATATTTTTTGCCCGAGTCTTGAATTTTGTCAGGCTCAAATGTTCTTGAATGTAATTTTCTCTCTCTTTCTACCCTCCCCCACCCCCTCTTTAATCTGTAAATGTTCCAAGCGCCCAATGGCATCTTGGGTATATGATGTGGACTGCTGTTCCTTGTATTTTTGCTATGATCCAGCTGACCAAATCTTTCTGAAGTACAGACGCACATACATACTCTGTGATTACTTAAGTTTAAACTATACTGAAACAAACAGGTAGCAGAGGACCTACTGTACTGCAGGGGGCGCTGGTTGCCTACCAGAGTCACTTGCAGCATTGTTACTGAAAGTGAATGCACTCTGCAATCCAACAGTGCCCAGAGATACGGTGACACACAGCACTCTGCAATCCAACAGCATCGAGAAAGACAGTTACATAAGTAGATTTATATGCAATTACCCAGGAATGAGCTTTGTAGATTTTCAGTTATACCTTTTAATTTGTTCATGAGTTTATCCAACAGAATGCAACCTTATGAGTGCAGAGGCACAACATATTGAGGACAGAAATTCACAAGATCTCCAACTTCCCTGGTGTAATATAATCTGCTCTCAACTTCACAGAACTGCTAGATTATGAGCTAATAAGGCAACTCTTTGCTGCAGCAGAATAATTCCTTAAAAGTAAGATGATTTTGAACTATCATGCGTGTTGGAGTCTCATCCTTATTGCTGGTCAGCCCAGAAATGGAAAGGAGTGACTGACATCCATTTCTTAGCTATGACCAGAGTGAGTCCAGTAAAGTCTGAAGTCTTACGCTGCTCCCTTCACTCGCCCTCCTTGGAGGGGTAGTTGATTTAGAGAGCTTCGAGTTAGCTGCCCCCAGGGGGAATTCCTGGGATAGCTTTCTGGTTTTGCTACCATTTTGGAGGAACATTCCACAGCTTTTCTTCAACTTCCAGCAACTTCACCCGAGTTTCCCCGAGGAAGATCGCAGCCTAAGGAACGGGAAACTCTAAGCAGCGGAACCCAATCTTGCCCCAACGGAGGATAAAAGTTTCACAGTCTGCATAGTACACGCCCAGCAGGACGTTGCCGTCACAGGGGGGCTCGAGTGGTACCAGCAGCAGCCATTTACCGATGGATGAATTTCACCCAGCATATTTGACTGGTCATATCCTTATCTGTGACATACCCTGGAAGTGCGTTCTCCTCCCTCAAGCATCTGACTTCTTGCATTCCTTCCCCTGGAGATACGAGACTCTTCCTTTCATGAATATCACTTAAGAATCGGCAAGTAAAATTTTCCTCTATGGTAATCAGGTCTCTGAATGTTATCCACCTTGGCTGGAGTTGACAAAAACTGTTGAGGGCTTTCAAACAGAATCAGTCAGGCAGCAAAGATAGTGAACGGGCAAAGGCAGGAATGCCTGTGCACGTGACCACTACCAGCAGGACCAGCATTTCGTCACTCCAAATGGATGCTCTTGGCCATGACATTCATCAAGGGTGCTCTGCCCAGGAGATATTGAGGTCCAAATTCCAGAGGCAGCATCTCATCCCTTGCCACTTCTCAATCAGAAGGCCCTAAAGGATTATCTGAGTCATTGATGTTGCCACATCATAGATGGTCATGGCCATTCACAAATACCATCAGAGCACCTGCCAAATCTGAGCGCAATGACCCAACCAATGATCAAACAGCAATGTCGGGTATGGAATCTAATAGTTGCCAACTCTGCGGCGAATCCTTCCATGGCGGAGGACTTCACTTCGGGGGCAGAGGGAGGGGCTTTCCCACCGAAGGATTTCTTGAAAGTAAATCTAGCTCTTTGTGATCTGGGAGCTTCAGTTGAGACCAATGCTTAGAGACCACAGTGACCTTGAACAGTGCTTCTGGCTCATGCATGTCAGGAGAGGTATTAAAAAAACTGTAGGGAGGACTTGCTTGGAACCACGAATACCAGTCAGGGCAACCACAGCCTCAAGGTCAGGGGTCACCAGGCTGACAGACATAGTCCACGACAAAGAGCTTGTGTGAACAATTCTGCCGGAGGAGCTGGAGTGATACTGGTTGAGATGCAGATTAAACTCCGCTCTCCTTGGGATATCCAAGAAGCCTTTTAAATTCTTTATTCTACTAGTGGTTCTGCCCCCACCGCCCCCCCCGCCCCCAATTCTTCAAAGACGGTGGGGACGCACACAGTTGACGCTGCTGAACTCAGGGAATGTGTAAGTCATATAGTACCGGCTGATGGTTCAACACCCATAAATAAATCCTGACCGGGTCAGCCGGTTTGTGTGCGAGTCCTTTAGCCTCGGAGGGTAAAAGGAGTGTTAACTGGCGTCACCTCACCCAGCCAAGCAGTCATGCCGGAGTAAAAGAATTGCTCCAGGCAAAAAACCAGGAATAAGATAAACAATGACAGTTGGAAATGTGATATTAAAAAAAAAAATTGCATTGCAGGTTATTAATCATCTGAAAGGTGGGGTGGGGGAGACACTTCATATGAACTGGTGACCCCCCCCTAAAATGGTAACCTGCCTTTTCTCTTTCAGATGTTGAGGGACCTACTATGTTATGCCCAGCATTTTCTGTTTTTAAACCCGTGACTCGTGCTGCAGATTCTTGCCCTTTCTTGCTGGGGCAGTCACACACTTTTTGCTATGAGGTCACGACCTCTCCACTCTAGTTGAAAGCAATGCATCTCAAGGGTGATGATCACCTGAAGCACTGCTCCTTCGCAAACACGCTACGGCGCATCTCATCCTTTCATCCCATGGCTTAAGCTTCTCCTTTCACATTAAACATTTATTTACTCTGAACACCTGACCCTCGGGGCCTTTTCTCCCATTATTCGCTTTGCTCGCTCGCTAGCTATAGAAAGCAGTTCAGCTGGAAACCAGTGCAAACGCTTCCCAGAAATTAATTCATCAAAACGAGTAGCAGCCCACAAGTGGAGATGACAGAAATGGACAAAAACCCACTTCACGTAGGGGCAGATGTCGACCACTGGACCCTAGTGTTGCCTGGTGAGGCCCAGTGTGTGCTGCAGAGTGAGAATTACCAAAAGGATTGAAATCATTGAGTTTTTTTTTTTTAAGTACTTTTTTTGTGTGAATTTGTGTTCAAGATGAGGGCAGTCAGTGCCAAGGAACAGAACATTTTCCATTTCAGGCACCCAATGTCAACCTCAAGCACTCCAACTCAGATCCAGCCTGGTTGGGTGCAGAGTGATCGCCCTCCACACTACAGCAACTATATGTCTCAGGCCCAACCTCCAAAGAGCAGATTAACAACCTGATGCTCCAGTGCTCAAAGCCCAGGTAAATTCGTCCTATTTGCTTTTTTATTTCTTATTTGCCCTGCTGAAATTTTGTGGACCTGGAGGTTTGGAAAAATTGTTTCTGGCTTTGTTACCTCATTAGTGGACAAATCTCAAATCAGAACACCAAGAAGTGGCTTATACTCGCTGGAGTTCAGAAGAATGAGCGGGGATCTCATTGAAACTTATAAAATTCTAACAGGACTAGACAGGCTAGATGCAGGAAGGATGTTCCCGATGGTGGGGGAGTCCAGAACCAGGGGTCACAGTCTAAGGATAAGGGGTAAGCCATTTAGGACTGAGATGAGGAGGAATTTCTTCACCCAGAGAGTGGTGAACCTGTGGAATTCTCTACCACAGAAAGCAGTTGAGGCCAATTCATTAAATATATTCAAGAAGTTGGATATATTTCTTAAGACTAAAAGGATCAAGGGATATGGGGAGAAAGCAGGGACAGGGTACTGAATTTGGATGATCAGCCATGATGGCATTAAATGGCGGAGCAGGCTCGAGGGCCCGAATGATTATAAGTGTTATAATCAACAACGGGACGTATACACAAATTCATGGGAATGTGGATTTAAAAGCTATGTGACCCTCATGACTCCATGCAATGCATCTATGCGGGCCATGAAGATATAATCTTGAACACTCTGCTCTACTGCATCAATGTGACTTCTCAGTTTCCTACACTGGCCACCCTGAGATTCCCAGTAGGCACCAAATTAAGAGCCAGTTTTGTGCTATGGGCCATGCCCACTAAGTACTGAGTTAGACTGCCCAAACTCCTCACACCCAACAAGCCAGAATTTCAGCTCATCAGACGGGGCTGGAACTGAACGCAGGTTCCAAAGGTGAGATGATTGCTGAAGCCCAGCTCCAGCTCAACAGCTGAAGATGTGTGGCCGACGGACGCACATTAACTTGCTTTTCCCTTCAGCTGGTGACCAGATGCCAACAGGTTATGGAAACAAAAAACAACTCATGGCGGAACGCAGAAGCTATGGAGGGCTGGGGTACCAATTAGTAAGGAACCGTTGACTAGCTGAGCAATTGCAGCAGCGGCAAAGTGATTGTGCAACTGGAAGCCAGTGGATTACGTATCTAAGGATAAGGCATTCAACTCGGATGAAGCTGTATGGCGGCAATCCTGGCAAGATGGGCAGAACCATCAGCAGTAGTGAACTTTCTTAAAACCACCCACCCCCCCAAAAAATGTAACGTTTGCCCATTTCTTGTGATGATCTAGCTCCGATTGCTTTGGTCTATGTTTAACTTCTCATGATGACAGAGAAAGGATCATAGTCTCTGTTGACCTCCCGTTGCTGGTCCTTCTGGGTTACTCGCGACTGCAGTCTGTGATTAACATTTACACGAGACTGAGACCACAGACAACCCCAACTAACTAACAGAGGTGAATGGCGCAGGGGATCTCCCACAGGAAAGGCTTCTACATTTGTTAAAAACTTTACGTTAAAAGAAAAAGTGGGAAAGAGTCATGGAGTGGAACTTGCTGTGAGGGTAGTATGGGTGCTTGGCTTCAAACATAGGGACAGAGCCCATCGACAGTATTTAAAGTAGCTGGAATGCAGCCAGTGCTGATCCTCTTGGCTTCTCATCAAAGGCTTGTTGCAGCTTTGCTACAAGCTGAACAGTGTTTGCACAGTGCAGCCGACTCTCAGGACCTCGTGGAGTGAGGCACAGGGAACCGTAGGGAGTGGGGTGCAGCCAGTGCGTGGCAGAGGGTGGAGCAGGGGGGCTGTGATGTGGGGAATTTTAGGGAGCAGGGTGCAGCCAGTGACTGGTAGAGCGTGGAGTAGCGGGCTTGAGGGAGCGAGATGTTGAAAGTGACTTCAGTAGGGGACGGTGGGAAGTTGACCGTAGGAACAGGAGTAGGCCATTCAGTCCCTCGAGCCGATTTTGCTATTCGATTAGATCATCTACCCGCCTTAGTACCCCCTTGTCTAACAAAAATCAATCTCCGTTTTGAAATTTTCAATTGACCCTCAACAGCTTTTTGTGGGAGTTTTCCAGATTTCCACTGCCCCTTGTGTGAAGAGGGGCTTCCTGACATCACCCTTGGATGGCCGAGCTCTAATTTTAAGGTTCTGCCCCCTTGTTCTGGACTCCCTCACCCCCACCAGAGGAAATCGTTTCTCTCTAGCCACCCTATCAAATCCTTTGATCATCTTAAACACTTCAATTAGCTCACCCCTTAATCTTCTATACTCAAGGGAATAGAAGCCTAATCTATTAATCTGTCCTCATAATTTAACCCTTTTAGTCCTGGAATCATTCTGGTGACTCTGCACTGCACCCCCTCCAAGGCCAATATACCCTTGCTGAGGTGCGGTGGCCAGAACTGAATGCAGTGCTCTAAATGGGGTCTCACCAGAGCTCTGTACAGCTGTAGTATAACGTCCACCCCTTTGTATTCCAGCTCCCTCGAGTTAAAGATCAACATTCCATTAGCCTTTCTAATGATTTTTTGTACCTGTCCACCAGCTTTTAGTGATTTCTGTACTTGGGCCCCGAAATCTCTCGGCTCCACCACAGTTCCCAGCTGCTCGCCATTTAGAAAATATTCTGATGTACCTTTTTTGTGTCCAAAGTGGATGGCCTCACTTCCCCACATTGAACTCCTTCTGCCACAGTTTTGCCCACTCACTTAATCGATCAATGTTTCTGAGCAACTTTCTGCTCCCAACTACACTATTTCCTGTGCCACCTAACTTGGTGTTGTCAGGAAACTTGGAAAAATGGCTCTCTATTCCTTCATCTAAATCATTTATAAATATCGTGAAAAACTGAGGTGCTAGTACAGGTCCCTGAGGGGCACCACTAGTCACATTCTGCCAACTGGAGAACATACCCATTATCCCTATTCTCTGTCTCCAACTCCTAAACAATTCCCCACCCAAGTCAATAGGTTGTCTCCAATTCCATATACTCTCATTTTTGTTAACCGTCTCGTGTGGAACCTTGTTGAATGCCTTCTGGAAGTCCATATAAATAACATCCAGAGACACTCACTTATCTACCGCGTTAGTTACCTCTTCAAAAATTTCAACTAGAGTCATTAGACATGAATTACCTTTTACTAATCCGTGCTGGCTCTCTCTGATCAGCTCGTATTTGTCCGAGTGCTCAGTCACTCTGTCCCTAATAATAGATGCTAGTAACTTCCCCACAACCGACATTAGACTAATAGGCCTATAATTTCCTAGTTTCTCTCTCTTGCCCTTCTTTAGTGGTGGGGTGACTGGCAATGTTTCAATCCATGGGGACAATTCCTGAATCGAGAGCGTTTTGAAAGATCACGACTAGAGCATCTACCATTTCCTCACCTACTTCAGCCAGTGACTGTCAAGAGTGCAGAGTGGGAGACAGCTGGCGACGCACTTACCCAATGAACCATCAAGCTGCTGCTTTTACCTGTAATGCTAATTTCAGTTCATACTCGAGGAGTAAACACACAAGGTGGGGAAATCTGTTGGATACATAGGAACAACCTGTTGGACTGCATCCTCTCTCTGTCCTGAGGAAGATGCTCCAATATAATTATTCTGACAGTGTTAAATGTGCCGATTGTGTGCTGAAGTACTGCCCCACCCAACCACAGAGTGCACCATCAACGACTAGTCTTAGCACCAGTTCACCCATCTCAACCGGCTGACACCCACAGCTCCACTCCACATCAGAGACCACCCCTCCCCAGATTTACCATTTGTAAGCGATTGTACATCAGTATATGGTTGCTGGACTGCACCCTTCCTTTGCTCTGCCAGTACAGCAAAGAGGTCCAAGCTGAACATTTCTCACCAATCTATTTTCCCTAGCCATTAGTAGCAGTGAAGCCCTGGGTCAATGTGGTTGTGGAATGCAGCATACACACACTAGCAGTTTGAGGAAGAGCTGGAGGGGCTGCAATTATTCTATATTACACAACGCTTGGCCGCAGTCGGTTCGATTTCAGCCACTTAGGCTCTCGTGCAACTTTAAGAACAACAAATTTCTTCATACGAATGGGTTGTGCGCTTCTGGCGATACTCCAATATGACAGAATATAATTTAACCGAGTCGGGATCCTGCTGATCGCAGCTAACCACCTCAAGGCCGAGCGGCTAACTCAGATTGGAAGTAAACCCGATTACCCTTCAGTGAGGTGAAATGGAAGAGAGCTCCAAGTCAATTCAAGCAGACCCTTTGCTTCTTCCTTCCAATTTCTCCCCTCCTGTCCTGAAGGCGTTAACTCATTGCTGGGATGCAATTGCTTGGGTGCGTCTGGAAAGATCATTATGTGCGAGTCCAGACAGTGAGTGTCAGCAGGCTATTCTACTGTGTAAGGGGGTGTGGGGTTGTCATTGCCAAGCCAAGTCCATCTTCATCCAACATCTGTAGACCCAGCAGAGAATTGTGGCAATCGTATTACAATATCAAACGTCGCCCACAGGCTGGAGTTGTGGAAGTTACCTGTTCAACGGATAATTTTGGGGGGAAAAGGGAGATCCAGCAGGGGTCACTGGATGGTAAGTAAGGGTGGAAACCCTGGCTGAATTTTTCCTTCTTTAGCGGCATTAAGATCACTTGCAACCTTCATTGCCACCCAATGGTGCTCAGCTAACTCGGCAGAGAGTGGTGATCGAAGCTGGGACCTTCTGCACTGTGTTGATTTTTCCAAATGAGCCATCAGCAAACAAAGAAGATAACTTGTCAATTCTGTGCGAGCCATCTCTGCTGTGAATAAGCCAGCTCCACCCAATGGATTGCAAGCTTACTGCAGATAGCCAAAGATTTTTCGACTGGGGCCCTTCACGACTGAGGTTATGTGATTTGTGACATTTGGTTGCAGGTAACAGAGGCTCAAAAAAAAAATCAGCCTTGTGCCTCTCGCACCTCCCCGAGTGACTGAAAAGAATGACACTGACAGCCAGGCACGATTGACCCCGACCTGAGCAGCCTGCAGCTGACGTGCTCGAGACCGGAATCACAACTCCAGAGAACTGTGGCAATCGTATTAAAATATCAAACGTCGCCCACAGGCCGGAGTTGTGGAAGTTACCTGTTCAACGGATAATTTTGGGGGGAAAAGGGAGATCCTTCAGTGTTATTATCTTCCCCTTCTCTCCCCCTGCCAAAAACACTTACCATCTCGTGAAGAATACGATTCAGTATCCACCGCTTTTAATAACTTAACTGTTTGCATTTGAGCTTAGGAAGGAACATAGGAACAGGAGTCGGCCATTCAGCCGCTTGAGCCTGTTTCCCCCATTCAATTAAATCATGGCTGATCTGTATCTTCAGTCCATTTACCCGCCTTGGTTTCCTTAATACCCTTGCCTAACAAAAATCAATCAATCTCAGTTTTGAAATTTTCAACTGACCTAGCCTTAACGTTCCAGATTTCCACTACCCTTCGTGTGAAGAAATGCTTCCTGATCATCAGCCCTGAACCTCCGAGCTCTAACTTTAAGGATATGCCCCCTTGTTCAGGACTCCTCCACCAGAGGAAATAGTTTCCATCTAATCTACCCTATCAAACCCTTTAATCATCTTAAACAGCTCAATTATCTCAGCCCTTAATCTTGTCCTATATGTCCTATGAGGAGAGATCGAGTAGACTAGGCTGATATTCTCTAGAGTTTAGAAGAATGAGAGGTGATCTCAGTGAAACATACAAAATTCTTACAGGCCTTGACAGGGTAGTTGCAGGGAGGATGTTTCCCCTGGCTGGGGAGTCTCGAACCAGGGGTCACAGTCTCAGAATAAGGGGTTGGCCATTTAGGACTGAGATGAGGAGAAATTTCTTCACTCAGAGGGTGGTGAATCTTTGGAATTCTCTACCCCAGAGGGCTGTGGAGACTCAGTCATTGAGTATATTCAAGACAGAGATCGATAGATTTTTGGGTATTAAGGGAACCAAGGGTTATGGGGATAGTGCGGGAAAGTGGAGTTGAGTTAGAAGAGCAGCCATGATCTTATTGAATGGCGGAGCAGGCTTGAGGGGCCAAATGGCCTACTCCTATTTCTTATGTATACTCAAGGGAATATAGGTACAGTCTATGCAACCTGCTCTCATAATTTAACCTTTTTAGCCCCGGAAGCTTCTTGCTTCCTCCCGTGATTCCTAGCTGGGGGAGCAGGAGGCATTTAACCATAGGCTTCTCAAAGCCACTTACTGTATATTGTTTGAAAAGGAAGAGCTGAAGCCAATTACCTGTTGAAACACAGCACTGCTCCTGAGGCATGAGTGGTAAAGCCCAGCCCGCCGGTGTCTCTGGTCAGTGCCATTTGTGGAGATACATGGCTGACCAGGACACAGCCTTCGTGTATTAAAATTTGTACAAGGGAGAGAGATAATTCTGTACATGTGCAGTGGTTGTGCACTCGGGAGCAGCACAGTTCCAAACAAGCCAAGGACATTAAAAACTAGCTACAAACCAACCAGCAGGCTGGAAAGTAAAATGGATAAGTTTCCTATAGTTTTGTCCCAGACATCATGCTCCTTCCATCTGTGCCTGGTCTATCTAACCCCGCTCCTCACACACAGGGACAATGTGCCTGGTCTATCTAACCCTGCTCCTCACACACAGGGATAGAGTGCCTGGTCTATCTAACCCCGCTCCTCACACACAGGGACAGTGTGCCTGGTCTATCTAACCCTGCTCCTCACACACAGGGACAGTGTGCCTGGTCTATCTAACCCCGCTCCTCACACACAAGGACAGTGTGCCTGGTCTATCTAACCCTGCTCCTCACACACAGGGACAGTGTGCCTGGTCTATCTAACCCCGCTCCTCACACACAGGGACAGTGTGCCTGGTCTATCTAACCCTGCTCCTCACACACAGCGACAGTGTGCCTGGTCTATCAAACCCTGCTCCTCACACACAGGGACAGTGTGCCTGGTCTATCTAACCCCGCTCCTCACACACAGGGACAATGTGCCTGGTCTATCTAACCCTGCTCCTCACACACAGGGACAGTGTGCCTGGTCTATCTAACCCTGCTCCTCACACACAGGGACAGTGTGCCTGGTCGATCTAACCCTGCTCCTCACACACAGGGACAGTGTGCCTGGTCTATCTAACCCTGCTCCTCACACACAGGGACAGTGTGCCTGGTCTATCTAACCCCGCTCCTCACACACAGGGACAGTGTGCCTGGTCTATCTAACCCTGCTCCTCACACACAGGGACAGTGTGCCTGGTCGATCTAACCCCGCTCCTCACACACAGGGACAGTGTGCCTGGTCTATCTAACCCCGCTCCTCACACACAGGGACAGTGTGCCTGGTCTATCTAACCCCGCTCCTCACACACAGGGACAGTGCCTGGTCTATCTAACCCCGCTCCTCACACACAGGGACAGTGTGCCTGGTCGATCTAACCCTGCTCCTCACACACAGGGACAGTGTGCCTGGTCGATCTAACCCTGCTCCTCACACACAGGGACAGTGTGCCTGGTCTATCTAACCCTGCTCCTCACACACAGGGACAGTGTGCCTGGTCGATCTAACCCTGCTCCTCACACACAGGGACAGTGTGCCTGGTCTATCTAACCCCGCTCCTCACACACAGGGACAGTGTGCCTGGTCCATCTAACCCTGCTCCTCACACACAGGGACAGTGTGCCTGGTCTATCTAACCCTGCTCCTCACACACAGGGACAGTGTGCCTGGTCTATCTAACCCCGCTCCTCACACACAGGGACAGCGCCTGGTCTATCTAACCCTGCTCCTCACACACAGGGACACAGTGTGCCTGGTCTATCTAACCCCGCTCCTCACACACAGGGACAGTGCCTGGTCTATCTAACCCTGCTCCTCACACACAGGGACAGTGTGCCTGGTCTATCTAACCCTGCTCCTCACACACGGGGACAGTGTGCCTGGTCTATCTAACCCTGCTCCTCACACACAGGGACAGTGTGCCTGGTCTATCTAACCCTGCTCCTCACACACAGGGATAGAGTGCCTGGTCCATCTAACCCTGCTCCTCACACACAGGGACAGTGTGCCTGGTCTATCTAACCCCGCTCCTCACACACAGGGACAGTGTGCCTGGTCTATCTAACCCTGCTCCTCACACACAGGGACAGTGTGCCTGGTCTATCTAACCCTGCTCCTCACACACAGGGACAGTGTGCCTGGTCTATCTAACCCTGCTCCTCACACACAGGGACAGTGTGCCTGGTCTATCTAACCCCGCTCCTCACACACAGGGACAGTGTGCCTGGTCTATCTAACCCTGCTCCTCACACACAGGGACAGTGTGCCTGGTCTATCTAACCCTGCTCCTCACACACAGGGACACAGTGTGCCTGGTCTATCTAACCCTGCTCCTCACACACAGGGACACAGTGTGCCTGGTCTATCTAACCCCGCTCCTCACACACAGGGACAGTGTGCCTGGTCTATCTAACCCTGCTCCTCACACACAGGGACAGTGTGCCTGGTCTATCTAACCCTGCTCCTCACACACAGGGACACAGTGTGCCTGGTCTATCTAACCCCGCTCCTCACACACAGGGACAGTGTGCCTGGTCTATCTAACCCTGCTCCTCACACACAGGGACAGTGTGCCTGGTCTATCTAACCCCGCTCCTCACACACAGGGACAGTGTGCCTGGTCTATCTAACCCTGCTCCTCACACACAGGGACACAGTGTGCCTGGTCTATCTAACCCTGCTCCTCACACACAGGGACAGTGTGCCTGGTCTATCTAACCCCGCTCCTCACACACAGGGACAGTGTGCCTGGTCTATCTAACCCTGCTCCTCACACACAGGGACAGTGTGCCTGGTCTATCTAACCCTGCTCCTCACACACAGGGACAGTGTGCCTGGTCTTTCTAACCCCGCTCCTCACACACAGGGACAGTGTGCCTGGTCTATCTAACCCCGCTCCTCACACACAGGGACAGTGTGCCTGGTCTATCTAACCCTGCTCCTCACACACAGGGACAGTGTGCCTGGTCTATCTAACCCTGCTCCTCACATACAGGGACAGTGTGCCTGGTCTATCTAACCCTGCTCCTCACACACGGGGACAATGCCTGGTCCATCTAACCCCGCTCCTCACACACAGGGACAGTGTGCCTGGTCTATCTAACCCTGCTCCTCACACACAGGGACAGTGTGCCTGGTCTATCTAACCCTGCTCCTCACACACAGGGACACAGTGTGCCTGGTCTATCTAACCCCGCTCCTCACACACAGGGACAGTGTGCCTGGTCTATCTAACCCCGCTCCTCACACACAGGGACAGTGTGCCGGGTCTATCTAACCCTGCTCCTCACACACAGGGACAGTGCCTGGTCTATCTAACCCTGCTCCTCACACACAGGGACAGTGTGCCTGGTCTATCTAACCCCGCTCCTCACACACAGGGACAGTGTGCCTGGTCTATCTAACCCCGCTCCTCACACACAGGGACAGTGTGCCTGGTCTATCTAACCCTGCTCCTCACACACAGGGACAGTGTGCCTGGTCTATCTAACCCAGCTCCTCACACACAGGGACAGTGTGCCTGGTCTATCTAACCCCGCTCCTCACACACAGGGACAGTGTGCCTGGTCTATCTAACCCTGCTCCTCACACACAGGGACACAGTGTGCCTGGTCTATCTAACCCTGCTCCTCACACACAGGGACAGTGTGCCTGGTCTATCTAACCCAGCTCCTCACACACAGGGACAGTGTGCCTGGTCTATCTAACCCCGCTCCTCACACACAGGGACAGTGTGCCTGGTCTATCTAACCCTGCTCCTCACACACAGGGACAGTGTGCCTGGTCTATCTAACCCTGCTCCTCACACACAGGGACAGTGTGCCTGGTCTATCTAACCCCGCTCCTCACACACAGGGACACAGTGTGCCTGGTCTATCTAACCCTGCTCCTCACACACAGGGACAGTGTGCCTGGTCTATCTAACCCCGCTCCTCACACACAGGGACAGTGTGCCTGGTCTATCTAACCCTGCTCCTCACACACAGGGACACAGTGTGCCTGGTCTATCTAACCCCGCTCCTCACACACAGGGACAGTGTGCCTGGTCTATCTAACCCTGCTCCTCACACACAGGGACAGTGTGCCTGGTCTATCTAACCCCGCTCCTCAGACACAGGGACAGCGCCTGGTCTATCTAACCCCGCTCCTCACACACAGGGACAGTGTGCCTGGTCTATCTAACCCTGCTCCTCACACACAGGGACAGTGTGCCTGGTCTATCTAACCCTGCTCCTCACACACAGGGACAGTGCCTGGTCTATCTAACCCTGCTCCTCACACACAGGGACAGTGTGCCTGGTCTATCTAACCCTGCTCCTCACACACAGGGACAGTGTGCCTGGTCTATCTAACCCTGCTCCTCAGACACAGGGACAGTGTGCCTGGTCTATCGAACCCTGCTCCTCACACACAGGGACAGTGTGCCTGGTCTATCTAACCCCGCTCCTCACACACAGGGACAGTGCCTGGTCTATCTAACCCTGCTCCTCACACACAGGGACAGTGTGCCTGGTCTATCTAACCCTGCTCCTTACCCAAAGACAGAGTGCCTGGTTTACACAATCCACTTGTTACTGGACAAGATTGTAATAATTTTCATGCTGCATGAGATTCATGCAACTATCGTAGAAGTGATGTCATCTCTGATACAAAGCACAAGCCTCAAATAGGTTTGCGCATGGGCTTCACCAATCACACTTATTGTGGACCTGGAGCGCTGTGCTTTCTGTCAGGAACAGTCTTTTGACTGGCCTAGTGGTAATCCTGCGTGATCCAAGACCCCCGGGGACCTGGGGAGGGGGGGGGGGGACCGATCCCAGTAGCCTTTGCATGGTTTGGGGGTGGGGGTGAGGGGGGGCGGCGGGGTGCGGGAGAAAGCACTCCTACTGGCTCACAAGCAGTGCTGTGAAGGCACTTACCTTCTCCCCAAAGCTGTCCCAACCTCCCTTCAGCCGTCGGGTGTCCGCAGGCCTGAGAAACCAGACCGGCCGCTGTAAAACCTGCTAAGCATGGTTAAATCAGAGGCTTGCAGCCTCGTTAACATATTTAATTTGCCAACTCACCTCCTGAGAGTCAGCTGGCTGCCTGACTGACCTGTTGAACTCGGAAGGGGACGGGTTAGAGGCGGATTTCAGATTTTTAGAATTTTAACATCTGTCCCGACCCCATCCCACCCGTTTTTGGGTACGAAAAGTCAGTCCTATGCCTCTATTTATAAAGCCAAGGATCCCATATGCTTCTCAACTTGTCCTGCCACCATCAAAGTTTTGTGCACATGCATCCCCTTTAAAATTGTACCATTTAGTTGATATCGCCTCTCCTCATTCTTCCTACCAAAATATATCACTTCACACTTCTCTGCATTAAATTTTATCTGCCATGTGTCTGCCCATTTCACCAGCCTGTCTATGTCCTCCTGAAGTATGTTACTGTCCTCCTCCTCATTAACTACATTTCCGAGTTTCATATCATCTTAAAACTTTGAAATGATGCCCAGGACATTAATGTATATCAAGAAGAGCAGTGGTCCCAATACCGACCCCTAGGAAACACCACTGTATACTTCCCTTCAGTCTGAAAAACAACCGTTCACCACAACTCTCTGCTTTCTGTCCCTCAGCCAATTTTGTATCCATGCTGCCACTGTCCCTTTAATTCCATGGGCTTTAATTTTGCTAACAAGCCTATTATGTGGTACTTGATCAAACTCCTTTTGAAAGTTCATATGCACAATATCACCCGCATTACCCTCATCAACCTCAAATAACTCAATCAAGTTAGTCAAACACGATTTGCCTTTAATAAATCGGTGCTGACTTTCATTTATTAGCCCATACTTTTTTAAGTGCCAATTAATTTTGTCCCAGCTTATTGTCTCTAAAAGCTCCCCCACCATCGACGTTAGGCTGACCGGCCTGTAATTGCAGTTTATCCCTCTCACCTTTCTTTGAACAGGGGTGCACCATTTGCAATTCTCCAGTCCTCTGGCATCTCCCCCATATTTAAGGAGAATTGAAAGATTGTGGCCCGAGCCTTTGCAATTTCCACCCTTACTTCCCTCAGTAACTGGAAAGCACCCCATCCCAACCAGGTGACTTTTCTACTTTGAGGACTGCTAACCCTTTCAGGCCCTCCTTTTTATCTTATCCAATTTCTCTGCTACCTCCTCCTTTACTGCGACATTGGCAGCATCCTCTTTTTTTTTTAGTGAAGACAGAGGCAAAGTACTCATTTAGTACCTCAGCCATGCCCTCTGCCTCCACAAGAAGATCTCCTTTTTGGTCCCTAATCGGCCCCACCCTTCCTTTGACTATTGGTTGCCATTAAAATGCTCACAGGGTATAGTTGTGAAGTATGCATTAAGGAAGATATCAAGTTAGAAATTCAGACGGACACAGGTAGTTTTAGGTGACGGGGCAGTTAGTAGGAGTTGCAGTTCAATGTGGTTAACGGTAATATAATTAGTATAGGAGCAAGATGCTAAAGGAGAGTATGTGTGTTTAATGGAACTAGAGAGAATGGAATGCCGACTGAAAGAAGAGTTTGAGGGAGAGAGTGAAATGGTAGATCTGGTGGGGTTAAGATCTGTCTGACAAAGAGCCGCCTTTTGGATGGAATGAGCTTTCCCTGTTCCTATAAATTATGAAATCCTTGTGCTGTAGCTATTGATTCAGGAATATGGGATCCGGCATCATCTGTGATGGAATCCTGTCTTGGGAGAATTTGTGCACAATCTCAGTGTCCTTGGCGATATGCAGTGCTGTACAAAGAGTTTTAACGCAATGTGCAGGATTCCCATTTAATACGGACACAAGACTCGTGTTGGACAAGTACATTTCCCCACCCCACTGTTGCTTGTGTTGTACTGTCTGAAAATGAAATTGTAATCACACCAGTTTGCTTTACTGAGTTCTAGGACAGTATCTGCCCCAGTACATTGAAAAGGAGGGGATTATATGGTGCATCTGTTTGACTTAAGTCTGAAAGTGGGCTGGACTGCATCATATTAGACAACACAGAGCACACCCATCAATCAGGGGAGTGGGAGGATTATGGGGTGTGTCTGCACCTCCCTTTACAGGTCAGTTCCCAGTCGCGAGCAGTCTGCAGGGTGCCACCTTAGTGTTTCCCCGCAGGTAAAGAGGAGAGCCCAGGGCTGCTCTCAAACTATAACCTGGAAACAACGCTTGGCTGAAGTATGGAATGTTTCAGAGTCAAGGTAAAAGGAAGATAAATACTTCAAACAAAATCCTTTTTTACGATTGCACACTCCTATCTTTCAGAAGTGAGCGGGAGGAACTGGAGATTCTACGTCAAGTGATGCACCAATGGATGAGCACTGGAGCACTGAAGGGGAGCGGGCTGCACGTTACCCCATAGCAGCTATGTTAAACGAACAGCTTTTGAATAAATTCCTGAATTCTAACAGAAATGAGAAAAGGGCAGGATCAGGCAAGTCAGGGAGTGGAAAAAAAAATACACACAAAAGAATTCTTTGTGAGGATTTCAAAAGTGACGTGATTTAACGGTACTGATTGAAGCTGAATGAAAAGACGTACAGCCTAAAAAACTGCATAAAAACCACATTCACGGAGGCTGCTAGGAAAACCAGAAGAATTTGGTTTCAATACCACAACACTTTGTTGTAATAAAGAAAGATATTTTAAATCTGGAAGAATTAATTAGCAAAATAGTCTGCAGTAATCTCTACTCAGCATGTAATCCGAATTTTCCATTCTCTCTACAACTCTCCTCTTCATTATAGCGAATCTCTTTGAAAATGATGAGAAAATTAACTGTCCTCTGTGTCTGACCACATCCACTTGCATCGCAGTGACTGGTATCCACATGATCTGGCAAACAGTAATGGTGCATACAGGACCCTTTAACCCATCATCTTTTTACACATGACTTTCTGCTGGGAATCAAATGGGTTCTCAAAGGCACAAGCTTCATCCAACACAACACTAACTGTAGCAGTGTTTACTGTGGTGAAGTTTAGAGCATTTCTCCCCTAGTGTATGTACCGCCTTTCTGTGAGACCAATCCAAAATGAATCCTCCTGCCCTGTTCCCCCTCCTCTCCATCTTCCTCTGCTTCTAATATTTATCCAATTTTCCCTTAAAAGATGCAGTAGTCCCTGTCTCAACCACTCCCTGTAGATAAGCATTCCACGCTCCAACAACCCTTACCATATAGAAATTTCTCAATCTCTCTCCTCGCTCTCTTATTGATCATTTTAAATTGATGACCTCCTCATCACCGACTTCCCAACCAGAGAAAATAGTCTTTCCCCCATTCACTATCAAAACTTAATCTCAATAACCTCCATTCTCTTCATAGAGTTATACAGCACAGAAAGAGGCCCTTCGGCCCATCGCGTCTGCGCCGGCCATCAAGCCCTGTCTAATCTAATCCCATTTTCCAGCATTTGGTCCGTAGCCTTGTATGCTACGACATTTCAAGTGCTCATCCAAATGCTTCTCGAATGTTGAGAGTGTTCCTGCCTCTACCACCCTTACAGGCAGAGTTCCAGATTCCAACCACCCTCTGGGCGAAAAAGTTTTTCCTCAAATCCCCTCCAAAACCTCCTGCCCCTTACCTTGAATCTATGCCCCCTTGTTATTGACCCCTCTACTAAGGGGAAAAGTTCCTTTCTATCTACCCTATCTATGCCCCTCATAATTTTGTACACCTCAATCAGGTCCCCCCCTCAGCCTTCTCTGCTCCAAGGAAAACAACCCCAGCCTGTCCAGTCTCTCTTCATAGCTGAAGCGCTCCAGCCCAGGTAACATCCTGGTAAATCTCCTCTGCACCCTCTCCAAAGCAATCACATCCTTCCTATAGTGTGGCGACCAGAACTGCACACACTACTCCAGCTGTGGCCTTACCAGCGTTTTGTACAGCTCCATCATAACCTCCCTGCTCTTATATTCTATGCCTCGGCTAATGAAGGCAAGTATCCCATATGCCTTTTTAACCACCTTATCCACCTGTTCTGCTGCCTTCAGGGATCTATGTACATGCACACCAAGGTCCCTCTGATCCTCTGTCTTTCCTAGGGTCTTAGCATTCATTGTGTATTCCCTTGCCTTGTTAATCCCTCCAAAATGCATCACCTCACACTTTTCAGGGTTAAATTCCATTTGCCACTGTTCCGCCCATCTGACCAACCCATCTATATCGTCCTGTAGCCTGAGGCTTCCCTCCTCGCTATTTACCACCCCACCAATTTTCGTGTCATCTGCGAACTTACTGACCATACCTTTTACATTCACATCCAAATCATTAATGTAGACCACAAACAGCAAGGGACCCAGCACCGATCCCTGCGGTACCCCACTGGACACAGGCTTCCAGTCACAAAAACAACCTTCGACCATCACCCTCTGCCTTCTGCCACTAAGCCAGTTTTGGATCCAATGTGCCAAGGCACCCTGGATCCCATGGGCTCTTACCTTCCTGACCAGTCTCCTATGCGGGACTTCATCAAAAGCCTTACTGAAATCCATGTAAACCGCATCCACTGCACTACCCTCATCCACACACCTAGTCACCCCCTCGAAAAATTCAATCAAATTGGTCAGACATGATCTTCCCTTGACAAAACCATGCTGGCTATCCCTAATTAATCCTTGCCTCTCCAAGTGGAGACTAATTCTGTCCCTCAGAATTTTTTCCAATAATTTCCCTACCACTGATGTTAGGCTCACTGGCCTTTAATTCCCTGGTTTATCCCTACTACCCTTCTTGAATAATGGTACTACGTTAGCTGTTCTCCAGTCCTCTGGTGCATCCCGTGGCCAGAGAGGTTCTGAAAATTTGTGTCAGAGCCCCTGCAATCTCCTCCTTTGCCTCACATAACAGCCTGGGATACATCTCGTCCGGGCCTGGGGATTTATCCACTTTTAAGCCTGCTAAAACTGTTAGTACCTCCTCCCTCTCGATGCTAATATATTCAAGTATATCACAGTCCCCCTGCCCAATTTCTATGTCCACATTGTCCTTCTCCATTGTGAACACAGATGCAAAAAATTCATTTAAAACCCCACCTACATCTTCTGGCTCTACACAGTTTGCCACTTTGGCCCCTAATGGGCCCTACTCTTTCCCTAGTTATCCTCTTGCCCTTAATATACTTATAAAACACCTTAGGATTTTCCTTTATTTTGCTCGCTAGTATTATTTCATGGCCCCTCCTCGCTCTCCTAATTTCTTTTTTAAGTACAGGTAGACTACCTTTTATCCGAACTTCCGAAAACCGAAACCCTATAAAAACCGAAGGTTTTTTCGTTCAGCGTAAGTCGTGCGCACGACATGACCAGAGTGGCGCACGACTTGCGCTGAGCAGAGGGTCAGCGTAAGTCGTGCGCACGACCCTGACCCCCGCCGCCGACCCCCCGCCGAACCCGACTCCCGTCGACCCCCCCGCCGACCCCGACTCCCGCGGACCCCCGCCGCCGACCCCCCGGCCGACCCACCCCCAACAAATTTCCCAGTCTTATAAAATACCTTCCGAAATCCGAAATTTTCCGAAAACCGAAACACGGCTGGTCCCGAGGTTTTCGGATAAAGGATAGCCTACCTGTATCCCCCTGCACTTTTTAGACTCCTTTAGGGCTTTCTCTGTCTTTAGTCCTTTGTATCTGCCAAAAGCCCCCCTTTTTTTCCTAATCCATTCTCATATATCCCTTGACATCCAAGGTTCCCTGGGCTTGTTGGTCCCACCCTTGACCTTTACGGGAACATGTTGCCATTGTACTCTCTCAATTTCCTTTCTGAAAGACTCCCATTGCTCCGATGTGGATTTTCCTTCAAGTAGCTGATCCCAGTCCACATTGGCCAGATCCTGCCTTATCACATTAAAATCGGCCTTCCCCCAATTTAGAATCTTTATTTCCGGTCCATCCTTGTCCTTTTCCATGACTACCTTAAATCTCACCGAATTATGGTCACTGTCACCAAAGTGCTCACCTACTAACACTTCTACCACTTGCCCGGCCACATTCCCTAGAATTAGGTCCAGTACCGCCCCCTCTCTTGTAGGACTTTCTACATGCTGGCTCAAAAAGCTCTCCTGGATGCACTTTAAGAATTCTGCACCCTTTAAGCCTTTCACACTCTGACTATCCCAGTTAATATTGGGGAAGTTGAAATCCCCCACTATTATTACCCTATTATTTGCACACTTCTCTGAGATTTGCCTACATATCTGTTCCTCTATCTCCTCCTGACTATTTGGGGGCCTATAGTACACTCCCAGCAAAGTGCTTGCCCCCTTTTTGTTTTTAAGTTCAACCCATATGGCCTCATTAGAGGAACCTGTTAATATATCATCCCTCCTTGCAGCAGTAATTGACTCCTTAATTAATATTGCGACACCCCCTCCTCTTTTACCCCCCCCCCCTCTGTCTCACCTGAAGATTCTATACCCCGGAATATTGAGCTGCCAGTCTTGCCCCTCCCTCAACCATGTCTCCATGATAGCAACAATATCATACTCCCATGTGTTCATCAACAACTTCAGTTCATCCACATTATTCGCAAGACTCCTTGCATTAAAATAAATGCCATTTAGCCTTGCCCTACTCCCTTGTGCCGTTACATATTTGCTCTGCCTTCCAAGCTGACTTGTTTTTTCCTCTATATTTGGCTGTACATCACCCCCTATTATAGCTCCACTCTGTATCCCATCCCCCTGCCAAGTTAGTTTAAACCCCTCCCCCCCCCAACAGTGCTAGCAAACCTCCCCGCAAGGATATTTGTCCCATTCTGGTTCAGGTGCAACCCGTCCGACTTGTACAAGTCCCACCTTCCCCAGAAGCAGACCCAGTGATCCAGGAAACTAAAGCCCTCCCTCCTGCACCAACTCTTTAGCCACGCATTCATCTGCTCTATCCTCCTATTTCTATACTCACTAGCACGTGGCACCAGGAGTAATCCAGAGATTACAACCTTTGAGGTCCTGCTTTTTAATCTGCTACCTAGCTCCCTAAATTCTTGCTGCAGGACCTCATCCCTCTTCCTATCCATGTCGTTGGTCCCAATGTGAACCACGACCTCTGACTGTTCACCCTCCCCCTTCAGAATGCCCTGCAGCCATTCAGTGACATCCTTGACCCTGGCACCAGGGAGGCAACAAACCATCCTGGAGTCATGTCTACGGCCACAGAAACGCCTATCTCTTCCCCTTACGATAGAATCCCCTACCACTATTGCTCTCCCACTCTTTTTCCTCCCTTCCTGAGCAGCAGAAGCACCCCTGGGTGACCATCAGGCAGAGCAGCAGAAGCAGACAGGTAGTGCAGGGGACCCCTGTGGCCACCCCCCTCAACAGTATCCAAATCGGTATACCTGTTTGAGAGGGGGATGGCCACAGGGGTCCCCTGCACTACCTGCCTGCTTCTATTGCTCTGCCTGATGGTCACCCATTTCCTTTCTGCCAGCCTTGCCTGCGGTGTGACCAACTCACTAAACGTGTTATCCACGATCCTCTCAGCATCGCGAATGCTCCAAAACTCATCCATCCGCAGCTCCAGCGCCGCAATGCGGTCTATTAGTAGCTGCAGCTGGATACATTTCTGGCACACATGGTCGTCAGGGACACAGGCAGCGTCCCTGAATTCCCAAATAAAGCAAGAGGAGCATAACACGGGGATGGGCTGTCCTGACATGACTTACCCTTTAATTAATTTAAATTAAATCAGTACCACCAATTAAATGATATACTCAAGGGCGCTTGCCTGCCAGCAGTCCCCGCTACACCACAGAGACCCTAGAAACCACTATCAAAACTTAATCTTAATAACCTCCATCAGTTCTCCTCTTAGCTTTCTCCGCTACAGTAGAAACAGTCCCAGTATTTCAAGTCTCACCGCATAACTTTACTTTTCCATTCCTGGCATCATTTTGGTGAATCCATGCTGTACGTTCTCTATGGTTTTAATGGGGTGCCCAGAGCTGCATAGTACTGGCAATGTTTATACAAATTTATCATGACTTCTTTACTCTTGCACTATGTCCTGATTAGCAAAACCCAAAATGCTGTTGGCTTCTTTTATGGTTTTATCTACCTGCACTGTCACTTTTAGGGAATTATGTATTTGAACCCCATGATCTCTGTTCACCCATACCCTTCAGCATCTTTCAATTGACCATATAATCCCATTACTTGATTTTCCTCTCAAATGTATTACCTCATACATATCCACAATAAGTTGCATATTCCACCTGTTTGCTCATTATCCTATGCCTTCCTGGTCTTTTACAGTCCTTGCTGCTGTTTGCAAAACTATACTTTTGTATCGTCAGCAAATTTTGAGATTTTGTTTTCCGTATAATCAATCAAAATCATCTGCACATATCCAAAATGAAAGTAGACCCACTGACCCCTGGGGCACACCACTTCCAACCCTTCTCCAATCTGAGCAACAACCAGTTACTCTGGTTCTGACGAAGGGTCATCAACCTGAAACGTTAACTCTGTTTCTCTCTTCACAGATGCTGCCTGACCTGCTGAGTATCTCCAGCATTTTCTGTATTTATTTCAGATTTCCAGCATCTGCAGTATTTTCTTTTTGAACCAGTTACTCACACTCTTTGTTTCCTACCCTTCAAATGACCTTCTATCCATGTTGTTAATTTTCCTCTTATACCACACACACACACACCTACATTTTTCTAACAACTGTTTTCGGAGATACTTTTATCAAATGTCTTCTGAAAATCCATATAAACTAACATCTATCTAAGTGGTCACTTCTGCAAAAAAAAAAGGTATTAAATTTGTCAAACACAGCTTTCTTTTAACAAATCTGTCCTTGATTAATCCATGCATTTCTAAATGCTTATTAATTTCATCTCAAATTATGGATTTTAAGAGTTTGCCTGCAACTAATGTTTATAGTTTCCCGGTTTATCCTTCTCTAGCTTCAAATGTGTTAGTGACTACATTTCAACAGCACGAAAGGATTTAAGAATTGTGGCCAGAGCCTCTGCTATTTCCTCTCTGATTTCTTTCAATAACCTAGGCTACATTTCATCAGAGTCTGGTGACGTATCCACCGAGGTCTGCTAATTGTTTCTGAACCAGTCCCTTTTCTACAATTATCTCCATTAAATGTTTCACATCCTCCTCTAATACAACAACATTCTGACTTCCACAATCATTTGTAAAAAAAATGCAAATTATTTATGTAATATGACATCCCTTCATCCTCCACAATTAGATTCCCTCCCTCAAGTGAGCTCTCCTACCCCCTCTAATTATTTTACTTTATAATGCATATAAAAGCCCTTACAATTTTGTTTTCTTTTAACTGCTAGCTCTGTTTAGTATTCCCCTTTAGCTTTTCTAAGCTTCCTTTTCATCTCCCCATTACACTTTCTACATTCCTCATGATTATCTTAATACTGTTAGCTCTACTTTTATCATATGCCTCCCTTTTAAGTTTCAGTTTAATTGCAATCCATGTATTTATCCATGAAACTCTATTCTTTGATGCACCCCCTTTTTACCCGGCAGGGATGTATTTATTTTATATTCTATGCATGTCATATTTGAATCATAGAATGGTTACAGCACAGAAGGCCATTCAGCCCATCGAGCCCGTGCCGGCTCTCTGCGAGAGCACTTCAGCTAGTCTAGTCTCACTCCCCCACCCTTTCCCCATAGCCCTGCAAATTTTTTCCTTCAGGTACTTATCCAATTCCCTTTTAAAAGCCGCGATTGAGTCTGCCTCCACCACCCTTTCAGGCAGTGCATTCCAGATCCGAACCACTCGCTGCATAAAAAAGTTTCCCCTCATGTCTTTTGCCAGTCACCTTAAATCTGTCTCCTCTGGTTCTCGACCCTTCTGCCAATGGGAACAGTTTCTCTCTATCTACTCTGTCCAGACCCCTCATGATTTTGAACACCTCTATCAAATCTTCTCTTAACCTTCTCTGCTCTAAGGAGAACAACCCCAGCTTCTCTAGTCTATCCATGTAACTGAAGTCCCTCATCACTGGAATCATTCTCGGTAAATCTTTTCTGCACCCTCTCTAAGGTCTTCACATCCTTCCTAAAGTGCGGTGCCCAGAATTGTATACAATACTCCAGTTGAGGCCAAACCAGTGTTTTATAAAAGTGTCATAACTTCCTTGCATTTGAACTCTATGCCTCTATTTATGAAACCCAGGATCCCGTATGCTTTTTTAACCGCTTTCTCAACCTGCCCTGCCACCTTCAATGATTTATGCACACATACCCCCAGGTCTCTCTGTTCATGCACCCTCTTTAGGATTGTACCATTTAGTTTATATTGCTTCTCCTCGTTCTTATTACCGAAATCTATCACTTTGCACTTTTCTGCGTTAAATTTCATCTGCCATGTGTCTGCCCATTTCACCAGCCTGTCTACGTCTTCCTAAAGTCTATCACTATCCTCCTCACTGTTCACTATACTTCCAAGTTTTGTGTCAATTGCAAATTTTGAAATTGTGCCCTGTACACCCAAGTCTGTCATTAGTATATAGCAAGAAACGCAGTGGTCCTAGTACTGACCCCTGGGGAACACCACTGTGTACCTTCCTCCAGTCCGAAAAACAACCGTTCACCACTGCTCTCTGTTTCCTGTTACTTAGCCAATTTCGTATCCATGCTGCCACTGTCAACTTTTCTGGCAAGCCTATTGTGTGGCACTTTGTCAAACACCTTTTGGAAATCCATGTACACCATGCCAACCACACTGCCCTCATCAACCCTCTGTTACTTCATCAAAAAACTCGATCAAGTTAGTTAGACATGATTTGCCTTTAATAAATCTGTGCTGGCTTTCCTTAATTAATCCATACTTGTCCAAGTGACTGTTAACTTTGTCCCTGATTATCGTTTCTAAAAGCTTCCCCACTACCGAGGTTAAACTGACTGGCCTATAGTTGCTGGGTTTATCCTTACACCCTTTTTTGAACAAGGGTGTAACATTTGCAATTCCCCAGTCCTCTGGGACCACCCCCGTATCTAAGGAGGATTCAAAGATTATGGCCAGTACCTCAGCAATTTATGCCTGGACTTCCCCCAGCATCCTAGGATGCATCCCATCTGGTCCTGGTGACTTATCAAGAATTTCCACTGTTGATCTATCGACATTATTTGGCAACTTTTCGGCCCAGTTCATTCAGGTCAGATCCCGTAACAGCTCAATGAATTTTGACTTAACTCGTGCTGTGGTTACTATTTCCCCAATTGTTCGCCTACTCTCATCAATTATCTGTCCCACTTCATTATCCAGAAGGAACTCTGAACTATCTGCAGATCGCCCCCTCTGTCTCATCTCCACTGTTTGATGGCTGCAATGCTCACCAAGAATTGTACCAGTTCCCATCATATTTCTTAATGCTATGCATACGCATTCAGTCTTAACACAACCCCCTGGAACATCCTTATGCTCTACTATTGTGATAGAGTGCTATAGTGCCACCCACCCATCCCTCCTGAGAATGTTATAACCAGGAATATTAGGATCCCCATCCTTTACAAACATAAGCCACATCGCCATTGAAGATCCCACCATAGTTAGCAATACTTCTAATGTTCCAATTTTGCTTTGAGCGCTCTGTGTATTCACATTATATCTCTATCTATATATACACACCACTCAATCCTGGGAAACATTGACCCTTATTCCATTGCCTGACATACAAATCCATTGGTGATGGATATAAACATTTGTCCCCAGTTTCTGAACACAGCATCCAGGGCAGCACAGAGCAGTCTTGTGAAGAACCAGCCTCTCTCTTTACCAGCAGCAATACTGTTGTCCGTGTGCAGGAACCTGACTCTCACTCTGTGTAAAGAGTAGGGAGGTCCTGAGATTCTGATTTATCCAGTACTGTCACTGAGCTTCGTTAGTGTATCGATATCAATTCACGACAGGAAAAATCACAGTTAAACACATTTATCAACGGTGAGCGCTACGCTTCTTGTGTGGTGCTCTTAATTCGGCCTCCAAGCTGGTCCAACAATTCCTGTCGGACCCGTTCCCACCAGTACTTTACTCTAGTAATAACAGTTCAAAATTCTCCCTCCAGAGACAACCAAAGTTTGGAAGGACAAAAACTGTAATTATGGTTGGCCTTTCAGGTGGTGCAAGAGAGCCCATGGTACGATGCGAGGAGCATGGTGTCCTGGCCAATATTTATCCCTCAACCAATGCCTAAAACAGAATGTCTGGTCATTAATCTCACTGCTGTTTCAGACCTTGCTGTGCGCAAATTGGCTGCCACATTTCCCTACTTCAAAAGTACTTCTCTGGCTGTGAAGTGCTCTGGGACATTGAGGTTATGAAAGGCAAAGTTCTTCTTTTCTTTCACCCGAGTTTTGGACAAAGCCAGTTTGACACAGATCCCATCACCCCAAGTGCTCCTCCTCCCCCCACAATACATCTTGCCATGAAATTCTAACCATCAATGGCACACTTTTTTGTAACTTGGAGCATTTCAACTACCCTCTGGGCCATTGATCCAAGGCCAGTGTTAACATCCATCGTGCAAGCGCCCAATCTTCTCCTCTGCCGTCAGAATTCTATTCTTCCAGCCAACCAAAAGGTGGAAACAATAACTTGCATTTATATAGCTCCTTTAACGTAGGAGTAACATCCCAAGGCGCTTAAAGCTGAAACACCCACAGAGGATGGGACAGTACTCGCTTACCTAGTTTTCTGAGATTTCTGCTAACCCTGCTTGCCTTATCTATTCAATGTCACTCAACACTACATTCAACTACTGATAAAAGTGACATCAGAAAAATTCACTTCAGTTTCACAATGAAATTTACCACGGATTCATTTACCCTGAACCCAGACTGGCAGAGGCTGGGATTGCCAAACCTTCTTGGTTTTGTGTGTTAACTCCACTTGGAGTACACGCCTTAAATCAAACACTACTGTACAGACCACGGCTTCCAGGTAAACAAGGAACAGGCCCATTACCCACCTGTGCTGTAATTATAAAAGTATGGAGTGCAGAAAGGCCATTTGAGCCATCAACACCCCTCCTGGTGGGTCACGTAGGCCTTGCACAACGTGGGCTCTGCCCAACTTATTTAATCCATCACGAATGTTGAATGAACACAAGTACAAGCTCCCAAGATCTGTTACATTTCTCCCCAACTACCGAGGTATTCTAGCAAAATAAGGACAAATTTAAAACCTTACTACCTTTATCATTCAACTGTGGCGGATTGCTTTGCACAAATACCATTTTCATGGTCCTAGTATCACAAGAACTATCCAACTTTGGGGTCCTTCTCTTCCTCCCTTCTACTGAAAGTGCTGATCCTTGCCGGCGGACGAGTTGCACAGATGGCCGCCATGCAGAACTTCACTCAAGTTGCCACCCTTGACATTTGAGCATGGACATTGTGTGCCAGCAGGCTGTTCGACCATGATGTCCTCACCAATGTCCATACATGAGCATTTTCCAGCAGCACCTATGCAGAGCAAATAGCGATGGGGCCAATTTAAGCCTCCTTAAACCAGAAGAATCAATTCTAATGGCCCAAATCCTGCTACAGCTGAGATTAGCCAACTCTGGGATGGAGTCTGGGACGTTCTAGTCTGCGTCACTCATTGCTACATGAGGCGGTGCCTTCACTCAATTCCATCTCCTTTAAAATAGGCTGGAGTGAGGGGAGATGGCTGTAGATTTACTCACAACTTTACGTGCAAGTAATGCAATGTAGTTCTCAGTATTTAATGAAACATTCCGACAAGAACTCCGTCACAACCTGACAATTTAAGGTGTTTACACTTTTCAACAGAGACAAATACAGGAATAGCAACCAGTAGCACTGATTCACTCCTTGTCCATCTGCTACTTAGACATAAAAGTATCTTCCCTTAATACCAGTGACGATACTGACCCATGCCACAATGCAGGCTTCTGCTAACAACATAATATCCATATCTAGAGACTTTTTAACATTCTTCCACACTCCCCTTCTAGCCAAGGTGTGAGGCCATCTCACGGGCCCATCTTCCTTTCTCTCTCCCGTCTCCAAATTCTGGTACCTACTGCTGTGGCCAATAGTCAACTTCAAGGAAGGACACTGGCCTACACACTATCAGACTATGCTCTGCTGGTTTTAAGAGACCAGAAATCACCACTTGCGCGCTGCTCCTGTGAATTCACCATGCATCTCCCCTTCCTCTGGCACTCAATGTGCTAACAGTACATGCAGCGCAAGAAGGACACAGTCTCCAGCTGGAAGCTTCCCAGGTACCACAAACTGCCCGCTATAGTCCTCCCACCTGTCGATCCAGTGGGCAAATTTGATAATTTGAAGTCTTTGTAAACCCTACTCTAAATCAGCTCCAATCTGTAGAAGTTTTGATCCAAAGTGGTTCAAATTATCTGCCTCTACTGCCCCACTACCAAATACAAATAAAATTGGCTCCTTCTGTCTCCCTAGTGACTGTATCCTCAACTGACGTGCATTCTGCACTTGCAATCACCTTACTGTTTAAACCATTAGGAAGCGCAGTGGTCTTCTCCCTGGCATCTTGCTCCACCTGAGCCAAGTAACCTCCTCCAAGTAGAATCTAATGTCTCATTGCTGGGTGTGCAGGGAAGGAGGGTTGGAAAGAAGAGAACTTTGAGGGCAAGTGATAAAATAAACAGTATACTTCAAATTGAAGAGGATCACCCTCAAGAGGAGAGCTCGTGCGAAAGAGGATAGGCGAGTTAATGGGCCATATTTTCCGATCGGAGGCTTCCCGCGTGCGGAAGCCTCCGATCTGGAAAAAACCTACGCCCTTACCTGAGGGCTCCCAGGACACACACACTCCTGGGCCTCTCGAACTCCAAATGCGCAGGGCCCACATATCCCACGGATGCATGTAGTTCGCAAGCGTCCCTGGGATCACGTGGGCCATGGGGAGCCAATCAAAGAAGGGAATCTCCCTTCATACACCTGACAGATAGACCTGTCAAATATGAGATCACCCCAAAAAATAGTAAAACTATAAAGAATTTTTTTAAATTACATTTTTAAAATGACTTGAAATTACAATAAATTAAATATTTTAAACAAAAATTTAATTTTTTGAAAAAAAATTAAGTTTTTTATGGGGCTAAAAATAAACTTACTTTTTTAAAAAAAGTTTTTTTAAATGATACACCAGTGAAAATAAAAAAAAAACACTTCTTTTCAACTCTTTCCCTGGTAAAAGCAGGCCTTACTCAAGCGTAAGAACTGTAAGGGTTTTCTGCGGGCGGAGGGTCTCCAAAAAGCGGAACTATTCTTGACAGATCGGAAATGCCGGTTTTCAGCGTGTGCGCTGTGCGTGCCTGAAACCGGCATTTCCGATGTCCCTACGGGTGGGTACACAGCACGTACCCACCCGTAGGGGTCGGAATATCTGAGCCAATGTGTGTGTGAGACAGAGAGAGAGAGAGAGAGAGAGAGACACATACACACAAATGGGGGCAGGGGAGGCAAATGGAAATAAAATGAAGTAGCTCTCCTGATAGTCTTGGGAGTATAGGAACTCTCAGGTTCAGGTGTGTAACCATAGAGACCAGAAGGTCCCATGTTAGGTTCCTAATTTGTGCTAAATTGTCTGAGCACAGCTGGGGGAATTGATGAGGTGCTCAGTGGAAAAAAAAATCAGCTAGGTTTCCTACCTCTGCTCTCTATTTAGTGCAGTACTGAGGGAGTGCTGCACTGTCGGAGGTGCCGTCTTTCAGATGGGAGTTAAATCGAGGCCCCGTCTGCCCTCGCAAATAGACGTAACAGATCCCGTGGTACAATTTGGAGAAGAGCAGGGGAGTTATCCTGGTATCCTGGCAAATATCTATTCTTTAAATAACACCTAAAACAGATGATATGGTCATTATCACATTGCTGTTTGTGGGAGCTTGTTGGGTGCATTTTTGACTGCAGCGTTTTCTACATACAATAGTCACTTCACTTCAAAAGTACTTAGTTGGCTGTAAAACGCTTTGGGGTGTCCCGAGGTCGTAAAAGGTGCTATATAAATGCAAGTTTTTATTTCTTTTAAAAGGGGGGTGGGGTGGATGTCAGGTGAAGTCAGGACTGTTGCGATTCTTTCTAATGTTGAATATCGCACAACACTGGGTTCACACATGACAAACGAACTTGGCTATGGTGTCGGAGATCTGGACGTGCCCGTGGATCCAAAGCCCCCAGCACGAGTTGGCACCCATTGGAGGGAGAGAAGGCGAAAGTTCAGTTTAAAAAAAAATCTAAAACCTCGCTCGATTCAGTTTAAGGGGAGTTTGAATCACGAGCCAACACAGTGCTGGGGCTGCATTTGCTGAGGTCAGTCACGTGTATCCAGGCAACAGAAAAGGGCGCTAAACAAGGTCCTGCCAGTCACTGCAGCGCACCTACATGGGACAGTGCTGCCATGGAGACAAAGCGAAGCTGGCTGCAAACGACAAGGAGGTAGCGCCCATAAAAGCTCCTCCACGCAACGCTCACTGTCAGCTTTAACTTTCACTTGCTGGCTGCCGAGCTGTGCTGCGCTGGGCTGGGCTCACATGGAGAGGTATGCATCGTGCTGAAAGCTGAAATGCTTTCCTCACAAATAACAAATCTCACACAGCTTAGAACACGTCCCGTTCGGCTCCTAAAAGCACTCAGATGCAGCTGTTGCTGCCTCTTCCTGAACTATGTGAGAAATTCTGTGTAATTAGGCTATTGTATGGCCCCCGAGTCTGGGTGGGGCCTGCTGAAGTTTCTTTAATCTTCACCACTGTGACACATTTGCAGTCAGAGAGCTGTGCTTCACGGCCAGTGCCAGGCCTTGGGGGGGGGGGGGGGGGGGGGGGTTTGTGTGACAGCTGCTGAGTTTTCAAGCTTCTTTAAATGGAGACCTATGGCCTTCCTGCACCCCTACGTGACCTGCCTAGTAAACACAGGGACTGTTTTCCTTGGCAGCACATCAGTCACTGCTTTCCCGCTCACTTGCTCGCTCCGCAGGCTTCTCTGGCACTGTTTAGATAGTCGCTGGAGCGACCTGCTGCCTTCTTGTGCTAGTTAATCTAATGGACCATGGACCCTTCTGAAGGTGGAAGATGGCAAGATGTGCCTGCTGTAAACACTCGCTGGAATTCTCTGTATTTAGAAATCTTCCCCCCAAGGCGTCTGTTTTAGGAGAATAGATTGCAATGTAATGACCTGGCATTCCTGAGGAAACTTCACTGCATGGACCTGGGGGTGGTGGGGTGGGGTGGGGCGGGGGTGGAGGCGTGGAGTATCCGGGGGTGGGGGTGTAAAAGACTATGATTTATTCTGCCCGCACGTTGCTGTGCATGCAGAGACCTTGCAGCTGCCGGACATCGCGTTAGCAAACCACAAGAAACTAAAGTGGCTCACAGAAAAATTAACTGTCTGATGACTGATCTCCTGACGTGAACACCTGAAGGACGAACCAGTTCTGGCGAGAGGCGGCCTGCCGTTCAGCGGTTTTATACCCTGGTTACATTAGCGGTGCTTCAGGAGCTAGATCGGGCATCAGAGGCAGGGCAAGGGCCGAAAGGAAGCGGGCCCACAATCCTCTGGAGGCCCGCAGCACCACGGCAGAGGGTAGGTGGGATTCCCCAGCTTCTGGAGCGCAAGCCGGGGCAAAAGCAAAAGGTGAACGGTTACACCGGGGAAGATCAGCGGCCAGAGCCAGACAGACAGGACGCTACAGCAACTGAGCAAGCAGGCGTTTGCTGCTGAATCCACCCCAGTGTAATTCCACATAGGAAGGCTGGGAGGCTGCAGCGTTTAGATTAGCAAACTCCTAGGGCAGCAGGCACCCCTTTACAAAACAGCAACAAAAGAACAGCACTCGGATTTTTGCAGTCTTTAGGGGAAGGGAGGGGGATGAGGGGGTTGGGGAGGGAGGCGGATGGCTGCAGCCTCCGGGGCTGTCGGCCGGCACTAGAAGAAATGTCCAGTGCCTTTTATTGCAGCAACTGGAGCCAAGAGTTGGATTTCTAGGGGAGAGCAGCACAGCACCGGTTATTAGACACCTCGCTCACAGTGCTGGTCATGAACTGTCACCAAAAAGGAGAGAAAGTGAGATTAGAACAGTGGCTCCTGATTACCCCATCACAATATCCTCATGGCCATTCACATCCCAAAAATGATGCCTTCCTCATTTATGATTAATGTCATCAACATCGAATATGTCAACCTGTTCGCATGCATTTGATTATTTTTGCTTTAGTGCGAAATGGGTAAAAATGAACAAGAAATTCCATGCAACAGTAAAAGGCTCAATATGGCCGGTGGGGGAAGGTGATGCATCAAGCGTCCAGCTTGAGAGACTCATGGTGCCCACCGACACAGGAAGCGCCACCGACACCCCCACTGACACAGGAAGTGCCACCGACACCCCCACTGACACAGGAAGTGCCACCGACACCCCCACTGACACAGGAAGTGCCACCGACACCCCCACTGACACAGGAAGTGCCACCGACACCCCCACTGACACAGGAAGTGCCACCGACACCCCCACTGACACAGGAAGTGCCACCGACATCCCGCACAGACACAGGAAGTGGTCACCAACATCCCGCACAGACACAGGAAGTGGTCACCAACATCCCGCACAGACACAGGAAGTGGTCACCAACATCCCGCACAGACACAGGAAGTGGTCACCAACATCCCGCACAGACACAGGAAGTGGTCACCAACATCCCGCACAGACACAGGAAGTGGTCACCAACATCCCCCACAGACACAGGACGTGCCACCGACACTCCCACAGACACAGGAAGTGCCCCCCGACACAGGACGTGCCCGACACCACCACAGATTCATGAAGTTCCTATCAACACCCCCAACTTTTCTTTCTTTTCTGCGCTTTGATCTTTTTCTTTTCAGCCCCTAATTAGCAGATGAATTTTGAAGTAACTTTCTAAAGAGACACTAAAAGGAAAAGCTTTTACCTGACAATAAGTTGGCATCACCGTCGTCCTGAAAAGGGGGATAAAAAGAACTGCCGTACCTGGTTATGCACAGTGTGTTTTAACAACAATGTAGCTTCCCCAACAACAACCTGCATTTATACCTGACCTTTAATGACCCAAGTCACATTACAAGGAATGGGGAGGGAGGGGGAAAAAATCTGAATAAAAGCACAACTTTCCTGCTCCCATGAACAACATATTGCCTCTGCTTCCTTCCACCCAGTTCACTCCTGCCTGCTACAGCCCAAACAGGTACATCCCATCACCAACCCCACCTCCTCTATTATTGTCTTGCTCCTCCTTTGTTGAGTGATGTTCGAGATGGAGTGCCTGCACAACTCATTCAACCACATCTGCAAACTGTGCTCCTCAATGTCTCCACACAAACACAGCCAAAACACACTGTACATTATTCAGAACTAGAAAACGGCCTTAAAATAGCTTTCCCCCAGTTGCACAGAATTGGAGCCCCCCCTCGCCTCCCCCATCGTAGCTGGGCAAGCCTCCTGTCCCACCCCAGTTTGAGATCTACTGGGTTTGAAGGAGCCCACTAAATAATGAGGAGAACCTGAGGCAGAGATTACATTGTACTGATTCAGTGCCTAAACAGGCCGCTGTTTGGCTTCTGCAGTTAACGGAATCTAGTCCTGTGCGATGTCCCCAAGACAAAGCCTGCAAATCCTATATTGCTGTTAATGCGATGTGAATCATATTGGAAACCGCATCCAGGAGCAGCAGGTTGTGTCAGGTGGAGTTTGGCAGAAGCACTCCATGAGGTCTCATCAGTTCAATTGAGGTGCAACACATCAGCCGCTCCAAAAATTCTGTTCAACTCCGACGTGGTGTTGATCATTGCGACCTAACTGAAAATATACTACTCAATTGTGGCTCCCTAATGAACACGTTACCCAGGAGGGGTCACTCAAACCCCTTACCTAAGTGAATAGCTATGGAGAGAACGGGAAGAAAGAAGAGCTGGAGAAGAAATTGTGATGGAGGAAGAGCAAGAAAGGAGCTGGAGCAGAACTGAAGGAGATGGGGCAGGGTTAGAGATGGAAGAGGAGAGGGGGCTGGATGGAATTGGTGGAGAAGGGTCGGGGTATGCAAGGGTTAGAGGAGAGAGCAGGTATAAGGGGGCAGTGATGCTACGTTTTGAGAACTTCCAGTCAATGAAGCATAACACAAAATCGACTTGACGCTAGTTCATCCCTGGAGATTCTATAAAACTCACTTCAGGAAAAACAACAGAATAGGACAAAGGAAATAAATCAAAACACTTTAACACTTCCTAACATAGGAAACACCACCTGTCTACTCGTCTCAGAACTTGTGTTGAATAGAGAGGAGTTAGGAATCATTCCTGTTCATATCACCCTCAAATAACCACTGCACGTAGCCCAAAACAAACATGCTGTGGTTAAACATGTTAGGGAAGACCTCATCAGATGCACAATTCCTTAAGACACCTGCATGTTGATGTTTGAGCGTGATGCTCCAGCAGAGTTGCGATCTGAGCGACGCGCTCTCAGTTCTAATTGGGCACATGGGAGGTGCAAAAGGAAGGACCCTTGAGTTTGCCTCCCCTATCTCGATAAGGCCCCGTCTGTAGCAGGCATCCGCGACTCTCACTGGCACAGTCTGAACATAGAGAAAAACACCTTTAAAAGATCAGATCTCTGGGGCTCATTCTTCGCAGAGTTTGGGTAAATTCAATTAAAGCTGGAAGGTAACTGGAAGAGCAGCAATTATTGTGCTCCATTGTTCCCTAAGCGGACAGCTTCCAAGCAGGAGGATCCCGGTGAGATAATCCTGGCACAAACTCTCAGTGCTGTGCGTGGGAGGCAGGTGTTCCCAGTGCTCATGGCACCAGACTGTCCTAGTAGAACTTGGCAGTTAATTGCTTTGCCTGGAAGCACTTGGCTCTTATAAAAGGTTCTCGGGTATGAAAGTATCAACCAAGAAACAATTATTCTGTCACAACTCAACGAAAGTAAATGCTAGGTTTGAATTTTTGACATTTCATACCTCTCTGATTTACTGTGCCAAATAGTCAGTACTGATCAAGGCAAGCGACCTAACTACAGACAAACCTTCAACTATCAGCTATACATGCTATTTTGGTTGCCTGTGTGACCAAAGTTTACAACTGAACACTAGCAATCTTCTATTGTCCCATTGGCTCCTTCCTCTCCTAAATTTCCAACACCCCATAATTATTTCCCTTGGCGCTGGAAGTGAAATTAGGAGCCACGTTCTCCCAGACAAACAATTAATGGTTTGGGTCAGGCCAGATTCAAACACTTGCCTCTGAAACACGGGGCAGGAACTTGTGCTGGAACAGCCCACTGGGATCCTCCTGCTGCATGGAATGTTGGGCACTGATATCAGTAGTGTGCATTGGCAGGAAGACTGCAGGTGTCTGTTGGCCCAGTCACCAGTCTGATTTCGAGTGGACCGCCTTGTAATTTTGATAACTGCGAACTGGACAGTAAAAGTCCAAGTTCGATGGCTGCCTTTTAAGGTCCTTGCAAGTGTGTACAGGTGGGCCACTTGTCCTTTTGGAAACGTTCCATCCCCATCCAGTTTTGGCCTGGGCAAAAAAAACACCTCATATATATAATCTGACTTCACCAAACCCATCAGAGCTACTCCTTTCCACAGCACCACATCCAGTCAGAACTTAAACAGATTTAACGCTGCAATAAGATTCTAGGTAACACACGGTGAAAAAGATAAAAGCTACAATCACTGGAAACCTAAAATAAAAACAAAAGATACTGGAACTGTACAACAGCTCAGTTAGCATCTGAAAGAGAGAGATATGGGATCCCAACCAAATCTTGGCCAGATACTCGGCAACCTGCTGTAGACTTGCAGATATTCTGTTCTTTAAGTCTTATCCTTCTTCAATTCCAGATCCTCTGACACATTCCTCCAACAACCACTCAATCTTGTTTCGTTGGGATACAGCTATTAAGACGATGGAAGAAAAGACCATTGCGCCCATCATCCCAGCTCCTCCCAGACTTGGTACATTTGGACTCCATGAAAGTCGTGGGGCTGCCCCTCCCGCAGGCCATGTATAATCGAGCTCTATTTCAACTCCCGAGGGAAGAACGTTTTCCCATTGTCCGTCAGATAAATCTAGCAAAATAATGAATATCTAAAACTGCACAGCCTAGCCTTCCTCGGCATGGCAGCTCTCTGATCCGAGCAATGTAGAAACCATGTTCTACAGATCATTTGCCAATCATCATCTATGCTCTTGCCGATCCTCAGTGCTGTGCCTAGCCGTTGAGCTAGTCAGCTTTATGGAAAAAAAAGTTAATCATCACTCCCATTAGTGAGAAAGCCTTACCTCACCAGCTACCCAGGAGCACTCAATGCCCCTCAGCTATATTTTAGGACAATCTTTAAATGACATCAGCTTCCACGTGTATGTGCATGACACTCAACTTTATATTCCCACTACCCTCGATTGCACAAGTGGCACCATTCCATCAGACTTCCTGTCTGTCACCCCTTCCTGGAGCAGCAAGAACATCTTCCAGCTCAACATTAGCAAAACAGAAGCCATCCTGTGTTCAACCCTAATCTTCAAACCCCACACCAAGTGTAAGTAAACCTACTTATCCTTCATGATACTGCCTACTTGCATTTTTACCTCAAATGGTGCTTGTCCATACCACCAGCAACCCAAGGCTCCATTTCTTCATCATCCTCCTTGACGGCATTCTGAGCTCCACTCTGAACTCATTCAGAATTTGTTGGATTATATTTATACAACTATCAGCCCGTTCCTCGCCCACAGCAATTGGCTCCCCGTCTCACTCCAGCCTGTGAACTGAATTCAAATGGTTGATCCCTCCGTGGTGTGCCTCACACTGCCTCAGAACCCTTTTCCACCCTATGTCCTAGCTCGCACGTTCTGCTGTTCAGACTCCAGACTGCTCCCTGTCATGTGCAACCCCCACCCCCACATAAGAACATAAGAAATGGGAGCAGGAGTAGGCCATTTGACCCTTCAAGCCTGTTCCGCCATTTAATGAGATCATGGCTGACCTTCTACCTCATCTCTACCTTCCTGCAATATCCCCATATCCCTTGATTCCCTTAATATTCAAAAATCTATCGCTCTCTGTCTTGAATATACTCAATGACTGAGCCTCCACAGCCCTCTGGGAAAGAGAATTCCAAAGATTCACCACCCTCTGAAGAAATTTCACCTCATCTCAGTCCTAAATGGCTGACCCCTTATTTTGAGACTGTGACCCCTGGTTCTAGACTCCCCAGCCAGGGGAAACATCCTCCCTGCATCTATCCTGTCAAGCCCTGTAAGAATTTTGTATGTTTCAATGAGATCACCTCTCATTCTTCTAAACTCTAGAGAATATAGGCCTAGTCTACTCAATTTCTCCTCATAGGACAATCCCCCCATCCAAGTCTGGTGAACCTTTGTTGCACTCCCTTTATGGCAATATGGCAAGTATATCCTTCCTTAGGTAAGGAGACCAAAACTGTACACAATACTCCAGGTGTGGTCTCACCAGGGCCCTATATAATTGCAGTAAGACATCTTTACTCTTATACTCAAATGCTCTTGTAATGAAGGCCAACATACCATTTGCTTTCTTAATTGCTTGCTGTCCTGCATGTTAACTTTCAGTGATTCGTGTACAAGGACACCAGGTCCCTCTGAACACCAACATATCCCAATCTCTCACCACATATTCCTCTATTAATGACAGAGCCTTTCAACCATCACATCTTTCACTCTGTAACTCTTCTTCTAAACTCTTCTACTTTAGCTTCACTTTCACAAGTCTGAAGACCCATCTCTTGGTCTGCAACTTCACTAGCGCCATGGCGGCGGCCATTCTTGGGGTCAACACACTGAAGGTTAGTGGCGAGGGCCATTCTTGGGGTTGGTACAGTGAAGGTTAATGGCAATGGTCAAGTGGAAAATCAAGTACTTACTCAGACTGAATTAGTAGAAATTCTCCAAATCTACTATGCTGTTCTTCCTTACCAGCTGTCTGTGGCTGGGCAGTCGGCCGTAACATTCAGCACATACTGTACCTCTTACACTTCACCTGAACAAAGGAATACACAAAGCTGTGGTGGCAAAGCCAAAACCCACCAGGACACCAACTTAGTGGGCATGTGTTGTACACTCCAATACTGCTGCTATTGGCCAGGGCCAGACTCAGCCCCCAGAGTTGCCTGTAAGTCACTCTAGAAGAATCATTTGCTATTCCTCTGCATCGTGTACCTTGCATAATGTACACTTTTAATATATGACAGCGTGTTGTGACAAAAGAATACTGCAACAAAAAATATAAATGAAGAAAAAATATATCAAAAGAAAAGTGAACGCTCTGTTGGTCAGAGCCTTGAGGTTGCTAAGCGCTGTGATGAGAAGACAAGTCGAAAGGGAGCCATGTGGTGTGCCCTTATTACCCAGCAACGGCCAAGCCTTTGGTGCCTGTTTTTGGAGGAGCTGCAAGCTTCCATTCCCTCAAATGCTGCTGTGTTTCATTAAATGTCGATAGATGAGCATGGGGCAGAAACATGGGACTCTAGATCTAGAAAACTGGCATCTGGGCGAGGGGTGAAGGAGAATGCAAAATTACCCAGGTCGGGTGTACCACTAGTGGATTACATGTACTTACTTGTATGAATTCAGTAGTGGGAGAGGTAGAGAACAGTTCAGGCAAAATAGAGGAATCGAGAAAAATGGGCAGCGATTACAGAAACCGGCAGTGCTGTTTTTAGGGGCATGGCCACTTTACAAAATGTTGTCAATCTGTTAGTATGCAATCAAAGGCTTTGTGCCGTCAACTATCCCCTCCCCTGGTGCTGCACTCACTCCCACCACTTTAGAATTTTCAAACGCTCACCAACAAGTGTCAGAAAGGCCCAGTGTCTGATTCCCAACTCAGGGCCTGACATCAAATAATTAGGCTTAGTTGCGACACCCCTCAGGTCGAATATCTGGCCAATACAGAGCGCTAAGGCTCATACATGAACAGCCGGTTGGGGCAAGGGATGGCTGGCCTCATGGAACCCTACTGCAATCTGAGTCAAGACAAGGGACTGAAAGGCTTCAGGCCCTGTGAAACTGTACCTAGTCCGAGTCAGGGCGAACTGGAGGACTGCTGGCCTTGTGAAATTGTACTGAGCCTGGCAGCTCCTTCAGAACAGAAACTTGGAAACATATACATTTCCTGAAATTCACAGATGCATCAAGGGCTTTGGACTCTTAACCCTAAACATTAAAGCCCTGAGAGGCTTTGGCCAGCTTTAATGTAAAAAAAATCAAACTTATGTCTCACTTGTTAAATATCACTTTCAAGTGACCAAATTAAAATGTGCATGTGTGTGTGTGTGCACCAAGATCGCCTACCTTGTTGAAGAGGGAGAGACAGGGGTGTGGGTCTCGGTCAGGACTCTCCAGTTTGACCATACTGACAAATCCATAGTCTTGTTGTTCATCTTCGCTGGTGTTACACAGCCACAGAGGGTGAAACTGCCAAACAAAGCAATAAAAAAAAACTTTTATTAAACTGCAAGCAGCCTATATACATACATACAAAGAGAGCCAGCGCAGCAAGGCAAAACAGCTGCTGTCCACAACTACAAGAATCACTGATAAACTGAACATACAGGTTGCACCTTATTCCAGTCTTCATGCTATATAGGATGCCTTGTGGTTTTGGAAGTCGAGGAAATCTTGAAGCAGAGAGTCCAAATGTGCTGTAAGAGACAGCACTGGACAAAGGATTCATCATTCACACACGATCCTCACTAAAACTCTGCATAAACTAGGAATTTGGTCTGTATATGGCACATGGTGCAAGCCCATTTATCCCACTCTTTGGTATAACGTGTGCTGTTTGCAGCTCCCTCTGTGCATTTCTGGTGCTGAAGGAGTAGGAGTGCTGTTTATTGCACACCAAGGGGTCGATTTTCATTAAGCTGTCGGGAAGGAGGCGGGACATCAACTTTCGGGTTTTAGTCCCACCTACATCGATGGCTGGCCAACCCACGCGATTTTCCCTTGATTGACCTTGTTGAGCCCGCCCAGCGGGCTCAGCAGGCCAATTAAGGGCCATCCGGCAACAGGTGACGTCACAGACTGAAATTTCATCTGTCAAGAGCTCTTGACAGATAAAATATCAGTGTTTCACAGCTGTTTGAAGCTGTCAAACACTGACAGTCTGACTTCTAACCTGAGTCCTCTACACAGACTCAGTTAGAACTCTCACCGACACTAAAAGCTGAAGGCTGTCACTTTTGACAGATCGCAGCCAGTCAGTGTCGGCTGAGTGATGGACTCTCGACGCCTACAGGAAGAAAGGCTGTTAAGGTAAGTACAGGTAATTTAAACTTCTTTACACTTCCCTTTGCACTCATGCACCCATCACTAACCTGAACACCGACATCGCGACCCCTCCAAGTCCTTCAACCCGAAAGCCCGCCTTGCTAACCTGGCGTGGTTTGGAGCAGTCAGGAATCCCACACGACACCGCTCAAAATAGGGATTAGGCTAAAAACTGGCACTGATCCCTTCCCGCCTCAGGTCGGCGGGTCCCAGTGCGGGGCGGGTACCCGCCTCCTGTGAAACTTACGTGGAGGCGGGTTTTGGGCACACTGAAAATCTAGGCCCAAGTGTTGGTTCCACTCAGTTTTGAAATCAGACCGTGGATTGTCAGCCCTTTTGTTAAGTTAGCCAGCTCAGCGGGTTAATCCCCAATTGGAGGCTCTCTGCCATCTGGGTTAATGTAACATCTTCATCCTGCTGAGGACGATAGGTAAACAACATTGCCATAGAATCTTCAATGTTGTACAAGGGTCGCTCCTATATCGCCTTCAATAATCAACAGTGACTTCACCCAGAGGCAGGAGACTACGGGGAATCACTCGCACTCTTCAGCAGTGGTATCTGGGGGCAGAAGTGAGCGAGCACAGAGGCATAAGAAACTGAAAAACATTTATAACAGTTAAATGGAATGAATAATGTGCAATACAAGAGGGATCTATTAAAAAGCTTTGGGGCTCTGGAAAAATGAAGCTGTTTAAAATGGTGATACAAATGGAGTCAGAATAGGGCTGCTACCTTTACAGTCCAAAATCTGACCAGGCAGGACATTTTTTATTTTTTATTTTATTTTTTTTATTAAAAGAGTGTACGCAAGCATGAAATGGGGGCTGATAGCACAAACAAGAAACCAACTCCACCTCCAGCTGGGGCATTTAGCCCACGTTTTCCACAAGCATGAACACCTTTTGAAATAAAAATTTAAATTTGAACGTTTGGAACATTTCCTTCAGGATGGAGAAGTTCCAGCCAGATCTCGAATGAATCAAACACCTCCCAATACTTTGGGTCCATGCAGACTTATCTCACTCGCATCACTAATTTGGAAGGAAACTTACATTTTTGAATTCAAAATGTCAACTTATTTTGATGCCGTTAAAATGAACCTACTGTGCGTTTAAATGAGCCAAGAGTCCATTTCTCTGGTTATGGATTCACTCATGTTGAGAGTTCAGGGCTATGAAGTACATACAGCAGGACTAATACCCAGAATTTTCTTCGGGCTACAGAAAGCCGGTATCCTGTATTCCAGCAGCTCCAGGATTGCCAACTCTCCTGAAAATTACTTCCCAGAAGATCGGAGAAGCATTCCCAACTTACTCCTTGAAAGGCACCCCCCACAAAGCAAACTGCAGCTTGGGGTTGAATGGTGAGGATGAAAAAGTGCTGGTTCCTGGCAGCTCCCCAGGCTGCTCATGGTTACACAGCAACATCAGCAGGGACTTGGCTGCAGGGCACTATCAACTGGAGAATGGCAGGTTGGCAGCTGGCGAGAGTGTGTCATCCGGCCCAACAATGGGGAGGAACACTGAAAAAGGGAAAGGAAAAGGATTTGGAACAGTCAGCACTTTGCACCTTTACCTCCACAATGCTGGGGGCTGTGCGGAGGAAGTGAAACATTGGTCACAACTCTCAGAGCACTTCCATGTCAGTTTGAGCCTCCTAACCAAAACAAAAAAGGGCTTTGGATTGAACAATGGTAAGAAAAAATTTAAACTGTCGACAGCAACTACCCATCCACCAGGGCGGGACCAGCGGCTCCGGGACCTTCCCAGCGGCTCCGGGACGGGACCTTCCCAGTGGCTCCGGGACGGGACCTTCCCAGCGGCAGCAGGATATGCACTTCTTACCGGCACTCACTCAGCAGCTGGCCCTTCGATTTGGTTGAGGGCAGTTACAGATTTGCTGAATTTGCAAAACTAGGTGCCAGTATAGGCAACTTAGCCACAGCTTACTTTGTGCCGAATATTTCCGTGTGGCGTTCTGTGATAAATGGAATTCTCAGCAGCGCTCCTGTAATCTTTTAGGGATGGGCAATAAATGCTGGCCTCGCCAGAGACGCCCCGGTCCCATAAGTGAATTAAAAAAAGCCTGCATTTCAATCCAGAATCTGCAGCACTCCTAACCCTCTGCTGGGAAAGTTCCAAAACCGGTACAATGATCTCCAGGCAAGTTAACCTGTATAAGCAGAAAGGCCAAGAGGCCTTTAACACCAAAACTAGCAGCAGTACTAGGAAACCTTTAGTAATATCAGAATGGGACATGCCTAACCACAAGCAGCACGTAACCAACAGCCAACATCACTCAAACATTGGTGTTTAATGCCAGTATTGCAGCCAGTAAGAGACAAAGGCTTTGGACGCAGTGTCCAGCTAAGCCATGCAACTTAGATTTGCTTCAGCCATCAATCTGTACCACCACTGGGGAAAAGACAAACCAGCGCACCTGGGAACACCCAAAATCTCTCCGGGTAGATCAACTGCAACGAGCTCCATCCCAAGTTAGATGAGGTCAACACACGGGGATAGGGAGAGGGAGGGAGGAGCGGTTCAGCACGAAATCTCACCAATTATGGGGCCACGTGGATCCATTCCTAAACTCAGTTGCAAGCAAGGCATTTTGTGAATTAGAAAATAAAGGGAAGGGCATGATGGGATCATGGTCACCTGGCTCAGTACAATCCCAAAATATATTACTGTAACCAGGAATTATGGGACTGAACTGGGAAAGGGAAAGGGAAAGAATTATTACTGGTTGAAACAGATTCCGGTCAGCAGCAATAAACCGTGCACCCAGAGTATACGACAGGATGGTGCAACCTCTGTCAAGGTAGCCGCTCCTTTCAGCATGAGTCTCCACTGACAGGAAGGGCAATAGAGCAAGCAGCGTTGTTCACCTAGAGAGTGACTCAGTGAAAAACGGATGGGGATAAGATAAAGAAAAAAATAAAACCATAAAACTTCCGTAAATATTGGTTGAATACTCAGCAATGTAACCAAGTAAAAGGGCGATTTGGCTTCTTCCTGCCCTGAACATGATCAAGGTACACCAAGGTACAAAGTGCTCCAGCAGTCTCTCACAAAATTCCTCAGACTCATTTGGCACCTCGTCTTTCATTATGTAATTTATGTGATTTCCCCTCCCTGACACTGCACAGTATTCCTTTAATTAGAAAGGGCTGATAGTTGGGCCAAATATTTTACAACTGTCAGTACCCTGTGGATTTTCCTAAAGGATATACATAGCTATATAGCTACATTACAACAGTGACTACGCTTCAAAAAAAAAAGTACTTCATTGGCTGTAAAGCGCTTCGAGATGTCCGGTGCTATATAAATGCAAGTCTTTCTTTCTTGGTGGCTCCATCCAAAACACAGCACAATTCTGTCACAAAGCATTCATTAGATGAGTCAGTTGAGGCTGTGAATAGAAATACCCCCCCCATCCATCTACAGTGGCACCTCCAACTGGAAGTATCATAGCCACCACACCCACCCTGATCGGGACTGCATCACTCTCCTGCTGGATCTACCAACCTCTCCGCCCAAGAGACCGCCACACTCCTGCTGGAGGTAGGCCACCTTGCCCATCATGGCTCCTTCATCATATTCAGCCACCTGTTACCTCAGTAACGCAGGAAACGTCTTTTAAGGTGATGATGAAACTTCTGAAGTTTTATTGACTGTGAAATTCAAACTCCTTTTTTGTTCTCACCAGCCTCGCACTTCATTGAATTTCATCCGTGGAGACGAGATGTTCCAGCTGGCATCGGTTTCAATTGCAGAAGAATGATATACAAATGGGGCATTGTCCCCAGTCCTTTCCGGTCTCACCAAAAGCCAATCATCAAACACCAAAGCACCCAGAGCGCACTGCTGTAATATGAGTCTTTCTGTAAATACTGTATTTGAGGAGGTGATAAGCAGGTCATAACTCAAGGCAATATAGTAACTTGATTAAAAATTAAACTACACTTGGAATCAAATCAAAGGAAAAGTGCAATTGAAATGTAACTTGCATCTTCCTGTTTGTGCACAGGAATCATTACTGTGGTGCGGGACTTCACTTTCCACTTTCATCTCTGCTCATCTACTGCCAGCTGGGCACAGGCCGATGTGCGATCTCATTCTTAGTCAACATCGGAAAGATGGTTTGCAGAAACCCAGCCTGCATGGTGTACTCAGCCCATCTGCTGGGACACAGCTCAACCTCCTGGGAGGCACAGAATGCTTCAAAGGATATTTGGCAAGGCACACGGTGGGTGTGCCTTTCTCTGTGTCAGTGATCTTTCATTGTATAGTACAAGTAGGAGAGATTGGTGTCTGTCACTCACTGTACTACACCAATAGGAGTCTGTAGTGTTCTCAATGCACTGTACCAAAGTGTCGCGCTCTCATTGTAGTGTACCAGTAAACTGCCACACGCAATGTAGTGTACCAGTAATGTGTCACTCACTGTACTGTACCAGTAATGTGTCACTCACTGTACTGTACCAGTAAACTGCCACACGCAATGTAGTGTACCAGTAATGTGTCACTCTCACTGTACTGTACCAGTAATGTGTCACTCACTGTACTGTACCAGTAATGTGTCACTCTCACTGCTGTACCAGTAATGTGTCACTCTCACTGTAGTGTACCAGTAATGTGTCACTCACTGTACTGTACCAGTAATGTGTCACTCTCACTGCTGTACCAGTAATGTGTCACTCTCACTGTAGTGTACCAGTAATGTGTCACTCACTGTACTGTACCAGTAATGTGTCACTCTCTCTGTAGTGTACCAGTAATGTGTCACTCTCACTGTAGTGTACCAGTAATGTGTCACTCACTGTACTGTACCAGTAATGTGTCACTCTCACTGCTGTACCAGTAATGTGTCACTCTCACTGCTGTACCAGTAATGTGTCACTCTCACTGTACTGTACCAGTAATGTGTCTCTCACTGTACCAGTAATGTGTCACTCACTGTACTGTACCAGTAATGTGTCACTCACTGTACTGTACCAGTAATGTGTCACTCACTGTACTGTACCAGTAATGTGTCACTCACTGTACTGTACCAGTAATGTGTCACTCACTGTACTGTACCAGTAATGTGTCACTCTCTCTGCACTGTACCAGTAATGTGTCACTCACTGTACTGTACCAGTAATGTGTCACTCTCACTGTACTGTACCAGTAATGTGTCACTCACTGTACTGTACCAGTAATGTGTCACTCACTGTATTGTACCAGTAATGTGTCACTCTCACTGCTGTACCAGTAATGTGTCACTCTCACTGTACTGTACCAGTAATGTGTCACTCTCACTGTACTGTACCAGTAATGTGTCACTCACTGTACTGTACCAGTAATGTGTCACTCACTGTACTGTACCAGTAATGTGTCACTCACTGTACTGTACCAGTAATGTGTCACTCACTGTACTGTACCAGTAATGTGTCACTCACTGTACTGTACCAGTAATGTGTCACTGTACTGTACCAGTAAACTGCCACACGCAATGTAGTGTACCAGTAATGTGTCACTCTCACTGTACTGTACCAGTAATGTGTCACTCACTGTACTGTACCAGTAATGTGTCACTCTCACTGCTGTACCAGTAATGTGTCACTCTCACTGTAGTGTACCAGTAATGTGTCACTCACTGTACTGTACCAGTAATGTGTCACTCTCACTGTAGTGTACCAGTAATGTGTCACTCACTGTACTGTACCAGTAATGTGTCACTCTCTCTGTAGTGTACCAGTAATGTGTCACTCTCACTGTAGTGTACCAGTAATGTGTCACTCACTGTACTGTACCAGTAATGTGTCACTCTCACTGCTGTACCAGTAATGTGTCACTCTCACTGCTGTACCAGTAATGTGTCACTCTCACTGTACTGTACCAGTAATGTGTCTCTCACTGTACCAGTAATGTGTCACTCACTGTACTGTACCAGTAATGTGTCACTCACTGTACTGTACCAGTAATGTGTCACTCACTGTACTGTACCAGTAATGTGTCACTCACTGTACTGTACCAGTAATGTGTCACTCACTGTACTGTACCAGTAATGTGTCACTCACTGTACTGTACCAGTAATGTGTCACTCACTGTACTGTACCAGTAATGTGTCACTCACTGTACTGTACCAGTAATGTGTCACTCTCTCTGCAGTGTACCAGTCATGTGTCACTCTCACTGTACTGTACCAGTAATGTGTCACTCACTGTACTGTACCAGTAATGTGTCACTCTCACTGTACTGTACCAGTAATGTGTCACTCACTGTACTGTACCAGTAATGTGTCACTCACTGTATTGTACCAGTAATGTGTCACTCTCACTGCTGTACCAGTAATGTGTCACTCTCACTGTACTGTACCAGTAATGTGTCACTCACTGTACTGTACCAGTAATGTGTCACTCTCACTGCTGTACCAGTAATGTGTCACTCACTGTACTGTACCAGTAATGTGTCACTCACTGTACTGTACCAGTAATGTGTCACTCTCAATGTAGTGTACCAGTAATGTGTCACTCTGCTGTACCAGTAATGTGTCACTCTCACTGCTGTACCAGTAATGTGTCACTCTCACTGCAGTATACAAGTAATGTGTCACTCTCAATGCAGTGTACCAGTAATGTGTCACTCACTGTACTGTACCAGTAATGTGTCACTCACTGTACTGTACCAGTAATGTGTCACTCACTGTACTGTACCAGTAATGTGTCACTCTCTCTGCAGTGTACCAGTCATGTGTCACTCTCACTGTACTGTACCAGTAATGTGTCACTCACTGTACTGTACCAGTAATGTGTCACACTGTACCAGTAATGTGTCACTCTCACTGTACTGTACCAGTAATGTGTCACTCACTGTACTGTACCAGTAATGTCACTCTCACTGTACTGTACCAGTAATGTGTCACTCTCACTGTACTGTACCAGTAATGTGTCACTCTCACTGTACTGTACCAGTAATGTGTCACTCACTGTACTGTACCAGTAATGTGTCACTCTCACTGTACTGTACCAGTAATGTGTCACTCTCACTGTACTGTACCAGTAATGTGTCACTCTCACTGTACTGTACCAGTAATGTGTCACTCACTGTACTGTACCAGTAATGTGTCACTCACTGTACTGTACCAGTAATGTGTCACTCCTGTACTGTACCAGTAATGTGTTACTCCTGTACTGTACCAGTAATGTGTCACTCACTGTACTGTACCAGTAATGTGTCACTCTCACTGTACTGTACCAGTAATGTGTCACTCTCAATGTAGTGTACCAGTAATGTGTCACACTGCTGTACCAGTAATGTGTCACTCTCACTGCTGTACCAGTAATGTGTCACTCTCACTGTACTGTACCAGTAATGTGTCACTCACTGTACTGTACCAGTAATGTGCCCCTCTCACTGTACTGTACCAGTAATGTGTCACTCTCACTGTACTGTACCAGTAATGTGTCACTCTCACTGTACTGTACCAGTAATGTGTCACTCACTGTACTGTACCAGTAATGTGTCACTCACTGTACTGTACCAGTAATGTGTCACTCCTGTACTGTACCAGTAATGTGTCACTCCTGTACTGTACCAGTAATGTGTCACTCCTGTACTGTACCAGTAATGTGTCACTCTCACTGTACTGTACCAGTAATGTGTCACTCTCACTGGACTGTACCAGTAATGTGTCACACTGCTGTACCAGTAATGTGTCACTCTCACTGCAGCGTACCAGTAATGTGTCACTCTCACTGCAGCGTACCAGTAATGTGTCACTCTCACTGTACTGTACCAGTAATGTGTCACTCTCACTGTACTGTACCAGTAATGTGTCACTCTCAATGTACTGTACCAGTAATGTGTCACTCTCAATGTAGTGTACCAGTAATGTGTCACACTGCTGTACCAGTAATGTGTCACTCTCACTGTACTGTACCAGTAATGTGTCACTCTCACTGTACTGTACCAGTAATGTGTCACTCTCACTGTACTGTACCAGTAATGTGTCACTCACTGTACTGTACCAGTAATGTGTCACTCACTGTACTGTACCAGTAATGTGTCACTCCTGTACTGTACCAGTAATGTGTTACTCCTGTACTGTACCAGTAATGTGTCACTCACTGTACTGTACCAGTAATGTGTCACTCTCACTGTACTGTACCAGTAATGTGTCACTCTCAATGTAGTGTACCAGTAATGTGTCACACTGCTGTACCAGTAATGTGTCACTCACTACTGTACCAGTAATGTGTCACTCTCACTGTACTGTACCAGTAATGTGTCACTCACTGTACTGTACCAGTAATGTGCCCCTCTCACTGTACTGTAGCAGTAATGTGTCACTCTCACTGTACTGTACCAGTAATGTGTCACTCTCACTGTACTGTACCAGTAATGTGTCACTCTCACTGTACTGTACCAGTAATGTGTCACTCTCACTGTACTGTACCAGTAATGTGTCACTCACTGTACTGTACCAGTAATGTGTCACTCACTGTACTGTACCAGTAATGTGTCACTCCTGTACTGTACCAGTAATGTGTCACTCCTGTACTGTACCAGTAATGTGTCACTCCTGTACTGTACCAGTAATGTGTCACTCCTGTACTGTACCAGTAATGTGTCACTCTCACTGTACTGTACCAGTAATGTGTCACTCACTGTACTGTACCAGTAATGTGTCACTCTCACTGCTGTACCAGTAATGTGTCACTCTCACTGCTGTACCAGTAATGTGTCACTCTCACTGTACTGTACCAGTAATGTGTCTCTCACTGTACCAGTAATGTGTCACTCACTGTACTGTACCAGTAATGTGTCACTCACTGTACTGTACCAGTAATGTGTCACTCACTGTATTGTACCAGTAATGTGTCACTCTCACTGCTGTACCAGTAATGTGTCACTCTCACTGTACTGTACCAGTAATGTGTCACTCTCACTGTACTGTACCAGTAATGTGTCACTCACTGTACTGTACCAGTAATGTGTCACTCACTGTACTGTACCAGTAATGTGTCACTCACTGTACTGTACCAGTAATGTGTCACTCACTGTACTGTACCAGTAATGTGTCACTCTCACTGCTGTACCAGTAATGTGTCACTCACTGTACTGTACCAGTAATGTGTCACTGTACTGTACCAGTAAACTGCCACACGCAATGTAGTGTACCAGTAATGTGTCACTCTCACTGTACTGTACCAGTAATGTGTCACTCACTGTACTGTACCAGTAATGTGTCACTCTCACTGCTGTACCAGTAATGTGTCACTCTCACTGTAGTGTACCAGTAATGTGTCACTCACTGTACTGTACCAGTAATGTGTCACTCTCACTGTAGTGTACCAGTAATGTGTCACTCACTGTACTGTACCAGTAATGTGTCACTCTCTCTGTAGTGTACCAGTAATGTGTCACTCTCACTGTAGTGTACCAGTAATGTGTCACTCACTGTACTGTACCAGTAATGTGTCACTCTCACTGCTGTACCAGTAATGTGTCACTCTCACTGCTGTACCAGTAATGTGTCACTCTCACTGTACTGTACCAGTAATGTGTCTCTCACTGTACCAGTAATGTGTCACTCACTGTACTGTACCAGTAATGTGTCACTCACTGTACTGTACCAGTAATGTGTCACTCACTGTACTGTACCAGTAATGTGTCACTCACTGTACTGTACCAGTAATGTGTCACTCACTGTACTGTACCAGTAATGTGTCACTCACTGTACTGTACCAGTAATGTGTCACTCACTGTACTGTACCAGTAATGTGTCACTCACTGTACTGTACCAGTAATGTGTCACTCACTGTACTGTACCAGTAATGTGTCACTCTCTCTGCAGTGTACCAGTCATGTGTCACTCTCACTGTACTGTACCAGTAATGTGTCACTCACTGTACTGTACCAGTAATGTGTCACTCTCACTGTACTGTACCAGTAATGTGTCACTCACTGTACTGTACCAGTAATGTGTCACTCACTGTATTGTACCAGTAATGTGTCACTCTCACTGCTGTACCAGTAATGTGTCACTCTCACTGTACTGTACCAGTAATGTGTCACTCACTGTACTGTACCAGTAATGTGTCACTCTCACTGCTGTACCAGTAATGTGTCACTCACTGTACTGTACCAGTAATGTGTCACTCACTGTACTGTACCAGTAATGTGTCACTCTCAATGTAGTGTACCAGTAATGTGTCACTCTGCTGTACCAGTAATGTGTCACTCTCACTGCTGTACCAGTAATGTGTCACTCTCACTGCAGTATACAAGTAATGTGTCACTCTCAATGCAGTGTACCAGTAATGTGTCACTCACTGTACTGTACCAGTAATGTGTCACTCACTGTACTGTACCAGTAATGTGTCACTCACTGTACTGTACCAGTAATGTGTCACTCTCTCTGCAGTGTACCAGTCATGTGTCACTCTCACTGTACTGTACCAGTAATGTGTCACTCACTGTACTGTACCAGTAATGTGTCACACTGTACCAGTAATGTGTCACTCTCACTGTACTGTACCAGTAATGTGTCACTCACTGTACTGTACCAGTAATGTCACTCTCACTGTACTGTACCAGTAATGTGTCACTCTCACTGTACTGTACCAGTAATGTGTCACTCTCACTGTACTGTACCAGTAATGTGTCACTCTCACTGTACTGTACCAGTAATGTGTCACTCTCACTGTACTGTACCAGTAATGTGTCACTCTCACTGTACTGTACCAGTAATGTGTCACTCACTGTACTGTACCAGTAATGTGTCACTCACTGTACTGTACCAGTAATGTGTCACTCCTGTACTGTACCAGTAATGTGTTACTCCTGTACTGTACCAGTAATGTGTCACTCACTGTACTGTACCAGTAATGTGTCACTCTCACTGTACTGTACCAGTAATGTGTCACTCTCAATGTAGTGTACCAGTAATGTGTCACACTGCTGTACCAGTAATGTGTCACTCTCACTGCTGTACCAGTAATGTGTCACTCTCACTGTACTGTACCAGTAATGTGTCACTCCTGTACTGTACCAGTAATGTGTCACTCTCACTGGACTGTACCAGTAATGTGTCACACTGCTGTACCAGTAATGTGTCACTCTCACTGCAGCGTACCAGTAATGTGTCACTCTCACTGCAGCGTACCAGTAATGTGTCACTCTCACTGTACTGTACCAGTAATGTGTCACTCTCACTGTACTGTACCAGTAATGTGTCACTCTCAATGTACTGTACCAGTAATGTGTCACTCTCAATGTAGTGTACCAGTAATGTGTCACACTGCTGTACCAGTAATGTGTCACTCTCACTGTACTGTACCAGTAATGTGTCACTCTCACTGTACTGTACCAGTAATGTGTCACTCTCACTGTACTGTACCAGTAATGTGTCACTCTCACTGTACTGTACCAGTAATGTGTCACTCACTGTACTGTACCAGTAATGTGTCACTCACTGTACTGTACCAGTAATGTGTCACTCCTGTACTGTACCAGTAATGTGTCACTCACTGTACTGTACCAGTAATGTGTCACTCTCACTGTACTGTACCAGTAATGTGTCACTCTCAATGTAGTGTACCAGTAATGTGTCACACTGCTGTACCAGTAATGTGTCACTCTCACTGCTGTACCAGTAATGTGTCACTCTCACTGTACTGTACCAGTAATGTGTCACTCACTGTACTGTACCAGTAATGTGCCCCTCTCACTGTACTGTAGCAGTAATGTGTCACTCTCACTGTACTGTACCAGTAATGTGTCACTCTCACTGTACTGTACCAGTAATGTGTCACTCTCACTGTACTGTACCAGTAATGTGTCACTCTCACTGTACTGTACCAGTAATGTGTCACTCACTGTACTGTACCAGTAATGTGTCACTCACTGTACTGTACCAGTAATGTGTCACTCCTGTACTGTACCAGTAATGTGTCACTCCTGTACTGTACCAGTAATGTGTCACTCCTGTACTGTACCAGTAATGTGTCACTCTCACTGTACTGTACCAGTAATGTGTCACTCTCACTGGACTGTACCAGTAATGTGTCACACTGCTGTACCAGTAATGTGTCACTCTCACTGCAGCGTACCAGTAATGTGTCACTCTCACTGTACTGTACCAGTAATGTGTCACTCTCACTGTACTGTACCAGTAATGTGTCACTCTCAATGTACTGTACCAGTAATGTGTCACACTGCTGTACCAGTAATGTCACACTGCTGTACCAGTAATGTGTCACTCTCACTGCAGTGTACCAGTAATGTGTCACTCTCACTGCAGTGTACCAGTAATGTGTCACTCTCACTGTACTGTACCAGTAATGTGTCACTCTCACTGTACTGTACCAGTAATGTGTCACTCTCACTGTACTGTACCAGTAATGTGTCACTCTCACTGTACTGTAGCAGTAATGTGTCACTCTCACTGTACTGTACCAGTAATGTGTCACTCTCACTGTACTGTACCAGTAATGTGTCACTCACTGTACTGTACCAGTAATGTGTCACTCTCACTGTACTGTAGCAGTAATGTGTCACTCTCACTGTACTGTACCAGTAATGTGTCTCTCTCACTGTACTGTACCATGGTGTGGAGATGCCGGAGTTGGACTGGGGTGGACAAATGTAAGAAATCACACAACACCAGGTTATAGTCCAACAGCTTTATTTGAAATCACAAGCTTTCGGAGCGCTGCTCCTTCTTCAGGTGAAGTGGAGAAATGCATAAAGACACAGCTTATATAGTCAGAGAATCATGTCAGATGTTTACAGCGACCACGACACCACACAACCCTGCCAGAGCAACCTCTGCAAGACATGCCAGATCATCAACACAGATACCATCATCACACGTGAGGACACCACCCACCAGGTACATGGTACATACTCATGTGACTCGGCCAACGTTGTCTACCTCATACGTTGCAGGAAAGGATGCCCTGGAGCATGGTACATCGGCGAGACCATGCAGACACTGCGACAACGGATGAACGGACACCGCGCAACAATCACCAGGCAGGAGTGTTCCCTCCCAGTCGGGGAACACTTCAGCAGTCAAGGACATTCAGCCTCCGATCTTCGGGTAAGCATTCTCCAAGGTGGCCTTCGAGACACACGGCAACGCAAAATCGTCGAGCAGAAACTGATAGCCAAGTTCCGCACCCATGAGGACGGCCTTAACAGAGATCTTGGGTTCATGTCACGCTACATGTAACCCCACCTGATGCAGGGTCATCCAGACTCGAGTCGACATTGGCTTGTTCTCTCTACACAGATGCGGCTGGACCTGCTGTGATTTCCAGCCAAAAAAAATGTTTTTTGTCTGTTTTTTTGTTTTTCATACAGACCCCAGCATCTGCAATATTTGACCCCTTGTGACCCCACCTCATTGTTCTTTGATGTAATGTTTCCCTGACTGACCTGTTTGGACACCATTCACACCTTTGACTGCTGTGATTATCTCTCTGCCGAGGTGTGATAAATGGCAGTTGGAAAGGTTACGTGTAAATATCCGACATGATTCTCTGACTATATAAGCTGTGTCTTTATGCATTTCTCCACTTCGCCTGAAGAAGGAGCAGCGCTCCGAAAGCTTGTGATTTCAAATAAAGCTGTTGGACTATAACCTGGTGTTGTGAGATTTCTTACATTTGTACTGTACCAGTAATGTGTCACTCTCTGTACTGTACCAGTAATGTGTCACTCTCACTGTACTGTACCAGTAATGTGTCACTCTCTGTACTGTACCAGTAATGTGTCACTCACTGTACTGTACCAGTGATGTGTCACTCACTGTACTGTACTAGTAATGTGTCACTCTCTGTACTGTACCAGTGATGTGTCACTCACTGTACTGTACCAGTAATGTCACTCACTGTACTGTACCAGTAATGTCACTCACTGTACTGTACCAGTAATGTGTCACTCTCACTGTACTGTACCAGTAGTGTCACTCTCACTGTACTGTACCAGTAGTATCACTCTCACTGTACAGTACCAGTAATGTGTCACTCACTGTACTGTACCAGTAATGTGTCACTCTCTGTACTGTACCAGTGATGTGTCACTCACTGTACTGTACCAGTAATGTGTCACTCTCACTGTACTGTACCAGTAATGTCACTCACTGTACTGTACCAGTAATGTCACTCACTGTACTGTACCAGTAATGTGTCACTCTCACTGTACTGTACCAGTAGTGTCACTCTCACTGTACTGTACCAGTAGTATCACTCTCACTGTACAGTACCAGTAATGTCACTCACTGTACTGTACCAGTAATGTGTCACTCTCACTGTACTGTACCAGTAATGTGTCACTCTCACTGTACTGTACCAGTAATGTGTCACTCACTGTACTGTACCAGTAATGTGTCACTCACTGTACTGTACCAGTAATGTGTCACTCACTGTACTGTACCAGTAATGTGTCACTCACTGTACTGTACCAGTAATGTGTCACTCACTGTACTGTACCAGTAATGTGTCACTCACTGTACTGTACCAGTAATGTGTCACTCACTGTACTGTACCAGTAATGTGTCACTCTCACTGTACTGTACCAGTAATGTGTCACTCACTACTGTACCAGTAATGTGTCACTCTCACTGTACTGTACCAGTAATGTGTCACTCACTACTGTACCAGTAATGTGTCACTCACTGTACTGTACCAGTAATGTGTCACTCACTGTACTGTACCAGTAATGTGTCACTCACTGTACTGTACCAGTAATGTGTCACTCACTGTACTGTACCAGTAATGTGTCACTCACTGTACTGTACCAGTAATGTGTCACTCACTGTACTGTACCAGTAATGTGTCACTCACTGTACTGTACCAGTAATGTGTCACTCTCACTGTACTGTACCAGTAATGTGTCACTCACTACTGTACCAGTAATGTGTCACTCTCACTGTACTGTACCAGTAATGTGTCACTCACTACTGTACCAGTAATGTGTCACTCACTGTACTGTACCAGTAATGTGTCACTAACTGTACTGTACCAGTGATGTGTCACTCTCACTGTACTGTACCAGTAATGTGTCACTCTCTCACTGTACTGTACCAGTGATGTGTCACTCTACTGTCACTAATTGATGTCATGTTTTGAGATTCTTTGACCATTTTTCCATAGGATTTGAAAACTGTTAGGGTTTTAAAGCAAAGTGTATTTCCACAGGTTAGACAAAGCCCCGAGATGGTTAGGATACTGATGAGCGAGGCGTTGATGTTGTTTCCCCATAGACTGTAAATAATGAGCCATTTGCCAGTCTGTCTCGCAAATAAATACATCAAACCCATTCTGTTGGAAAGTCTCTGATATCATATATTCGGCAGGGGTACCGGCAGGTCTACCTTTCTGGCCGTCAACCAAGGGAGATAAAAATAGAGACAGAGACACAGGCAGTCAGTCAGGTCCAGCAGAGGCTGAAAAATTCGTCATTTTTAAACCAACATCACTAAACACAGATTCTCTGATCATTATCATATTGCTGTTCGTGGGATCTTGCTGTGCGCAAGTTGACTGCCACGTTTCCTACATTACAACAGTGACTACATTTCAAAAGTACTCCATTGGCTGGAAAAGTGTTTGGGGCGTCCTTAGGTCATGAAAGGTGCTTTAAAAATGCAAATATTTCTTAAAACAAATTGTGAAGTCAAGGTATCGCCAGACAGAAAAGAGCACAGGAGGGTAGCTCGGAGTTATTTTGTTTAAGTCAAACAAGACGACTCACTGACATGGGGCCGCATCATGCATTCCTTCTTTTTGCATTAGTATGTGAAGGCAAGTTATACTTATTGAACTAAGTGAGTCTGGTCATAACTGATGCTCTGTACACTTTGTGAAATAATTTGTATCTGGACAGGTCTCACAAGGTGTTTTCTTTATCTGCCTTTGAAAAAAAAATGAAACACATGGGAAAGACAAATATCCAATTCAGATCACAAGGGGATGGAACTGTTATACCCCACCATATAGTTACAGGGTAATACAAGCGTACATTAAAATGGAAGATGTTCAGACTGCTTATGAGTGCGACTGTCACCATTGCACCCAAGAGAAGATCTATGGCAAGACCCTAAATGTGTAACAATCAGCCAATGGAGGTGTTGGTTGAGGGCGAAATATTGGCAGAACACAAAGCTGTCGCCTCCGAACAGAGTGGAGCCCGTCTACCAGCTCTTGGGTATCTGCCAGTCAGACAACCAAAGCTTTGGGTGGGGGTCTGGTATTATCTTCCTCCAACTGGTGAAACTCCCAGCCCAGGAGTCGCTGGTCTGAATCTGGTATGTCTCAAGGTTGGACGAGACCATGGGCCAAAAGTTGGGGTGACTTCTCCGCATCCAGAACCACAGGTTAAGAGGTCGGCATCGTATACCTAGTCAGAATGTGTCAGAAAGATTCAAATCTATCTTATTTAAAGATCGTTTTATACAGTTCATCACTTTTTTGCAAACAGTATCAATCATTATCCACTGGTCCTCCATGGCTGACTCGGGGATTAACGATTAAGCCAAACCTCCGGGCCGAACGAACACTGGAGCAGTATCGATGCATTGCCTTCCTCTGTATGACCAGTCTGTACCCCAATGAAATTTAAGTCAGCAAACTGAAATGTCACACCGAGGCCCCTGATACAATGTTTGGGGTCTGTGCTGCTCCAGACAGCACACCAATAACTTGCATTTATATAGCACATTTAAGATAGTAAAACATCCCAAGGTGCTTCACAGGAGTGTGAGCAAACAAAATTTGGCAGTGAACCACATAAGGAGATATTAGGACAGGTAAACGAAAGCTTGGTTGAAGAGGTAGCGTCTTAAAGGAGGAAAGAAAGGTAGAGAGGCGGAGGTGTTCAGGGAGGGAATTCCAGAGCTTAGGGCCTAGGCAGCCGGAGGCACGGCTGCCAATGGTGGAGGGATGAAAATCGGGGATGCACAAGATGGCAGGATTGGAGGAGCGCAGAGATCTTGGAAGGTTGTAGGGCTAGAGGAGGTTAGAGAGATGGGGAGGGGTTTGAAAACAAAGACTAAGGAAAACAACACTTTCACTGTATCTAGTGTGAGGATCTCCAGACTCTCCAGCCTGTTAAGAGAATCCCCAGTGCATACACTGAACTGTCAGCAAGTACCGGATGTCACGGTTGGCTGCCAGGCTGCTTCCTACAGTGGCCTGCAGGGTGCAGAGCTGGTTCAACGAGTTCAATGGCATTTGATAGACCTCTCACCATTTCCCCACATAGCTCACAGCCTTCACACACAAAAAAATTTCATTTTACACAAAAAGCAGAATTCTACCATCTGCCTCTTGCCCTCACGGGGAACAAACTGCAGTGGCAACACGCAGTGACACACAGCCTTCCTTTGTAATACACGATACAATGGCCACAGCCCACAAGATCCAACTACCTGAAGAATAGAAAGTTTTGATTCTGGTTGCAAGAGAACCGCCTCTAGCCATTTCCCAGTCTACTTATTGAACGCAGCCAAACAGCCCATCTTCAGCATGTTGGTTCAAGTCCATGTACTGACTCTTGATAAGGTGCAGAGCAAGTAGAAATGGCAGACAGACTAGCCCACGAAGAGTTAGAGAGGCAACTGAGAGGAGATGGGGCAATTGGCGGACTTCTGACCCAGCAAGCCCTTCTTAGCCACCACCCACTTTACATCATAAATACTTTTGCTCTGTATCTGTGTTGGGGATTAGGAGACAGTAAATAGGCACTAATGGACTCTAATAGGAAAGCTCATTTCAGAGAATGTTCAAGTAATCCAAACAAATACTTGAAGTGTAGGATTACTAACTGCAGAAGAACAGGGGATTGGAAACTCGATCCTCCACTTAATGCTGAATGTTAAACTACCTGTGTAAAAGTGTAAACACATGTTGCTTTCCGTTGTTGTTCCCTTTGGCAGAGATTAGCAGATACGAAAGTGTATCAGCACAAACACATCCTGCTCTTCTAGGAAAGCTTTCTTTACTGAAGGATCCAGGCTGGGCTCATTACGTTGTTCCAAATGCGCTTTAAAAGGAACCACAGCTCCCTAAGGGCATGCATCTGTGTCCGAGACAGTGCCCGGCGGAAGGGTGTTCAGCCATGAGGGGAGGGTCACATTGTTACAAGGGCCGGTGTATCGAGCCATACACAGCGCATGGTCCCAGGCTCAATCCCTGGGCCGTGCTGCAGTCAGGTACTACAATTAGTCTCGCTGGCCCTGGGTTAAAGAGTGAAGAAAGTCAGTCGGTGACCTATTCAGTGTGGATGCCGGATGTGGTCAATATTACACTGCTGTTTGTGGGAGCTTGCTGTGCGCAAACTGACTGCTGTATTTGCTACATTGACTACACTTCAAAAGTACTTCATTGGCTGTAAAGCGCTTTGGGATGCCCTGAGGTCGTGAAAAATGCAAGTCGTTCTTTTTTTGATCCCAGCAGCAGTTGATGCTTTCAGGAGAGAATTAGAGCGCAAAACTGTAGTTTCCTGATGGGTTCCACTTTATCTAATACTTTGGCCCCAGTAATAAATGATGCACACATTAAAATGAATTGGCTTATTCCCTTTCCACTGAAGCCCTAGCACTGACACAGTTCTTACACAAATCTCTGGGTCTTGTTCGATTAGAACTATAACCTGCCCAGCAGGAGAACCAAAGCTGCCAAGTGAGAGAGAGATGTGCAGACATTCTGTCTTGGAGGGAGCGCCCACCTCAGGTGCTGCTAATCTTAATTTTATAAGCAGCCAGCCCAATACTCCCTGAAATGACGACACCCTTCAAAATCCACAACAACTGGAGTCAACTTGAAGAAGCTGGACTTCATCATTACCAGACACGGACTTCAGACACAGGAGGATTCACTGCTTACAGCAGGAGTATAAAAACAGTGGTGTATAATGCTTCGAAATCTGGCCCACAATGTCCAGGCACTTCAGTTCTGTATGCACTTATTTCTTTCTTGCTGGTTTTCCCGTTTCAATTCTGTGCATCTGGACTCTGGAAAGGGTTGTTAGCACTGTCGCTGAATAAATCCTAAATCAGAAAAACAAAATCCATTCGTACCCACAGTTTGAGATCTAATGGGAACATGGGTTTCAACTTTATTTGTGGCCTGTGAGACTGGGCCAGAATCTGCTGCAAAAATAACGGGAAGGCTAACAGTGCTCACAAGTTGTCCGGGGCAACTTGGACAGCAACTTCCAGCGACCGCACGCGCGCAGTTAAACGTGGAAACCCGGAGGTTGCTGTCCGAGATGCCCTGCTCCTCCAAAAGCTGCGCGAAAACGGCATCTCGCCGTCTGACTCACCATTCAAATACACTGAATGACGCAAACATTCGTCCTTCCAAATTCTCTCCCCTCTATTCCTGGTGCTGACCCTTACTAAGGTACAATCCCTTCAAGTGCTCACCCAAGTGGCCAGTCTTCACATGTAACATTGCACTAGCATGCAATTCAACTGCAGGTGGGAAAGTGGCATCACATTGAGCCCAATGCTGTCTATACCCGATAGCCCCACACATACTTTCTAGCAAGGGTAACTGGATGGCGATCAGGAACAGGTACGCCAGCTAATTTCCACCCTCGCTAACCCACGGACATGCAAGCCAACTGCAGCATCCTAATAAAAACAGAAAATGCTGGAAATGCTCAGCAGGTCAGGCAGCATCTGTGGAGAGAGAAACAGAGTTAACGTTTCAGGTCGATGACCCTTCGTCAGAACTGGAAAAAGCAGGAGATGGAACAGGTTTTTAAGCAAATGTAGAGGCAGGGAGAGGGGGGAGGGGAGGAAAGAACAAAAGGGAAGGTCTGTGATAGGCTGGAAGGCAGGAGAGATTAAGAGACAAAAGGGATGATGGTACAAGGCAAGGAGGTGGTAATGGGACAAGTTAAGAAACATCCTAATGGCTGCCTGACAGAGCTGTAAATGGAGCAATCTGGTGATCAATCCCAGCACCTTCTGGACTGTATAGACCAGTCCCGGGTGCTGCACTTACTGGAACACTGAACCCATTCTTTCCCCTTTGATGTATTTGCAGCATGGATGCTGCAGTCCTCAAAGGGTTAACATAATTTGGCTTCTCTCATGGTGCGTTTCTAGTGGTTGTTCTCGTTCAAGATTATTGGAGATTTTGTATTCAGTGTGCTGCACATCAGGAAAATTAAAACCCCAAATAAATGTCTCTCTCAATTGAATACAAATTAAACACACGAGTCCGATTAACCCAAATTCCTACCAGTAATTTATTAAGAATAAGCTTATTTAATGTCGCTAATGACAGACCTTTAGGAAAATTTGTTTTTAGCTTAATACTTCAATGTGATTCTCTTAATTGATCTCCTCAAATTGCTCCACCAGTAATTCACCCTGGTGTTATACTCTTTCCAGACCCAGCCGAGAGTCAGTAGGGCAGAATCTGGGATTGTGTTACTGGAGTGTTTTAGCAGTTGGAATACACAAGTGTGAAAACGTCACCCTCCTCCACCGATATTTTCCTGAAATCCCAGGGACGACATTGCAAATGAGTCTATTCCAATTTTTAACTTTTTTCTTAGAATGTCTGGTTGATCTCCTGTGGCCTCCCCTTTCCCCACTTGATGTCTACATCGGAGTCAATGGACTGGATTTTATCAATGGAGGCGAGTAGGAGGCGGGGCTCCCACTTTTGGGGTTGTAGTCCCGCCTCCATCGAGTTGTGGCCAACCCGCTCGATTTTCCCAATTGACCTTGTTGAGCCCGCCCAGCGGGCTCAGCAGGCCAATTAAGGACCACCCGGCAACAGGTGATGTCACAGATTGACATTTCATCTGTCAAGAGCTTTTGAAGCTGTCAAACACTGAATCTGTACTATAAGTTAATTCCTTCCTCTCGGCCTGATTTAGAGATCTCTCCAGAACAGAGAGCAGAGGCTGCAGATTTTGATAGCTCGCGGCCATTCTGCTTTCTGTGCCAGTGAGATGAGGGACTCCTGAGACCTGAAGGAAGGAAGGCTGCATTATTAAGTAAAGGTAAGTAAAACTTATTTAAACACTTTACACACACCAAACACACTTACCTCTGAACTCATGCACCCACTCACCTGAACACCGGACATCTCGAACCCTCGCCCGACGGTCCGCCTTGCTAACTTGGCGTGGTTTGGAGCCGTCGGGCAGCCCACACTTCAGGGATAAAAATAGGGATTAGGCTAAAAACTGCCTGTTACCTACAGGCAGTTAATTGGCACTAATCCCCTTCCCGCCTCGGGGAGGCGGCTCCCAGCACAGGTCGGGTCCCCGCCTCCTGTGAAACGGGGTTGGGGGCGGGATGGGTTCGTGCCCCCCGATTTTGCGATTTTAACCCCCCCACACGCCGCCAATCCCGCCTCAACGGCCTGATGAAATTCGAGCCCAATGGGTAGCAATCAGCAGCTCAGACAAAAACAAAAATAACATTGGAGTCTTTCTCCATGTGACGGTCTGTCTGCTTATCTCTCATTCTCCAGTTCCTTGTGTCTTCCTCTTACAATTTGTCTTGCGTTTCTCAGTCTGTAAGGTTCAGATATTTTCTCCTCTCATCTTTGTATTCATCATCTAAACTTCCTTATTCCTCTCTCTTCTCGCTCTACTGCATCTCTCCCACTCGTATATGCTCATTATACAGTCTTAGTTTGTGTATATCTCTTTTGCGTATACCTGCCATACAGTCTCAGTCTCCCTGTATCCGTTTCTTCACGTCTACCGGTCTGTATTTTGAGACTTTCTTCATCCTGCTCTCGTTTTTATTTTTTTTAAAAAAGCTTAGATTTATTTTCCTTTGATCTTTTCCTCCTCTGACTCTCTTTACTTTCCTATAAGTCTAAATTTACTATTTATATTTACTCTATGTTTATTTCCCGATTCGGTGAGTGTGCTCAGAGGGAAGACAAGGGAGGGTCGGTCTGGCACAGCAGAGGAGCTGGCCAAGCTGGAATCTGGGTTCCCAGCCCTGCTGGAGCAGGAGGGAAGGTTCAGGTGAGGCAGAGGGTGAGGAAGACAGGACCTTTACAGTGGCTAAAATCAGAGGGGAGGGGAGGGGAAGCAAAGGCAAGGATTTGGATCAGGCAGAAACTGAGCGGAGAAAGCTTTTGAAAAAAAAGCTAAAAATAAAAAAGTGTTGTAAATATAATTAAAATGGGGAAGTCGGATAAAAAAAATTGTATGTTTGGACGGAATAAATTTAAAATGGGATGCAGTGCTCTTGTAGAATTGATTGTTGGGATGCGATTGGTCTGTGCTGACAATACGTAGTTAGCAGGGACCAATCAGCAAGGGCTCTATAGTCGATGATCAATGTTTACACGCAAACCTTTTTGAAATCCCTGCACAAGATCAATACTGGATGATGTTTCTTGAAGCCATTCCGACAGATACCAGCCAGCCCAACTCCTCCGCAAGCAAAATGGCGAGACCGGCATTGCTAGCTGGCTCACCAATTATTCGGACTCTCTGATTGTAAAAGCCTTGAGCAAAGTTTCCTTCTGTATAAAAACAAGTAACAGTAGCACAAACCTCAACGCCGAGATGAAACAGCAGTGTGTGTCATGAGGACAGTGACAAGAGAAGCCCTCTTAAAACCCCCTTATCCCCAACCCTTCTCAAAAGGAGCTGACAATTGGAGTCTCTATTCTGGGGAAATGTTTACAACCGCACTCACTGGCAGCTACTCAGCAGCACGCAGTCGCAGATCAAAGAGTTTGGAGAAGATCAAAGGGCTTCAGTAAATGGTGCCAGAAGTAGCCCAAAGACTTCTGCGCAAAACGCTGCTTTCCTGTATCTCTGCTTCCGGCTGAATGTCACACTACAATGCCAGGGTGCCCAGTGCTCTCTCTGTCCGCTATACATGTTGCATTTTCAGTTGGTTAGTTCTGGACATTCACATTGGTGCAGCCCAGGCCTGCAGCAGAGTATGTGAACCTGTCTTACACAGCACGCCCGATGGCCTAGTGAGTACAAGCACAGTGTGGTGAGATACTGAGCAAACAGACCACGAGGCCACACCTTTGGTTCTTTGTTTTTGCTGATTTAGCTGGGGCAGAAATGAGACTAGTACACACAGGCATAACCACTCTGGGCATATATCCCGACAAACAAACACGCACGTCTAAAAGCACAAACAAACACACATACATACACACACACACACACCCTTGCTCACTATACACACTATATTAAGCACACGTGTGCACTGTATCCACACTATACCTGATTTTCACTCCCCAATGAACTGCAGCACCTGCACATAGTGAAACTATGTCTTCAAACACCACCCAGCCTCAGAATGTGCTGGACTAATATTGTGGGTCCCCTTCACACAGACTCTAACAGATCAAGGACACATTAATATTTTAATCCATCACTACTTCGATTGTCCCAGGTTTCTCATCCCTTTTCTTGTCACCCGTTCTATCCCCATTTCAATATCCCTCTCATTCGCTCTGCTGTCCTGTACTCTTCCCGTCTGCTCACACCCTGCGGTGCATCATCGCAGTACAGGTTTCAAACCTGCCTCTTCAGATTATATATACACATAATGGATGCCAAAAATCAGCATCAACACTTCATTTTGGATTCCCTACAATACAGCAGACTTAATCTGAAACCATCAGGCCAAGCCAGCTCAGCCAGGATGCCGTTCGAACTCCAGTGGAAGAAAGGGGGGGGGGGGGAAGTTGAGCAGGTTGTCTTGTCCTATAGAGTGAGATTCTCACCCCATTCTGTACCACTTTGCCAGGAACAGCTCATTTCTATACCGAGGGTGTGGGGTGGGCAGTGAACTACTGTATTCTCCCACGCCAGTGTCACTCCCCAATGCCTTGTCAAGAATCACAAGCCCAACCATTGGGCCAAACTGGGAACATGTGTTGGGACATGGGTCTGTGTCTCCCATTCGCCACTGTGCCCAGTTGCCTTGTGAAGGCCAGGCACTTGCCCAAAGGAAGATGGGGAAAAAACCTCATAGGATAAATTGTTCTAATAAATAGTTGTATTTCAATGGGGCCTCTTGCTGGTGTTTGGAAGTTGGGATAATCCTGTGTCCTAGTAACATTCCTTCCTTCCTTTTGCAGGAAAACAACAAAAAAGGAAAGAGGACTGAATTCCAACTCAGTTAACATCCTACAGCTTGGCAAGACATGAATGAAAGCCCAGAGGTATATAAAGCAGGTACTATAGTTTGCCAGGGCCAGATGAATAGGCACAGAGTCACTAGCCCACACAGTTGTAACGTGCCAAGTTATGGACTGCTAGGAGCCCATTCCACACTCACTATGAAATGCTACACTGCTGCCTTCACACAATCACATGGGATAGTTTCTAACTAAGCCCCAAATTTGCTCCTCTCCTGAATGCGCTGCTCCTTGCTGGCTATGGTTCCACAGGGAGCAGCAGTCATCCAGTACCTTGTCCAAGCAGTCAGTCAGTGGCGAGTGACCTTATAGTCAAGCGTGGGAGGATACGGTGTCACAGGTGCACTTTCCACCAGGGCTCAATGAACAAGGATCAGGAGTGACTGACTTTTCCTCTCCCTAACTCAAGGACACCGAGGCTTTGAGCTAGTTAACAAGATTTGCATTTCCACAGTCCAGCCTACTGGTGAAAGTTGGGTAGCCATTACTATGGTAAGGAGTGATTGATACACTCATCTTTGTGTAAGGTCGTAATCTATAACCTCTCTGACAGAAAGATGTTCCCTTTCAGTTAAGACTATGTAAAGCAGCCCTTGGTGAACAAAGCAATGCGGTCTTCAGTGCTGCACTTACCTCGTCACAGGCCTCAGCTTCCAATAGAACAAGGAGCATATGGAGGTGAGGGAGTCAAATAACAGGACACCCAGCGACTTACTGCAGAGATAATTCAGGATAGAACACAGGGCTCGCCTTGTGTCTACAATAGAATGTAAATGTTACAGTCTATCCCCATCTTGAATGGTGCAAATGGCTGGTTTTCGCAGCATCGCTCATAGCTTCCCAGCTTATTCCATCTCAGCCCTTCACCCTTCAAACTCGGTTTCCAGCTTTCTGGTTTTATGGGATAGATCCTGCAGGTGCGTTTCAGATAAGACCCAGACACACTTCGTTATACAGGCACCAGTCACTCAAAGACAGACCAGGAGTACAGCTCCGACTACCACTGCATCAGAGGCACGGCTGCAGAATGTGTGTCTATTTAATCATCCTCAACACTTCAGGGTCATGTGATCAAGGTCTTCTCAGTGACCGCTCTAGCACAACCCCCCGTCACAGTTTGTGCTAAATAGCAGAGTCTTCTTGCAGGACCTTTCAGTTTAAACAGAACAAGCGACACCATCATCCTTAGCATCTCGCTCTCAGTGTACAATACCAGTACACAGCCTCTGCATTACAAGCTGGGTCAGTGTGCACAGTATTCAACTCTCTCCACGCCTTCCTCGCCAGCTCGGAGTAATCCTCGCAGCTTACTGAGCACTTGAACTATATCCAACACTGCTGGAGGGGAGGCTCTGTCAGGTGAAGCTGAATTTGTAGCCGCTTTTGCTTTTGGCCACAGGTCTCTGGTGGCCACATCAAGGTGATCCTTGATGGATGGATAGCAATTAAGGCCCATTTGCCCCACTCGTTTTTAGGCTGTGGCCTGGCTTAAATGAGGCTAGTAGTTTCAGTGGCGATGTAACGAGGTTGAGTCAGGGGGTCACCACACGAAACGTTCCCCGATTAGCTCATATTGGCGTCACAATGTTATTTCTCTACACCAGAGTGCTGGTCAAAATACTCTCAATCACGGGGCCTGCAGTGTTGCCAGTTAACAGACTCCAGAGACTGGAGCACTAAATCCAGGCCGATATCCTGGTACGGTACTGAGGGAGTGCTGTACTGTCAGAGGTGCCGTCTTTCGGATGAGGCTTTAAACCCGAGGCCCCGTCTGCCCTGTCAAGCAAAGGTAAAAGATCCCATGGCACTATTTCGAGGAACAGGGGAATTCTCCCTGGTGTCCCGGCCAATATTTATCCCTCAACCAACATCACTAAAACTGATGTGGAAAGCTTGCGGTGCGCAAAATTGGCTGTCATGTTTCCTATATTACAACAGTGACTACACTTTGAAAGTACAGTATTGGCTGTAAAGCACTTTGGGATGTCCGGAGGTCGTGAAAGGCGCTATATAAATACAAGTTCTTTCTATTACAAGCTAAACGTGGGAGAGCCGCTCAGTCAGACTGCTCTCCCGAGACCCAGGCTGCAATGCAAAAGCAGCTCGAATTGCTGGTTTCAATTACTTAAAAGATCAAAGCAGCTCGTTTCCCTGATTTAATCAATGCACTGTCCCTTTGATGTGAAAGATCAGTTTTGCTCTATTGTTTGGACATCATAATTGACGGAGATGTGCAAGTGTTATCATCTTCAGGATATTCAATGTTGTGTTCTACACATCTGTTCACCAGTATGAAGATGTGTAATGGACATTATTGTAGGGAAGGAACAGTTATAACAAACATACAAGTTTTGTCCCTTGCTTATATTGCCGATGCCATAGCTGGAAATTGCTCTATATTGGCCTCCTGCTCACTGTGCTTCCGGTCCTAGTGCATGCACAGTCGGTGAGAGTATGGCACTCAATGAGAGGAGCTAAACAGAGCTGCAATATTACAAATACAGTGCAATTCAGTTCAACAAACACCTCGTTATTAGAAACTACATTTGATGTCCCAACCCACTGGCTATAGCTAGGCCAAGGTGTATGCATGAAGCATTATTGAAGGTGGCAGAGGTCAGTGTTAATTGGTTTTAATACAAGAGATTAAAGGCAGAGTTTAAAACAGAACAAGCGTTGGTACAACACAGATGAAACTTTCTGAATTCACCGTGACAGAAATCAAAACTGTGCATTCAATTTAGAGATTCATATTTAATTCAAAGGTAAGGGTAACTAACCCATTATGGATTCTGAGCATTTTTTAAGCATATACCGATTTCTGTGCTTTACATTACTCTTCATTTCTAAATAAATAACATTTGCTTTAGTCTATAAACCCTCGGTACGTGTGACAATAGCTATCCTTGCGAAGAGTGTTTTACAACTAAGAGTGAGACTGTGCTAAATCCACAAATCTAGTTGCCTAACGACTAACTGGTGTCTGATCTCCTTGGGCTGAGCTGGAGGGGTAGGTAGTGTCTCGGTGGGGTTGAAGTAGCTCCAAGATGAGATGCCTGGCGATAGAACTGCGGCAGACTTGGTAATCTGCAGTCGTTCGGGCATTGTTGATGATTGACCAGCCACTCTGGCTCACTAATGGAACCTGGAGGGATAGACCTGCCACTGGAGGCTGCAACTCTCGTAAGCCAAAGCCCTAACAGGTAGGGTGCTCCTGGTTGGATAAGCAGTAGGAAGCTAACCAGTGCTCTACACAAGTAAGCTGCATGGGTCCAGCTGGTTAAAACACCAGCAGAATCCCGCGCACACTTTGGGGGGCTCTAAACCTTGGTTCTACCAACTTGTGCCGATGCTCTCCGGATTGGGTATGTGTCGTATGTCCCTGTGAGGAGTGCACCTCCATCAGGTAAACAGAAATTTTACATGTAGATTTCTTGCTTGCTTGGTTCAGAGACTCAAATATGGTGACGGGTTTTTTGCATGCGTCAGACACACAGCTGACAAAAAAAAACTTAATTGAGTAAATGGATTACCATAAACTGGTTAACTGTTAGTGCCTTGAGTATAGAAAATATATAGAATCAATTATCAGTGAGGGAATGCGTTTATAAAGAAACAAAATTGTAACCGCTTTTCTGAAATTCAAGCAACACGTTTGTACGAAGATAGCGTTTCTTCACACTCATGCAAAGGGTGATGCTCGACAACCTGGGACACAGCAAGCAGAGACACTCCGTACACCAGAGACATTGAACGGAGGCACGAAGACCGCCGCCACGCATTCCCTGCACAGCTCGCTCCTCTCGGGGTAAAGCAGCGTGCCGCAGATACCCAGCAGCAATAGAAAACTAGCCGAAGGTCGTCTGGAAGGGTGTTTCATTCAGGGCACTTGAAAGAGAGGTCATGTGAGTTGGAACCAATAGGTGAAAGACACATGCGTCTGATTTTATGGTCATGTAACAAATAAAAGCTTAATATTGTAAATACAAAAATAAAGTCAAGATACAATCTTAGTTTAGCTTCAGAAGAAAACCACAGGACTCTATTGTGCGTGGCCAATAGGCCATAGAACCAATTCAAGAACACAGTCTGCTTTTAACAAATAACAGTCTTCTTCAAAGACTTCAAAATGTTTGAAGAAAACAGGATCTCTTTGTGCTTGCAATAAGCCTGTAAACTGCCCTGAGATTATCTAGGGACTCTGCTCGTTGATTTTTCTAAGCGCTGGTCAGTTTTTGTTTTAAAAAGACAAGTGTCTTGTATTTTCGACTGTATTTTCAGCATTTGCTGTTCTTTCTTTTCATCTCACAGGTAAATATTGTTCCAGAGCCGTATTTTGGCCAGTAATTCATTTACGGAACGTATTTAGCTGCTGCTCAGTGTAGTTGCTGGTTACTGCACGTCTGTCTCACTGTGAGCACAGGGCAACGATAACTAAACAGAAGGGAATCGTTTTCAAAGTATTTCAAAGTTTAATGTTGGCTTGGCTCAGTTGCAATTATCTAAAGTCAGAGGCACAAGTCCCACTCCATCACATAATCTCGGTGTATAGTGCAGTAGCGAGGCACACATTAAGCCGCAGCGAGGCACACATTAAGTCGCAGTCCTACTGCCTGTTAAACTGGACATAAAAGATGCGGTCTCCTCTACATTGGGGAGACCAAACGCAGATTGGGTGACCGCTTTGCGGAACACCTCCGTTCAGTCCGTAAGGGTGACCCCGAGCTTCCGGTCGCCTGTCATTTCAATTCACCGCTCCATTCCCACTCGGACCTCACCGTCCTTGGCCTCTTGTACTGTTCCACGGAAGCTCAACGTAAACTCGAGGAACAGCACCTCATCTTCCGATTAGGCACTCTGCAGCCTTCCGGTCTCAATATCGAGTTCAACAATTTCAGATCATAACCTCGGCCCCTATTTCATTTTCACTTATATTTTTCCACTCCTTTCCTTTCCCCCCCCCCTTTCCTTTTGTTTCTCTCTCACACCTGGCAGCTATCTTTTGCCCTGCCAGTACACTTTACACCTAATCACAGCCTATTACCATCTCGTCTAGCTTCTAATCTCTTTTACTTCTTTTGGTTCTTTTATTCTTTTGTCCGATCGCAGCCCTGCCTTCGATCTAGTTCCTTTTCTCTCCAGTTTTGAAGAAGGGTCAAACCCGAAACGTCAACTCAAATTTCTCTCCACGGATGTTGCCTGACTTGCTGAGTTTTTCCAGCATTTTCTGTTGTTATAAAAGATCTCATTTCACTTTTCGAAGCTTCTCCCAGTGTACTGGCCAACATTCCTCCCTCAAACAACACGATCAAAAACAAAATTACTCATCTCATTTGCTGTTTGTGGGATCTTTTAGTGCACAAAATGCACAATAACTGTTCAAAGATAATTCATTGTCTACAAAGTCTTTTGGGATGTCCTGAGAAATATAAGGCACTATATAAATGCACATTTTTCTTTTAGTTTGTAGCATGTATTGCTCAATTTTTCTGTGTAAATAACAAAGCTGCAATTAATTTTGTCCGCATTCTGAAATCCTGCAATCCAAGGCCACAAGCTCAATAACACGCAAAATCTGAAAATAGAAAGTGACTGAACAATACAGAGCCTCCTCCAATGGCCTGGGGAGAAAAGGCATCCCCTGGGGATGTGATACTGAGTCATGCAGAGCAGAAGGTCCCAGGTTTGATTCCTAGACTGTGTGGAGTTAGCTGATCGCAGCCTCAGCACCACAGTGGGGCTTGGGGCACGGGAGAGGGACTTTAGCCAGGGTTCTTGCTCCTTCTAGCTATACTGTAGTCTCTGCTGCAAAACACAAAGTAATTCTGAACCCTATTCTATCCTCAGTTAGTTGAGGATAGAATAGGGTTCAGCTGTAGTCCACTCTATGGTCAAAGAGTCTGACAAAACTCTTGGAAGAGTAGTATTTGCAGGGTTGCCAACATTCATGGACCTTTACCCCCTGCAGAACTCCGTCCCTTCAGGGGGAGAGCAAAGAGAGGAAGAGAACAAGGAAGAATTTTTTTTTTAAAAGACAGATAGTCTGCCCTAAAATCAGACAGAATCTATTGGATAGTGTCACACACTAGCCAATCCAGCTATCAAATCACATCCTCATCTAAATTGTACTTCATGAAGTTCATCCATCCAGAACTCTAAGCCCATGTGGCAAAATGTTATAGTTACCCAAAACACAGCATCTAACCCCACCAACCCAGCAGACTCGAGCAGCACAGCTGCCTCCAAGGGAGGCAAGAATTTTATAGAAACCTGAAGCGGTAATTTCAAATCCACGTCATACACACTATGTTCTTTAAGTAGCTTCAGTTTCTGTTTGGAATCCGCAAGCATACAGAGCAAGAGACCAGGTGTGTTTGAACCACGGGCATTGATCTTGGCCGTTAGTCACCAGATTCCCCAGGAGTTCAGAAAGTGCTCGAAGCCCACTGTGATCAAAGTTCTCAATAAGAAGCACAAAACACAGTGTAAAAAGAACTGCTAATCACGGAGAAATATGAAGGAGTACTAACCTAGCAACAACGGAGGAAAAGACCCATCGCACCTACTAAGGAAGCATCTTCATACAGTAAAGCAAAAGAGAATTGTAAAGCTGTGCCAATATCAAAACCATCTCAGGCTGAATGCTGTCAGTGATTCGCCCATGGGAAAAATACAGTGTGGCAAATGCTGATTAGGAAAAAAATACAGAATATACTAAGTCTCTCGGGTAACAAAGCCTCCTTGTCACCAGTCTGAGCTGAACGTTGCCCATTTAAAACTGGCAACAGACCATTATCAAACTGGAGGACAGGTCTTCATTCTGAATCAATCGAAATAAAGGGCAAGACTCAAGGACGGGCTTTGGCCGTGTGTTCCTACCATTAAATTCCAATAAGAACGATCACCTCCACAGAACGAACCTCAATGACGTAAAGTCACCCCTTTGCCTGGATAATTGTTAGATTCCAGGGTGGGCATTTATGCAGCACTGGCTCTGGCTGCAGTGTAGTGACAGTTTGATGTTGCCATTTGGGCGGTGGGTGAACAGCCCTCAAATGAAGGTCCATGACCAATGAGCATCATCCCCCTTGTTTTTCCTGTGTAAAGTGCCAACAGTTCCAATATAGGTCCCAGGCTGGTCCAATGGGAGGGTGGCTAGCACATTGGACTGCCTTGCCCAGCAGCTTAGCGAAGCCATGAAAATTCAGGCCTAGGAAGCTGCCAGTGGTGCAGAGTTCAGGTTATACTGAAAAGAATGGATAGGGAAGCTTGCAGAGGCACCGCTGACAGCAAATCCCTAACATTAAAACTAAAAGCCAGAAGGCCGAAAGTGCCAGAAGAGGACCTTGAATTTCAGACTGGACATGCAGTTTGTACAGGCAGCTACGGTCTAGCTCCAGCACCTCTGCTCTGGTTGGTTCTGAAGTGAGCAGAAACCAGGCGGTCAGGGGCAAGAGTTCAACAGGAGATTCTTACCCTCCCATCCAAACAATAGCTGATGTATTTGTGCGACTGCACGGTGCTACTTAGCTCTACAGAGTAACTTGCGACCCACACTAAGTGAAGAGAACAACCAAGTTACGTGATTATTGGGAAAGACCCGACGGTGTTCAAATAAAGCGGTATCCTCCAATAATGTATATACAGTAAAGAGGAAACACACCTCATTAGCTGTTCTGACACCACAGAACTCACAGCCAGAGGGCTAGTTAACATGGAAATACACTTTATGTCACCACCCCCCCCCCCCCCCAAAGGCATTCAAATATATGAATCCAGTCAGTGCTAGGATTGTAAAATAAAATGGGCATTTCAAATGGAAAAATAATGAAGCAATTTTCTGGGTCAGAGCAAGGTATGTTCAAGCCCATTGTTTGTGGGTCAGTGCAGGGCGATGGTGGGTTTCAGCCCACGGTAGGTGGGCATCTCTTTCAGTCTCCCCTTTTACTTATCACAGATGCTAAGATGACTTTCCCCTTGCAATGCCAAGGTGTAACTTAGGCCAACAGCTGAAGAGGGCTGTGTTTCATTGTGCAAGAATCCAAGCAAATAGATCAGGAAAGGATTAGAGACGTTCGTGTACACCATAGCTGTTTAGTCACTAAACCAGGGACTCACCATAGACCAAGGACCAGTGCTTTTACCCAGTGAACTATCAAGGAATCAGCACAGACTTGGGATAGGTGCCTCTAACCAGTAAACCATCAGGGAATCAGATGGATCAGTTATTTTACCCACAGAACCGCAGTGAGAGACTCAAAAAAAAAACTTCTGTTGAATTTGTGAGCCTTGCTTTGTGGAGTGCTTTATTGTTTGGTGAGGTTGTTGATGCAAGGAAGAGTTGCGCCTGTGGACTGACAATTGGCTAATTAGATATTGTAACATGTTCTTGTAACATTAGGTAATGAGCATAACAATTCTTAATTCATCTGATACAAGGGACCTGGAGTAAGGGGGAAGGTCCTCTGTTGATGACCAGATGTCTCCTTTAATCTTGGTGATGCCTACATAACCCAAATGCCTTCTCTGTCCAATCGCGTGCTCATTGTGGCATCTGCGCCTGGTCCCAAGTCTACTGAGGTAGAGTTTTGTCTTCAGTGCCTGGCTGGTAACCTGGTAGAACAGATCCTCCTAGATTTAGAGAACCTGCCTGATTTTCATTCCATTGATTACTTCCCAAGCAGTGAAGACAAAAATCCACCCCATTTGCTCCATATCCCCCATTTGCCCCATGAGCTCTCCTCTCCTCCCATTCCTCTCTCCAGTCATGCTACCTTTCTGTTTTTCCCTCTTGGGGACTTTGCGCCCCCAATTCCTAACCCAACTGATCATTACTCCTCCACTATCATCCTCTTTTGCTGTTCCAGGATTCAATCCCCTTGAATAAGCCCTAGCTACCTTTTGTGCCTCGCTTGGAATTCTCCGGAGGCCTATCGAGGCAACTGTTGCTGCCTTATGAGCAGATACTTCAACTGCCTCATCCATCTTTCTCGCCATCCTTCCTACCTACTACCCCCTTGGACTCTGCCTGCGGATCAATCACCACCCCTCTGCATTTCTCTCCAGAATGTCTGTTCACTCATGAACAAGGCCCTTGCTACCCACGACCTTATTGTGGATGATGGCATTGCCATCCTGGCTTTGACTGAAACTTGGATTATGGGTGGCGACATTACTATACTGGACAATGTGACAAACAGCACCATCACACATACACGCACCCTAAAGTGGACAAACACTCATGAATTTGTGTTTCTTTCACACGCGTCCCGCTCATATGAAAACTCTCAAGTCATAGGTTTGCTCCCTAGTCCATGCTGACTTTGGGAATTCCGATTATCCTCAGCATTGCTGGCGGGGCTGGGAAGGATGAGGGTAGTCAGGCAGGATTCCTGCTCCTAGTCAACATCAGTGATGCGAGGGGAGCACAGAATCGACCTCGAATGTGATGGCAACAGATGAATTGCCTGCCAACGATCACTGTCACGACTCACACATTAAAAAGTGGGGAATCAGAAGGAAGATGGAGCCAGTTAAATTGCACCCCAGCAAGAGTCAGCACCTATGAGGAGGAGCGAGAAGATAAAAAACAAAAAACATTTAAAAAGAAAGTCCCCTGACTGAAGACTGATCATCTCGGCGAAGCATAGGGCTTGTATTCAAGAACTCTACACTATGTGGTGAGCACCATGCACCAAAATTCTGTTAAGCAGGAGTGGATTGCATTGGATAGGATGAGGACTGTAGTGACCCTACCATGCTCTGTGCTGTGATGACTGGATTGAATTCACACACTCCATTTACAGGCACAAATTCTTTGAGGAGGGGCGGGTGGTATTCATTTACAGACTGGCCAATAAGCAAGTCAAAACCCAAGAGCTGTGTTGAGAAACAATGACACCACATACAGGTGGGTACTGCACTTTGCTTTGGGCAATATCCTCCCTCCCGGAGAATAGAGATTTTCTCGGTCAGATCGGTGACATAGGGAACAGGTCTGGAGTTCCGCTGAATCCTGAAAGGCTTCAATGAAAGCAGATTAAAACAATGGAAGGAGGCTCCGATGTTCCTGTTCAGGGATTAACAAAATCTTTTCAATGTCTGACATCCAACAGTATTAAGATATCAGATCAACTGTATCTCTCTTCAAACACATCAGAGAGCTGCTCCTGCTTCGCTCGCACACTTCAACACATGAACTCACACTTGTGCTCTGCAGATTGGTGCACCATGAACAGAAGCAGCTGGTGCCAACAAATTCCTTTCACCAAATTAACAGCTTTGAAGGAACTCACTCGACAGATTGTGTTACGGAGCAAGCCTGAAGGGTAGAATCTAAACGATGGAGTAAAGTGAAAAAGTGCACTAGAATGGAAACCTTTTTAAAAAAAAAAACACTTCCAACCCCCCCAAACATGAAAACTGGATAGCGTAATGACGCAAGATCAACGCTCTTGACCACAGGGACTTGGAACATAATTCCAGTCCAGCCTGATGGGAATTGAAGTCTTTTCCCCATTCTAATTGAAAGGGTCCGACATAATGGGAGTTCAAAGCTGCTCGACCCCTTTTTTTTTGAATGACTGACCAGCAAAATGTGCTTGTTTACAGTAGAGCACACCGTCCTGCCCTGGCTCATCTGCCTTTGTTGCTCCTGTTATACTGCGCACTTGTCCCTACTTGCCAAGTTCTTTCTCATTCCAGTATAAACATGCCTGGTGACAGGCTTTTGTTTCAAAAAGTGGGATCTCAGTGAGATCACAGGCATGGCAGCTACAGCAGGGACCAATTGCATTCATAGCCATACAGACAACGGTATCATTTTACCGACAGAGTTTTGATCTCAAGTTGGGAGTTTTCCCAGTGTCCTAGTTAACATTCCTCCCTCAACCAATACAACCAATAAAAAAAAGCCAGATTAACTGGTTATTCATCTCATTGTTGTTTGCGGTGAACTGCTGGTGCAGAATGGCTGCAAGGTTTGCTTATATAACCGGCGCTGCTTTTCAAAGGAAATTCTTTGCATGAACCACAGGCGTTTCAACGTGGTACGGTTCTGCATAAAAGCAAGTATTCGATTAAATGTGTTTTTTGACAAATCCCAGAGCCTGGTGAGCACAACGTCTTCATATTGCATTCTTCTTTTTCTGCTTTCTCGCCACAATGCATTGGCTCATTTCTTTTGCAAACACAGTAATCCACTTACACCTGGAAAAAAATCTCAAAACCTAAAAGCGCAGTGTTTCAATCGATGCACAAACACACTTGGCTTAAATGGAGATGAGGAGGAATGAATGGTTCACATCACTGAACAGTTACTTATTCAGTATTATTACATCCCAACTCTGTGCATCAATTTGCATGTTCTTTCGGCAGATTACACTGCAGGGTTGGGACAAATTCATATGCAGCAAACCTGAAGCTACTCTCTCTCTCTCTCTCTAAGAGTTTGTGCGCTGCTGAAAACATTGTGCGTTTTCTGCTACGGGTCCAATGCAGCACTGAAGCTACAAACCAGAAAGTGTCTGCTCTGAGCTGAGTTGGCCAATCTCAGGCCAGGATAAAACCAGAGGCGTTACCATTAGCCTCAGTGCCTGCCCCTTGGGCTATATAGGAGAAAAATTAACCAGGGCTCTTGTCCCTGATCGCTACTCAGTTAGCCTTACTAGAAGATGCGTGCGTGGGGATACCAGTGAGAATTTCCTCATACCGGGCGGCAGCCTTACTTGGTGTGCTGTACCCTCTCGATTGTCGCAACATCCTTCCTATAGTGTGGAGCCGGCACACAATACTACAACCACAGTCTTACAGCAGTTAAAGATTCATCATTGCATCTCGATTTTTAGATTCTAGACTTATCATAAAACCCAGTGTCCCATTAGTTTTTTTTCCTTATGGCCTTATCCACCTGCGGTGCCATTTTTAATGTCTTGCAAATGTGAAGCTCCGAATACCTCTGTTTTTTCACATCACGCAGCCTTCCCCATAATTATAATTATTACTTTTATTTATTCAGTCAAAATGTACCACTTCACATTTACTGACATTGAATTACATCCGTCACTTTTATCACACATTGCGCCTGCCATCTTAATATCCCTTTGCAGCTTCCTTTGGTGCTTAGAATTACTTACTATGCCTCATATTTTAGTACAGTCTGCATGAATGCTGTGTACGTGTGATTGGTACCTTTTTATAATTTCATATTTAATTTTAGTGTAGCCTCTTTTTATCACAATGCCAGAATTATTTTATTTTTAGGATGTGGACGAGGCTGGCATGGCCGCATTTTATTGCTCATCTTTAATTGCCCCGAGTAGGTGGCAGTGGGCCTTCTCCTTGTACCACTGTAGTCTTTGTTGTGATGGTGCTCCGACAATGGTCTTAGTAGTGATTTCCAGGCATCTGGCCTAGTGATGATGAAGAGACAACATGTCAAAGTCAGGATGGTGTGTGACTTGGAGGTGATGATAGTCCCAAAACATTGCTGCTCTTGTTCCTCTTGGAGGTAGAGGTCACAGGGAAAGAAAATGCTGTTGCAATAATCTCGGTGCTACAGTGCATCCTGTAGATCGTAAATACTGCATGGTATTGATTATGGTTGGTCCAGTTCGACTTCTAGTCAATCGTGACCCTCCAGAATGTTGATTGGGAGGGGGTGGGGGACGGGGGGACTCGATGATGGTGATACCATTGAAAGTCAAGGGGAGGTGGCTGGGCTTTCTCTTGCTCAAGATTGTTGTTACTTGGCACTTAATACGGTGCGCCTCTGTTGTCTAGCACTCGTCAGCCCAAGTCTGATTGTTATCCAGATCCTAATGTAGACTGGTATGGCCTACTTCATTATAAGAGTTGTGAATGGAGCTGAACAATGTGGAATTGTCAACTAACAGCCCCACTCCTGACCTTATGATGTAGGGAAGGTTACTGATGGAGCAACTGAAGATGACTGGGTCAACGATGCTTCGCCTTCCCTGAACATGTTGACTTTTGCTGGGGTACGGATCCAGATAAGCCAGTCATTCTCTGGTACCCCGCCCAAGAAATCATTGTTCATGCATCAACCTAGACAGCGAGGGTCAGCAGACTATTCGATCGATATCCAAACTGGAACTTTTTTCAGTCGGAGTTATTGAATCGCGAATAGGCACAGGAATCCTGGCTGAATTTTTTCCTTTGTATTCCAGAACGCTGAAGCCACTTGTAATGCCTCCTGGCTGGCTTCAAAAATGTCCTTTGTGTAATAAATTATATCGTGCCAGATCTACTGGTCCAGAATAAAGGATGGTTAAAGGCAGGAGAAAGAACTTGCATTTATACAGCACTTTTTACATACTCAGGACGTCCCAGTGTTTTGCTGCCAAAGAAATACATTAGTCAATGCTGTAATATAGGCAAATATGGCAACCAAATTGCACACAGCAAGGTCCCACAAACAGAAGTGAGATAAATGACCAGATAATGTGTTTCAGTGATGATGTTTGATTAATAAATGCTAGCCAGGACACCACATAAACTACCCAGCTCCTCTTCAACAACACTAAGAAAAAAAGTTTATCCGGTCATGACTGTATTGATTTCTATGTGGGTTCAATGACGACACATTCATGAAAGAGAATGTCTTTTAATCTAAAGTATGTTCAACTCTGTTAACAGCATTACAGGAGACACCATCTTAGAGATCCATCTAAAACGAAACTAAAACTAAACACTCTCTCTCACATGCCCTCTGCTGGTACGGCATAAATAATCAAACAGGCAAATATGCTGGTAAGGCATCATAATCAAACAGGCAAATACCATCACTATTTGCTGATATCATTACATCTCCCTTTCTTAAAACAGAAGTATTTTACTTTTATCTAACATGTTTTCTTTGTATTACTCTGCATTTTAACTGTAACACTTAATGAACTTACATTATCATCAAGGTTTTTTAACCTTGTTTTGTGTGTTCACATGAAATATGTAAATACACTATAACTTGGAGAGAATAAGACAACATTACTTCCTTCTATAACAATAGTCCTTAAACTTGCTCAATGAGTCTCTCAGGAGGCTTCACGTGTCTTGAGGATTTTCTGATTGATTGTCCTTGAATCTGAGTTGTTGCCTCAGATGATGATTTCTCAGCTGTGTGATCAGGTTGTCCAACAGTATCAGTCTTTTGACCTGCTGTGGCTGGTCCTATGAGAAGATCTCGACGATTTCTTCGCAAAACAGCACCCTCATCTGTCTGAATGGTGTATGATCTTGGTTGAACTTCACTCAGGACAGTTCCCTTCTGAGTCCATATGTTTGTTTTGTCTTTGAACCTTACTTGGTCACCAGTGTGGAGTTCAGGTAGGTTTTGTGTTCCTCTGTCATAGTAGTACTTTTGCTATAAATCCCCTGGACCTGGTGGCTTGCATCCTAGGGTCTTGAGGGAAGTAGCAGTAGGGATTGTGGATGCATTGGTAATAATTTTCCAAAACTCACTGGACTCAGCAAAGGTCCCGGCAGATTGGAAAACTGCTAATGTAACACCCTTATTTAAAAAGGGTAGTAGGCAGAAGGCTGGAAACTATAGACCTGTTAGCCTAACATCTGTGGTTGGTAAAATGTTAGAGTCCATTATTAAGGAGACAGTAACGGGACATTTGGATAAACATAATTTAATAGGACAAACTCAGCATGGTTTCATGAAGGGGAAGTCATGTTTGACAAATTTGCTGGAGTTTTTTGAGGAAGTAACATACAGGGTGGATAAAGGGGAACAAGTGGACGTAGTGTATTTAGACTTCCAAAAGGCATTTGACAAGGTGCCACACAAAAGATTATTGCTCAAGATAAAAAAATCACAGGATTGGGGGTAATATTCTGGCGTGGGTGGAGGATTGGCTCTCTAACAGAAAGCAGAGAGTTGGGATAAATGGTTCGTTCTCAGATTGGCAACCAGTAACTAGTGGTGTTCCGCAGGGGTCAGTGCTGGGTCCCCAACTCTTTACAATCTATATTAACGATTTGGAGGAGGGGACCGAGTGTAACATATCAAAGTTTGCAGATGATACAAAGATGGGACGGAAAGTAGTGAGTGAGGAGGACATAAAAAACCTGCAAAGGGACATAGACAGGCTAAGTAAGTGGGCAGAGATTTGGCAGATGGAATACAATACTGGAAAGTGTGAGGTTATGCACTTTGGCAGGAAAAATCATAGAGCAAGTTATTATCTTAATGGCAAGAAACTGGAAAGTACTGAAGTACAAAGGGATCTGGGGGTCCTGGTGCACGAAACTCAAAAAGTTAGTATGCAGGTGCAGCAAGTGATCAAGAAGGCCAATGGAATGTTGGCTTTTATTGCTAGGGGGATGGAATATAAAAACAGGGAGGTATTGCTGCAGTTGTACAAGGTATTGGTGAGACCGCACCTGGAATACTGCATACAGTTTTGGTGTCCATACTTAAGAAAAGACATACTTGCTCTCGAGTCAGTACAAAGAAGGTTCACTCGGTTAATCCCGGGGATGAGGGGGTGGTCATATGAGGAGAGGTTGAGTAGATTGGGACTCTACTCATTAGAGTTTAGAAGAATGAGAGGCGATCTTATTGAAACATAAGATTGTGAAGGGGCTTGATCGGGTGGATGCGGTGAGGATGTTCCCAATGATGGGTGAAACTAGAACTAGGGGGCATAATCTTAAAATAAGGGGCTGCTCTTTCAAAACTGAGATGAGGAGAAACTTCTTCACTCAGAGGGTGGTAGGTTTGTGGAATTTGCTGCCCCAGAAAGCTGTGGAAGCTACATCATTAAATAAATTTAAAACAGAAATAGATAGTTTCCTAGAAGTAAAGGGAATTAAGGGTTACGGGGAGCGGGCAGGAAATTGGACATGAGTCTAGGTTCGGAATGGTCATGGCCCTGTGGGTAGTGGAGTGGGCCCAGGGGCCGTGTAGCCTGGTTCTGCTCCTACTGTGTTCTAATTCTGTGCTAGATTTCAGGAGATGGTTTTATTCCTGTTCCTGGCTGGGGTGGAGATCGCCTTTACAGAAGGTAAGTACTGTAGAAAATATAGGGACAGAGTGATCTCCTGGAAGAATTTCGATCGCCTAGATGGGTCGGAGAGGAATTTCCCAGATTTTTTTCTCCCAAATTGGCCATTGGGTCTTTATCTGGTTTTTCGCCTCTCCCGGGAGATCACATGGTTTCGGGTGGATGCACAGTGATAGAAGATTTGAGGTTAGGATCAGATCAGCCATGATCTTATTGAATGGTGGAGCAGGCTCGAGGGGCCGATTGGCCTACTCCTGCTCCTATTTCTTATGTTATGTTCTTTTCTTTCTGTTGTTCTTTGAACTTCCTCACTTTCTCCCCCTCTTTTGTTTTCAGGAGGTTCTCCGGGATGGGTAGGTTTGACCTTAGCAGACGTCCCATAAGGAGTTGGGCTGGTGACATACCACACTCGAGCGGCGTTGTGCGGTATACAAGCATGCTCTGGTAGAAGTCAGTTCCACTGTCTCTTGCCTTGTACATCAGTCTTTTCACTGTCTGGACCGATTTTTCTACTAGTCCATTGGACGGTGGAAAGTGAGGACTTGACGTTGTGTGGACAAAGTCCCACTCTTTGGCAAAGTGTCAGAAACTTGCATTGTAAAACTGGGGTCCATTGTCTGTGAAGACCTCGCTTGCCACGCCATGTCTGGAGAATATGGCTTTCATACATGTTATCACAGCATCTGCAGTGGTGGTGCACAGTCTACAAACCTCTGGATACAGGGAGTAATAGTCTGTGACTACAAGATAGTCCTTCCCTTGACATACGAATAGGTCAGCGCCTACCTTCTGGTAAGGTCTGTCTGGCGCTGGGTGTGGCTTTAGTGGTTCTACCAGATTGCTTGCTCGATATTTCAGGCATATTGTGCAGTTTGACACCTCATTTGTCACATCTTGGTTGATTCGTGGCCAGTACATCACCTCTCGTGCTCTTTTCTTACACTTTTCGATTCCCAGATGTCCTCCATGGATCCTTTTTAGCATCTCTTTTCTCAGACTCTTTGGGATAACTATTTTACTTCCTTTGTAGATGATGTCTTCGACCACTGATAGTTCCGCCCTGCAGTTCCAGTGCTCTGCCATGTCAGGTGAGCAGTCTTGCTTCATGTTGGGCCATCCATCCAAGATGCTTTTCCTCAGTCGTCTCATTGTTTCATCTTTGTTTGTCTCATTCTTTATGAGCTCCATCTTTGCATCTGCTATGGGCAGTGCACTTGTGATCATGTCCACGTAGGCGTTCACTTTTTCATCCATTTTGGTGTTTGCGGGCTCTCTTGGGTCAACAGCTCTGGACAACGTGTCTGCTGTATACATCAGCTTACCCGGTGTGTACGCAACATTCAGTGTATAGCGTTGCAGCCTGATCATCATTCTTTGTATTCTAAGCGGACAGCTATTTAGTGGCTTTTGGAACGATGCAATCAAGGGCTTCTGGTCAGTCTCTACACTGATTGCTTGTCCTGACACAAACTGGTGAAATCTTTCACAGGCGTATGCGATGCTGAGCAGCTCCTTTTCTATTTGAGCATATCGCGTCTCCGCGTCTGTCATTGAGCGCGATGCATATGCAATAGGTTGCCAGTAGTCATATTGTTGCAGAAGAACGGCACCGAGCCCACTCTGTGATGCATCTGATGATATCTTGATGGGTCTCACTGGGTCATAAAACCTCAGAACTGGTTCCTCTGTGAGCAGTTTCTTTAGATCGCTCCATGACTTCTCATGCTCATGATTCCATTCCCATTCTATGTTCTTTTCAGTTAGTCGTCTCAGTGGCGCCATCTTTTCTGAGAGGTTGGATATGAATTTACCCATGTAGTTGATCATTCCATTAAACCTCTGCACGTCCTTTTTGCATTGTGGCTTTGGCATATTCTCAATGGCGGACACCTTTCTGGGATCTGGTCTGATGCCCTCACTGCTAAGGATATCTCCCACGAATGTCAGTTCTGTCACCCCGAGCAGGCATTTCTCTCTATTCAGCTTCAGGTTTGTTTTCCTTGTTGCTTCCAGCACTTTTTTCAGTCTCTTGTCATGCTCAGTTCTCGTGGTTCCCCATACTATGATGTCATCCATTGATGTATCAACTCCCTCCAGGTGCTCATAGATCATATGGATAGTTTTGTGATACACTTCAGGAGCTGAGGCAATGCCAAATGGTAACCTTAGGAATCTGTATCTGCCAAATGGACTGTTGAACGTGCACAGTCTTGAACTTGCCTCGTCCAGTTTCATCTGCCAAAATTCTTTCTCACTGCATCCACGTTGCAGCTACTGTCACTGAACAGCTCCTTTGCCTGCGACTTCACAGTCTCTGTAGCCCTACACAGTGCTATGGCTTTTCCCAGGTCTAGATTTTGCTCTCTTAGCAGTCTTTCCCTTAGACCATTATCTGGAATACCACACACCAGTCTGTCTTTTATCAGCGAGTCTGTCAGTCCCCCAAATTCACACGTTTTGCTTCTGTTTCTCAGTTCAGTCACATACTGATCAATAGTCTCTCCCGTTTTCTGTACACGTGAAAAATCTGTGCCTCTCAAACGTCACGTTACGTTTAGGTATGCAGTAGGCCTCAAACTGTTCCATTATTTTATCCAACTTCATTTTGTCTCAATCGGCAGCGAATGTGAAGTTATTATACACCTCCAGCGCTTCATCACCCACGACATGTAAGAACACTTGACGCTTTCATTTTATCACTTTTCTCGTCAGCTCCGATTGCCGCTAAATACAACTCCAAACGTTGTTTAAACCTCCTCCAATTTTCAGCCACATTACCTGTCAACTGAAGCTTCGCCGGTGGGTGTAATCCTACCATTTTTCACTTCGTTAGCTATTCTCCAAAGGTAAGTAACGATGTTCTCTTTTGGCTTGCTAATATGTGGAGAGCTGATTTAACTTCAGATTTTTCCTCTTCATCTCTTTCAATCACTTCTAACACCATGTATTGATTTCTATGTGGGTTCAATGACGACACATTCATGAAAGAGAATGTCTTTTAATCTAAAGTATGTTCAACTCTGTTAACAGCATTACAGGAGACACCATCTTAGAGATCCATCTAAAACGAAACTAAAACTAAACTCTCTCTCTCACATGCCCTCTGCTGGTACGGCATAAATAATCAAACAGGCAAATATGCTGGTAAGGCATCATAATCAAACAGGCAAATACCATCACTATTTGCTGATATCATTACAATGACCACATTGCTGTTTGTGGGACTTTGCTGTGTGCAGATTGGTTGCCAAGTTTCTTACACTACAACAGTGACTACTACACTCAAGTACTTCATTGGTTGTAAAGTGCTTTGAGATGTTCTGAGGTCATGGAAGACGCTATATAAATGCAAGTCTGTCTTTCTTCAAATCGTGCTGTTGATCATTTGCATCCATCCGAGAGGACAGGCAAGTGGGACAGCTGCTTGCGTCGTGCTGCAAGCACGTGAGAGATTACCGTTCCCGTTTAGACCATGGCCCAGGTCCCAAGAGTGTTACAACGATGAATGTTTGAAGGCAAACCCAGTTTGTTTTCTTGAATGCAGGTTTGCGCCTTTCCATTCCAGAGTTTTTTCTGATGGAGCTGGGGTTTGATTCCTCTATTACCAACACTAGCTGCCATCTAGATTTGGCACAAGGCTTCTTTCTCCCAAACTGGAACATGTGGACCTTCAGTTAATACTGCTGAAGGCTTAGTGTAGAATACTGAGCCAATGCTCTGATGCTCCTGCATACATTAAAGGTGTAAATGGATAGCCTGGGGCAATATTGCTTTGACTGTACAAGCCTCTGGCTATCAGATATTTTATATGGAGAGGAATTGTGAATTTCATTTGATCACGTGTCCCATTTTGAGTTGAAAATACAAGTAAATCGATGGCTTGATAAAAGGCATCATATTTAAGGTGCTGGACAAATTTGACCAGGAGGTAACATATTTGTACCGGGTATAACGATAAAATCTCCCTCCCATTGAGTGTTTGTGTTACTCATCCCAGAAGATAGAGGGCAAAATCAGAATGTATTGAAGTAACAGGAGAGGAGTAAGGAATAGTGTTATATGTTCAAGGGAAATAGTAATTTGTTGAAAATAAATTAATAGCCATGGGGAAGGCACAAATTGAAATGCTGGCTTGAGTTAACAAGCAAGTGAAGGAGAGAGTTAACAGTAGGGGTCTGCTAGAGGCCCCTCGCAGGATAAAGACAATGACATATGATGAGATTATGTGAAGGATATGTAGAGATAGTACTGTGTAATAATGGGTTACTTCAATGAACCCAATGTAATAATATTGACTGTTTCCAAAAAAAACTTGCAAGTGTGGTGTTATTGTACTCGGGGGTTGGTGGGGGGGGGGGGGGGGCGGCGGCTAAATAAAAAAATTAGATGATGGAAAGTTAGCACACTTACACAGCTCCTTAGAAAAAAAAACCCTGAATGGGTTGCCAGATAAGATTCCACCCTGGGGTACTTTCTTTATGTTGACAATGGAGGACAACAGAACCGAACCCAGTCCTGCACTCACTCAACATCCATAACTCACTCTCTAGTACAGGGTCACTGGATGTCAATCAGGAGCAGGAATACCGGTCGACTGATTTTGCTTTCACCTCTCTAGCCATCTGAAGCCATTTCCCCATTAATATATAGCTGTACAGCCATAACTTTTGGTTTGATCGATCTAAATAAAAAAAAATTAAATATAGTTCTGAGTCTTTAGTTTTACCATCAAGATCTAGAGCTATTTATGAAAACTCAAAAAGCTTTTCATTTCTCTTATGATTGCTGTCGTTCCTGGCACTGACTGAGTTTTTGATTCGACATGTGGCTGCTGATGAACTGAAGGAATCTGGGGCAAGGATTTCCGATGGTGAATACTGATGTGCAATCATTTTTAAAGTCAACCAATTTGCAGCATTCTGTAAATATCTGTCCTTCTTAGGGGCAAGTACTGTGTGCAGCAAGTACACTCGGAAGTCAGTAACTAGGGAGGGGTTACAGTTTTCCTCAGCGCGCAAAGCCATATAGTTTGAAAGTTTGCGATCTCCTGCTCTAGAGGTTAATATTGGGGCCACCTTAATGCCATGCTGCTCAGCAACCCGAGCTGTCAAATGAATACAATGCTTTACAAACCCGGGTAAAAAAAATAAATAAATCCATTAAGCAGTTTTGCGAAAGACATCAGGAGAAACGCTTTACATTCTGGCTCATGATGAGGTCACAGAAGAGCAGAACTTAGTTGAATTTTTCCTGGTGGATCACGACCAGCTGAAGTGTAAGCCAAAGATAGTTCATTGGCTATTTTAATAAAGAATGTTCCTGGAAGGTTGCCACCAAGCACATCTGCCTGAAGTGGGAAGCACCTTTGGCTGTGGGCACAAGCATGGAGGCTCTCGTCATATTTAGAGCGTGCACTGGGAGGTAAATCCCAGCGCCACAAGTTCCCAAGACAAACTCAACTCAAGATGCAATCTTAATCTTTGCAGGTGGTCAAACCAAAAGTATAAAGAGGGGCCCAACATAGAACATGAAGCTCACTAACAATCAGGACACTGACAGCTTAATAAGCTTATTAAACATTAAAAATACCTGTTCGAGATGATTAGTGACAACTGTGCGAAGCTGAAATTTACTGCAAGCACCGATATATTTTTAATTTAAAAAACAATAACATGCATGATTAGCCCAAAATCTGCTGCCTGTATCCTATTCCACACCGAGTCCCACTCACCCATCATCCCCAGCACTGCTGACTTACGTTGGTTCCCAGTCCTCCAACTTAAAATTCGAATCCTCGTTAAAAATCCCTTCATGGCCTCGCTCCTCCCTATCTCTGAACCTTCCTCCACCCGTACAACAACCCCTCCCCAAACATCAGCTGTCTAAGCCTCGCACTCTGGAATGCCCTCCATAAACCCCTCCACCTCTCCACCTCCTTCAAGACCGTCCTTAAAACTCACTTCTTTGACCAAGCTTTTGGTCACCTGTCCTAATATCCCTTTCTTTGGTTTGGTGTCCATTTTTGTCTAATTACGTGTCTGTGAAGCACCTTGGGACTACGTCTACGTTAAAAGCACTATATAAATGCAAGCTTCTGTCCTATTAGCTTTCCGAAGTATTGAAAGAGTAGGAGAAGCGAATATTTTCTTGTTGTAGGGGGCACTCGAGGTTGAGGCGATGCAGAGAGCTTTACTCTGCATCTAACTCGTGCTGTACTTGACCTGAGAGTGCGTGATTGGAGAGTGCACAGGCAGCTATACTGTTTCTAACCCATGCTGTACCTAATCTGGGAGCACCTGATGCGGAAAGTGAATCTGTTCCCCAGCACCAACACCCCCTAACCTTAGTGAGCACAACATTTTTTTTGTGAAAAAGCCCTTTTTTGTTAAAATACTGTTGGACAAAGTACCATGAAAGAATTGGAGGGACCTTTAAAATGAGCATTAGCTTTCAAGAAACAAAGAAATGAAATATTAGCTGATCTATGTGGTTAAAGTCTCCCCACACCCTTGCTCACAATTTATCCAGTTCAAGAACAACATGTACACAAGATTAAACCAAAAGCTGGCAAGCTACAAGTGCTGGAGGTCACATGAAATAGTTCTATAAATGGAGGGATATATGCTGTGTTAATGGGTTTCAGCCACTGCAGCACAAGAGAGGCTACAATTACCCACAGCACCCCCTGTGGAAACAGGTTCCCGCTCCTGACTGCGATCCAGTGATCCCATGTATGTGGGTGGACATTGGGGGAAGGACAGGATCTGCTTTGATGCCCTCCAGGGTCAGGGTCGAGGCTCACACATGAAGAATAACCACTTGGGCAAGACACAGCAATGCATCAATGCCAATGGATCTGTAATCCAACAGAGGTCAGCACATTCAGCTTGGGGGGGGGGGGGGGGGGAAAAGAGGGGGGAGTGGAAGAAGTGCCACGGTCACCTCAACAGCATCAGTAGCTGCACTGGGACCAAATGTCCCTCAACTAGAAGAGCAAATCGTAAGGATCGGCTTCATCCCGCAGCTCTTCAACAGTTGTTGCATTAAGCCCAGCAGCAGAACCTACTCCACACAGCTTCCAAATTTATTTTGTGCTTTCTGTGCCCTCCCTTTCACAATTTTTTTTTTGACGTGTGGGGTGGGGTCGGGTATATGCTGCACATGAAGGGAGGTAAGCACCTTCTCTTGCTGTTCATTCACTGCTTGGGAGGAGCCCCGCTTTCCATTCACCTTGTTCATACTGACAATTTCAGAAACATGTTAAATATCCAAATTCTTTGCCCCCTTAAGAGGTTAAATCTGAATTTAGCTCCTTTAAAATCAAACGTTATTATCTCTATCCTAAAACTTGTGTCAGCATTCAACATCTCTGGGATCCAGTTTATTTATTACCTTAAGTTTTTAAATGCCTCACAACGCTAAGCCATCATTTTTCCAATGTAAACATCCCTAATATCCTTACATCTTTCTTCATAGATGAAGTGCCCAATACTATTTATCATCGTGGTTGCCTATCTTTATAATTCCTCCAAGGCCAAGATGACCCTTCTGTGGTATGGTGCCCAGAACTGTACATAATATTCAAGATGAGGTTGGCCCAGTAGTTTGCATAAACAACCCTGCCTGGGACTTGTTCTCTGTCCCTCAAGTTATACAGCTCAAGATCCTCGTGTCTTTTTTTGCCACTGCTGCACATTGTGCTGATGATTTAAGGGTGTTTTCCACTAAAATTCCCTCTCGTGTGTCGTTTTCGGTACATTGTGAACTAACTCCATTATAACTTCAAAGAACTCTAGTAGATTGTCCAGCGAGATCAGAATTTGAAATGGGGAAGCTCAGTTTGAACAGCGCTTTCTGATGCTTAGGCACTAAGGAGTGTGATGGAATACACTCCACTTGCCTGGATGAGTCCAACAACACTCAGGAAGCTCGACACCACCCAGGACAAAGCAGCCCGCTTGACTGGCACCCCATCCACCATCTTAAACAGTCACTCCCTCCACCACCGGCGTACTGTGGCTGCAGTGTGTACAGGAAACTTTCGATTAACCGGCCCCTAAATAACCGGAACGCTCTATCCACTGGCAAAATTCAGGAGTCGGTTCAGGTAACTTTTTTTTACTTTTAGTTACTTTTTTTACTCCATTTGTTGCTGTGCAAAGGTGTAGCTGAAGCTGTTGCTAAGCTACAGAGACGCTTGCAACTTGTGCCAATTGTTTTGAAGCACAGGGTTTGTTGCTTTATACGGAGCTCTGAGCTCCGTATCTTTTACTGTAGCGTTCGGTTATCCGGAATTGTTGATGAACCGACAACACGTCAGTCCTGTTCGTGCCGGATACCAGAAAGTTTCCTGTACCATCTACAAGATGCACTGCAGCAACTAAGGCTTCTTCGGCAGCACCTCCCAAACCCACGACCTCTTCCACCTAGAAGGACAAGGGCGGCAGGCGCATGGGAACACCACCACCTCCAAGTCACACACCATCCTGACTTAGAAGTATATCGCCGATCCTTCATCGTCGCTGGGTCAAAATCCTGGAACTCCCTATCTAACAGCACTGTGGGAGTACCATCATCACACGGACTGCAGCGGTTCAAGGCGGCGGCTCACCACCACCTTAAGGGCAACTAGGGATGGGCAATAAATGCTGGCACTGCCAGCGACGCCCTGATCCCAAACGAGTAAAAAAAAACTTGCTCACCAGACTAAGAGACACATGGTTGTAACTATCTACACTTCATAAACAATAAAATTAGCTGCTACTTAGTACCTCACTTGGCTAGGTGAAAAGTTAGGTAAGACAACTTGATGTTGTTTAACTCAATGACAGCTTTAACTGTAAACAGCTGGGGAGTGTTTTAGAATGAATATTTTTATATTAAGATGCCTCCCAAGTGTGGGCAAACTTGCAACCGATATTAGCTTTGAAGCAGTAGAATTCAGGTGTCCTGGGTTTGGCACAGCTAGCTATCCCCTTGTAACCTAAGAAGAGCATGTCTCACCGCTCCAGTGACGCTTTGGAATCCCACAAAGCCCTCTCCTTGTGACCACAGTCAAGAGGGTCAAATTAGAAGCAGTTTGCGCGGAGGACAGTTACCCGGTAGGAACAGGATCAAGAGTGGTCAACTTATTTCACGTAAGATCCTCACGGGGCAGAGAGAGATCTTCATACCATCACCCTGCCCTAATCCGCTGCACCAGCCAGTCCTCTGCTGAGCTACACACACACACACTCACGAGAAGCTCCTTCACGTACCATTACCTAAATTCATATTGCATATTCCAGGGGAACAAAGTTTACTGCAGGAGACGGCTCGGAGGCTCACAGCTCCAGCCTCTCACATCTACAAAGAAATGTCTAATCTCGCGAACCCACACAGTTCAAAAGCAGATATTGTAATTATATACATTTATATCTATAATTACAGTTGTTAAACACTACAATCGAACAAGCCGGTAGAAGGAAACAAACAGAGCCGAGCCCAGGCCGCACAATGCAGAGTGCCAACACGGCCACAAGGCTTAAAGCAGGGGGGAAAAAATAGCTGACTTCCACTATTCTTTTGCAGAGAGATTCTGCAATGCCGTGTTGGAGCACAGTGTCTCTTCAGAGCTGCAGTCAGTGGTCTGCAAACAACACAAACAAAGCTCAAAAAACAGCCTTGCACATCATTTAGAATAGTGGAGTGAAGAAATATTCAATCGTAGCTCTTTATTCCTCTACTTCTACTCCACAACATTTTTTTTTGGTCTCACATGCATGGAAATCCATCACCATATTTGAGAATCTCCAAAACTGGCTACTGAGAAACCCACAGAGGAAGGGTTTTTGTTTGCCCATGGAGTTTGCGCTGGATGGAAAAGTGGGTCAACACACACGGGCAATGTCCTGAAACAGCAGCCAGTTCAAGTGCGGGCATAAAAGCACCTCAACTTATAACAAAGGGTAGAACTTCATCTTGGGTGGCATTACAAAATGGCTGCATCGCACGGGCCGCCCAGCCCAGCCCAATATTCCCAATGGAACGCAATAATCAGGCAGGAAGTATGACAGGCGGCCGATGGGACACCGCCAGTTTTGCGTTGGCCTAGTTGGTAAATACAACACCAGTGCAGCACTAAATCATTCAACCGGGTCCCCGGTTTTAATCTAAAATGGAGCAGAGTTAGATCTCAGCCAGGGTGCAGTTGGAGTGCTACAATTGGTCTTAGTGCCCCAGAGTTAATGAAAGGGAAAGAAAAATCAGCCAGGATTCCTGCTCCTAAAAGTGGACGTATATGAATGACAGGTCAAGACACCACTGGGCTCAGCTGCAAGGCCCCCCCCCCCTGTAGTCAAACTTGCTGCCTTTATGCACCATCTGGTTTTACATATGGACACGTTACCACAGTACGTGGACACTTGGACATGGTGCCAGAGAGTTTCACCAGTTCTCGAGAGACTGCACCCCAGCGGGAGTCAGACCTTGAGGACAGGAAGTGCGAGAAATGGAGGAGGAAAAAATAAATTCACACTCACTGTGGTTCAATTCTAAGTGTTGACATATAAAGCATGGTCCAAAAAAAAGGTGTGGCTAGGTAGATTTTACAAAGACACACATTTGCTTTTTCTAGCTGGTTAAAGACGACACAAATAGCGGGATGCCAAACCGCAGTTAATGCAACCGACGCTCGATAAAGCCACAAATAATCCGGCCGAATTCCAACCCAGTTTCTCATTTATTCCCAGGAACTCAAACGCCTTCATATTGCATTTGCTGTCTACATTTCTGACAGAAAAATCTTCTCCCAGTGACTCACTGCACAGAATTCCTGATTCAGGCACAAACGTGACTCAAGAACTACCATCCCCGCCTTCTGAAGAGTGAATTATTCCAGTTAGTTGGGAATGCCGGGTCTGGTAAATCTGAATACTTACTGCTACCAGCAGCACAATACATTCGTCTCTGGTCCCAAATAACAGAAAATGCTGGAAAAACTCAGCAGGCCAGGCAACATCCGTGGAGAGAAAAGAGAGTCAAATGTTTTGGGTCAAAACCCTTTGTCAAGACTGAAGGCCAGGCAGGGAGAGAACAAAAGAGAAGTGAAGAGACATTAAGAGGTATTCAAAACGAGACGAGATGGTGATAGGACTAGTGGAGACAAAAGACGGCTCAGATTAAGGTGTGAAATGCGCTGGCAGAATGGGAGACAGCTGCCATGTGGGAGAGAGAAAAGGGGGTACAGCCAGTCTGGGAGGCAGACTAAAGGAATACCAGCGACTGTTACTGGAAAGTCCTGATGCTCAAACTACTAGACCGGATTTGGAAACTGCATAATGCAGCCCCGCTGTCTGCCTTACGCTCTGCGGTGCAGCCCTGCTATTTCCTCTGTAGAACTCCTGAAAAGAGTCGTCAAACAGTGCACTTTCAATTAATAACCCTAAATTAAAATACTGAACTAATGAAAATTTGCAGGTTCCCAATGTAATTTATACTTCAAAAATCACCAAAATTGGCCAATTAAACATACCGTCATTGCTGATCAAAGCTTTCAGATTGTTTGGCACGGCAGCTGCACATTTACCGTATGTGCATTCAGTGGCTTGCACAATTACCTCCCCATGCCTGTGCATGCAGCGGCGCAGCCACAAGCCAAAATTAAAACTGAAGAGGGATTGGTAAAGTCCTTGACAAAAACCCAGTATCAAAATATCATAGATAAAAACAGAAAATGCTGGAAACGGTCAGGCAGCATCTGTGGAGAGAGAAACAGAGTTAACGTTTCAGGTCGATGACCCTGACCTGCTGAGTATTTCCAGCATTTTCTGTTTTTATTTCAGATTTCCAGCATCCGCAGTATTTAGCTTTTGTATCAAAATATCAGACGCACAAAAAGGTGACGCACTTCACTGTTCAATTCCAATACTCAGTTTCCAATCCGTTCCATTCCAAACGACACTTTGGGACGTTTTCAGATGGAGAGGTTTACACACAAGTCAGCTGGAGATTTTTTTAAAAAAAAACAAAATATTTGCCACATGGCGATGTGGAAGCTTGCAACATCGAATGGGAGAAGCTGGGGTACAGGCCCTTTCAAAATTGAAAAAGGCAAGTTAACAGTTTGCATGAATTAAAGTGCTTTTAATCCAAAATGTTAACCTGTCATTTCCAGCTCTGGCTTATTCCCTATGAAATATCAGCTTTCTTACTTTTGAGTCCTTTCGCAATCACCAATCCCTGGATGGACCTGCTGTGTATTTTCAGGGCATACAGTCACACACTGAGTGAATTATAGAATCCTGGACATCTTTTATTTCACACACTCAAGAGTAGTTCTCAGGAAGTGTTCACACCTGCCCCTGGCCTGCGAGTTGCATAACTAATGCATTGCCATTGCCGGATAGATGCTATCTCACTCCACTCGCTGCTGCTGTATATAATTGTGGGTAGGTCACACCGGTCCCGCCTGCATCACTAGTTTAGGCGCCTTGGGACATTTCATTACATTAAAAGCCCTTTAAGTCGAGAATGCTTCATTCAGAATCTGATCGGGAAAAGTCGCTTCATAAACCACTGCTCCCATTAACTTCTTGTTGTGGCCAATAAGGTACCTTCCATTAATCATAAGCATCAATTCAAAGGTGAAGCACTGCAGATGTAACAGAGAATGCCAAAACAACGCATAGCAGGTTAGGCAGCATCGATGGAGAGAACGTTTCTGTCCAATACTTGAGTGCCAGGATCTGCTAAATCATTCCACTCATGATTATACAGTCCCCGCTTCCCATTTTTCTGATCGTATGCCTGCCCGCATCCTATTTTTCCAGTTAAGAAGGCTCTGTACCCAAAAACTTACCTCCACAGCATTTTCTGTTTTTAACCTTCCATCAATTCAACTACAGTACTACAAACACACTCTCAGAGTCATAGGCCTAGAAATTGGGTATAGCCCCGCTTGAGGCATTAGAACTGGCGCTGCGCAAAGTTTATAGCCAGACGAAACTTATCGCTGCCTGGCGAGATATTGGGTTGCATCGCCCCCAAAGGGGATTGAGGCGCTAACTCAGACGTTGCACGGGGCTCCTAAGGCGCAAAAGTTCAGGCGCTACCCAATATCGGCGCGGACGGGCGCAGCGCAGGTGATCTCAATTACCGGAGACCACGAGACTTCCAGGCACCGGCCAGCTCTTAAAGGGGTGGGTCAGTCAGCCTGAGCTGCTACACTCAACGCCCTGTAGGCCTCAGAATCGGCACTCGCCCTTCTCTGGCGCAAGAAACTTGGTGAGGATGGAGAAGGTGAGACAGAGAGCAGAGCGCTTCAGCACTGAGGCTCTGGACCACTTGGTGTCTGCAGTTGAGCGCCGTCGAGATGTTCTGTATCCTGACAATGGCAAGAGGCCGAATCAAAAGGCTTACCGGCGATCTTGGAGGGACGTTTCTCAGAGGGTCAACTCCAACAGCTTGGCGACCAGGACCCCTGTTCAGTGCAGGAAGAAATTCAACGACCTCACTCGGGTCGTTAGGGTGAGTGTTGATTATGCAAACTTCTGATTCCCTCCATCTGCACCTAACTTCGAGGACCCTGTTGCCATGATGCCCCAATGGCCATCTGTCAGCAAGCACCCATGGCCCTTTCTGGGCACACACATGGACATTTCTCTCAAGGCCACATGTAAGGGCTCTTGCACCATGGGGGGCATGAGATGATCTCTCAAGGCATCATGTAAGGGCTCTTGCACCATGGGGGGCATGAGATGATCACTCAGGGCATCATGTAACAGAACTTCCCCTTCTTTCCCCTGCAGTCCAAGCTGGCGACGATGCGAAAGGAGCAGCGTCGAACCGGTGGCGGACCTCCACAAGTGGTCACTCTCACGGATCTAGAGGAGAGAGTGCACCAGATTCTTGGAGGACGTCTGTCTGGTCCTGTGACCACTGCAGCTGCCGACCCCATGTTTGACAGCGAGGGTAAGGCTCTCACCTTTTGCAGCTGCCTCCTTCCACTTGGTCCCCCCGCCAGCATGCTTCCTCAGTGTGCCGCAATCTGCCATGCCTTCCCGCCAACCTGTCCTTTTGCTAAAGCCACTCTTCCACCTCCCTGCTTTCAGATGATGCATCACCAACTGGGGCTCCACGCCCTGAAGCTGCCAGTGCCTCCGGAGGTGAGGATCAGGAGGAAGCCGGACCATCCGCTCCAATCTCAGAGAAGCATACACATGTACAGACTGGGGATAGTAGTTCCCTGGAGGGGAAGGGGGGGGTGCTCTGAGGATCAGGCAGTTGCCGGACCAAACGGCATGCAGCAACGCAAGGGGGGTAGGCAAGTTCGGCCACCGTCTCCCCGGAGGGCAAGGCAGGTAGTGATGACTGCTGCACAGAGTGCAGAGGAGGTGCGTCGCCTGGCTGAAATGAGCACCCAGGCCTGGCTCAGGCACACTGAGCTGATGGCTGCAGTGGGGAGGATGCCTCAGTCAATAGATACACTGGCAAAGAGTGTGTTGGACTTCGGGGCAACAATGGAGAGGACTCTCCAGGGCTTCGGGGCAACAATGGAGAGGTCTGTCGAGGGCTTTGGACCGACAATGGAGAGGACTGTCCAGGGCTTCGAGGCCGCTATGGAAAGGACTGTTCAGGGCTTCGGACAATCCCTGGAAAGGTCTGTCCAGGGCTTGTCCGAAGCAGTGGAGCGGTCAGCACCGGCCTTGTCTGAAGCAATGGAAAGAACTGTCCAGGGCTTCTCCGAAGCACTGGCACCTGGCTCACAGGTCCTCACTGCTGCCACGCAGTCACTTGCCGGCCTTGTCCACACCCAGATTGAGGCAACGCGAACTCTCACTGCAGCCACTCTATCTGCATCAGCTAGGATCACCCCGGGCCCTTCCAGTCCCATACAAGGCCAGGAATCAGTGGAGCATGCGATTGTGGCGGATGAGCCGAGCCGGTCCCCTGAGAGAGCCAGTGAGTCGTCCGACAATGGTGCAGGTGTCCTCTCTCGGCAGGTGACCATTCCACATGCCAGCGCTGGCACGTCTGCAGTGCAGCTGCTACCACCTGCAATGCACACTGCTTCCAGCCATGCTCAGATCAAGCATCCTGCGTCCGCACCCTCCAAGCCCAGAGGTCGGCAAGGCCGTCCCTCAGGGGCTTCTGCGCTTCCGGACAGTCAGCAGACGTCCCCCAGCCTTCACCCTGCCGCTGGGGTTCAATTACGTAGGAGCAGCAGGGAGGGAAGGGGCCGAGCGCGAAAGAGAAGTCGTTCTCCATCAAGGGGCCAGCAGTAGAGGGAGGTGCTGAGACGTTTCTTTGGCCAAAATCAAGGAGACCCTCACCTGTTGGAATTGTTGGAAATAGTTTGGCGGCTTTGCCGAAGAGTTAACTGTTATTTTGTTAGTTATGGTTTCTGTTGACATGACGTTGTGTTGCTGTAATGAAAGACTTTTGTGACAATAAAGAGAAGTTTAAATGTGCTATGGTGTACGTGAATAATTACAGTGATGCTGGCCTTCAGATGCTTTCAAACATCCAAAGTGCACAGCAGTTAAGACACTCATCATTCCGCCAGAGGGGCCTCGATACGAGTCCTCATGAGCCAGTGACGGATGGCCCTTCCACTTTCAGGAGCCCTTCCATCTTCCTCCACCTCCTCCTTGTCCGCATGCTCCTCCTCCTGCTTCTCCAGGGTCAGAGGGAAGGTGATGAATTGGCGCCTTCGCCTATAAAGGGCAGCTGTAACTTGCCGGAATGCAGCAGTGGACTGCAACCTGAGAAATATTCGTGATGTCCCCAATGGCTCACTGAAAGGATCCGTTGCCATAAAAATTGAGGCCAACAGTCAGTTTAGCCGCCACCGGCAGAGAGGTCATGCACCGTAGACGCGGCTGCAGATCCTCAGTAAGCAGGTGGCACAGCTCAGTAACAACGTCCATCCCGATTCGAAGCCTTTGCACACACTACTCCTCCGACATGTCAAGGTATGCCCCCTAAAGACCCTCGCAGCATACCCTCGGATTGGGCGACCTCCATTGCCCCTCCTCCTTCTGGCCAATCCCGGCCCTCTCTCCCGCCGTCTTTCTGCCCCTTCATAGTGTTCAGCCGTGAGGCCGTGGCCCTCCAAAGCATCTCCCATTCAGATGCCAGTTGGTCAAAAGGCTGTTAGGTCTAGTGCTCCAACTGCTCCGGACAGGTTTGAGGGTCCCAAGTAATCTAATGCTAAATTCCAAAAACTCTGCTCCACAGTAGCTCCCCAACTCTCTCCACCAACGATCGCAATGAACAGGCCAAGTGGCTGAAGCTTCTATACTAGAGCTGTCCCCTTTAAATAGCGCCCCCCGACTCCGAGAAGGGCCTGCTAACGCTCCTTCGAACTGTCACTAATAGCGCTAGGCGTAAAAGCTCCGGGCGCCCCCCAATATCCGCTCAGGCGCCCCTAAAAGGCGTTGCACAATGAAATGACGTCATTATGTGCTTGCGCTGGCGGGCGGGCGCGCGCAAACACTTAGCGCAGGCGTTAAATGTATAGTCAATATGGGAGTTGTCGCTAATTTCATTGCGCCCGCCCCAACATTAGGTAACGCCCCAATTCTCGGTCTCTTTAGGCGCTAACAGCTGGCGCAAACAACCGAATTTCTAGGCCATAGAGTTATACAGCACAGAAAGAGGCCCTTCGGCCCATCATGTCTGCGCCGGCCATCAAGCCCTATCTATTCTAATCCCATTTTCCAGCACTTGGTCCTTAGCCTTGAATGCTATGGCGTTTCAAGTGCTCATCTAAATGCTTCTTGAATGTTGTGAGGGTTCCTGCCTCTACCACCCTTTCAGGCAGTGAGTTCCAGATTCCAACCACCCTCTGGGTGAAAAAGTTTTTCCTCAAATCCCCTCTAAACCTCCTGCCCCTTACCTTGAAACTATGCCCCCTGGTTATTGACCCCTCTACTAAGGAGAAAAGTTCCTTTCTTTCTACCCTATCTATGCCCCTCATAATTTTGTACACCTCAATCAGGTCCCCCCTCAGCCTTCTCTGCTCTAAGGAAAACAACCCCAGCCTGTCCAGTCTCTCTTCATAGCTGAAGCGCTCCAGTCCAGGTAACATCCTGGTGAATCTCCTCTGCACCCTTTCCAATGCAATCACATCCTTCCTATAGTGTGGCAACCAGAACTGCAGAGAGTATTCCAGCTGTGGCCTAATTAGCATTTTGTACAGCTCCATCATAACCTCCCTGCTCTTGTATTCTATGCCTCGGCTAATGAAGGCAAGAATCCCATATGCCTTTTTAACCATCTTATCTACCTGTCCTGCTGCCTTCAGGGATCTATGTACATGCACACCAAGGTCCCTCTGATCCTCTGTCCTTCCTAGGGTCCTACCATTCATTGTGTATTCCCTTGCCTTGTTAGTCCTCCCAAAATGCATCACCTCACACTTTTCAGGGTTAAATTCCATTTGCCACTGTTCTGCCCATCTGACCAACCAGCCTATATCGTCCTGTAGCCTGAGGCTTCCCTCCTCGCTATTTACCACTCCACCAATTTTCGTGTCATCCGTGAACTTACTGAGCATACCTCCTACATTCATATCTAAATCATTAATGTACACTACATCTAAATCATTAATGTACACTACAAACAGCAAAGGACCCAGCACCGATCCCTGCGGTACACCACTGGACACTGGCTTCCAGTCACAAAAACAACTTTCGACCATCACCCTCTGCCTCCTGCCACTAAGCCAATTTTGGATCCAATGTGCCAAATTGCCCTGGATCCCATGGGCTCTTACCTTCTTGACCAGTCTCCCATGTGGGACTTTGTCAAAAGCCTTACTGAAGTCCATGTAGACTACATCAACTGCAGCACCCTCATCCACACACCTAGTCACCCCCTTGAAAAATTCAATCAAATTGGTTAGACATGATCTCCCCCTGACAAAGCCATGCTGACTATCCTTGATTAATCCTTGCCTATCCAAGTGGAGACTAATTCTGTCCCTCAGAATTTTTTCCAATAATTTCCCTGCCACTGATGTTAGGCTCACTGGCCTGTAATTCCCTGGTTTATCCCTACTACCCTTCTTGAATAATGGTACTACATTAGCTGTCCTCCAGTCCTCTGGCACCTCACCTGTGGCCAGAGAGGTTCTGAAAATTTGTGTCAGAGCCCCTGCAATCTCCTCCCTTGCCTCACACAGCAGCCTGGGATACATCTCATCTGGGCCTGGGTATTTATCCACTTTTAAGCCCACTAAAACCGTTGGTACCTCCTCCCTCTCAATCTTAATTTATTCAAGTATATCACAATCCCCCTGCCTGATTTCAAAGCCTACATCGTCCTTCTCCATAGTGAACACAGTTGCAAAATATTCATTTAAAACCTCACCCACATCTTCCAGCTCTACACACAGATTGCCACTTTGGTCCCTAATGGGCCCTACTCTTTCCCTGGTTATCCTCTTGCCCTTAATATACTTATAAAACACCTTGGGATTTTCCTTTATTTTGCCCACCAGTTTTTTTTCATGCCCCCTCTTCGCTCTCCTAATTTCTTTTTTTAAGTACCCCCCTGCACTTTCTATACTCCTCTAGGGCCTTCCAATGTTTTGAGTCCTTTGTATCTGCCAAAAGCCTCCCTTTTTTTCCTAATCCATTCTTGTATATCCCTTGATTCCCTGGGCTTGTTGGTCCCACCCTTGACCTTTACTGCACCCAAGTTAACATGAAGAGATTTCCAGCCTCCCTCAGTGCAGTGGTGTGAAGTTGAGTTCATACAAGAAGCCCTGGTATTTTAATCCTGAATTGAACCCCCTTATTGTTAGGATAATGTGCCTCTTAAGTAATTAAAGAAACAAGTCGTCTTTGACAAAGAATGAGCCGATATAGACATCAAAGCGTTTAGCTTGAGGCTGCTGCTCTCTATCTGTTTCAGCTTGTGGAATTAAACAAAAAACACTGAAAGGCTGCATTTATACTGGAGAATTGAAGTTACTCCAAACGTCTGCAATTCAGCTCCAAGTTCAGCTTTGTAAATTCTCCCATAATGACTCACTGTGTTTATGCAGTGAATAGCTGAGCCATATAGAACAGAAAGGTCCTAGGTTTGATGCCTGGTCTGTACCGAGTGGCCCTCAGCTGAGGAATGAGAGAGAGGTGCAGCTATCGGCCTCTGCACACTTGGGTTAGGGAGGGGAAGATTGGCGCAGTGTCCTGTCCCTGACCCCTATCGAGCCGCCCCTACTGAAAATGTATGTGTGCAAATTGGGTGGAGGAGGATTTGGGGCTTGTGACGCCCCCCAACATTGAATAGCCTACCAACATTCAATGTCTGGGCACACACAGGAAAAGGTACTGTAGGGAATTGGGGCCTGCCAAATGCCAGCATAAACCAACACTTTGGAAGGGGAGGGCTTAGACTGGACAGGATACAGACGCCAGCACAATATGGGATAGAGGGATATAGGCAAGGTGAGATATTAGGAGACAATAACATAGCAGAATACTATTCTTTTTCTAACAGGTTCACTGTGGAAAAATGGTGATGTTCGCTCTTCAGTAGCTAGAGGATGTGAGATGCATCTCAATTCATGAAGACAGATAAATATTGAAATGTTCAAATAGTCATAAAACAACAGAAGCAGATGGGTCCAGGAACACCGCATAAAGTTAAGGTCAAAGTAGGAGCAGATTTAATTCGCACAGTTCAATAAACATGAGCTAAGCCAGATGATCGGTCAGCAGCTAAGGTGCTACATTTTGAAAAAAGCTCATAGGATGATGCTGGGACTGACAGATGCTGTTAATAGTCGGGGTGTGCTGAGACAACCAAGAAAGGAAATTCAACAGTAAGGAAGTGGATCAATTTCAGATAGTATAACGGACAGTGGGACATTGTTAGGGGTTGGGAAATAAGAGAATAGATCCTGGAAAAGGACTCTATCATAGAGACTTTTGGAGGGACTAGAAATGAATATATTCTGATATAATAGTAGTGAGGTAACATCAGATCAGCGAAAAAGCTCCCGTCTCTACTGGAGTTGAGTGACTCACTTCAAATGATAAATGAAGCCAGAATCACTGTTTGCTTTGAGTGAACTTAGATACAGCAGGAACTAAACTGAATTCTAATTGGACAGCCAGGCACTTGCACTGCAGCATTACCAGAGAAGGATTGGGTTGGTGTCACTGGATACTTGACCATAAACAGTTAGCATTCAAATGCCAGACCCACTCAGAGCCTCGCACTCCCAGTCTCAATTGCTTTCTAGGGAGGCGAAGCGGAGGTGTACGAGCCCCAATGGCTCAGCATCTTTAGCACAACCACCATCGGATCATAACAGCAGAGATTTCTGTCAGCTTAACTATCTGAGGAGAGAGAGAGAAACTACAAAAAAAAAAGTCAACCCCTCCCAAAATAAACCCAGTCCACAGTGTCCACTGGACCAGATAGGGGTTTTACCCTCCGGACTCCACACTATTCAGTGAACACTGCTTCACGTGTCTCTTTCTAATCTGGCAGCTCCCTCCCTGGCGCTGTTGTGTGTGCAGAGTTGCCCTCAGTTAGCTGAAGTGTAACCGAGAGTAAACAAAGCCCTGGCCTGACCAAGGTCACCCTCGTGCATCATGAAAGTGCTGCTGCAGCCCAAACTCTTTCAACACAACAAAGTCAAAGCTGGGATCATTTAAGCACACTTCACAGTAAACTAAACAGAAAGTCAGTACCAGCAACACAAAGCAAGTTTAACTCTTGCCCCGCTGCACTACGGCTCGGAGCTAAATAGTTCTTTGTCGCACTACGTTAATCAAATTAGGCTTTGAAAGATCCTGGTGAAGGGAGTCACCAATTTCACTTCTCTTTCCCACACCAGCTCTCTTCTTCAAACTCTCAAATGAGCCCTCAGTTAAAAGTGGGGTAATTCAGCAATCAGATATCAATGTAACTGAAATGATCAAACGGGCGCTGGCTTAGCTCACTTCATATAGCTCTGCTGAGACTGGCAAAACCTGCCCTCATAACAAGAACAGAATTCAACCGGCACTCTCCATGTTAGCCTCTCAGCGAGCTGCCATGGGGATTGCCTCGCCACCACCTATTCTTAAGAGACAGCGCTCATTGGGGTTGCTCCCACTCTCTTGGTGCCTCCCCCTAGCCATCAACAACAGAACCCTGCTGCATATGGCTTGAAAGACAAGAGAAATAACTTCTGTGTTGATACAACTAAGGCCTATGAGGGGGGTTAGGACCAGTATTAAACAAATAAGGCGGCTATGAACCATAGAAGTGTGCAGCACAGAAGGTGGTCATTTAGCACATCATATCTGTGCCAGCTCATGGCTGGAGCAATTCAAAACTAATCCCACTGCCCTGCTCTCTCCCCATAGCCCTGCATCAATCCCAAACTAATCCCACTGTCCCGCTCTCTCCCCAAAGCCCTGCATCAATCCCAAACTAATCCCACTGCCCTGCTCTCTCCACATAGCCCTGCATCAATCCCAAACTAATCCCACTGCCCTGCTCTCCCCAAAGCCCTGCATCAATCCCAAACTAATCCCACTGTCCCGCTCTCTCCCCAAAGCCCTGCATCAATCCCAAACTAATCCCACTGCCCTGCTCTCTCCACATAGCCCTGCATCAATCCCAAACTAATCCCACTGCCCTGCTCTCCCCAAAGCCCTGCATCAATCCCAAACTAATCCCACTGCCCTGCATCTTCTTTAAACACTTTTATATTCTTCTGTTAAAAGCTGCGTTGGTCTCGGTCACGTCATGTGACAACACTCCATGCTCCAACAACCCTCCATGTAGAGATTTTTCCTAACTTCTCTTCTCACACAGGGTTTATCAATTTAAAATCCTCAATCACTGATTCCCCAACCAAAGGAAATAGTATTTCCCTATTCACCCTAAGTAAGCCACAAAGAATAGCAGCAAGAATGAAGACCGGGAGGATTACAGATAACAAGAGAAGAACATAATGGCCAGCGGGCGGGCGGGTGGAGGATGACAGAATTGTTGTGGGTCAGGGAAAACTTACAGACATTATAATAAAGAGAAACACTGTAATGGATTAGATAAAGGGATCGAAGCCAGACAAATCTTGAGGACTAGACAGTTTCCACCTCAGCGTATTAAAAGAAAGAGGTGAAGAACTAGGGAATGCATACGTTCTAATCTTCCGAAGCTCTGGATTCTGCAGTAGGACTGGAGGATTGGAATGTTTCACTTTTATTCAAAAAGGGAAGACAAACCAAGTAAATGCAGGTCAGTGAGTTTGCCAGTAGTGGGAAAATTGCTAAATCAATCCTTACAGACATCAGAGGAGCATTTAGAGAAGTATAATCCTGTTAGGGTGAGTCAGCATGGCTTTGTGAAAGACAGTTCGTGTCTAACTAGTCTAATATTTCTTTGATAGAATCTCGGAGATGGGACATCGAGGAGAATTAATGAAAGTGATATATGTGGATCTTTAGAAGGCATTTGACAAGGTTCAACACAAGAGATTGCTGTTAAAATTGAGGAGCATGGAACTGGAGACAAACTTAACATGGAAATGAAGTGGGACGGGAAGCTGCTTTGGGGGTGGGGGGGGTGGGGACAGAGAACAGAGATGAACATTGGGATTTAGGGATACAGGTACATAACTCATTAAAAAGCAGCTCCCAGGTGCAAAATAAAGGTTAGCGGGATTGTGAGCTTTATCACAAGAGGTATAAAACATAAAGAGAAGAAAGTGCTACTGCAATTATACGTCGATCAAGCTGTATTTGGAATATTGTTCTCCGTTTCAGTTTTCTATCTTAGGAAAGATACGCTGGTCTTGGAGAAAGCCCATTGTCGATGCACTGCAATGATACCTGGGACAAAGAGATTGTCTGTGATGCAGGCTGGGTAAAGTTGGTTTGCATTCCCAGCAGATGTGGAGGTTAAACAGGGGCTGATCAAATTGTGGAGTTTAAAATAATGAAGGACATCAACAGGGTCTTCAGGGAATTACTCTTCCCTCTAAGTTCTCTGCTGGAAGATACTCATGTGGAAGTCAGAAGCGGCGAGACTCAGGCAACTGAACTGCCTGCCAGCAACACACGGATAAGTCATTTGGGTGACGGGCTGAAGGTAACGGGAAAACTAAGGGGAAAAAAGATCACTGTTATTTATTCAGTGTGCTACAGGGATCACACACTCTCCACACTGTTTACAGAGCTCTTGGATTCTGCACCGTGCACACCAGTCTCAGAGGCACTCCCACACAGGTGCTCTCTGTAATTACACTTGTAATTACACCATCCAGCATCATTTCAGCAGCAATCTTTCAGTTCTCAATTTATTAACACTTCACTGGATCTTTATTCCATCGCCAAGTAAGCTACACTGACATTATACTACAATCGGAGGAGCTCTGTTCAATCGGTTACTGATAGCGCAGAGTATCTTAAGGCAACGCCCTTGTCTGCTTTCCTGAAATTTAATATTTGGTGATATTATTTGTGAATCCAGCACTAGACAACGGAATACATCCCTATTTGTAGCCGCACTGCCAGTAACAAGCACTCCCAGGTCATTCACAGGTTAGATTCAGCGTAAAGCTCCTTCAGTTCTACGCTGGCGTGCATCACCTCCAACTCAGAAGGTCTCTCCTGCACCAGTGTGTTATTCCCATTTCACACCAGCCAATCTGATCGGAATTGCCAAGTTAGGTCAAATTAGGGGAAGCATTCAATCTACACCAACTGAATCAAACGCCCAAAATCCTATCGTGTTGCACCTTCACGACCAGCAGAAACATTCATCTCACCTGCAGGGCCAAAATCCCAGAGGTAATATGACACCATGCTAACTCACTGCAAAATGCAGTGGTCTCAAAAGACATCACCATCTGCCCAAGCTATATACTGCGCACCTGTCCACCAGTCAGCGCTAGCACACTCGCCCATCATGCACCTCCTGCTCGCGCACCACGCACCTCCTGCTCGCTCGCCACGCACCTCCCTGCTCGCTCGCCACGCACCTCCTGCTCGCTCGCCACGCACCTCCCTGCTCGCTCGCCACGCACCTCCCTGCTCGCCCGCCACGCACCTCCCTGCTCGCCCGCCACGCACCTCCCTGCTCGCCCGCCACGCACCTCCTGCTCGCCCGCCACGCACCTCCTGCTCGCCCGCCACGCACCTCCCTGCTCGCCCGCCACGCACCTCCTGCTCGCCCGCCACGCACCTCCTGCTCGCCCGCCACGCACCTCCTGCTCGCCCGCCACGCACCTCCCTGCTCGCCCGCCACGCATCTCCCTGCTCGCTCGCCACGCACCTCCTGCTCACTCGCTCGCCACGCAATATCTGCACGTTCGCCTGCAGCACATCGACCTTCACATCCATCCCTTGGGCAGAGTCGCTTCATCCACCTGCTGCACGATGTCTGAGCCTCCGCACACCTGCCCGCCAACCAGCGCCCACACACCCAGTCAGGGCCCGCACACCCACCCGCACCCGCACACCCACCCACCTGCCAGCACTCGCACACCCACCCACCTGCCAGCACTCGCACACCTGCCCGCCAGCCAGCGCCCACACCCACCCACCAGCGCCCGCACACCCGCCCGCCAGCCAGCACTCGCCCGCCCGCCTGCCAGCCAGTGCCCACACACCTGCCCGCCAGCCAGCGCCCGCACACCCGCCCGCCTGCCAGCACTCGCACACCTGCCAGCCAGCGCCCACACCCACCCACGTGCCAGCACCCGCACACCCGCCCGCCAGCCAGCGCCCGCACACCCACCCACCTGCCAGCACCCGCACACCAGCCCGCCAGCCAGCGCCCACACACCCACCCGCCAGCCAGCACTCGCACACCCACCCCCCTGCCAGCGCCCGCACACCCACCCACCTGCCAGCACCCGCACACCCACCCGCCTGCCAGCGCCCGCACACCCACCCGCCAGCACTCGCACACCCACCCACCTGCCAGCACTCGCACACCTGCCCACCAGCCAGTGCCCACACACCTGCCCGCCAGCCAGCGCACACCCGCCCGCCAGCCAGCACTCGCACACCCGCCTGCCTGCCAGCGCCCGGCCAACCCCCGAAGTTTACTTCTAATGGTTTCTTAGCATGTCATTTGTGCAAAAAAATCGTACAACAGTGCTCAAGCGCAGTTCAACAGTAATTCAGTCTGATGCACCTGCTGGTAACCTGAAAATCTACCTGGTCCCAAAATTACAACAATGATTCTTGTTACCAAGTACAGCCTCAGCTGGAAACTTAAGCTTCAAGGACAGGCAACAGTAAAGGTTTCACTTCTGCAGTATCTGATGAACCCCTCCCCAGAAGGCAAGACTACCACATCACCACGAAGCATTTACATTGCCTTACCAGTTTCCCCTTTTAACTGGGCCATGAAGAGAAACAAACAACATTTCTAATTATGTGGCTTTGCAAATCCAACAGGAAACAGAAACAGTTATTAAAACTACGTGAAATAATTACATCTTATACTTCGATTTTTTTTTAAAAAAGAGACAACAATCCGAGACAAAATTAATTGTCACTTGTAACGATATGGGTTAATAAATGACAGCCAGCACGGATTTTTTTTTTATAAAAGGAAAATGGCGTTTGACTAACTTGATTGAGTTATTTGATTAAGTAACAGTGAGGGTGGATGTGTATATGGACTTTCAAAAGGCATTTGATAAAGTAGCACATTAGACTTTATTATGTCCGTGTATAATTGAGACACGGACTGCAGGAGCTGATTATAACAAGTCTTTACTGAATGGAGACAACCTGGAAACTGAAACTACAGAAGCCTGCTAGGGCCTTTTATACAGGGGTGGTCACTGCCGGTACTGCAGTCTGAGACCAGTTATTCCCTTAAAGGTACATACACAACAATTCCTCCCCTTTTAGATAAACAGTATATAACATTCATTTAACAACTAAATAATAACTAATTACAATTACGGTTGCTAGATACATTGGTTGAAGTTAAGCAATTATAAGTCCAGTCTTTGAGGAGGCTTCCTGATTCTGTCTGCATAACGCCTCTTTGGGATATCAGGTTCTTCTGGCAAGGTTGAGTCGGGGTCAATGTCGTCGTTTGGTTCGTCTGCTTCCAATATCACCGATTCTGCAGTAGATGCAATTGGTACTTCGGTTTCATCACCAGGTGTATCAGATCGTGGTGTGGAGTTGACGTTTTCCAGTGACTCTAGAATCTGGTCAGCATGGCATCTTACAATGCTCTCTCCAACGTCCACGGTATACATGAGAGGTCCTTGCCGTGTACAGATCGTTCCTGGCTGCCATTTCTCTGTGCGGTAGTCCCGGGCCAAAACTGGTTGACCTATCTTAAAACTCCTGGTCGGCCTTTCATTCATATTCTGAAACTGCCTGTTCTCCACATCTCTTCTGACGTTTGGCTTAACCGAATCCAAGCGGCATCGTAGTCTTCGATTGAAGAATATCATGGCTGGAGTTTGGTTGGTAATCGCATGTGTCGCATTCCGGTAGGCAAACAAGAAGTTATCCACCTTGTGTTGTAGGGGTATGTCTTCATTACACATTGCCTTGATAGCCTTCTTGAATGTTTGAACAAACCTCTCGGCCAATCCATTAGTGGCTGGGTGATATGGGGCGGATGTGTAATGCTTAACACCATTGTTTTTTAAGAACCTCCGGAACTCTTCAGACACAAACTGTGGTCCATTGTCAGAGCAAATCTGTTCAGGCAGCCCATTCCTGGCGAATATGGTTCGTAAAACTGTGATAGTTTTTTCCGTGGTGGTTGAGGACATTTTTATTACCTCTGGCCACTTTGAATGTGCATCCACCGCAATTAAAAACATCGAGTCTATAAAGGGACCAGCAAAATCAATGTGCCCCTTTGCCATGGAGATGAGGGCCACTCCCATGGATGTAGAGGGGCTTGTGGTGGGGCGTTTTGGACCTTCTGGCATCCTGTACAGCTCTTGGTCATCTCTTCGATTTCTCTATCGATTCCCGGCCACCACACAAACGCTCTGGCTAAGTTCTTCATTTTAACCCCTGCCAGATGACCCTCATGAAGTGCATCGAGCACTCTATCCTTCAATTTGGGTGTAATTACTACTCTGGATCCAAACAATTTGGTTCCTCTGCACACTGACAGCTGTTCTCTTCTCGGCGAGAATGCTGGCAGCAGTGGTTCGCCATGTGCTGGCCATCCCTTCACCGTTAAATCATAGACCCAGGAGAGTGTCGGGTCATTTCGTGTTTCCTTTTCTATGTTTGCATTCGTCACAGGGAGACATTCGACTATAGTCGAGTGGAATAACTCCACTGGATCCACTGCCAGTTCTTCTTCCACCGTCGGCAACGGTAGGCACGACAATCCATCAGCATTCCCATGCTGTTTAGTTCCTTTGTACTCGATGTCATATTGGTGTGCCCCTAGGAAAAGGGACCACCTCTGTAGCCGTTGTGCCGTCATTATCGGTACGCCCTCCTGAGGGTTGAAAATGGAGACGAGAGGTTGATGATCAGTTCGTAGAGTAAATTTCTGACCGTGCAGGTAGTGATTGAACTTCTTCACCCCCCACACCAGGCTGAGGGCCTCTGTGTCAATCTGGGCGTAGTTACGCTCGGCTGAAGTTAACGAGCGTGACGCAAAAGCTATCGGCCTCTCTGAACCATCAAGGAATTTATGTGACAGTACCGCCCCAACACTGTAGGGAGATGCATCACACGCCAGTCTTATCGGTAGTGATGGGTTGTAGTGAGCCAATACTTCTCTTGAAGTGATTAGGTCCTTACTCTTCTGAAAGGCCCGCTTACATTCATCGCTCCATTTCCATGCTACTCCCGTTCGTAGTAGGGCGTTCAGTGGATGCAGAATTGTGGACAAATTCGGCAAAAACTTACGGTAGTAATTCACCAATCCGAGGAATGACCTCAGTTGCGACACATTTTCAGGCGCTGGAGCCTTAACTACCGCTTCAATTTTGTCAGGGGACTTATACAACCCCTCTTCATCAATCACGTGGCCACAATACGATATCTGTTTCTTAAAAAACTCGCACTTAGGGCGATTGGCTCGTAGCCCATGTTCACGTAGTCTAGTGAGCACCTGCTCTAGGTTGGCAAGGTGTTCACTGTCATTTTCACCTGTCACTAGGATGTCGTCCAAGTAACACTGAGTCCCCGGAATCCCTTGCAGGACTTGTTCCATCGCTCTTTGCCATATCGCCGGAGCTGATGCTACCCCGAATACCAGTCGATTATACTGGTAAAGACCTTTGTGAGTGTTTATCGTGAGATACTTCCTAGAGGATTCTTCAACCTCCATCTGCAAATATGCTTGTGCTAGGTCAATTTTTGTAAAACGCTTCCCTCCAGATAGTGAGGCGAAGATATCTTCTATCCTTGGAAGAGGATATTGTACTGTGTGAAGGACTGGGTTCACCGTCACCTTGAAGTCCCCACAGATGCGAACCTTCCTTGGCTCCTCAGACTTATTGTTTAACGTTTTCTTCATGACAGGAACGATGGGTGTCGCCCACTCGCTCCAGTCTACCTTAGATAACACGCCTGCCTTCTCCAGATCTGCCTCGACGGCTGGGCGAATTGCATATGGTACCGGTCTTGCTTTGAAAAACTTGGGAATTGCATTCTCCTCTATTTTTATCGAGGCGGTTATGCCTTTAAGAGTGCCCAGTTCTTGTTGAATTACCTCTTTGGCGTCAGCTAAGATTGTTGACAATCGTCCAGGAGTGACGTCGTCATCCTTTTTACCAGCCACCGTCAGTGCCTGAATGGAGTGCCAGTCTAAACTTATCTTTCTGATCCATTCACGTCCCAATAATGGTGGTCCACCATCTTGCAGAATGTAGAGATACAATTTCCGTATTTTCTTGCCGTTGTATTCGACAGGCACCCTTATTTTTCCTCTGGGGTATACTTTTTGCCCCGTATACGTCCTCAAGACAATGGATGTCTCTCTCAAGGGTATGTGTGAGAATAGCCGCTTGTAGTCTCGTCGATTCATGACGGTTAGAGCTGATCCCGTATCCAATTCCATTTTGACTTGGGACCCTGCTATCGTGAGGGTGACCCAAATGGTTCGGTGATCCTCTTTTGCGATTACATTGTGAAGTTTGAGACAGCTTAGTCTCTTGTTCCCGGATTCACTATCGCTCATCTGGTCTTCGGAACTACTGTCCGTCATCTTTTGTACTTTCCTGTACGGTTCCTTAGTAGCCTTTTTGTTGTCGTTGGTCTTCTTCCCAGACCTGCAAACTCGTGCAATGTGTCCCATCTTTCCGCATTGCCTGCATATTTTGTCCTTGGACCAGCAGTCCTTCTGGTCATGGTTTGTTCTGCCGCAGTGATAACATTTTGCAAATCCCCGTGTCATTTCGTGGGTGCCGTATTCCTGTGGCTTTTGTTGTATTTCCGCAGCTCCCCTTGCTGCTGCTTCGTACGATACTGCCACGCTGAAAGCCTTATCTAGCGTCAGCTCTTTCTCTGAGAGTAACCTCTTCTGGGTTCCTTCACTCAGGAGTCCACAGACAAATTTGTCCCGTAAGGTATCTGCCAGTCCTGCTCCGAACTGGCAGTGCTTTGATAGCTTGCGTAGTTCCGTAAGGTAATCAGCATTGCTCTCATTTTTATGCTGATTTCTCCTGTGGAATTTAAATCTTTCTGCTATCAGCAGCGGTGCAGGATTTAGGTGTTCCTGTAGGATAGCAACAATTTAGTTAAAACTCTTCGCCTTCGGTTTGGCTGGAGTAATCAGGTCCCGCAATAGGCCGTACGTTCTTACGCCCATTAAATTTAGCAATACCGATGCCATTTTCTCATTGGCTATTTCGTTTGCCTCGCAATATACCTCGACTCTTTCCACATACGTGGTCCAGTCTTCTATTGCATTACCGAAGGCAGTGATATCGCCAGTCTTTGGCATCTTGAAAATCTAAGATGGCGCCTCCCGCGCTTTGCCTTCGTCCCCGATGGATCAAAATGGCGCCTCCCGCGCTTTTCCTTCTTCCCCGCCGAGTTAAGATAGCGCCTCCCGCGCTTTCCCGCCGCTGCCAACGCTGTTGCTTGCGATTATATTTATTTTACTATCCTGTAGTGGCGACGCCCTATGGTCTTCGCGCCTCCCCGATCGCTGCTGCCAATGATGCTCTCCGCGGTATTTTTATCTTTCTATCGCGCTTCAATATTTGCTCCGTTAATTGAAGAACCGCTCCCGTCGTGGTGCGGACCCTCTGGGACACTTCCCTCCCTCTTCTTAGGTCCGAACGCTGCCTGGCTGCGAAGCACCGGCCGCGCCGTGTGCTCCACCCTCTCTCTCTCTCTTTGCTTCCCGACTCGCTGCCCGGCCCCGTTGCAGAGCCACCCGATCGAGCTCTAGCCCGCCGCAGCCCAGGAAGGATCAGTGCACTACCTGCCACCAGCCCGATTAGCTGGGAAACCACAGACTGGAGACCAAGCCTGGCTCTCGACAGTCTCTCCTGCACTTTTCAATTCGATGATTTGGAGGGCTGTTGCCCACGGTCGACGCCCGTTTCTCGAGTTTCTTTGGATTATTTTTTTTTCTTTCTTCTGGCTTCGACCTTCAGTAATGTCGTCTGAGGTGCTGCCGAGTTGCAGGTAAGTTCATTTCTTACTCGTCGCCAGTATTATATCCGTGTATAATTGAGACACGGACTGCAGGAGTTGATTATAACAAGTCTTTACTGAATGGAGACAACCTGGAAACTGAAACTACAGAAGCCTGCTAGGGCCTTTTATACAGGGGTGGTCACTGCCGGTACTGCAGTCTGAGACCAGTTATTCCCTTAAAGGTACATACACAACAGACTTATTTGCAAAATTATAATCCATGGGATTAAAGAGGCAGTGATAGCGTGGATATGAAATTGGCTAAGGGACAGAAAGCAGAGAGTAGTGGTGAACGGTGGTTGTTTTTCAGACTGAAGGGAAGTGTACAGTGGTGTTCCCCAGGGGTCAGTATTAGGACGACATAGACATACTGGTGAAATGGCAGATTAAATTAATGCCGAGAAGTGTGGAGTGATACATTTTGGTAGGAAGAATGAGGAGAGGCAATATAAACTAAATAAGGTGCAGGAACAGAGGCCTGGAGGGTGTACATATACAGGAAACTCTCTTTTAACCGGCATCTAAATATTCAGAAATATCTCAACCGGCAAAATTCAGGAGTAGGTTCAGCTAAGTTTTACTATATATTAGTGGCCGTGTAACCGGGGTTCCTGGATCTGTGGCCGTGTAACTGGGGTTCCTGCACCTGTGGCCGTGTATGGGGCGCTCGTACCTTGGTAAGTATACCTCTCTGTAATCCGGACTTTTTGATCAACCGGCACCACGCCGGTCCCGGATAAAAAAAAAGTTTCCTGTACTAGTCTTTGAAGGTGGCAGGACAAGTTGAGAAGGTTGTTTAAAAAGCATACAGGAACCTTGGCTTTATAAACAGAGGAATAGAGCACAAAAGCAAGGAAGTTATGCTAAACCTTTATAAAACACTGGTTAGGCCTCAGCTGGAGTATTGTGTCCAATTACCAGATTGTCAAAAGAACCAGAGACAAGATGAGGAGAAATTGCAGCGAGTTGCGATCTGGAATGCACTGCCTGAAAGGGTGGTCGAAGCAGATTCAATAGCAACTTTCAAAAGGAAACTGGATAAATACTTGGAGGGGATAAATTTGCAGGGCTATGGGGACAGAGCAGTGGAGTGGGATTAATTGGATAGCTCTTTCAAAGAGCCGGCACAGGCACAATGGGCTGAATGGCCTCCTGCTGTGCTGTATTATTTTACGATTGTTCTTGTGTACAGAAAGGCACCTTACATAGAAACATAGAAGATAGGAGCAGGAGTAGGCCATTCGGCCCCTCGAGCCTGCTCCGCCATTCAATGCGATCATGGCTGATCATCCAAATTCAGTACCCGGTCCCTGCTTTCTCCCCATACCCCTTCATCCCTTTAGCCTTAAGAAATATATCCAACTCCTTCTTGAATATATTTAATGTATTGGCCTCTACTGCCTTCTGTGGTAGAGAATTCCACAGGTTCACCACTCTCTGGGTGAAGAAATTCCTCCTCATTTCTGTCCTAAATGGCCTACCCCTTATCCTTAGACTGTGACCCCCTGGTTCTGGACTCCCCGACCATCGGGAGCATCCTTCCTGCATCTAGTCTGTCCAGTCCTGTCAGAATTTTATAAGTTTCAATGAGATCCCCTCTCATTCTTCTAAACTCCAGCGAGTACTAGCCCAATCGACCCAATCTCTCCTCATGCGTCATTCCTTGGAGCAAGGGTGAGGAAAACTGGGAACAGTGAACAAGGAGGAAAACAAAACCTTTTTAGGTGAACTGAAAACCAGTTGTAGAATTTTTTTTTAATGAGGATGTTGAAAGCAGGGAGGAGCTTGGGGTGGGAATTCCAGAGGGAAGGACAGAGCGGCTGGAAGAGCAGGTCGCCATTGTGCATGTGCGCTCGCATACGTGCACGAGGGAGAAAAAGGAGGTTCATGTCCGCAGAATGGACGGCTTGTGGGAAGGTATCACAAGAGCAGATCGATGAAGCCATGGAGGGATTTGAAGTTTAAGATTTCACAATGGTAGGTGGCCTAATGATGTGGGACAAGATATTATGAATTTGTAGAGGCTGTAAGTAGGATGCGGAGTAAGAGAGTATTAGAGAAGTCAAACTTCAAGGAGATGAAGTGTGAATCAGAAAGGCAGCAATGGGGGCAAAGTAGGGGCAGAGTCTGCTGTTATTTTGGAGGTGGACGAAAGTGGGCTTGGTAACAGATTAGTACACCAAGAATGGCCAGCCAGCTCCGAAAGGAATCAGTTGATCAACGCAGCGCATAGCTGGTCCATACGGACCAAGGAGGTCCCGGGTTCACTTCCTGGTCTGTGCTGAGTTAGTTCATCTCGAGGCAGGCTAACAGTTGGGTGTTACAAATAGCACTCCAGGGCTGGGAGAGGGGAGAAATCAGGACAGGTTTCAGCGACATAGTGTTCCCAGCCTCGAAGGTGCATGTTCATGGGGGTCATGTGAGAACACCATTGGATTTGCCCTCTCTGACTGAATAGCCTTTCGACACCCAATGTCTAGGCCACTCGGGGGTGGTACTGGGGCGTGTTTGGTACTTGTGCAGCTCTACACCGGCAGTCAGCACCTTCAAGGGAGGAGGGGGAAAAAGGGACAAAATTGGAAAGTCAACAGTGAACTCACAATTACCAAGATCACCAGTCAGAGAAGGGGTTAAAGTCAGTGTTCTGCAATCCAACCTCGAGTTCCAACTCAGCCTTATCTGTGTGCTGTATGTTACACTTTAATCAGCTCCCTGCTCCCCAATGTCAAAGAACAAGGCTCTATTGTCAGCGCACTTTCATTAATGACTCGGCAGCATTTTACACCCTCCCTTCATGATAAGGTAGAAACATGTCTATGATTAAAACAGTTCCAACCAGTCAGAGAGTCACTCCTCACAAGCCCTTTGATATTGTCTGTAGTGCGGCACCAACTGAACTTCAGCTTTTATTCAGGTCACACCTGGTTAGCAGTGTTTGAGAGATAAAAACTGGAGCCACTGAAATAGTTCACCAATGAAAGGTGTGTGCGTGTGTATAAATCGCACACGCTCACTTGCCCTCTTCCTCCAGTCCTCGGCGAGGCCAATAGAGCATCAGTGCGGCCGGGGGCAGCTGCAGCAAACCGTTCCACGTCTCCACACTTCAGGCTGCAGCTCCACAGCACAAGCACCAGGCCTCCGAGCCCCTGCCCACTTCCCACCTGGATGGGGCAGAGGGGATTCTCCGAACTTGTGCATGGAAAAAAGATGTAGCAAATCGTGAATTCTAAACGTCAATTGGGAACAGAGTTCATCTTAAAGTAAGTCCAAGGTCCCGGGCAGGGGGGTGTGAATGGATCTGAACCTTCGCACCTCCTCCCCCTCTATCTGTGACGCTTGGCTCCACTGGCGTGTGGAAGTGGCCTCGGAGCATCAAAACCATTGAATCATCTCAACTGGGTGGAAGGGGAACCGAGGGGTGGAAATTAGGAGCTGGAGGGCTTCTCGTGGCCTGCAGCAGAGGCTCTGTCTGAGCACTGCTTTGTATAGGGACACAATAATGTCACAAGACTGCTAACTCGGGCAACCCAGTGACATAAATAACCTGATGCCACTGGAGATAGCAGGTACCGGAACCCTCCTCAGGAATCTCTGAAGCAATTCATAATTTAAAGGAGGGTCTAAAACAAAGTCACAACAGTCTGAGCTCTCTACCTATAAAGAGCCATTTGTGCTGTTGAATTTGCAGAAAACGTTTGAAGTTAAAACAGCTCTAAATATCAAACCCAGAATCAGATTGCAGTAATCAATGACTTTATTTTACATTGTCCTCAGTCAATTGGCCAGAATACACACACACACACACACACACACACACAAGCTCCAACTCTAATCACACAGCCCAGCAATAGAATTCCTGCCCCCCGCCCCCCTCCCACACCGCCATACCCCCAGCATTGAACGTCTGCTGTGGTACCCGGCAATAAGAACATAAGAAATAGGAGCAGGAATAGGCCACTTGGCCCCTCGAGCCTGCTCCGCCATTCAATAAGATCATGGCTGATCTTGGGCTCAACATAGAAACATAGAAGATAGGAACAGGAGAAGGCCATTCGGCCCCTCGAGCCTGCTCCGCCATTCAATGAGATCATGCCTGATCATCCAAATTCAGTACCCTGTCCCTGCTTTCTCCCCATATCCCTTTAGCGTTAAGAAATATATCTAACTCCTTTTAATGAATTGGCCTCTACTGCCTTCTGTGGTAGAGAATTCCACAGGTTCACCACTCTCTGGGTGAAGAAATTCCTCCTCATCTCAGTCCTAAATGGCTTACCCCTTATCCTTAGACTGTGACCCCTGGTTCTGGACTCCCCGACCATTGGGAACATCCTTCCTGCATCTAGTCTGTCTAGTCTTGTTAGAATTTTATAAGTTTCAATGAGATCCCCTCTCATTCTTCTAAACTCCTGCAAGTACAAGCCCAATCGACCCAATCTCTCCTCATACGTCATTCCTGCCATCCCAGGTATCAGCCTGGTGAATCTTCGCTGCACTCCTTCCATGGCAAGAACATTGTGATAAAAATAATAACTTCCGGGAAGTTATGTCATCACTTCCCGTGAACTGTGAACTATGAACTGTGTACATACCTCACTTCCTGTCATGTGTCACTTCCTGTTGGACTGGTATAAATACTGGTCTGTTCAGTATTGTAAGAGGCTTCTACCAGAGGCATGGTAAAGACCTCTCTTGTATATAGTGTGTTTATAAGTTACTTAAAGCTTACTTTAAAGTTACTTGATGGTAAGCCTCCTTTTTCCTACATCAATTTAAGTAACTTAGTATTTACACTCACAAATACTAGACCTTCGGACAAACTCGGAATTAAGGATCCAGGGAACCACCCATCATGGAGAAAATCCTTAGACCTATTCGTCTGGACTTGGACCCGAATGCACCAGCAGCTGGCAGGGTATGGAAGCATTGGTACCGTACTTTTGAGAATTTTCTGGATGAATGTGAAGCGGATGCTCCTGCTAGATTGAAGATACTTATCAATTATGTGACCCCAAAAGTGTTCGAATATGTTGATGAATGGGATAATTACGATGAGGTGATTCGGGCACTTAAGAAACTGTATGCCAAGACCCCAAATGAGGTCTATGCTAGACATCTACTGGCCACAGCCCGACAAGGGCCAGGGGAATCAATTGACGAATTCCTGCAAGAACTTCGCAGGCTCAGCGTAGATTGTAACTTTCAGGCAGCCTCAGCTGAGCTGTACCGCCAAGAAATGATTCGTGATGCTTTCATCTGCGGGATTGCCTCTCCATTTATACGCCAGCGTCTACTAGAAAGTAAAACACTTGAGCTACAAAAAGCTTTTGACCTAGCTTGTTCACTGGATTTGGCAAAGAGAAATGCAGACCTCTATCAGCTGCCCAGATCTCGATCTGCTGCTGTAGCTGCAACCAGACAATTCAAGCGGTCTCAGGTGAACCCTATCATGGGGGAATCTAATTCTGATAATTCTGATGAAGAAGAGGAGGACGACCCCACTTTAGCAGCCTCTTGGCAATCTAGGAAGGAATGCTTCTTTTGTGGAGATGCTTTTCACCCTAGGAAAACCTGCCCTGCTCGCAATGCAATCTGCAGTTATTGCGGGAAAAAAGGCAAACTTTAGCAAAGTGTCCTATCAAGGGCCTCTACGAGGGCCAATCCAGCTAAGGCCTACCGAACTGCCCCAATTAGGGCCTATCAAGATGCTCCAGCTAGGACCTATCAAGCTTCCTCTCGAGCTCTCTCCCGAAGAAGCACACCGAGAGTTTTAGCCACTCTCGGTGCAACGACACCAATTACAGCTGCTTGCCCACAGAACCTGTCTCATGCAGCCACAAAAATTTCAATTAAAGGGCATACCTTAGATGCCTTAATTGACTCAGGAAGTACTGATAGTTTCATTAAGGAACAGATTGTTGCGAAATTGAAACTACATATCTTCCCATCGGACCAGGCAATTGCGATGGCCCAGTCATCACTTAATACCAGAATCTCCGGCTTTTGTGTTGTTGATATGACACTTCATGGTCGTATGTATCCCTCCACCCGACTTTCGGTGCTCAAGGACTTATGTAGTGATCTCCTCTTAGGACTGGACTTCCAAAAACAGCATAAGAAACTCACCATTGAGTTTGGTGGATCCAAACCCGGACTTACTATTTCTAATATACCGTCTAAATTACCATTTTGTGCATTATCAGCAGCTTCACTTGATGAACCCTCATTATTTGCCAGTATTCCGCCTCAATGCCAACCGATAATAACGAAATCGCGGCGCTTTAATCAGGAAGACCAATCTTTTATTGCGGCTGAAATCTCCCGACTTCTAGCAGAGGATATAATTGAACCATGTTCGTCGCCCTGGCGGGCTCAAGTCGTCATTGTCAAGAACCCTCTAAAACCTCACAAACAGCGACTATGCATCGATTATTCGCAAACCATCAATCAATATACCGACTTGGACGCCTACCCATTGCCACGCATTGATGATATGGTTAATAAACTGGCCGAATACAAAGTGTTCTCAACTTACGATTTAAAAAGTGCCTATCATCAGTTACCCTTGAAGGTCTCAGATAAGCAGTACACAGCCTTTGAGGCTAATGGACGGCTGTACCAATTTCGTCGCCTCCCATTCGGGGTTACTAATGGAGTGGCTGTCTTTCAACGGGCAATGGATGGCCTGGTTAAGCAGGAAAACCTAAGGGACACTTTTCCCTATCTTGATAACATTACCATTGCAGGTCACGATCAACAGGAACACGACTCCAACCTCCAAAAATTTCGGGATGCCCCCCATCGCCGTAATTTGACCCTGAATGAATCCAAATCTGTTGAGTCGCAACCGACCATCAACATCCTTGGCTACTGCGTAGGCAATGGTATCATTAAGCCAGACCCAGAAAGACTTCGCCCGCTCCAAGAGCTCCCGTCACCTAAGAATCCGGCTTCTTTACGTCGGGCTCTCGGTCTGTTTGCATACTACGCTAAATGGATTCCTCATTTTTCGGACAAAATCCAACCCTTGCTGCATGCTAGATCATTTCCACTGGGAACGGCGGCTGTTGCAGCCTTTAACCTTCTCAAAAAACAGTTGGAGAAAGCAGCTCTTCACTCCATTGATGAGAATCTCCCTTTCGTGGTTGAATGTGATGCCTCGGAGGTGGCGATCTCGGCTACTCTGAATCAGGAAGGTCGTCCTGTAGCATTTATGTCCAGGACCTTACAAGGTGCCGAGCTACATTATCCTCCGGTTGAGAAAGAAGCCACAGCCATCATAGAGGCAGTACGGAAGTGGAACCATTTTCTAGCTCGCCAGCACTTTACATTGATCACGGACCAACGATCAGTCGCCTTCATGCTCGATAATCGAAAACGAACCAAAATTAAGAATAATAAAATACAACTTTGGAGGATGGAACTGGCCTCTTTTGGTTATACCATTCTCTATCGGCCTGGCAAGGAGAATGTGGCCCCGGACACCCTCACACGGGCATTCTGCTCCACTATGTCATCCTCCACCCTCATGGATGTCCACAATGGTTTGTGTCATCCTGGCGTTACGCGCATGCTACATTTCGTACGATCACGGAATCTCCCTTTTTCCACTGGAGATGTAAAGAAAATATGCTCAGAATGCCGGCTTTGTGCGGAATTAAAGCCTCAGTTCTTCCGCCCCTCAGATGGTATACTCATACATGCAACCCAACCGATGCAACGACTTAGCATCGATTTTAAGGGCCCAGTGCCCTCTTCAACTCGGAACACATATTTGCTCACCATGATCGACGAATATTCACGTTTTCCGTTTGCCTTCCCCTGCTCCAATATGCTGGCGTCCACAGTAATCTGCTGCCTTGAGCAGGTATTTTCTCTCTGTGGCATGCCGGCTTATATTCACTCAGATCAGGGTCCATCCTTTATGTCGAGGGAACTCAAGGACTACCTCTCAGAACGGGGAATTGCTACAAGCAAAACAACACCATACCATCCCATCGGAAATGGGCAGGTAGAGAGGTATAACGGTATCATCTGGAATTCCGTACGTCTCGCTTTAAGATCTCGGGGCCTACCAGACCAGCAATGGGAAACAGTGCTTCCGGATGCATTGCACTCTATACGGTCCCTGCTTTCTACAGCCACAAATACTACACCTCATGAGCGGTTCTTTGGATTCCAGCGTCGCTCATCTCATGGGACATCACTCCCGTCATGGCTAACTACTCCTGGACCTGTATTACTCCGAAGATACGTTCGGACGTCTAAAAATGACCCTCTTGTAGACGAGGTCGAACTAACCGATGCCAACCCCACCTATGCAAACATACGATATTCCGACGGCCGAGAATCTACCGTATCATTACGGGATCTGGCTCCCTGCCCACCAGGACCTAGTGGGACATCGGGTGATGGCATTTCACCAGGAAACTCTTGGGACCTATCGGGTACCCCTCTCCAGGATCCTGATCGGACACCAACTAGCTTGGTGCCGATAGAACCCCGTGCTCAAGGTTGCGACCCTCCCAGTACCACGCATGAAAGTACTGGTCCGCCACAGACCAGCTCTGCACCTCCCTCTGAACAGAGGCAGTCTGACTTTGAACCTATTGGGGCTCGTACTCGAAGCCATGATCTCCCCGACCCTTCACAGGGCAATCCAGGCCACACGGACTCTGGCCAATGGCCAACCGCATGTAAGCAGACCAGCGACCCTCTACGACGGGAATCCAAACGGGTGCGACTCTTCCTTGTTCGGCGGCTGCGGACCAAAAGGTAGACCACAGCCTCCTAAACCTGCAGGAGGGAAGAATGTGATAAAAATAATAACTTCCGGGAAGTTATGACATCACTTCCTGTGAACTGTGAACTATGAACTGTGTACATACCTCACTTCCTGTCATGTCACTTCCTGTTGGACTGGTATAAATACTGGTCTGTTCAGTATTGTAAGAGGCTTCTACCAGAGGCATGGTAAAGACCTCTCTTGTATATAGTGTGTTTATAAGTTACTTAAAGCTTACTTTAAAGTTACTTGATGGTAAGCCTCCTTTTTCTTACATCAAACATCCTTCCTCAGATGCTCCTGTGAAGCGCCTTGGGACATTCCACCACGCCAAAAGGCGCTGTATAAATATAAGTTGTTGTTGCGTTTCATTGGCTATAAAGTGTTTTGGAATGTCCCGAGGTCATGAAAGGTGCTATATAAATGCAAGCTCTTTCTTTCTTTCCTCCTCTGTTATGGCGGCCATCCAAATTACAGCAAAAGCACAACAATCAGACACACTGGAGCCAACCAAGGCCAGCTGTGATCGAGTTGTCCGTTCTAACTCAATGTGCCTTGTACAGTTTTGAGAGGTTGAGTAGAATATATTCCCTCGAGGTTAGAAGAACGAGAGGTGATCTCATTGAAACGTATATAATTCTTGCAGGGCTTGACAGGGTGGATGCAGGGAGGATGTTTCCCCTGGCTGGGGAGTCCAGAACCAGGGGTCACAGTCTCAGAATAAGGGGTCGGCCATTTAGGACTGAGATGAGGAGAAATTTCTTCACTCAGAGGGTGGTGAATCTTTGGAATTCTCTACCCCAGAGGCTGTGGAGGCTCAGTCGTTGAGTATATTCACGACAAAGAGCGATAGATTTTTGGACACTAAGGGATATGGGGATCGGGCGGGAGAGTAGAAACATAGAAGATAGGAGCAGGAGTAGCCACTTCCCTGCCAGCTCCCCATAGCTCTTCACTCCCTTATCTTGCAAAACATGCAATGATCCAGTGTTAAACATCCATCTCTCAGTACAGGTAGGGCAAATTCACTAGAATCATGGAGGGGATTTTGACCCCCAAAAACAGGTGGGTTTGGGTCAGGTGGAACGTAACAATGTTAAAAATTTCAAACCCAAACCTAACCCGGCTTGATCCCGCCCCTCTTCCGGTTTTAAGAGAGACAGGACGGGCAAGGGTTACCTGGAAACCACTCCCACGATTCGTCATACCCTGGTTTCCAGGAGCTCAGATTACTGAGCCTCGAGCTGCCTGTGGATCCAGAGCTGGATTTTTGGGCAATAAGTGAGCTTTGCCTTTCCAAGTTCCACCACCGCTTTCATTTTACAATGGCTGAATAGCAGGAAATAGGCTGTTGTGTGTTGGCTCGACTGAAGGCAACTTGTTTCCCGGCCCTGCTATTGGCTCGACTGGAGGAGAGTTGTTTCCTGGCCCTGCTATTGGCTCGACTGGAGGAGTTGTTTTCTGGCCCTGCTATTGGCTCGACTGGAGGAGTGTTGTTTTCTGGCTCTGCTATTGGCTCGACTGGGGGAGAGTTGTTTCCTGGCCCTGCTAGTGGCTCGACTGGAGGAGTGTTGTTCTCCGGCCCTGCTATTGGCTCGACTGGAGGAGAGTTGTTCTCCGGCCCTGCTATTGGCTCGACTGGAGGAGTGTTGTTTTCTGGCCCTGCTATTGGCTCGACTGGAGGAGAGTTGTTTCCCGGCCCTGCTATTGGCTCGACTGGAGGAGAGTTGTTCTCCGGCCCTGCTATTGGCTCGACTGGAGGAGAGTTGTTTCCTGGCCCTGCTATTGGCTCGACTGGAGGAGAGTTGTTTCCTGGCTCTGCTATTGGCTCGATTGGAGGAGAGTTGTTCTCCGGCCCTGCTATTGGCTCGACTGGAGAGTGTTGTTTTCTGGCCCTGCTATTGGCTCGACTGGAGGAGAGTTGTTTTCTGGCCCTGCTATTGGCTCGACTGGAGGAGAGTTGTTTCCCGGCCCTGCTATTGGCTCGACTGGAGGAGAGTTGTTCTCCGGCCCTGCTATTGGCTCGACTGGAGGAGAGTTGTTTCCTGGCCCTGCTATTGGCTCGACTGGAGGAGAGTTGTTTCCTGGCCCTGCTATTGGCTCGACTGGAGGAGAGTTGTTTCCTGGCTCTGCTATTGGCTCGATTGGAGGAGAGTTGTTCTCCGGCCCTGCTATTGGCTCGACTGGAGAGTGTTGTTTTCTGGCCCTGCTATTGGCTCGACTGGAGGAGAGTTGTTTCCTGGCCCTGCTATTGGCTCGACTGGAGGAGAGTTGTTTCCCGGCCCTGCTATTGGCTCGACTGGAGGAGAGTTGTTCTCCGGCCCTGCTATAATTTGGCGTCGTTGCCACTTTTCTCCCCTCCTCTCCTGAATTGGTGTCGACTCTTGTACGGTTCCAGGAATGCAAGCAGATGTCCAGTACCTCAACAAAAGTGACCATTCTTCATCATGAGTTCAGACAGACAGCCAGTTGGCTGGCTGTTTGACCATGAAGGGCATAACAGCCAATCTTGATCCCCTATCCCCACCCGATGTCCACACATGCACATATAGGGGTCACTAATAGAAATTAGAAGCAGAAACTCTGGGTGTAGGAGTTAAGGCAGTAGAGATAAAGGTAGGCCGTATTAAATACGAGACTTCAGTGATCAGTTGTGCTGTGATGCCCTTGCAGCAATTAGAGGGGTCCGCCAGGTAACAGTCATTGTGATGCTCTCCTCCATCTGCTGCTTCCTCCAAAACTGCTAGGGCAAGATCTCCAGGTATGGTGAAGTTGTGCAGGAGGTAGCAGGCTACAACTGTGTGGGGGCACATGGGTTGGAGCATACTGCTGAGCATCTCATGACCTGTCTAGGCAACAAAAGCAGCCATTTACAGCAATGATCCTCTCGATGACCACTCCTGTACTTCGTTGCAGTGCTCCCCTGATGCTATTCGGGCCTCTGAGTGGGATCATAATCCATGGGAGCAGGGGTAGGCCCGTCACCCATAAGCCATCCGTTGACATGATTTTCTTCCTTGAATAAGTCAAGGCGGCCCAAATTTCAAACGCTGAATGCATTGCGACGGCCTTCAGCATATGTTGCATTGACGTGTAGGAAGCTTTTCAAGTCGTCACACAAAATCTGTACATTCAAGAAGTAGAAGTCTTTCCTGTTGAGGAACTCGAGGGAGTTGGGAGAGGTGGTAAATATCTGGTGGGGAGCATCCTCTTTAAATGGTGCCTCACTATCCTTTCCTCCATTGCTCCTTCTCCTCCAGCATACAATGGTAAGCTCATAGAGAATGCCATTCACCTGCTCCTGACAAGCTCTTACTGTAGTTGGGGGTCAGATGCCCAGATGAAATGAAAAGTCCAAGGATGTGTAGCGACACTAAAAAGCCCCATAAAGTCATTCCCATCGGCAAAAATTCCTAGTCAAACTCTCCACGTTCTTCAGAGGCTCAAAAACCACTCACCTTTGCCCGTCCCACCAACTGTGCCTCACATTCCAGCTTATATAAGAACATAAGAAATAGGAGCAGGAGTAGGCCAATCGGCCCCTCGAGCCTGCTCCGCCATTCAATAAGATCATGGCTGATCTGATCCTAACTGCCAATCTACTATCACAGAACCATCTCCTGAATCTAACAGAATTAGACACACGAAATAGGAGCAGGATCAGGCTACACGGCCCCTGGGCCCGCTCCGCTACCCACAGGGCCATGACCGATCCGAACCTAGTCTCATGTCCAAATTCCTGCCCGCTCCCCATAAACCTTAATTCCCTTTACTTGTAGGAAACTGTCTATTTCTGTTTTAAATTTATGTAATGATGTAGCTTCTACAGCTTTTTGGGGCAGCATATTCCATGGACCTACCACCCTCTGAGTGAAGTAGTTCCTCCTCATCTCAGTTTTGAAAGAGCAGCCCCTTATTCTAAGACTATGCCCCCTAGTTCTAGTTTCACCCATCATCGGGAACATCCTCTCCGCATCCACCCGATCCAACCCCTTCACAATCTTATATGTTTCAATAAGATCGCCTCTCATTCTTCTGAACTCCAATGAGTAGAGTCCCAATCTACTCAACCTCTCCTCATATGTCCATCCCCTCATCCCCGGGATTAACCGAGTGAACCATCTTTGTACTGACTCGAGAGCAAGTATGTCCTTTCTTAAGTATGGACACCAAAACTGTATGCAGTATTCCAGGTGCGGTCTCACCAATACCTTGTACAACTGAAGCAATACCTCCCTATTTTTATATTCTATCCCCCTAGCAATGAAAGCCAACATTCCATTGGCCTTCTTAATCACTTGCTGCACCTGCATACTAACCTTTTGTGTTTCGTGCACCAGGACCCCCAGATCCCTTTGTACTTCAGTACTTTCCAGTTTCTTGCCATTAAGATAATAACTTGCTCTACGATTTTTCCTGCCAAAGTGCATAACCTCACACTTTCCAGTATTGTATTCCATCTGCCAAATCTCTGCCCACTTACTTAGCCTGTCTATGTCCCCTTGCAGGTTTTTTATGTCCTCCTCACTCACTACTTTCCCTCCCATCTTAGTATCATCTGCAAACTTTGATATGTTACACACGGTCCCCTCCTCCAAATCGTTATAGATTGTAAAGAGTTGGGGACCCAGCACTGACTCCTGCGGAACACCACTAGTTACTGATTGTCAGTCTGAGAATGAACCATTTATCCCAACTCTCTGCCTTCTGTTAGATAGCCAATCATCTATCCATGCCAGAATATTACCCCCAATCCCGTGATTTTTTATCTTAAGCAATAATCTTCTGTGTGGCACCTTGTCAAATGCCTTTTGGAAGTCTAAATACACTGCGTCCACTGGTTCCCCTTTATCCACCCTATATGTTACTTCCTCAAAGAACTCCAGCAAATTTGTCAAACATGACTTCCCCTTCATAAAACCATGCTGACTTTGTCCTATTAAATTATGATTATCCAAATGTCCTGTTACTGTCTCCTTAATAATGGACTCCAAAATTTTACCTACCACAGATGTTAGGCTAACCGGTCTATAGTTTCCAGCCTTCTGTCTACTGCCCTTTTTAAATAAGGGTGTTACATTAGCAGTTTTCCAGTCTGCCGGGACCTTTGCCGAGTCCAGGGAGTTTTGGAAAATTATTACCAATGCATCCACAATCCCTACCGCCACTTCCCTCAAGACCCTAGGATGTAAGCCATCAGGTCCAGGTGATTTATCCGCCTTGAGTCCCATTATTTTACCGAGTACCACTTCCTTAGTGATTTTGATCGCGTTTAGCTCCTCCCCCCCTTTAGCCCCCTGTTTGTCCAGTGTTGGGATATTCTTAGTGTCTTCTACTGTAAAGACTGATACAAAATATTCAGCGTTTTTGCCATCTCCATATTTCCCACCATTAATTTCCCAGTCTCATCCTCTAAGGGACCAACATTTACTTTAGCCACCCTTATTCTTTTTATAACTATAAAAACTCTTACTATCTGTTATTATATTTTTTGCTAATTTACTTTCATAATCTATCTTCCCTTTCTTAATCAATCTTTTTGTTATTTTTTCTGGTTCATTGCAAGCAGAGAACCAGGAAATGCTGCATGGCAGCACATCTGGCCCTCATTTACATATATTGTGGTCTCACTCCAGACACAGCGAGCTGATCGCAGGAATGGCCAAAAAGCCCAAGGGAATTTCCGATCGATTTTGGGGCAGAAACCGGCTTCTGCACCGACTTTGTACTGAGAATGGTGAGGAAATTCAATGTCAACATCCCCACTCTTTCATGTTGAAGACCCAAACAAAGCATGGACTACATTGTGGCATAAATGAAACAAGTAATTCAGATACTGGATGCAGAGTTTAGGGGGGTGGAGGGGAGGAGAGAAAGAAAGGCATCAGAGATGTGGAAAGCCCCAGCCTTCACAAGGAGGAAGTGCTGAAACTAGCAACAACCTCCATCGAGGTATACTCTAGCAGGGGATAAAAAGCAAAAATAGAGGCAGTTCCATTTTTATGTCACTGGTTTCACAGTTAATATCTGGGGTTTTATTCTGGCTTTTGGCTTCACTGTTACCCATCATGCATTTTAAAATATCACTTGGCCATGTTACAGAAACTTGGACATATCCACTGATCCCAACAGATGGGATACTGTCACAATGCAGAGAGGGGCAGTCTGAAGTAACACAACTGGCTGTTGCTGTTATTACATCACTAAGCTACCAATACGCCAATGGCTCGCTCCTACAACGCAACTGGTAGTGTTAGCAAAAAGAAAAAATGAGTGTTAGAAATTGAAAATATAGATAGAAAACCCTGGTCTGTTAGCATCTTAAACAGAAAGAAAGATCAACTTTCCACATGCAGCCCTTCGACTGAACTACTTTTAGTTCCCCCCACCCCCACCCACTCAATGATACTTTGCTGATGGTGAGGACAAGTTTAACCCAGCAGAGGGCTGTAAGAACATAAGCAGCAGGAGGCGGCCATTTGGCCCTTCGAGCCTGCTCTGCCATTCAATAAGATCATGGCTGATCTTCTATCGCATCTCCACTTTCCTGCACTATCCCCATATCCCTTGATTCCCTTAATATTCAAAAATCTATCGCTCTCTGTCTTGAATATACTCAATGACTGAGCCTCCACAGCCCTCTGGGGTAGAGAATTCCAAAGATTCACCGCCCTCTCAGTGAAGAAATTTCTCCTCATCTCAGTCCTAAATGGCCGACCCCTTATTCTGAGACTGTGACCCCTGGTTCGAGACTCCCCAGCCAGGGGAAACATCCTCCCTGCATCTACCCTGTCAAGCCCTGCAAGAATTTTGTATGTTTCACTGAGATCACCTCTCATTCTTCTAAACTCTAGAGAATATAGGCCTAGTCTACTCAATTTCTCCTCATAGGACAATCCCCCCATCCCAGGAACCAGTCTGGTGATCCTTCGTTGCACTCCCTCTATGGCAAGTATATCCTTCCTTAGGTAAGGAGACCAAAACTGTACACAATACTCCAGGTGTGGTCTCACCAGGGCCCTATATAATTGGCATCAAGGGGTATGGGGAGAGAGCGGGAATATGGTATTGAGATAGAGGATCAGCCATGATCATATTGAATGGCAGAGCAGGCTCAAAGGGCCGAATGGCCTACTCCTGCTCCTATTTTTCAATGTCCATGTCTAATTGTAGTAAGACGTCTTTACTCTTATACCCATCTTGATGAAGGTGTAGAGGAACTGGACATTCATGGTGAAGGGGAAGTGGTAGGGGCCAGAAAACCTAAAGGCACTGGAGGACTGAGAGATCTATTATTATTTGCAGCTTTCACTCCACTCCCTAGCGCCAAGTTAAATCCCTGCAACCACATCATCTTCTCGTGTGGCTTGTAAGCTCTACGGATCCTGACTCAGCTGCTTCACTTGGATAAGCAAACAGGAACTGCACTGGGCTGCTGTTGGAGTGCCTCCTCGTTTCCCCAGAGAATGAGACTCCGGCAAAGCTGGGACACACCTTTGTTCTGTTGTAATAACAAGATTGTTATTTCTGAAACAAGGTCTGAAAATGCCAGTCAAATTTGTCTGTAATAATTTCAGTTGGACAGTGGGTTGGAAAGGCTCTCCTCAGTACAGATACAGGAAGCTGCTCGCCTTGTTTTGGTGGTTCTCAGTAATTTTTTTTGAAAATAGAAATAGTTCTCTTCTCCCACCCACCCCACAAATTCTCTCCCTTACACCCTAAGCCCGGGCAGATATTGGAGAGCTATTCAATGATGGAGGAGCATCATAGTTGAGCCTGATCCCGGTCTCTCTCCCCAGACTTACTGTGAGGAGTGGGAATGCAGGTAACAGCAAGAAACAAGCTTTCACTTTACAGTCACAAAAGTGCATCATTTACAGTACGCGGCTTACACTGTAAGCCTGAATAATGAAGTGTGTGTTAATCGGAGCCGTTTGGATGGACAATAAGCTGATTAGCATCTGTGAAGGCGAAAGTGGAGCCATGAAGCGGTTGGTAAAGTGGGTAGTGTGTATCGGCTGTAAAACTATACATTTAAATGGAAATCTCCATTATTGTTACACACTTGGAACAGAGCTCCATAGAAACAAATAGGGGAAAGCAGCATCCTCATAGCAGGGCATACACTACACCATGGCAACGCTTTCAGGACAGTTTACACGCTGTACTATGGCAACACCTCCATGATGGGACACATGCTGCACTGTAACAACAACAACTTGTATTTATATAGCGCCTTTAACGTAGTAAAACATCCCAAGGCGCTGCACAGGAGTGTTTTAAGACAAAAGAAATTTGACACTGAGCCACATAAGGATAAATTAGGGCAGATGGCCAAAAGCTTGGTCAAAGAGGTAGGTTTTAAGGAGCGTCTTAAAGGAGGAGAGAGAGAGAAAGAACAGAAAACTGAAACAGAAAAACAGAGAAAGGAAAGAACACCACGTCCATGACAGGACACACAATTTACCAGGATACTTGGGATGGCTTGAGTTTGTGGAGACAGTAATGTGATTTTCAAAGTATTGCTTGCAAAATGAATACATTTCCAGATGGAAGCGCTGGCTCCAACCCATTCCGATCCACCATCATGTCACTGAGCCACCTTCTTCTGAAGCCAATTACTCTTGCTGTCTGGTTTCCATTCTTTAAAATTTCCCAATGGGTGGTTACCCCAGCAGAACAGCTGTGTTTTGTTTAGAGTTGTCATCTTATTTTTAAGTCAAAAACTGGAGCGTGGCTAGTTAGGGCAATGGCTGCAGGTAGGGGTCATGGTTCAAGTTCTGACGAAACTTCACCGAAACCCTCGTTAACCTCAATAAGCTACAATGGCTTTGGATCATAAGACAGGCAGGAGTGGAAAAATGAGCTTCTCCTTCCAAATTTTCAACTCAAACTTCCAGCCACACCACTCAATACTGCACAGTCCGGTTCAAAACTGGTCGGTAAAAGCGCGAGAGAAAAACCTTCACCACATAACAGGTAGCCGAGATGAAAATTTTCAGTCCAACAATGTGGTCTCCTCTCACCTTTATAAGCAGGTTCTTGTCCCAGAGGAGATTACGGTCTACTAATCATCGCTGGTTCAGGAGAGCAGGGTTCAACCTAGATCAGTGGATGTGCTGGAGCTGAGGAAAGACTAGTTGGTGCACAGATCCACAGCTAAGAGCGCACAGCATTCGGAGGCACCAACACCTTTAGGTAAAACAGGGTGGTTCCAACAACTTTGGCAGGAGCTATTTTTTTTGTTACCCAATTTGACCTGTTCACAGGCTATAGTCATCCCTCAGCAATCTCAAAGTTTAACGTATGTTTTCTCTGCCACCTTTTTTTTTTAAACACAGAGACTTGCGATCTGGAATGCACTGCCTGAAAGGGTGGTGGAAGCAGATTCAATGGTAACCTTCAAAAGAGAATTGGATAAATACGTGAAGGGAAAAATAGTAGGGCTATAGGGAAAGAGCAGGGGAGTGGGACTAATTGGATAGCTCTACCAAAGATCTAGCACAGACTCCTTCTGTGTTGTATCATTCTATGATTCTAAACATTACATACAGATGTCATCGGACACTGGTGGCTACTGTCAATGAGCAAGGGGGGGGGGGGATTCCCTTCCACTAACCCGCTGCACTGAAATCAGCAGCGCTATTTGACTGTCAGTACAAACGGAACTCCCATCAATTTACATTAGTTGCACAAGACTTAAAGATTCTACCTGGAAGAATGCAGTGATTTGTAGGATTATTTTGCCCGCATCTCTCTGTTGAACTGTAATTGTGCTCATTACCACCACAGGACCAACCAGAGGATGCGGTTTGAGTATAGCTGAACCTACAGCATTGTAAAAAAAAAACGGGAAAAAAAATTCAAACCTCTTTCCTTTATAAAAGGTTCTAGCTTTTATTAAGTGAGAGAATTCCTCTCTGGAAAAGTGCGTGCTGTGGGTTACAGGGAGCTGTCCAGTACAGCACTGAGGAGAGCGGGATCTCAGTGGCAGGTGTTCAACTAGAAGTTTGGGCATTTCATTAAGTTAAACCCCGCGAGCAAGCTTCACTTTTACAGGAACGCTGCTGGCATGACAGGCCGGAGCTGGCTCGATTCCACAGTGGAGAAATTCTCATCTCGATGGGAATCTGCACTGGTGACTGATTCAGTCACTTATGGTGACGGGACTGAATTGACATTTTACTACATTACAGGTGCAGTATAAAATGAAAGTTGTTGAATTACACATTTTGAATGTGACCAGTACCCAGCTATGTCATCTTATCCATGATGCATTGTAGAAAGGATGTACAAGAACTTCCAGGGTGGCAAAAAAATTATAAACGCTGCTTATCCACAACCCAGCAAGAGGACTGTGTTTCTACATGAACTATTGAAATGCGTTTAACCAGCAGCTTGTGAAAGCTTTAAGAAAATTAACTACGTGACGGAAAAGAAAATGTGAAGCAGTCAAATCCAGTTCAGCGCTCTTGCTCCCACTGGAGGCAAAACTGTTTTAACTAAACTGTGGCCAAATTTTACACAAACGTTACGGGGAAACCCAAGACTCCAAACACAATGCAACAGTGGAGGAATCTCAGTTTCCCACTGGCACAGGCACAGTTCAGTTAGACGTCATTGTTCCTTCCCTCACTTTCTGATATTTAAGCTTCAGTAGAAAGTGGAGAGGTAGCCGATTAGGTTACGCATTTAGTTCCTGTGATTTTGATGGAATGCCAGGTTCCCACCTATCTGAAAGCAGAGAGAAAGATGCCTGTATCACGACCCTGACTGCTATAGAGCGGCAGTGAGCCCGCCCACTCTTCTATCCAATCCCAGTGGGATCAGTCGATGCCTCACAGCTCTACCCTTTCCAACCATTCCAGTTCCCACCGAGAGGTCAGAATGTCAATGGGCTGAATGCAACATCTACAGCAGGTCCCTGTGCGGTTTCTCACTAGCTTCATTTTAATGTAATCACCTTCAACGGAATTACTGGGTACAGCCAGGCGTCTTCAGTTGTGGATTTTTGTCCACTGTTGTGTGTTCTGTGCATTGAAGCACAGCTTTTGATAAGAGTTATCTTCAGAAAGTTCTTTTTTAAAATGGAGCACAAAATGTAAATCCAATCTGTTCTGCTTACAGGACCTAGGCCAAACACTGGATTTTAAAGGGCTCAGTTTTAGTCTGTTTCTCTTTCGTTCTGTAAAATCTTTCCTCTTTTAATCCTCATCTTCCTTTTCTTATCTACTTACCCCTAATTACTTCTCTCCTACATAGGACGTACCATGGGCTATTTTCCACATTGTCAGGTAGGTGCTAATGGCATAGCTGCACTGGAAGAGGGGACGGCTAGATCTGGCGCACAGGTACTGGTGTACTCAGGGAGTACACGCACAGAAGATGGAGGCAGTTTATGCCAAGATCACCAAGACTGTGTATTCACAACTGCTAGCGCGCGCACACAGCACGGCCAATCCTGCACCGGGCTCAGCTACACAACAGTATTTGAAAGAACAGTGTATCCCACTGAACCGCACCACAATGTTAAATGCAACGAAGGGTGATATAGATAGGTTTTACTGGTATCTCCCTGGTTACCCTGCTTTGGAATTGTTAGTAGCAGGCAAGTTGGGGTAGAAACCCCTCTTCACCAATCCTGGACAAGGATGATGTGGCTTGAAATGCATCATCAATGTGAGAGAATTTAAACAAAATGTCTAAGCAGCCTCCACCCAGCCATCCTGAAGCACAAGAGAAGGGTTGGCTGAAAGCCATACAACTCCCTAGGAGGATGGCCCAATTCTTTAGACTGCACTTCATCTTTAATATAGGAAACAACATTCCAGAGAGGGACAACTGCAGCCACTTATCTACTTCATTTCCCCCAGTACCAGTGAAGACACTCACTGGGACTTGTATCCCCACCAACAGACACACTTTCCAGTTAGATGTCACTGCACAGCAATCTGGAGCAGGAGCGCAGGTTAATTCTCCTCTCTAGCTCTGGAGCACTGAGTTTAATCCAAGTGCACTTTGTGCGGTCAAATGTGAGACCAGGAATCGCACCTCGTGCATCCTGTCTGTATTGCTCAGTTACAGCCTGCCTTTACCAATCGAATAGTGAAAGAGGCTCGCAATCAGATACTTGACAGTGAGCTAGAAACTGCTCACTTTGATTCTCCTTCTCTGCTCCTCACTCCCTTCTCTCTCTGTGTTACTCTTATTCACATCTTGTGGGTGAGGTGGGGGTAAAAGTGTGTACACAAGGAACAAAAGCGCGACTCCATCTGAACCGAAGGTCAGTTTGGGTTCAGCCAAGACAACTCGGCTTCAGACCTCATTACAGCCTTGGTCTAAACATGGACAAAAGAGCTGAATTCCAGAGGTGAGGCGAGAGTGACTGCCCTTGGCAGCAAGGCAGCATTTGACCGCGTGTGGCATCAAGGAGCCCTAGTCAATGGGAATCAGGGGGAAAACTCTCTACTGGCTGGAATCATACCTAGCACAAAGGAAGATGGTGGTGGTTGTTGGAGGTCAATGTTCTCAGGAACTCCTGCAGCGATGTCCTGGGGCTAAGGGCAGTGTCCTATGCCCAATCATCTTCAGATGCTCCATCACTGACCTTCCCTCCATCATAAGGTCAGAAGTGGGGATGTTCGCTGATGATTGCACAGTGTTCAGTTTCATTCACAACTCCTCAGATAATGAAGCAGTCCATGCCCGCAAGCTGCAAGACCTGGACGACGTTCAGGCTTGGGCTGATAAGTGGCAGGTATCATTCGCGCCACACAAGTGCCGGGCAATGACTATCTCCAACAAGCGAGAGTCTAACCACCGCCCCTTGACATTCAACGGCATTACCATCACCGAAACCCCCACCATCAACATCCTAGAGGTCACCATTGACCAGAAACTTAACTGGACCAGCCACATAAATACTGTGGCAACAAGAGCAGATCAGAGGCTGGGTATTCTGTGGTGAGTGTCTCACCTCCTGACTCCCCAAAGCCTTTCCACCAGCTACAAGGCACAAGTAGGGAGTGTGATGGAATATTCTCCACTTGCCTGGATGAGTGCAGCTCCAACAACACTCAGAAGCTCGACACCATCCAGGACAAAGCAGCCCACTTGATTGGCACCCCATCCACCACCTTAAACATTCACTCCCTCCACCACCTGCGTACCGTGGCTGCAGTGTGTCTCCTCTTCTTCTTAGGCAATTCCTCGGAACTGAGGATGACTTACTTCCACATTAAAAATGAGCTCGCAGGTGGCTGATTAGTCCAATGCGGGACCTACAGTCTCTGTCACAGGTGGGGCAGACGGTGGTTGAAGGGGCGGGTGGGCGAAGAGACTCGAGGTGTTCGGCGCCTTCCCGGATGGTAGTGTGTACCATCTACAGGATGCACTGCAGCAACTCGCCAAGGCTTCTTCGGCAGCACCTCCCAAACCCGCAACCTCTTTCACCTAGAAGGACAAAGGCAGCAGGTGCATGGGAACACCACCACCTCCAAATTCCCCTCCAAGTCACACACCATCCTGACTTGGAAGTATATCACCGATCCTTCATCGTCGCTGGGTCAAAATCCTGGAACTCCCTGCCTAACGGCACTGTGGGAGTACCTTCACCACATGGACTGCAGCGGTTCAAGAAGGCGGTTCACCACCACCTTCTCAAGGACAACTAGGGATGGGCAATAAATGCTAGTCTTGCCAGCGATGCCCACGTCCCATGAACGAATATTTAAAAAATCTACAAGATGCATTGCAGCTTCTCGCCAAGGCTTCTTCGACAGTACCTCCCAAATCCGCAACCTCTACCACCTAGAAGGACAAGGGCAGCAGGCGCATGGGAACACCACCACCTCCAAGTTCCCCAGCTAGGGATGGGCAATAAATGCTGGCATTGCCAGCGACGCCCACATCACAGGAACACATTTTAAAAACGGCCATTAACCTTCCGAGTGGCAAAAAAAGAACTTTAAAGTTTAACCAAAGCTCACAAGCCATGTCCCAGTCAGATTAAGGACTTTAAATGAGCTACCAGGACGAGACTGGAAAGTCTTTTCGGCTGAAGTATAATGGTCCTTGACCCTGGCCCAGGCTAACCAGTCGTTACAGAAATTTCACAAGCTGTCCTTGGAGAGAGTGCGAGGGCTGCCCCAGCTTTCTGTATTTACGCAGCACCAGACGTTCCTGGATGTACAGTTAACACCAACTATCTCGGGTGTGGGGCAATGTTTGCCATTCACTAATCATTGGAACTCGGAACCTGTGGGCCGCACCTAAACTGCAACATCGGAGTCTCGCAGGTCCCAGCTGGAGCTTGGAGCTTCGCTCAGCCGTTTGAACTCCACGCTCGGCAGATTCGTAACTTTTATCCCTTTCAATATAACTGATAAGTGCTTTGTTTCAGCAGCACAAACATAAACAAGCAGAGATATCTGATTCCCCAAAACCTGAGAGCGTTTGTTAACATTGCTGATTAACCACAGAAAGGACTAACCAGTTCCCGGTCACGGGGTGCAGGGACATTGTTTGGCAAGATCCACACCACTTCCAGTGACACTTATTTTGACTCCCTGAAGTTATCCGTGAAATGTATATTCAAGCAGAATATAAAGAAATATGCACAGGCATTGTCTATCATTCTGCTTCGAGGTAAAAGCCTCATACCAGCCTCTGAAAGCATGAAAGCAAGTCGTCAGCTCCATTCATATCAAGGAATGATAAAAATCAGTGCAGGCAGTTCGGTCTGAATGACTGGCTCACGGGCTGAAAGCAAACACATGTGCCAGTACGCGCACACACGCCCAACCCCAGCGAATGCATGTCCCCCCCACCCCAGTACCCGCACTCTCCCCAACTCCACAGTACCCGCACTCTCCCCAACTCCCCGCCCCCCCCAGTACCTGCACTCTCCCCAACTTTCCCCCCCCCCCACCCAGTACCCGCACTCTCCCCAACTCCAGCGCCCCCCCCCACCCACCCAGGACCGGACTCTCCCCAACTCCCCCCCCCCCCCCAGTATCCGCACTCTCCCCAACACCCACCCCCCCAGTACCCACACTCCCCCCAACTCCCCAGTACCCGCACTCCCTGCAACTCCCCCCCGCCCCCCCCCCGAGTACCCGCACTCCACCCCAACTCCCCCCCCAGTACCCGCACTCCACCCCAACTCCCCCCCCAGTACCCGCACTCCCCCCAACTCCCCCCCCGCCAGTACCCGCACTCTCCCCAACTCCCTCCCCCAGTACCCGCACTCTCCCCAACTTCCCCCCCCAGTACCCGCACTCTCCCCAACTCCACCCCCCGTACCCGCACTCTCCCCAACTCCACCCCCCGTACCCGCACTCTCCCCAACTCCACCCCCCGTACCCGCACTCTCCCCGCCGTACCCGCACTCTCCCCAACTCCCCCCGCCGTACCCGCACTCTCCCCAACTCCCCCCCCAGTACCCACACTCTCCCCAACTCCCCCCCCCAGTACCCGCACTCTCCCCAACTACCCCCCCAGTACCCGCACTCTCAACTACCCCCCACCCCAGTACCCGCACTCCCCCCAACCCCCCCCAGTACCCGCACTCCCCCCCAGTACCCGCACTCGCCCCCCCAGTACCCGCACTCGCCCCCCCAGTACCCGCACTCGCCCCAACTCCCCCCCCAGTACCTGCACTCCCCCCAACTCCCCCCCCCCACCCCAAGTACCCGCATTCCCCCCAACTTCCCCCACCCCAAGTACCCGCACTCCCCCCAACTCCCCCCCCGTACCCGCACTCCCCCCACCCCCCAGTATCCGCACTCCCCAACTACCCCCCCCAGTACCCGCACTCCCCCCAACCCTCAAGTACACGCACTCCCCCCCACCCCCCAGTATCTGCACTCTCCCCAACTTCCCCCCCCCCACTACCCACACTCCCCCCAACTCCCCCCCCCAGTACCCGCACTCCCCCCAAAGTACCCGCACTCCCCCCAAAGTACCCGCACTCCCCCCAAAGTACCCGCACTCCTGCCCCCCAAGTACCCGCACTCCCCCCCAGTACCCGCACTCCCCCCCAGTACCCGCACTCTCCCCAACTCCCCCCCCCCCCGTACCCGCACTCTCCCCAACTCCCCGCCGTACCCACACTCTCCCCAACTCCCCCCCCCCAGTACCCGCACTCTCCCCAACTCCCCCCCCAGTACCCGCACTCTCCCCAACTCCCCCCCCCCCCGTACCCGCACTCTCCCCAACTCCCCGCCGTACCCGCACTCTCCCCAACTCCCCCCCCAGTACCCGCACTCTCCCCAACTCCCCCCCCAGTACCCGCACTCTCCCCAACTCCCCCCCCAGTACCCGCACTCTCCCCAACTCCCCCCCCCCAGTACCCGCACTCTCCCCAACTCCCCCCGCCGTACCCGCACTCTCCCCAACTCCCCCCCCGCCAGTACCCGCACTCTCCCCAACTCCCCCCCCCTCCCCCCCCAGTACCCGCACTCTCCCCAACTCCCCCCCCAGTACCCGCACTCTCCCCAACTACCCCCCCAGTACCCGCACTCTCCCCAACTCCCCCCCCAGTACCCGCACTCTCCCCAACTCCCCCCCCCAGTACCCGCACTCTCCCCAACTCCCCCCGCCGTACCCGCACTCTCCCCAACTCCCCCCCCCGCCAGTACCCGCACTCTCCCCAACTCCCACCCCCTCCCCCCCAGTACCCGCACTCTCCCCAACTCCCCCCCCAGTACCCGCACTCTCCCCAACTACCCCCCCAGTACCCGCACTCTCCCCAACTACCCCCCCAGTACCCGCACTCTCCCCAACTACCCCCCACCCCAGTACTCGCACTCCCCCCAACTGCCCCCCCAGTACCCGCACTCCCCCCCCCCAGTACCCGCACTCCCCCCCAGTACCCGCACGCGCCCCCCCAGTACCCGCACTCGCCCCCCCAGTACCCGCACTCTCCCCAACTGCCCCCCCCGTACCCGCACTCTCCCCAACTGCCCCCCCCAGTACCCGCACTCTCCCCAACTGACCCCCAGTACCCGCATTCCCCCCAACTTCCCCCACCCCAAGTACCCGCACTCCCCCCAACTCCCCCCCCTGTACCCGCACTCCCACCCACCCCCCAGTATCCGCACTCCTCAACTCCCCCCCCCAGTACCCGCACTCCCCCCCCAGTACCCGCACTCCCCCCAACCCCCAAGTACACGCACTCCCCCCCACCCCCCAGTATCTGCACTCTCCCCAACTACCCCCCCCACTACCCGCACTCCCCCCAACTCCCCCCCCAGTACCCGCACTCCCCCCAAAGTACCCGCACTCCCCCCAAAGTACCCGCACTCCCCCCCCAGTACCCGCACTCCCCCCAACACCCGCACTCCCCCCAACAGTACCCGCACTCCCCCCAACTCCGCCCCCAGTACCCGCACTCTCCCCAACTCCCCCCCCCCCCGTACCCGCACTCTCCCCAACTCCCCCCGCCGTACCCGCATTCTCCCCAACTCCCCCCCCAGTAACCGCACTCTCCCCAACTCCCCACCCCCCCAAAGTACCCGCACTCTCCCCACCGTACCCGCACTCTCCCCAACTCCCCCCCCCAGTACCCGCACTCTCCCCAACTCCCCCCCAGTACCCGCACTCTCCCCAACTGCCCCCCCCCAGTACCCGCACTCTCCCCAACTCCCCCCCCAGTACCCGCACTCTCCCCAACTACCCCAGTACCCGCACTCTCCCCAACTACCCCCCACCCCAGTACCCGCACTCCCCCCAACTCCCCCCCAGTACCCGCACTCTCCCCAACTCCCCCCCCAGTACCCGCACTCTCCCCAACTCCCCCCCCCAGTACCCGCACTCTCCCCAACTGCCCCCCCAGTACCCGCACTCTCCCCAACTGACCCCCCAGTACCCGCACTCTCCCCAACTGCCCCCCCAGTACCCGCACTCTCCCCAACTACCCCAGTACCCGCACTCCCCCCCAACTCCCCCCCAGTACCCGCACTCTCCCCAACTCCCCCCCCAGTACCCGCACTCTCCCCAACTCCCCCCCCCAGTACCCGCACTCTCCCCAACTGCCCCCCCAGTACCCGCACTCTCCCCAACTGCCCCCCCCAGTACCCGCACTCTCCCCAACTCCCCCCCCACCCCAAGTACCCGCATTCCCCCCAACTCCCCCCCACCCCAAGTACCCGCACTCCCAACTCCCCCCCCCGTACCCGCACTCCCCCCACCCCCCAGTATCCGCACTCCCCAACTCCCCCCCCCCAGTACCCGCACTCCCCCCTCCCCCCAAGTACCCGCACTCCCCCCCCACCCCCCAGTATCTGCACTCTCCCCAACTACCCCCCCCCACTACCCGCACTCCCAACTCCCCCCCCCAGTACCCGCACTCTCCCCAACTACCCCCCCAGTACCCGCACTCTCCCCAACTCCCCCCCCAGTACCCGCACTCCCAACTCCCCCCCCCAGTACCCGCACTCCCCCCAACTCCCCCCCCCAGTACCCGCACTCCCCCAACTTCCCCCCCAGTACCCGCACTCTCCCCAACTCCCCCCCCTCCCAAGAGTACCCGCACTCTCCAACTCTCTCCCCCCCCCTCTTCCCAACTCCCCCCCCCAGTACCCGCACTCTCCCCAACTCCCCCCCCCACCCCAGTACCCGCACTCTCCCCAATTCCCCCCCCACCCCTCGTCACTTCTGGGTGCCACTTCCTTCACAGCTACTTTATGTGCGTTACTTCTCTTGCTTCAAATGTGCTGAGTTTTACTCTCAGTGCTGTTCAGTGCATAAGTTCTTCCTTCTTACTTCTTAGGCAGTCCCTCGGAACCGAGGATGACTTGCTTCCACATTAAAAATGAGTTCGCAGGTGACTGATTAGTCCAATGCGGGACCTACAGTCTCTCACAGGTGGGGCAGACGGTGGTTGAAGGGACGGGTGGGTGGGGTGCTTGGGTTGACGTGCGCTCCTTGCGCTTGGCTTCCGCTTGCTACCAGCGAAGAGACTCGAGGTGTTCGGCACCTCCCCGGATGCTTCTCCTCCATTTTGTGCGGTCTTGGGCCAGGGATTCCCAGGTGTCGGTGGGGATGTTACACTTTTTCAAGGAGGCTTTGAGGGTGTCCTTGAAGCATTTCCTCTGCCCACCTGGGGCTCTCTTGCCGTGTCGGAGCTCCGAGTAGAGCGCTTGTTTTGGGAGTCTCGTATCGGGCATGCGGACAATGTGACCCGTCCATCGGAGCTGATCGAGCGTGGTCAAAGCTTCGATGCTGGGGATGTTGGCCTGAGCAAGAACACTGACGTTGGTGCGCCTATCCTGCCAATGGATTTGCAGGATCTTGCGGAGGCAGCGTTGGTGGTACCTCTCCAGTGCTTTGAGGTGCCTGCTGTACATAAGAGAAGTTAGTCATCCGACAGGATTCCTTTTTGTCACCTCTATCACAACCCTTCTCCTCCCTCTTCTGGTTTGCTGACTCGATGACGATCAGTGGGCTCTTTGAATTTTCCTTCCGAGTCCCTTCCCAAGCTCCAAATAGGTTGTCCCATAACTTTTTCTTCCTACTCGGCGTTGAAAGCACACCATCTCTAGGCTCTCACTTATTACTCTTCAGGATTCAAAACGGTGGAGCTCCTCAGCTTCCTCAGCCTTCATTGTCTCCTGCAGCCTTTTAAAGCCCAAGCCTGCTGTTCCCTAATCACTGCTGGAGTTCTCTCATCTCTTTCTTCACTCATTTCGATCTTAGTGTCTGCACTGTGAGCCAGACCCCTCAGCCAGGCTTCTGATTGATGAAATTTAAGTGAGAGCATTCAACCCAACTCCCCACTTGGAGTGTCCATACATTAGCCCAGACAAACTGCAGCGCCAAAGAATTAAGAGTGTATGTTGGGGCTGTCACTAAACAATGAGGTTTCAAAGATAATAGGCTGTAGGAGAAAGCAAAGACGGTGGGAAACAGGGAGCTCCACAATTTTGGAGTCCTGTTGAGTTCTGAAATAGAGATGTCGACAGTGTGATTTTCACACAGGGAGGTGGTAGAGAGGAAGAAGGAACCAAAACCCAAATTTGTAGCAAGATACGGCAAGTCCTGGATAAACTTTGATCTGAAAGTGCTTTTACTCGGGCAATGTGGCATTGGCACAGGGTTATGGCACTCCTGCACCCCGCCCCCCAAAGGGTCATCATTAGCACAAAGAAGACAGACACTGGACCTCCAGCAGTGTTCAGGCTCCAACTATTTGTGGGTCCCAGGGCAACAGAAAATGTAGGTCTTCATCCTATTAGACCGCCAACTGGTCCAATAAGGATCAGCGGCTCACTGCAAGCAAATGGGGAGAGCTGTTCTCTTGACGTCTCAAAGCTCCACTTCAGCGCTGTTCTCCCTATTCGCAAGGGACAATGCAACAAATCTTGGTGTGGACCCTGCATCCACAACAATTAGTTACATTCAGAACTACACAGGGCTGGAGTACCCTGCACCTCTCTCTCCTTTACTGCTGAGTATTTTCAGTTAGAACCAGTCAAGAAGCCTTTGACTTGTCGACTGAATGTTATTCTCTGGAGCTACCCAACACCACTGGAGTTCTTTTAACTACCATCTTCAGGGCTATCCCTGAAAAAAACCCCACCAATTACGCAAAATTCCAGCGTATAGATCAGAGACTACCTGAAGATATTGATGCACAATCCCAAAGATCGGATGTTTATATTACAGACGTACGGTTGCCAGTAGCCGTCACTGGTGAACGTTGTCTATCAGTGGTAATTCCGTCACAATCACTGATCCCCTTGGGTCAGTGACACCGAGTAGATGGACAACAGATGTCAACATCGACAGCTGCTGAAACAAGCCAAAAATCCCCTCCAGGTAAAACCAACTCCATTAAAAGAGACAGCAGTAATTTAATAGCCAAGCTCAGGTGATTGCTGCTTACTGTTCAAGCTTTGCTCTGTGACCCAGACTCTGATTAGTTTGCTGTCTTGTAATCACTCCTTAAGTTACTAGTACTACCCCTTTTTTCCTCCCCATTTTCCGTTCTTCCCTCCTCTCCTACTTACAGGACTCTTGCTGGATTACAATTCCATGGCTGCTGGCTGCTTCCTCGTATCTTGTCCAAGTGAGTCTAGAAAGTAAATGTCAGCAGATTGTTCCACCGCTAAGATCAAAACAACTATGTTGGATCCAGCCTTCACTTGAAGATACACATTTACCACACACGTGCACTTGCAGCAAGACTTTGCACTCCCAGTCACTCTAGACAGTAAATCACTGGATAGCGATCCGGAGCAGGAACTGTGGCTGGTGTGTTGTTTTCCTCTCCCTTGAGCAGGGAGGGGGGGGCTCCAAGGCCATTTTTAACATCCTGACTGAGGTCAGCAAATTCAACTTGGAAACCAGGGATTGAACCTGTGACTTTCTGTTATCATAGAGTTTTACAGCACAGAAAGAGGCCCTTCGGCCCATCGTGTCTGCGCCGCCAGTTCTGTCTCAGTAAGAGACCGGGGAGCTAGCAATTTACTTAACTGTTCCTGATTTTTATCATTTTGAAAACAGAACACTTGTCGTTAGGTCCACTGATTCTTCAGCGGTGCTGAAACTTTTCCCCACTGCTTCTTTACAATCTCTTTCCTGTGTATCCGTTATCCAGAAATTCTGAAATGGGAAGTGACCAGCACCGCCTCCTCCTTTGCTGGCGTACAGTTAAAGACGATAAGCACCTCTTACAATCACCGGCTGTCTACTGGCCAGAGTGGCTGTAAACCCAGCACTGGGTAGCATTTACCGACATCCACCTCCAAAGACATCAGCCTCCCAGCTATTAAAAGTCCCAAAATTCCCCCAATGACAAATTGATCTTTAAAGGACCATGCAATAAATCCTTCATCGACAACAACTTATATTTATATGCACCTTTAACGTTGTAAAAAGTCCCAAGGCGCTTCACAGGAGTATTTCACAGCATGATGGGAAAGATAACTGTAGGAAATGTGCATCCCTAACAATTTAGTCAATTTTAAACAGAACAATCCTGATGTCATACACACAGGTTGCTAACAAAAATAAGCTTGGATACCTGCGCACAGGACGTTTGTTCACATCACTTCCTGTTTTGGGGACATTTCAAAGGACTTTCCTTTAGCTTATTTGCTTTTGTTCCTTTGTGAGACTAGTTCAAACGTAAAAGCTGTTTCAACAGAATGGCAAGCCTTTAGCTTCAGTCTGGCCACCTGTGGAGCACATCCGCAGTCTGAGCAGGGTGCAGCCGCCTGCTCCACTGTGGATTGAAAAGTCTGCCCCAAACACACTCAGACTACAAAAGGGAAAGGACACCATCTGTCCACCTTTGGCACTACAGTGGAAGGTGGGGCGTAGCTGCTGGGTATAAAGGCTTCAAATCAAATGCACCAGTTTAACAATCAGTCTCGTACTGACTGAGCAGAGAGATGAGACACTGCGGTATCCCTGCTGCGTGATGGTTCTGACATGCGTCACCCCCCCCCACCCCCCACTTCCCTCCATGTTAAAGACTGCCCAGCCTTAAGACACAAGATAGCCAAAGGGGTTAAGCAAGACCAGACAGGGCATGATCCCGAGCACCTGCACTGTAACACTTAGTACACAAGGCTAGGCCAGTCCAGACACAGTTAGAAAGGAGCTGTGCACCACAGTTAAGACTATCACATCACATCTATTTACTGAATTGATCTTTGCTGAATACAGCCTGTACCATTTATTTTCAATCAACTGCAAAAAGCTCAAGTCATGCCAGCATGCATTTAGTGCAGCACTTGCAACCAGTAATTTTAACTGGTATTGTAACCTGCACTTAAATGAAGATTGATGAATTTTCTGAGGCAGTACAACCTACTGCAGAGAATTGCTGAGGGGACTACAAACAGACCATAGATACACGATGCTTTCACACATCTGCTGTTGAACAGATTTTCATTCACAGAGGAAAAAAAGTGGCATCTGGTGAAGGAAACTACATTGGGCCATTTCCACCTTTACAGAGTCGTCGACTTTCATGCAGAAGCCAAACATGCGTCATTACACCGCGGATTCACACTTCAATTTACCTCAGCAGACACGAGTGACATTCTTCCCCAGTTGCTTCGGTTAGGTGGTCACTGTATTTCAACAAGTCTTCAGTTCAGCTCTTTCCAAGTAGACCAGCGAGATAACGTATGTAAACAGCGCAAGGAAATTTCTTATATTTTTGTACTAGCTTAGATTTAAATTTTCTTGAAAGCCTCATTCTTGAGGCAAACCTACAGGTGCAATGCCACCCGAGAGAGCAGATAGCCATAGTCTGTGGCAAATGCATTTAATGAAACAGTTCAATTGTTTACATTTAGCATAAAAAAGGTAGGAATTTATTAGCTTTATACAATTTAAACTTATTACCTACCAATGACCTATAAATAACCATCACACAGAGTAGCTTTATGCCACCGTCTAGGTCCTGTGAGTTTAGATCCCAGAGGTGAGCAGTCATCTTTTGGCCAGGACAACTAATTAAGCCTGTGTTTTAAGGTCTGACCTCTGATGATCTGAAACAGTGAGGCAGAAAACACAGTGCCCTTCAAAAACCCTTTACAATAGCTGTAGCCAAGTTAGTCAAAGGTATGGAAAGGCACAAGTACAACACATGGCAAGAAACAAGACAGCTAGGTTTGAAGCTGTAATCTTGAATCAGGAGGTGAGGCATTTTCTAATACTCCACTTGCATTACTTAATTGCTGCTGCAATATATCCAGGAGCTCTTGTTATCACATTTGCACCATGGAGTGGATTTGACAGTCGTGAACCGATTGCATATACTTTATCTTGAAGTGCAAAATCATATTAGCAACTTTGTGATTGTAGTGGTCCATACAAGCCAAAAATGGCAAAAACAATACCTTGCTGGCGTGCACAGGTGGGCTGACAGGGACAATGTGGTGCAATAATTACAATTCACCTTTGCTCCTGGCTGTATGTAGTGAGATTGCTTCCTGATGAGGTGCCTCCAATGGTATGAACACTGGGTTGCTTACTTTACAGGGCTACCCCCACCCATGACGTGCTTGTCAGAGAAAGCCACTCAGTTAAATGACCATAAGCCAAAGCAGTTGCACCAACTGAACTAACCTCAACAAGAGTCAGCATCCTCAGGGAAGGAAGCCTTTCAAAAAATTCAAATTCAAAAGGCGTTTTTGTTTTACACACTACTGCGCTAAAGCTGCTGCTGGTGAGAATCTGAGTGGAACTCTTGGGGTTCTGAGGTGCAGGGCGAGATGTGGCTTCATGGTGTTCCCCCCGCCCCTTTAACAAACATAACCACCATAAAATATCAAAATAACTCAAACAGTAATGTTGTAGAATAGACACCAATCCATTCTAAAACAGAAATGTCTTTTTCTCTTGTGCAGATCAAGCTAGAAAGGGTTTCTACCGTCGACACACTAACCTTCCCAAAGTTCTGGACTGGAATCCTGACTATTTGAAAGAATGGGGGAGGGCAGAAAAAAATAAAAAAAGAGGCTCGAGACTCAAAACACATCTTGTGAAAGTACAGAAAGTCAGCAGTATGCTGGGCTCGTCACTGCCTAAGGCCAGGGCAGTAATATTGCTGTTCAATACATCAGTTATGTCTTATGCACGTTTGATCTATCTGACAAATATGCAGCCATCCTACACATTCCACCCAATTTGATAATTAACTGTGTCTTCTGCAGCACAGCCCTGGTTTATGACATGGCCTTGGGCTCCAGGACTTGCTGCAGTGACAAGCACTATATCTGAGCACCAGCTTATTAAAATAGCTCCGAAAAAAAATCACAATAACCCTCAACATATATAAAGGAAACACTATTTCATTTCAAACTCTATAAGGTCATTGCTCAATGCCAGCACTGATAAGAATCATGAATCTGATTAAAATCTTTTCATCTAAAGTGTTGTATGAATGAGAACAAGGACTGGGCCACTGCAGGAGTGCAGTACAAAGCCTCGCTCCGGCTACCTCGACGTCCCTTTGAAATTACTGAACTAACACGGGGCGCAAAGAAACTGCACCAGACGGGGACCTTCCTCAGTATCAGGGGAAAGTCAGCAGTGGTGAAGCCCTACTCAAGGAAGGTTTTGGTGCTTCCAATGGGTCATTTACACTACAGGGGTTGCCCTCTGATAACCACTCTTGTTGCTGGAGGCAAGCCTGTAAAATAGAAGTGGCGCACACGTCATCCAATCCACCGCACAGTGAGCCTATCCTGACACTGGGATCTGTGGCACCAATCGCAGAACATCTAGGAGGTGGTCTCCAGCAAGAAGCATCCAGACACTAAACAGAGCTGGAACTGTAATACAAACGCCTACTGTACAAAGGTCTGAAATCACTGCCCAACTGTAAACTCATAGCTGACAATAAAGGAAGAAGGACTTGCATTTATATAGCAACTTTCACGACCAGGAACTATAGCACAGTAAATACAAGCTTACTGTATAATTCAGTGATCTGTTATTGCTCTTGATGTATTTAGGGGTTGAAGTATTTCCGTAGGTACACAGGCAATAATCAGCCTGGTCAGTACCTCACTATTGCTCAATTGCCACGAGGTGCAATCATTCCAGGAATCCACCAATTGTCCATTCGTACACACTAACAGAAAGTGTTCCCACAACACCAATGACTCATTTTCCAATAATCTGGCAAGACCAAAACCCAAGTGTACACGGAAGACCCAAAATCTGAAGGGGAACAAAACTCTCGGCAATTTTATACCCAAATAAAAGCAGCTCTTCAAACTCAAAGCAGTGTAGCTTTCTTCTGAGGCCTAAAGTGTACATTTTGACCTTAGACAAGTGCTGGTCTTCTGTTTAAGTGCCATGTTTGAAACATAGAAACATAGAAGATAGGAGCAGGAGTAGGCCATTCGGTCCCTCGAGCCTGCTCCGTCATTTAATGAGATCACGGCTGATCATCCAAATTCAGTACCCTGTCCCTGCTTTCTCCCCATATCCCTTGATCCCTTTAGCCTTGAGAAATATATCTAACTGCCTTCTGGGGTAGAGAATTCCACAGGTTCACCACTCTCTGGGTGAAGAAATTCCTCCTCATCTCTGTCCTAAATGGCTTACCCCTTATCCTTAGACTGACCCCTGGTTCTGGACTCCCCCACCATCGGGAACATCCTTCCTGCATCTAGTTAGAATTTTGTAAGTTTCAATGAGATCCCCTCTCATTCTTCTAAACTCCAGCGAGTATAAGCCCAATCGACCCAATCTCTCCTAATACGTCATTCCTGCCATCCCAGGTATCAGTCTGGTGAATCTTCGCTGCACTCCCTCCATGGCAAGAACATCCTTCCTCAAATAAGGCGACCAAAACTGCACACAATACTCAAGGTGTGGTCTCACCAAGGCCCTGTACAACTGCAGCAAGACATCCTTGCTCCTGTACTCGAATCCTCTCGCTATGAAGGCCAACATACCATTTGCCTTCTTAACCGCCTGCTGCACCTGCATGCTTACCTTCAGCAACTGGTGCACAACGACACCCAGGTCTCGTTGCACTTCCCCTTCTCCCAATCTATTGCCGTTCAGATAATAATCTGCCTTCCTGGTTTTGCCACCAAAGTGGATAACCTTGCATTTATCCACATTATACTGCATCTGCCCAATCACCCAACCTGTCCAAATCATACTGGAATTTCTCGGCATCCTCCTCACAGCACACACGCCCACCCAGCTTTGTGTCGTCTGCAAACTTGTAGATATTACATCTAGTTCCCTCGTCTAGATCATTAATATATTGTGAATAGCTGGGGTCCGAGCACCGATCCCTGCGGTACCCAACTAGTCACTGCCTGCCACTCGGAAAAAGACCCATTTATTCCAACTCTACTTCCTGTCTGCCAACCAGTTCTCTATCCAAGTCAGTACCTTACCCCCAATCCCATGTGCTTTAACTTTACATGCTAATCTCTTATGCGGGACCTTATCGAAAGCCTTCTGAAACTCCAAATACACCACATCCACTGGTTCTCCCTTATCTATTCTACCAGTTACATCCTCAAAAAATTTCAGTAGATTAGTCAGCACGATTTACCTTTTGTAAATCCATGCTGACTTTGTATGATCCTGTTAATGTTTTCCAAGTGCTCTGCTATTACATCTTTTATAATGGACTCCAGCATTTCCCTCACTACCAATGTCAGGCTTACCAGTCTATAATTCCCCATTTTCCCTCTACCACCTTTTTTGAATAGTGGGGTTACATTAGCTACCCTCCAAATCCATGGGAACTGTTCCAGAGTCTATCGAATTCTGAAAGATGACCAGCAATGCATCTACTATTTCTAGGGCCACTTCCTTAAGTACCCTAGAATGTAGATTATCAGGCCCTGGGGATTTATCGGCCTTCAATCCCGTCAATTTCCCTAACACCATTTCCCTACAAATTCTGATTTCATTCAGTTCCTCCCTCTCATTAGCCCCTATGTTCCCCGACAACTCTGGGAGGTTATTTGTGTCCTCCTTTGTGAAGACAGAACCAAAGTATGTATTTAATTGGTCTTCCATTTCTTTGTTCCCCATTATAAATTCCCCTGATTCTGACTGCAAGGGACCTACACTTGACTTCATCAATCTTTTTCTCTTCACGTATCTATAGAAGCTTTTACAGTCACTTTTTATGTTCCTTGCAAGCTTACTCTCATACTCTATTTTCCCCTTCTTCATTAATCCCTTTGTCCTCCTTTGCTGAATCCTAAACTGCTCCCAATCCTCAGGTTTGCTGCTTTTTCTGGCCAATTTATATGTCCTCTCCTTGGATCTTATGCTATCCCTAATTTCCCTTGTTAGCCACAGTTGAGTCACCTACTTTGTATTATTTTTATGCCAAATTGGGATGAACAAATTCTGTAGTTAATCCATGCAATCTTTAAATGTTTGCCATTGCCTATCCACCGTCAACCCTTTAAGTAACGTCCCCCAATCCATCCTAGCTAACTCGCGCCTCATACCATCATAGTTTCCTTTATTTAAATTCAGGACCCTAGTTTCCGAGTCAACTACTTCACTCTCCATCTTAATGAAGAATTCTATCATATTATGATCACTCTGCCCCAAGGGGCCTCGCACAACAAGATTGCTAATTAATCCTTTCTCATTACATAATACCCAGTCTAAGATGGCCTGATCTCTAGTTGGTTCCTTGACATATTGGTCCAGGAAACCATCCCATATACACTCCAGGAATTCCTCCTCCACAATATTATTACTAATTTGGTTAGCCCAATCTATATGTAGATTAAAGTCACCCATGATAATTGCTGTGCCCTTATTGCATGTGTCTCTAATTTCCCATTTAATGCCATCCCCAACCTCAGCATTACTGTTTGGGGGGTCTGTATACAACTCCCACTAACGTTTTCTGCCCCTTGGTATTTCTCAGCTCTACCCATACAGATTCCACATCATCAGAGCTAGTATCCTTCCTTACTATTGTGTTAATCTCCTCTTTAACTAGCAATGCTACCTTCACCTCCTTTTCGCCTGTCTTTCCTGAATATTGAATACCCCAGCCTTGGTCACCCTGGAGCCATGTCTCCGTAATCCCAATTATATCATATCCGTTTACATCCATTTGCGCAGCTAATTCATCCACCTTATTACAAATGCTCCTCGCATTAAGACACAAAGCCTCCAGGCTTGTTTTTTTTTAACACTTTTGAATTATTATTTACTGTGGCCATGTTTGATTTAAACCCTTGATTTCTCTGACTGCCACTTTTGCTTTTCTCCTTCCCGTCTTTTGCTTATATCCTTGCTTCCCTTTCCTCTGTCTCCCTGCACAGGTTCCCAACCCCCTGCCATTTTAGTTTAAACCCTCCCTAACAGCACTAGCAAACACCCCCCCTAGGACATCAGTCCCGGTCCTGCCCAGGTGCAAACCATCCAGTTTGTACTGGTCCCAACTCCCCCAGAACCGGTTCCAATGTCCCAGGAATTTGAATCCCTCCCCCTTGCACCATTCCTCTAGCCACGTATTCATCTGAAATAACCTTCTATTTCTACTCTGACTAGCACATGGCACTGGTAGCAATCCTGAGATTACTACCTTACTACGTATATGCACCATGACAACTGGTTGTTCACCCTACCCCTCCAGAATTCCCTGCAGCCGCTCCGAGACATCCTTGACCCTTGCACCAGGGAGGCAACATACCATCCTGGAGTCTCGTTTGCGGTCGCAGAAACGCCTATCTATTCCCCTTACAATAGAATCCCCTATCACTATAGCTCTCCCGCTCTTTTTCCTCCCGTCCTGTGTAGCAGAACCACCCACGGTGCCAGGAAGTTGGCTGCTGCTGCCTTCCCCCGATAAACCATCTCCCTCAACAATATCCAAATTGGTATATCTGTTTGAGAGGGGGATGGCCACAGGGGACTCCTGCACTACCTGCCTGTGCCTACTACTCTGCCTGGCGGTCACCCATTCTCTTCCTGCCTGTGACCAACTGATTAAACGTGATATCCACGATGTCCTCAGCATCGCAAATGCATCAGTATGTATCCTGGAGAGAAAGTAAGTTGCCACTCTTAGTTTATATATTGAGGAGTGTAGGGAAAAATGTGTGTAAAACTGTAGTTTGTTCAGTTGTCTGTTGTAAATTAAAGCCCGTGTCTCAAACTTAGTAAGTGTTTATCCAGCCTGCCATTGAGAGGAGAATCCACATGGTGGCACACAATATATCCCAGTAGCTTGCGTACAGAGTAAGGATTCTCTGTTATAACCCTGGGTCATGCTTTCATACAACTAGATAGTTGACAGAAAAGATGCACTCTGGATCATAGGGAACACGAGGTCCGCTTACGGGGTGGACTATACTGAACCAGAGAGAATATTGTGTAAAAGCCCAAAAATGTGACATTCCTATGGGAATAAAGTGGACTGGTCAAATTCATGAATCTGATGAAAATATAAACTAGTCTTGTTGTTGAGCAATATCCCATGTACAATACAGCTGCCCCCCGCCCCAACAACGTCTGAGCTGTTTACAAGAAATGTCAGGAATTTTGTTAAAAGCTCCTGTAGTAAACACCTACAAAATGGTCCTCAATTATTAATGCTGAACGTTTATATGCAAGTACATGAAACAGGGCCTTGGGTCTCAGTTTGTCTCAATTGCTTTCACACTACCTCAGAATCAGAAGGCTGGACTTAAGCACCTGAACTAGCTGACACTTCAGTGCAGTACTGAGGGGCGCGATACTGTTGGGGGTGAATCATTCAGATTTGACGTTAAACCACTAATCAATTTGCCTCCAGGTAGAAGGTAAAGATTCCATGGCACTACTGGAAGAAGAGCAAGGAGCTCTTCCAATGTCCTGGCCAATGCTCATCCCTCAACCAACACCAAAACAGATTTAACTGGCCATTTATTCATTTACTGTTTGTGCAGCCTTGCTGTGGATAAATTGGCTGCTGGGTTTGTCTACACAATAGTGACTGCACTTCAAAAAGTAACATGGTGTTTTGGGACATCCTGAGGACGTGAAGGTTTTACATCCCAATGAACGCTCCTCACTTAGGGGAATTTTCAATGGGAAAGCATCACTATAAAACTCAATCTTTTTACCATCGGACATCCTTGCACACAAACTTTCCATCAGGAGAGAACAAACAGCACAGCCCGAGTGACTGAACCTCCAACTTTCTGGTGCATTTGGCTTAGTACTACAGGAGCTGGGGCACTTCCAAGCTCAGGCATCAGGAAACTGCTTATGAAATTATGTTTAATAGCGCTTTATCACATGGGTTCCATACATTTTTTGGACACCCCTAAATCACAAAGCATGTTACTATGGTCAGACTTAAGAATGAGGTGGTGATAATGTGAATTTATTTCCAGCAGGGTGGATACCAGTTTGACTCGCCACCTCAAGTGAAACCATACTTGCCAATCATGACCACTTGCAAATCAAGCACATCAAGGCATTTGAGTACCAATCATTTAAGACAGAGCATAGGCTCATCAGTTTAGGAGTGAGTGCCTGAATAAGTGGCCACATTCGACTCTGAACAACTAAATTACCAAACTGGTTAATTCAGTGTGAAACCAGGCTTAGGGTAAGCCAATTCCTTGGTGAATGACCAATGATTAAACAGAAGGGTGCCAGTGCTTCCTGGAGTCTAGTGTGGGGATTGAATGAGAGACGCGCAAGGTCAGACTCCCCCGTGCCAGGATTCCTGCTTTATCTGCAGACTAAATGCATTCCAGACTGCCAGAATGAGAAAGCACTTATATCAAGGCCAGCAGCAAAGAACAGGTCAGAGTAACCAATGAGTTCCATGGAATACCTCCCCTGCCTCACACACACACCCCCCACCCCCCCCACACCCCCACCACCCCTCACCCAACCAAAAAAAAAAAAAATCACAAATGAACTCTTTGGGGCTTGTGTGACTTCAATGTCACAAACCAAACTGTAATGAGCCCCCAACCCATTGGCAGGTTGATTCTGAACTGAGGAGAGCTCACATTAATCACTCTAGTTTACACCCAGCTTTATAAGTATTTGAGTATTGTGTGCAGTTTTGGTCGCCTTATCTGAGGAAGGATGTTCTTGCCATGGAGGGAGTGCAGCGAAGATTCACCAGGCTGATACCTGGGATGGCAGGAATGACGTATGAGGAGAGATTGGGTCGATTGGGCTTATACTCGCTGGGGTTTAGAAGAATGAGAGGGGATCTCATTGAAATTTATAAAATTCTAACAGGACTAGACAGACTAGATGCAGGAAGGATGTTCCCGATGGTCGGAGAGTTCAGAACCAGGGGTCACAGTCTAAGGATAAGGGGTAGGCCATTTAGGACAGAGATGAGGAGGAATTTCTTCACCCAGAGAGTGGTGAACCTGTGGAATTCTCTACCACAGAAGGCAGTTGAGGCCAATTCATTAAATATATTCAAGAAGGAGTTGGATATATTTCTTAAGGCTAAAGGGATCAAGGGATATGGGGAGAAAGCAGGGACAGGGTACTGAATTTGGATGATCAGCCATGATCTCATTGAATGGCGGAGCAGGCTCGAGGGGCCGAATGGCCTACTCCTGCTCCTATCTTCTATGTTTCTATGTTTCTATGAATTCACTTTGACACTAAATGGCAACAGGACGGCTGGTGATGAAAATCCAAAACATCACACTGCTGCAATAGGAAGTGCCCCTCTGTGCTTGGAGCTGAGGCACATTGTTGGGGCAGAGTAAAGTCAGTTTTATTCAGGCTGGGAGTGTTTGATGAAGACACTGTAGCCCCGATTGTAAGCTGGTGGAGGAGTGTGGCGTGAGGGGGGCCAGAGCGGGAGGAAGTGCCCATGACAGAGTCTCCAAACAGGACAACAGATTGAAGCCCAAAGATTCACAACAGCCAGTACTGGACATGGTACCAAAACCAACAGTCTTAAATGTTGTGAGATACTCAGCAGATTAAATTGCTTGCGTGACTATCCCTAGTGACAGGCCTGCACCACCAGTATTATACAGCTCAACATGCCCAAGCTTGGAAGGGCAACATTTTATAATTGTAGTGCTGGGAATTTTTCACAATTGGGCAGAATACAAACACAATATTTCTCCAAATTCCTAGCAGCAAACCCTACAGTGCAGCCGTGTAAAAATTTCACACACTCGCCACTAGCCATTTAGCTGAAAACTTAGTGACAACACCACAATGCATGTAACTCACCTAAGCACATTTTACAGGGCCTCCTCACCCAGCTATCTCAGTGCAAGCAGATCTAAAACATGGTGACAGGCAAGTTACCTCGAGTTAGAAAACAGGAGGTCCGGCTTATACTGTCCACGGGTCAGAAAATAGGTTACAGAACAACCACTCTTGGCTGCTGAATTGCTGCAGTCCCAAAGTGCAGCTTAAAGGTTAGATAAACAGAACAAATTCATATCAAACCAAATTGCTGTCTTTAAGTTACAAGTGGGCCTGTCTTGTTAAAAGGCCCAATGATGTTCTTTGTGGAAAACTCAAACTGAATGATGTACTTGTCTAGAACAGGGAAACATGGATTCACACTTGCCCTAGCATGTTTCTGCCTGCCCCAGAGAGCTTAGCAGCAGTGATTAATCCCTGTACAATACAAATAAATCTACTTTAATACTGCCAAATCGACCAAGCCCAGTTCTGGACTACAACGGGTTAATATTACTTTTGCTGAGCCCTCCCCATGGCCTTATTGGCAAATGGTCTGATGTAGGACAAAAACCACACGGGCCAAATGGTCCCGAGTACAATTTAGGGTCTGCATTATGTCACCGCAAGTAACCTAGGACAAAAATTGGTATACTTTTAGGCCAGGGAAGGTTTGAAAAAGAAAAGGCTGGGATTGCTAGCAAGTGACCCTTGCTGGAAAGTGTCCTGTATGGATATCAGGCAAGAACAGGATAATGCTCAGCTGGAAATTCCGCCCCCCCCCCCCTCGCAAGAGTCAAATAGCTCATCAACATTCGCTGTCTACTCGGTTCAAACATGAAACTCGGATAATGCTGCTACCCATGGAACTGAACTCCAGCAAGAGTCGCTGCTGTCGAGAAAGGAGGGGAAAAATAGGGGGAACAGTGACTTAACCAGGCTGCAGATGGTTTACTCTCTGAATGGATGTGCAGTTCTACACAAAGTATAGGTGTCCTTTGTGGAATACATTGCCCGCAGAAAGAACGAAGATATTCTGACAACGACCTTTCCAGAAAACAGTTTTGAAGATGTTAGCTGTTGGGCTTTGTTTCATAGCCGTCAAACAATATAGCAATACATCATAGCTCTTAATGGGAACGACACCCATCATTCAAAGCTATCCTGGCAAGTCCAAACATAGGAAGTCATAAATAACTGGAGCTGGAGGTCCTCTGTTTAGGGAAACAGACGAGTTAAGAGTTTTTAAAGGGAAGGGCATAGCCACAGACTTAGGAATGGAACTGGGGGTGTTTAGCGGAATGAAGCCTGGGGTGATTTACACCAGAACGACCGGGACCGTACGCTGTATTGTGTTAGGTTAGGGGATTATTGGGAGACCTAAAATCCTTGTGCAGAGTGTGTCAGATCGCTATTGGTGTTTGTTCAAAACCACACCCGTCCGCCCAGGGGTAGCTACTGATACAGGCGTTGAGCTATCTGGCAGTTTAAAATAAAATGTTTAAATTCAGCATTCTGTGGAGCTGCCTGGAGCAGGCTCGAGGGGCCAAGTGGCCTATTCCTGCTCCTATTTCTTATGTTCTAATGGGGTGTGCGCCTAGCTCCAGTTCATTTCAACGCAAGGTCTTCCAAGTGTGTATTCATCAATCCAAGCACACAGCACAGAAACATTATCTACAAATATAACCCGGCTGAAATCTCATATCCCTTATGAGGATTTTAAGGGATTTCATGCATCACTGTTGTTTCAGGGTTCAGAGTTTGGAGGAGTTCAGAGCAGCAACACAGAAGGAAGGGTCTTTGGGTAGATTTTAATTTCCTTCCAACCTCCTCTCCATGGAATACAGTTCCATGGCCAACAGCACCTCACCCAAGTGGCCGTTCTCAGTGTGTGAGCCTAGACAATGAGTGCCAGCAGCAATTCGACCACGGAAAGCATCAGTCAAATCCAATCCTGCCCTCGTCTAACATTCACATTCACACGTTCCAGCAGAAGTTACCTGGCAGTGAGCCAAAGTGGGAATATCGCTGGATTCTTTCCCTCCCTAACCCATTGGGGCCGCGATCCCGGTTACGATCAGCACACGCTGCCAATCAAGTTTGGAATACTCCAGCATGCATGGCTGTGTCTCACTGCCGACAGCGCCTTTACTCCATGTAGCTGCATTTCTAGGTGAAGAGTAGCAGAGTAAGAAATGTCCTTGGGGGGAAATAGCAATCTAGGACTACTTCATACATGTCTGGTGCAGTTGGAGAACTGCTCTTTCTGCAGTTTCTATTAATCCGTTCTGAAACGCTTTACTGGGTATTTAGTACTTGTTACCACGGTGGGTGTGTGTCAGCACTCTGCGAGGGTGGGGAAACCATAAAGTTACGGCAGAAACAAAATCCACCACTACTTTTTAAAGAGTATGATCTTCACGTAAAATCTTTTAAGTGGGACACAAGTCACGACAAGCATGACTAGCACCAATTCCACCCTTCTACAAACATTGATGTTACTTTCAATACGGCATCTTCAGTAGGGGTCACATTCTGGGGGACTGGGGGTTAAACTCCAACTCATCACCTCTGGGGCCCCCCCTCCCGAGTTCAAATCCAACCCAGACTGATGTGGTGGTTGCACACTCATCTCGGAGCCAGAAACTGGAGGGTTCAATCTCCACCACAGGACTTGAGGAGCTAATCTTGGCCGACACTTCAGTGCAGTACTGAGGGGGTGCTGCAGTCAGAGGTGCCGTCTTTCGCATGGCCCGGTCTGCCTGTACGGTGGATATAACTGAGCCCATGGCAATATTCGCGAGCAGCAGGGAGTTCTCCCAATATCCTGGCCGACAGTCCTTCTCAACCAGCACCACCAAAACAAATTAACATCATTTAATCTTATTTACTGTTTATGGGCTTGCTGTGTGCAAATTCGCTGTCGAGTTTGTCTCAAGAACAGTGACTACACTTCAATAGCAATTAATTGGCTGTGAAATGCTGGTACTGCCCCGAGGATGCCCTTGTATAAATGCAAGTTCTTTCTTCTCTGCGGGTTGTAAGGGTCCTCTGTCACATGAGCTTGGTCCAACTCAAACTAGTTCCCAGTGGACATGGGCACACGGTTCAAAACTACACGTAATTCATCGCGCAATCGGTAATCTCGCTCAGAGACCTCACAATGGCTGCCGTGGCGAATGGAAAAATGTCGTATTGGTAACGGAGGGGATACTGTGGAACCAAAACGCATAGTTGGAGCTTTGCTGCATTTTAAATTTGACCAGCCGCACCGCTAGAGAAATATTAAGCGTAACTTGCTGCTTTGTATCTTTCACATTCCTAACGGCCACTTACTGGAGAAAAGCAGATTATTTGTCCAAGCAATTCCCAATGGAACAGGTCCTGCATGAGGCCATAGCAATCCAGAGCCGCAAATTTATTTAAAATGGATTAAATTAGCTTTGAGATCTGTCCGACTGAATCGGGCAACGAGGAACAAAGATGCTATTATCATCGTTTATTGCATAGCACCGTTCAGTGACAGAGGGGAGAAATTGGGTTAGTTACTAACCATCCCCCTGCCGAATGTATTCAAGTTGTTCATTTCTAACCCCCTTCCTATGAGTAGATATGGGGGGGGGGTGGTGGATGTATAAGATCAGTATTTTAGGAAACGGCAATTATACTTCCAAGGACAAACTATCTCCAAATTTCTGAAGATAGACATACAGATAGCACACACACACATGCATATGTTGATAATTTACAAATATTACTGGTATGATGCACCCCTCCTATTATGACATTTAAATTTTGCATGCCAACTCAACTGGAAGATCCAAATGTGTGGCTCAAAGAGTGGTGTGGGAGGAAGGGGTTTCAGTTCATGGGGCACTGGCACCAGTACTGGGGAAAGAGGGAGCTGTTCCGTTGGGACGGGCTACACTTCAACCGGGCTGGACCAGTGTCCTGGCGAACCGAATAACTAGGGCAGTAGACAGGGCTTTAAACTAATGAAGGGGGTGGGAGGATTCAGGAAAAAGTAAATTTAAAAGCAGCGAGAGAAACGTCAAGGCTCGAGAGAGAGAGAGAGAGAGAGAGAGAGAGTAGAGTTTTGGGTAAAAATAAGCCGAGTGGGTCAGGAAGGGACAGAGAGAGAGTAACAAAGGTAATAAGACATCAGTGACTCAGGTGACATCAGGGAAAAATAGAAATATGTCAAAGCTAAAGGCACTACATCGAAATGCGCGAAGCATTCGCAACAAAATAGATGAATTAATAGCGCAGATAGAAATGAACAGATTTGATCTAATATCCCTAACGGACATGTGGTTGCAAAGTGGCCAAGGTTGAGAACTAAATATTCCAGGATACTTAACTTTTAGAAAAGATAGGCAAAATGGAAAAGGAGATGGGGTAGTCCTGATAATAAAGGATGGGATAAATACAGTACAGAGAAAAAGGATCTTAGCTCCGAAAATCAAGAAGTAGAAACCGGTTTGGGTGGAGCTAAGAAACAGCAAGGGGCAGAAAACATTGGCGGGAGTTGTTTATAGGTCCCCCAAACAGTAGTTGTAATGTAGAGCAGAATATAAATCAGGAAATTAGAGGCGCATGTAGACTGGGCAAACCAAATTTGCAGTAATAGTGTGGAGGACGAATTCATGGAATGTATGCAAGATAGTTTTCTAAATCAGTATATTGAGGAACCAACTTGGGAACAGGCTATTTTAGATCTAGTATTTTGCAACGAGAAAAGGTTAATTAATAACCTTGTAGTAAAGGGGCCTTTAGGGAAGACTAACCATAATAAGATAGAATTTTATTTAGAATTTGAAAGTGGAGTATTGTGTACAATTTTGGTCTCCTTACCCAAGGAAGGATATACTTGCCATAGAGGGAGTGCAACGAAGGCTCACCAGACTGGTTCCTGGGATGGGGGGATTGTCCTATGAGGAGAGATTGAGTAGACTAGGCCTATATTCTCTAGAGTTTAGAAGAATGAGAGGTGATCTCATTGAAACATTCAAAATTCTTGCAGGGCTTGACAGGGTAAATGCAGGGAGGATGTTTCCCCCTGGCTGGGGAGTCTAGAACCAGGGGTCACAGTCTCAGAATAAGGGGTCGGCCATTTAGGACTGAGATGAGGAGAAATTTCTTCACTCAGAGGGTGGTGAATCTTTGGAATTCTCTACTCCAGAGGGCTGTGGAGGCTCAGTTGTTGAGTATATTAAAGATAGAGATCGACAGATTTTTGAATATTAAGGGATTCAAGGGATATGGGGATAGTGCAGGAAAGTGGAGATGAGGTAGAAGATCAGCCATGATCTTATTGAATGGCGGAGCAGGCTCGAAGGACCAAATGGCCTACTCCTGCTCCTATTTCTTATGTTCGTATACAAGCTGTACATCCACAACAAGCAGTACATCTACCTTTCTAGGCTAAAGCGTAATAATGTGATAAATCTTATAAGGACAACCTTGTATCTCAAAACCCACAAGGCTTTGGGTTCCCCTTCCTAACCTCTCCCTCCATGTCTTGGAGTATGTTTCCCTGTCATTCAATTTGTGAAGCACCTTGGGATGTTTCTTGCATTAAAAGCACGATATAAATACAAGTTCTTGCATCCAACCTCAACCACCACATCCCGTAATCCCCACTGAGAGGTTAGAGAGATCTTGTCTAGATTGCTCACATGGAGGCTCTCTGGCACCACTTTACCTTCTGCTGAAGAAATGGGATGGTTGGAATAAGCCAATAATACCCAGGTTTCCCAGGGCTTTCAAGGGAGCGCTGAGCCAAAGTCAATATATGCATCAAGGCAGCAATTGTCAAGCCCTAGTAAAACTGGTTAATGGGATCAGGGGGAAAACTCTCCAGTGGTTGGAGTCATACCTGGCACAAAAGGAAGTTGTGGTTGCTGGAGGCCAATCTTCTCAGCCATCGAACATCGCTGCAGGAGATCCTCAGGACAGTGTCCGAGGCCCAACTATCTTCAGCTGCTTCATCAACAACCTTCCCTTCATCATAAGATCAGATGTGGGACTGTTCGCTGGTGATTGCACAGTGTTCAGTTCCATTCACAATTCCTCTGATAATGAAGCAGTCCATATCCACATGTAGCAAGATCTGGACAGCATCCAGCCTTGAGTCGATAAGTGGCAAGTAACATTCAGCCATACAAATGCCAGGAAATTACCATCTAAACAAAAGAGAGTCTAACCAATTACCCTTGCATTCAATGGCATTACCATTATCGAGTCAGCCGCCATCAACATCCTGGGTTCACCAGTGACCAAAAACTCAACTGGACCAGATACATAAATGCTTACTAGAGGCTGGATATTATGCAGCAAATAGCTCACCTTCTGACACCCCGAAACCTACCCACTACCTGCAAGGCAAAAGTCAGGAGTGTAATGGGAAACTCTCCATTTGCCTGGATGGATGCAGCTGCAACAACACTCAAGAAGCTTGACACCATCCAGGAGAAAGCAGTCCGCTTGATCAGCACGTCATAAACGTCCACTCCCTCCACCAATGGCGCACCATGGCTGCAGTGTGCACCATGGACAGGATGCACTACAGCAACTCGCCAAGGCTTCTTCGGCAGCACCTCCCAAACACACGCCCTCCATCGTCTAGAAGGACAAGACCAGCAGGTGCATGAGAACACCATTACCTCCAAGTGCCTCTCCAAAACACACACCATCCTGCCTTGGACGTATATCGACATTCCTGCATCGTCACGGAGTCAAAATCCTGAAATTCTCTACCTAATTGCACCTTTATCACATGAATTGCAGCGGTTCAAGGCGGTGGCTCACCACCACCTTTTTCAGGGCAACTAGGGATAGGCAATAAATGCCAGCATCGTCCATATTCCAAGAATGAATTAAACAAACATTAAACAAGGAGCGGCGCCAGAATTGCTGCATGCACATTGGACAAGGAGCTGAATCAGTGACGATGCATGCACATTGGGCATGTTGTGCTTTGGAAAGTCCACTATAATAGCAGCAGACATGAATTATCTGAAAGGGCTCAAGACAACCCAGTGGTCAAGAGATTCTCACACTGAAAGCACTGTTAGAAACTGGCTACACACTGTAATGGTGATAGATTCGGACTGAGCCAGGTGATCTATGGATGTTCATCACTTCTACATCAGCAACTCTAGATTAAAAAGTGAGAAAACGGACAAACTACTAAATTCATAGTGGATTAAAACTGAAGGGTACATCCTGCCGTGCTGGACTGAAGGAATATACTCCGTAAACCGACACTAACTGGATCCAAATTGATTGAAATAACAGAAAACGCTGGAAACACTCAGCAGGCCAGGCAGCATCCGTGGAGAGAGAAACAGAGTCAACGTTGCAGGTCGATGACCCTTCGTCAGAACTGGAAAAAACCAGGAAAGGGAAGAGATTTTAAAGCAAGTTGGGGGCTGGGAAAAAGGGGAGGGGATGAAAGAACAAAAGGGAAGGTCAGCGATAGGATAGGAAGCAGGAGAGAGAGAGACATTGAGAGATATTGAATGCCAGAGGTGGTGGTGATGGGACAGGTAAAGGAACAAAGGGTGGCTCGAGATGAAGTGTGAATGGCGCTGGCAGAATGATGGACAGCTGTCATGTGGACGAGAAGAAAAAAGGCCAGACGAAAGAGTGGATTAAAAAAAAAAAAAAAATGAATTATATAATTATATATATGTGACAGGGGCCGAGGTTATGATTTGAAATTGTTGAACTCGCCAAATTGATGGAGCTGGCTTTCCTAGGTGAATAGCTTTGCTGCTTTTACGGAGCAAATACAGGCCCAATATCTCACAGATTAGCCTTGCACTGGATGTACATGGACAGCATACACATGAACTGGATTCAGGTGGAACTGGGGAGTGGTGTTCCAGTGCTTGAAGTAATGCAAACAGTTAGGCTGCAGACCGTAAACAGCAGCTGCTCAGGTCGATTCCCATTCACTCCAACCATCCCAAGTTTAGGATTTTCAACAGGTCGCCAGCAAATCTCAAACCTGGGGACCATCTAAATTGGCGGCTGAAAGAGTAACGGGCAGTGGCACTGACTGTCTCAACCAGCTCTTGGAAACGATGCTGCCACTTTCGAGCCTCGCACCGAGTCCACAGAGTAAACAGCAACTTCTGTTTGAGTTGGCACGGAAGAAAGTAGCTACAGTCAGATGCTTGGGACATAGTTTGCTTGCGTGCGTGCGTGCGTGCGTGCGTGGGGGGGGGAAAACAGAGAAGCTGAGATTTCTGTCATTCTATCGGTGGGGGGGTGGGGGGCTTAGAATTCTTTCATGTTGTCGGGGGGCTGAAATTTCTGTTGTGCTGCCAGGGAGCTTCAGAATTCTGTCCTGCTGCTGAAGGGGGCTGGGATTCCAACCACGCTGAGGAGTGAGGGCGCGTAATTAATTTGTACTTTCCAGGTGGGGTGGGGAGCACAGATTTCCCTGGTGGTGTTCACTGCACGGCACACGGGCTGTGGGCACCCCAGATATCTGGTGGTGCTTCGTGTTGAATGCCACTAAGCTCAGTGTCAGCCCGCTGCCGTTTGCTCCCACCAGCTCTAAATGTCACTGCAGAGTTAATGAGTAACCGCAGGTCCCCAGGAACAAGCCAAGCCCGCAGCACTACCCCAATATTGACAGAACTAGGCCACAGAGTTCTACCAAAGGCATGGGTGTATAATCTGGAACTGTGAAAGATAGACAAGTTACCACATCAGTGGAGGTACTGACTACCCACCAGACACTCTCCTGGGAAAGGAGGCAAAGATTCTCTCAGCTCAACGAACGTGCTTACTCTGGGGCGAGGTACTTTGCACAAGTGGCCATTCTCCACGCACGAGGCTGGATAGTAAGTGGCAGCAGGCTGCCTGACTGTAAAGGGGCATCGCAGATGTGACTAACTCATCGAATTGAAAGCCCAGATGATTTTCCTGTCCCTTGCCTCGAGTCACATGCCAATTGTAGCCCCCCCGACCCCCGCCGGCTAACTTAGCACAAAATGTGATTTGAATCGCGGATGTTTGGGGCTGTAGGGCTCATTTACACACTGCTGTTAGCAACTGAGGGATGGGCTCTGGGGGAAGGCAGAGCTTAGAATTAGACACCATGGTGTAACAAGCATCAGATGGATCCAAATCAAACCTTGCCAATGACAGTGTCTTTATACAGTACTTGGATTTTGTATGATAAAGGCAAATGTGTAAATACTGGAGTGGTGCAATTCTGGTCAAAGTGTAAAAAGCTGCACTAGGTCACCTTTGGGTTAAAACAGAATCAATTAAATTGATCATTCAAGTCACGCTGACACAATGCTGGGGGGAATAAGCCCATTTACTACAATCCCAGTCACTGGATTTCTTACACATTTGAGCGTAAACCCCTCCTTCAATACCACTACAGTTCAAACTTCATTTTTGCCTCGAAATTCCTTGAACAGGTCATTGCCTTCCAGCTCTCTGTCCATCTCTCTCAAAACACCCTCTTCAAAACCCTCCACACAGCACCAAGATGGCTCTAACCAATATCACAACATCTTCGAGTTGGGGAGACATTATCCCTCCTTGTTCTCCTCAAGCACTCTGCAACATCTGTCCCGCTCCAAGGGATTGCAGTCGCATGCTTCAACTCTAACCTATCCAAACATAGCCAGCACATCTCTAACAATGGCTTCTCTTCCCAGCCCTGTACTGTCACCTCTAGAATTCCCCAAGGATCCATGCCTTCAGACCCCCTACTCATTTTTCCTCATCTACATTTGCCTTTTAGGCAACATCCTCCACAGGCATAGGATCAGTTTCCAGGTGAATGCCAATGACACTCAGCTCTACCTCTCCACCATCTCTTTTGACCCCAAGGCCATATCTGTCAGAATGCCTGTCTGACAACACGTCATGAATGGGCCACAACTTGCTCCAGCGTTACATCAGCAAGACCCAAACCATAAACTCCACTACCTAACCATGGTCCCTTGTTCAGACGAAACCAGATCATGCAAAAAAAATGTTGCCATCTTCTGTGACTGTGAACTGAACTTTAAACCGGACTTGCTATCCATCACCAAGAATGCCTATTTTTATCAGCACAATATTGCCTGCCTCTGCTCCTACCTCAATCCCTGTCGCTAAAACCCTTATACATGCTTGTGTTATCTTTAGACTGAATTATTCCAATGCTTAATGGCTTCCCAACCTCCACAAACTAAAGCTTGTCCAAAGCACAGGTGACGGTAACTTGTCCCGCACGCCGATCATTGCACTCAATGAAAGAGTTGAACTCCTGCTTCCAGTTGAAGAGCTAGCACCGACAGGGACTTGATGGGCCGAATGGTCGCCTTCTGCACTGTAATTTCGGTAATAAGGGAGCCAGGTTCACATGCGGAGGCACTCGCGAACAAACACACGCGGGGGGACACACACGCGGACACACACACACAGACATTTCCATTTAGTGCCCTTACAACTAGAGAGCGAGGGGAGATGTTCAATACATCAGAGCAGGCTACATCCAAACCTCAGATCAGAGTTCTAACCACTGCAACATCTGCTTGCCAACCTCACTGCTTCCAAGAGGTTTAAAAATAGTCCAGTTAGATACACTTCCCGCTGAACATATTCAAACAACTGGACTCCAAATGACTGGACTGCACCTTCCACCCCTGGACTGCACCTTCCACCCCTGGACTGCACTGGCTATTCCCACTGCCTGGGAAGTCTAATAACCTGTCCCCCAAACCTATATCTCTGCAAAATGCACTGCGACAGTGAGCAAGGGGAAAATCTAGTTACTGCAGGTTACAGCAAGTCCATAAGCACAGAGGGGCAGAAGATCAAACATTAATAAAGTTTGAAGATGAACAAGAAAGAACATTGTGTTAGGGAATCAAACTGCAAAAAAACAGAAATAATAAGATTTAAACTGTACATGGCAACAAAAGTAACTCACTACTTGAGCTGTTCTTTAAATTGATGTTTCAAATCAGTATGTTTGCAGTCAATCAATTGCAATTTATTAAAAAAACTGGCACCAGACTAATGAACACAGTGCAGGAATAATCCGGTCTCCTATCGCCTGCTGCCTTCCAGTTTGAAATCAGTCACTGCCCACTTCTAAACCAAAACATGACCACAATGTATACTCTCCAGTTCCGACAGCCGCTGGGCAGACATTGGCACGTTCTGCATCTGCTGCTGTCACCCCGATCACTTCTGTGGGTAACAGGACAGAAAATGTTGGAATGCTCGTTTGCAGAGAACATCATTTCGCAACAGTTGACAACCAACTCGCCCCATCCACAGATCAATCAGCTTTAAATAGAGGTTTCATCCAAAATCTGAAGATTTTATTTGGATCATCTGGATGTGAATTAAGTTGGTATTTTAAGTGTAAACAGGTTTTCAGTGATGGCAGGAAACCAAAACTGGGGATTTCAGGAACAGGAAGAGATAATCCAAACACGCTCATTATTAGACAGTTACATGGGGTTAGTGAGCAACTAGCCACCCCACCCACAACGCTACCTTCAACTCGAACCATGCTGCAGGGGAACAGCATTGAGAGAATTTGACAGCACCGCAGCCCCCACCACCACCAGGGGTCAGGGTCAAGGAAAACTATCTAAAACAAAAACTCTTCACTGCTTACAACTTTCATCTGCTTCCTTGAGGAGGCTACATTTGGAAGAATGGTTTTGGGGGGGGGGGGGGGGGGGGGGAGCGATATATGGTTTCACCCCACACGCACTTTTAACAAAAAATTCAAAACAGTTCAAATAAACTTCAGAACAAGTAAACCGTGGAATAAAAAAAAAGGGAAAAAGCTGAAATATCAAGAATATTGAAGTATCACAAAACTGCAACCCTAACCTAAGTACTGGCGATATCAGCGAGAAGAGATCTGATAGAGGCAAAATCAATCAGAAATTAGTAAGATGCAGGGGTCACTCTGCACTCTCATTACATCAAGAAAGGAGTGCCGAAAGAGGCTGAATGGGCCCGAGCTACACTTGTCTGCACCTGGGGACAGAACTGAAAATCTGACAATGCAGGCCAAAATCAACCCTCGAGTGTCTCTACATAGTTAGGAACATTCCACACAGATCGAACTTTACTCCACATCCCAGGACATCATTCCACCTTCAAATGAACACTGATGTATTGAAGGGGTTCAAACAAGAGTGACAAGGATGATAATGCAACTTAAGGCTTGCAGTTATGAAGGGAGACTCCTGGAGCTGTTTTTGTTGTCATTTAAGAAAAGATTGAGCGATAACAGGCAAAGTCTTCACAGAACCTCTCAGAATAAATGGGCTGGATGGATTCATGATGGTGTAGATTCTGCATGGTCTACGGGAAAGACAAGCTTGATGGGTCAACTGGCATTGCATCACTCCACGCTTCATTCTTATTGCCTTTCGACATACACCAGGAGCACGGTGAACTTTTTGATCTGGATCCAACGCCTGCTTTGAAAAATGATTTGCCAAAAATTCAAATCCCTTTTTGATGTTCCATCCCAAACTGTCGCAACATGAGGTTTGCTGAAAGCAGGAGCCTTGTAAATGTTGTCCAGTTACACTCTTCAAAATGGCCGATGTACTAGCCACATCCCTGGCTGAATGGTACTTGATGTGACTGCAAGATTGCCTCCCTGCTAAATGACGTGGGTTTCAACTTACAAATGAGATTGGCTTTGTCCTATGCAGACGACGGTTTCACTCTGCCCAATGTTTAGCTGGTGGAAGTTACAGCTCATCCAGGACAAGCAGTCTGACAGCACAGCAACAGCGGAAGGGTCAAGAGAGGGAGTGGAGAAGTGCAGCTCATCAGTAGCGTTCGTGTGGAAGCTGAGGGTTTTGGATGATGTGGCCAAGGGGCACAGCATGTAGATGAGGAAATAACTGAGGGTGGCTGCAATCTCTCAATACAGAACTTAGGGACTGATCCAAGCTCCAGCGGTCAAATTTACTCTCCTTCAGATTGCAGAGGGCTTTCTGAGGGTCACTGTTGTTTTCTGCAATGGACATGGGCGTCTCAATTAGCTTCTTTTCCCCTTTCAACAAGCAAGCAATTGAAGGCAGCAGCTCACTGGTAAGAGATGCCAGTGAGCCTTCCAGCCTAGGTTCCTGGTCCCCTCTGACAGCTCGTGCTACTGGGAGCAGTCAGGTTCAAGTTCTGGATGTCCACGAAACACGATGTCCAGTCTATGCTACACAAACACTCTGGAGAACTTTCTCCAACATGCTCCTCACTAACACTTTCCAGAGGCAGTACTTCCTCCTCTCTTTCCACCCCCACCCCACCCCCACTCAGATTCCTATTGACCCTGGGTGGGTTTTATAGCGGCTGATTTCTTGGGGTTAGGTTTGCTTACTTGTGCTGATATGAGCTGAACAGTTTGCTATTGTATCATTTACGTCCGATTAAAATCTCTCATTGTTTTGATGTATAACATTTTGAGGAAAAGATTTTACACTAAGCACATCAAAGGATACCAGCATCGTACAGCAACTAAGCATTTCCACACTAAGATAAGAACACTAAACACAACTTCCACTGCAGGAGACTGTCTCTCTCTCTCTGGCTAATTCCCCAACCTCTTCTCAATGACTGTCTAACAGAGGTCCATTCTCCTTCCCTCCCCCCCACGCCCCACCCAGCAACCTATAAATAAGGAGTTTGCAATATCTAACAATTCTCTCAACCATCTGAATATTATCCCCATACATACCATTTCCTTTCCAACGGGATGCCCAGCAAGGGAAGAGACCCTGCATCATCCAGAGTGCAAAAAGCGGTGTCCCAAGGATCTCTATTGGCCACATCGTTCAGCAAGAATCTCTTCAGAATCCCATCACTCTGGGACACTCCTAGCATAAAAGAAGTCACGTCCCCGACACCGCTTGATCACAATATCAACAGCAGGACAAGATGGAGGTATTTCTTGCTGTATGTAGCCACAGAAATTATGAGATTTGAAATTAACATCCACCCCAAAAAAGGGAACAGCAGAGGATGCAGAGTAAATAATCTCAACACAAGTCACCTGTAACAGAATGCCTCTCATATAAGGTCACCGATTGTCATTAGTACCGGGGGTGGGGGTGGCAACATTTTGAAAGCCGAGTTCTGGACAATAAAGTGTTTTCAAATCATTACTCAAGTGCGCCAGTGGGCAGAACTCAAAGTAAACTTAAGATAAAAAAGGACAATACCGTAGGCTTTTATCTGCTGCCCTTCCCTTTTTTCTGGGCTCCAGTCCAGCTTGGCTCACCTCTATATGACCTGGCTCCTCTTCCTTCACTCTATACCTTTTCCCTGGGGTTCCTGGAGCTTGCTATTTGGTAATGCTTGGGACAGGGAAAGACCATTGGTCAATCTAGCTTACCGTTCCAAATCTCCCATCGGGGTCCTTACCACGATTCTGAACTCGTAGCCCTGTGTCCCATTCCCCAACAGGAATTTGTCCCTTTTATTTTTTTTTAATAAACGGTCATGGTTTTCTATTCTACCACTCACTGTTCCACAACCGTGCCACCCTTTCACATTAAAAAAAGTTGCCTACATTTCTTTCGACAACCTTAACTTTAAACAGCATCCCTAGTCCTCAAATCCTCCACCTGATAGAAGAACTTTCCTGGATCCAAATTCTCCATAGCCATGAAAATATTAAAAGACCTCCATCAAGTTCCCCCTCATCCTCCTCCTCTGCAGATATTAATGTCTCAGGGTAGACAATCTTCTTCCATAACTCAGCCCTCTACATTCAGGGATCGGCCTTGGAGCTCTTCTTTGGAGTTCCTCCTATAATTCTGTGAAAACCTGTACTATGGAGACAACACAACACAACACTCCAGATGCAACTCCAGCAAGATGTGTCTTTGTGCCTGTATAATAGGAACTTCTGAAATCCTCAACAACTCTCACTAGTTTTTCCTCAACAGCGGTTCCAGCAATTTCAGTGATTGTGACCTTACCGATTGGCCAGAGAGGCTGCCAATCAATCAGCCTGCACTTGAGAACAGCCCCTGCCCACGACGCAAAAAGTACAACATAAATTGGGCAAGTGCAGGCATCTGGGATTGGGAAGACCATGTCCAAAATCCAGACTCTATCACTCAAAATTGGCTACAGTCGGCAACTGTTCCAGGCCTGCCTACACCTGCAACAAAGTTACAAACCAGCAACATTTGTAAATGAACACCCTACCCTCCCTTTCACAAAATCCAGATTGTCTTCATGAATCAGACAGGATAAGGTCCCTTTGAGGCAAGTGTAGTGTTTAACTATCGTAGTCATGGCTGATAACAGAAGTTATCCTATCATTTTACTTAGAAGTGGATCTTTGCTCCTTTTAAGGAGCACTGTGATTTATGCCGCTCTTAATGTCTCAGGAAGTTCATTCAACTCTAGTACCTGGTTAAACATTCCCAACAGTAATGGAGTGAGCCTGCATTTAAAAAAACGGAACTTGTGAAAGTATCTACTCCCAGTGGCTTGAAGTTTAGTCTTAGCCACATTTCCCCCAACCTGCCTATTGCTCATTAGTTCTTTTCCAAAATATCTGTTTGGTGGAACAGTCTGTTATTGTTTGTGCTTTTGGGGGGAAAAAAGGACTTAAAGATTTCCATCTTTCTCCCCCAGTTCTAGATGATGACATTTTAATTGTTGGTTACATCAGATGAAACTGATAAAATGTACAAATATGTTGTGGGGGGGGGGGGGGGATGAACCTGAAGGTAAAGTCTTGCCTTTACTAGATAAGTCACAGTCTGCAAAGTGTATTTTTGGTTATTCTGCTGTCCTGGTGTGTGTTTTTAACAATATGTTCGCCCCATCTCTGCTGAAGTTGCAGATACCTACTGGGTCCCAGCTCCGTAGCACCTCACCCCAGAGGTTATTCTTCAGGCTAATCAACCACGGTGGGGGAGGCACCCGAGTCTGATCTTGTCCCAACCTCCAAGCAAGAAGACTTGGCAGCAGCTGTTACTAGATAGCAATCAGAGTTGGGGGGGGGGGGGGGGGTAACTTGGTATGATTTTCACCCTCTTAGTCCATGGGGTGCTGAGGCCAATTGTAGCCCACCCCAACACTCTTGTACCAGCTGAAATCAGCCAGCTCAGCAGACTAGGAATAGAACCTGGGATGTGGTGTATATGGCTCAGTTAAACACTGCCTTCACATAGTGAGCTTTGCAAAGATGATGCACAACAGGCAGGTTGGACTTCAATCTGTATATGCCAGTTCACACCACCGGTCTCAACCACACAATAACCACTGGGCGACTTTAACCGATGGTTCTGCTTTTGAAATCTCATGTGCGAATGTGCATCTTCATTGCTAAACAAAACAATGCTAAGGAGGATCAAAAATGAATTTCTAATAAATAAATTGGAAAAATAATTTTCAAAAAAGCTAACCAATGTGATGGAGCAAGAAGATGAGAATAAATGAGCTCTAAACTTCCCCCCGGTGCCTCAGTGAGAAAGTACGCTTCCCAGAGTGATACTGAGCACATAGACTAAAGTGGTCTCGGGCTTGACTGCTCCACCAGTGCTGAGGTAGCAGGTCTCAGCCAAGTGGCAGTCGGGCATTATAATTGGCCTTAGTGCCCTTCGACTTGGAAGCATAAAAATCAGCCAAGATTCCTGTCCCTGATCAACACCCACTGACCCCCCTACCGCCAAGTATGTGGGCACCAGGTAAAGACAGGATCAGAAATAACAACAGAAAATGCTGGAAAAACTCAGCAGGCCAGGCAACATCCGTGGAGAGAAATTAGAGTCAACGTTTCGGGTCAAAACCCTTTATCAAGACTAAGAGGCACAGGGAATGAAATAGATTAAGAGGCCAGGCTGGGAGAGAACAAAAGAGAAGAGACATTAAGAAGTATTCAAAACGAGACGAGATGGTGATAGGACTAGTGGAGGCAAAAGACGGCTCTAGATTAGGTGTGAAATGCGCTGGCAGAATGGGAGACAGCTGCCATGTGGGAGAGAGAAAAAAAAGGAAAGGGGGGGGGGGGAAACCAAAGCAAAGGTGTGGATAAAAAATATAAGTAAAAATGTAATAGGGGCCGAGGTTATGATCTGAAATTGTTGAACTCGATATTGAGTCCGGAAGGCTGTAAAGTGCCTAATCGGAAGATGAGGTGCTGTTCCTCGAGTTTACGTTGAGCTTCCGTGGAACAATGCAAGAGGCCAAGAATGGTGAGGTCCGAGCGGGAATGGGGCGGTGAATTAAAATGACAGGCGACCATAAGCTCGGGGTCACCCTTACGGACTGAACGGAGGTGTTCCGCAAAGCGGTCACCCAATCTGCGTTTGGTCTCCCCAATGTAGAGGAGACCGCATCGTGAGCAGCGAATACAGTATACTAGATTGCAAGACAGGATCAGAATTGGTTATGCTGCCCCACCATGGTGGAATAGCTTGTTAGAGCAGTGTACTTAGTAGCATTTTTACTTTGGTCTTGCAGCCCACCGACACTCAATATCTGGGGTCACATGTAGAAAATGGCATTTGGTGGGTGCACAGGAAACCACACCATGGCAGTCTACACTTTCAGAGAGGGAAGGGGGGGAATAAATGGGCTTTGCTGCACTTTGAGGTGGTCACCACTTAGACTGTTGGACCTAGATCTCATTACCCCTGCTGTAGTATCATGATGCATGCACCTGGAGCCAAGGTGACTCAGTCAGGATCAAACAAGCTCTGTAAGCAGATAGAGTGACTAGCACACAGCTCCAGCTGAATACGATACACGCAGGTGGGATCCCCTCGCTTCCCTTTTTAGTCGGTTTTAATGAGTTTCTAGCTGTTGTCCAAGCCAGGCTCCACATTGTAGACAAGGCTGCAAAGATGTGGCTCAGAGATAAAGAGTTCTTTATCTGCATCTTTATTAGAGTCAGTGTGACTTTAGGACTGGTTATCAGGTGATCTGAGAGAAAACCGCTTTGAAGTACTCAGATAAACAAATCTCTCATGTTTGCTTTTGGCTTGTTTTAGCTGTACTTAGGGCTGGGCTACAATTCTCTACTCAATAAACACCTCCTCAGTCAGAACCCGGCCTTTCATCTACTTAATGTATTCATTTCGTCAGCCATGAAGATTAAAAAGAATTAAAAATACAGCAGATCCCTATCGGTTTCATAGCGCTCACTCTGTCCAATGCATTCCTCTAAAGTAACAGATTTCCAGGGCTGAGAGAGAAATGTTCTTTTTAGAAACAGCCTGGGTTAACCCCTGCACTGGAATTGAATTACAGGTATTCATACAGGAGGGTTTTGATCCTGATCTGTTTGAACAGCCACCGACTATAAAGCCCCACTACCACCCATTGACGAAGTGAAAATGCTGCAAACCAGAACACCAACTGCTTGTGTTTCAGCAACGCCACCAGGGACACGTTCAGTATCCAGCTTCAGCCAACACAAAGACAAGCGCTGGCAAGGTGGCCGACAGAGAGATATCCAGCACGCAAAGCGTTAATGGCATCAACAGAAATTCCGCCGTAACCAAGTCTGGGTGGGGAGGAGAAACAAAAGCATTGCTTATAGATCGAGATCAAACATTACATAAAAAACATTCACTAATCCAATGGTGGCGGGACTTTGGAAACTTGTAACAAACAAGACAGTACTGTACACTGATGGCACTGCTACAAAGAGACATTTACTGCACCAGTAAATATAACTTTGCAAGGCATTTAAAATGATAAACCCAGAAGAATTTGACTCTTAAATGATTCTCTCCGCTGTACCAGCTGCGACTGCTGTCTATTCAAAAAGTCTTTGTCCACAACAGAAATAAAACACCCTGCCAAGTAAGAGTCCATTCTCAGAGAACACCACCAGCCCGATATACAATCCTCGCCAACCTCCCCGATATACAACCCTCACCAACCTCCCACTGACCCGATATACAACCCTCACCAACCTCCCCGATATACAACCCGCACCAACCTCCCACTGACCCGATATACAACCCTCGCCAACCTCCCACTGACCCAATATACAACCCTCGCCAACCTCCCACTGACCCAATATACAACCCTCGCCAACCTCCCACTGACCCGATATACAACCCGCACCAACCTCCCACTGACCCAATATACAACCCTCGCCAACCTCCCACTGACCCAATATACAACCCTCGCCAACCTCCCACTGACCCAATATACAACCCTCGCCAACCTCCCACTGACCCAATATACAACCCTCGCCAACCTCCCACTGACCCAATATACAACCCTCGCCAACCTCCCACTGACCCGATATACAACCCGCACCAACCTCCCACTGACCCGATATACAACCCGCACCAACCTCCCACTAACCCAATATACAACCCTCGCCAACCTCCCACTGACCCGATATACAACCCGCACCAACCTCCCACTGACCAGATATACAACCCTCGCCAACCTCCCACTGACCCGATATACAACCCGCACCAACCTCCCACTGACCCGATATACAACCCGCACCAACCTCCCACTGACCCGATATACAACCCTCGCCAACCTCCCACTGACCCGATATACAACCCGCACCAAGCACCCACTGGCCCGATATACAACCCGCACCAACCTCCCACTGACCTGATATACAACCCTCGCCAACCTCCCACTGGCCCGATATACAACCCGCACCAAGCACCCACTCAACACGACTCTCACCAACTTGTGATCCGCTGACTTGACTCTCACCACCAACTTCCCCTCTCCCAGCCCCTTCACAATCTCTTGTCTCCATCACAAATCTTCTAATGCCACTAACCTCCTGTCAAGTACTACTAGAGCAACTCCTGCCCCCACCACCCACTGTACCTTCCCTGCCAACCTATCGTCCTTTCCACATCCTGGAGAAAACGCCCAGGAAAGTAGACAAAATCTCAATAAAACGACCACACAAGAACTTTACTGCAAGTAGTTTATAATACTAGTGTCTGTCTAATTTGGGTTTAATTTCACTGTAACATGGAGTGTTTGCGGTTCATAAAATGTGCATGTTACAGAATGCAGCATACAGGTCATCAATTCAGCGCATCATGAAGGAGAATCGAGCAGGGCAAGGAATGCTTACACCTTTGTTATAACTGTTTTGCCAGCAAGTTATAGTTTTACTCCTTTATAGAGCATGCTATCTGTGGTAACAATCACTGAAAATTCTGACATAACAATCCACTGGTTAATATACCAGAAACAGGAAGGGATTAAGGAAACAAATGTGTCAGGCTGCCGGAAGATATGGCCATGCCCCATGGGGATGTGTGCTGTGCAGGTACAATATCCCCACACACACAACTAGCGTAATCCTTCACATGTCAGCACAAAGATTCCCAGAACTACTGGAGTTATATATACAGGGTGGAACATTTTTCTCAAAGTTGTTAGCACTCCTCAAACACAATCAACCAACAATCCCAGGAGTTTAGACCAGCACAGGGCCCAGATTGTACTTCATTGTGATGCAGAAAGAGACACCGAGTGAATCCTGCACTCGGGAGAGCGAACTGTAAATCGACATTCCCTTAGACGATAGGAGATTGTACAGTGCAACTGTACGCCACTCTGTGGAGATAGCAACATGACAGCGGGAGAGAACATCTACCATCATACGTGGGCTTGTGCCAGAACCCAACGTCAGTTCACACTGCCTCAGCAAGTTACAATCTTGGTGCTTCATCTGCATGTAATGGTGCCAAGCTGAACAGTCCAAATCCCTTGGGCTTTGGGGACTAGTTTGTTCACACTGCTTGTGCTAACAACATTTCACAAGTGTGGCTTCCCAATGCAAGAAAAAGTTCACATGAAACCGACCCTGTTCAAGAGCAAGAGTTTTCCGCGCTCAAAGTGAAGGGTGCGAATGCTGCGATTGGAAATCTTCCCACTTTAGTGATTTAATGCCAGCATCAGGCACTCCCAGATAAAGTACAGCACAGTCAGATCCAAATTAAAACTGCCTCTACTCCGCCCTCACAAGACCCCCATCTACCACTGAATTTCTCACACCAGCTATCCTTTAGCCTCTCGGTGAGTTTGCCAATCAGTGCCGAATTAGGGCCAGTTTTGTGCAGCGAGCCTGTGCGGAACTGGATTGACACTGCCTGAACTCATTTCATAAAAGGACCCCAACAGCCTGCAGGCAGAACAGATTTTCAGCCCAGCAGTTCAGGCTGGATTTGAACCCAAGTCCCAGAGATCAAAGACCCAGCGGATTACCCAGTTCACCACTGAGAAAATATTTAATAGAATACAAGTTACAGTCATGTAGTACATAGGAGAGGCGAGTACAACCTGCAGTCAGTCCTAAAGGTGACTGCTACAGGCAGTCCTTTGGGATTTTACAGCGAGCCCTGAGCAAAGAGCTTGTATTTATGTAACGCTTTGTGACCTCCACAGATGTCTCAAGGTGCTTCACAACCAAGGAATTACTTGCGAAGTGTAGACACTGCTTTTAGATTAGCAAACTTGGCACAGCAAGGTCCAATAAATAGCAAATGAGTTGAATGACCAGTTAATGTGATTGGCGGTGTGAGCCAAGGGAAGGAGGTTGGGAAGACACCCAAACCCCTTTCTCGTCTTCAAAAGGTGCCATGGGACCTATTACGCTCACCTGAGCAGCCAGACTTTCGAAAGATGGCACCTCCAACAATATGGTATTGACAACTGCTTGTCTAGAAAGTGTACTGATGTCCTGGTGCGGGATGAACTTCATCACTCAGAGTGCTACCAACTGAACCAAGCACATTGGTGACGGTTGTCTCAGTAGATCTGTGCAACTGCACAATCTTCAAGCTTCGCTGTTCCTGGGCGCTCAAGCAGCTCAGTGACAGATACAAGAAGATGAATTCAGCCATATCTTTCCCAGACAAGTTTCCTGCGGTAGATACTGTCGGTCTAGGTTAATTCTGTGCTCGACGGTCTGACACATCCCTAGTGAGTAACACAACTGGAGGTTGTAGAGTTGAAGAATTTCCTTGGTATCTCTGCAGTTGGAGGTGGAGTCCATCTCAAAGCGCCCGATCCACAGAATCTCAGTTTACTTTTTACAACACTACACAATGATTCAAAGTACACAATGTGCCAGTGTTTAATAGGGACTTCCATCTCTACCATGCATTTTATAGCACAGTAAGCAAATTCGCTCAGCTACTCATTTTCCAACAAAAAAAGATTTGTTTTGATAAACGATTCACATTTCCACAGTTTCTAAATGACCCAGAGCTTTGTACATAGTAAATGATCTTAAGCCATTTAATTATAAAAATGACCGACTCACCCAGCTCTGGGTATATGCAACATGTGGTGTGGTAACTGAACCACACAAAACACAAAGCTCCGAGCAGGTGTATGCCCTGGTCTGTGCTGAATTAACTGATCCCAACTAGGGTAGCAATGGGGTAAATCTACTGGTCTCACCCGGAACTGAAAGGGGGAAGAGGGGTTAAAATCAGCCAGGGTTCCTGCTGCTGATTGCTATCTCGTGACTCCTGCTGGATAATGGATTAATGTTGGGTAACCGGAAGATCGAGCTCACTTTGGATATTCTCCAAATTCACTGGCTTCAGCAGACTATTTACCTGTAGCGAGTCATGGTTCACACATGAAGAACTGCCTGGCGTGGCTGCCAGCACCTGCAGTATGTGACTCCCAACACCAGGAAAAGATAGGAAAAAGAACCCGGAGCCTCCAAGTATGTTAAAGTCAGATTATATTAATCAAGTTTAATTAGAGCAGAAACACACACAGCATTAACAGCTATAGAATCACCCAGCACTCGGATGCACGGCAACTAATCAAAACACTTGTCTTCTAATGGACTCTAGAAATAAACATTGGGAGAACCCAATACTTACATGGAGCAAATGCACCCCTTTATATCAGAGCGAATGTATGGACCCTGCTTAAAGACTATCACCTCATTCTGTACAGCAGTGACCAACAGCATTGAACTCAGCTGATCGAAGTCAGATCAAACATCTGGTGGCACGGTGGCATAGTGGTTAGCACTGTTGCCTCACAGCGCCAGGGACCCGGGTTCGAATCCGGCCTCAGGTGACTGTCTGTGTGGAGTTTGCACATTCTCCCCGTGTTTGCGTGGGTTTCCTCCGGGTGCTCCGGTTTCCTCCCACAGTCCAAAGATGTGCGGGTTAGGTTGATTGGCTATGATAAATTGACCCTTAGTGTTAGGGGGATTAAATACGTGGGGTTACGGGGATAGGGTGGGATATGTGTTGGTGTAGGGGTTACGGGGATCGGGTGGGATATGTGTCGGTGCAGGCTCGATGGGCCGAAATGGCCTCTATCTGCACTGTGGGGTTTCTGTGATTCTGTGTGATTCTGTGATTTCTGTGATCTGCCAAACTGTATAATGCTAGCTAGCCACATTTGGCTTATAGAATACGACAAGTTTGCAAACCATTAATGGGGACTTTACTTCACCACACAATCATACACATTTTCTAACAAAGCATCCGAAAGTCATTCCTTTATAAACTTGCCTTTGTACACCAGGGGGCACTGTTCTGCACGCTGTGCAATAATTGAGATTTTTTTTTTAAATAGACACATTTCACCCCTCCTCTCCTAAAGGCATTGACTTCTTCTTGGGTACAAGTTGCATGATGCGAGCAGCCCCCAGTCTTGGGTATGATCCATGTGCAAGTCTAGGCAGTGAGTGTTGGTAGACTATTCACCCACAGGGCACCACAGGCGAGCTGAATCCTATCCTCACCAACAGCCACAACACACACTTCTTAGCAGGGGCCATAGAATAATGACTCCAGCTGATGTTTCTCCTCTTCAGCCAGTGGCTATGAGGCCCCAACCATCATGCTGGCAGAAATGAGCTAACTAGAATATCATGCCAGCGGCGGTCATACCTGGTTATTTCCTTGGTCTGTAAGGCTCAGTAGGCAGAACTAAAGCACAGCTCATATTTCCTGAAGTACTGCAGGGGTGAGGAATGAAAATCTCCCCAGGTCGTTCTAAACTGAGTGTTTTGGATTAGTTGCTCCAGGTAGTTTTACCTATCTCCCAACAGCGAATGAGGATGAGCGATTCTCCAGACTTCTTACTCAGTACCACCCCAAGCAAAGAGGAATACTGCTCGGTAGTTTCCATTCTCCCATCGCAGTGTGTAATAAGGCCATTAACCTGCTCACCAGTTATTTTGTCAGTACATCTGGCTAAACAATACTAGATTTCCATGTCTTCCTGATGTTATTTTGACTATCCAAGCGTGCAGTCTCCGCAGTAATACCAGACGTTGCCAGCATTACCCCCAAACCAGCATATTCCTGGATGAGCAGTTTCTCAGATTTACTCTGATCAGCACATTGACTATAAAAAGCTTGGCATTAAAAGTGCACAACAAAAAACCCTCAAAGTGTCATTACTTTACTACCTTATAGTACTTCAAGTTTCCCTTTTAATACATCACATGGTTAGTGTAAGTAGACAGACTTAGTAGACATTTCTCAAACATCAGACATTTCAGTATATATACCTGGAACATTTTCTCAATCCCCACTCCCTGTATATAGTGCGCTGTTTCCCTTTATCTCCAGTACTTTCTCAGTCTCTGTATATATAGTGCTGTCTTCCTTTACCACTTTCTCATTCTTTGTATGTAAACTGTCATCGTCCCTTTACCTGCACCACTTTCTCAGTCACCATGCTCGCTATAGTGATGTCACCCCTCTACCTGCAGCACTTTCTCAGTCTCCTTTACCTGCTGCACTCTCAGTCTCCTTTACCTGCTGCACTTTCTCAGTCTCCTTTACCTGCTGCACTTTCTCAGTCTCCTTTACCTGCTGCACTTTCTCAGTCTCCTTTACCTGCTGCACTTTCTCAGTCTCCTTTACCTGCTGCACTTTCTCAGTCTCCTTTACCTGCTGCACTTTCTCAGTCTCCTTTACCTGCTGCACTTTCTCAGTCTCCTTTACCTGCTGCACTTTCTCAGTCTCCTTTACCTGCTGCACTTTCTCAGTCTCCTTTACCTGCTGCACTTTCTCAGTCTCCTTTACCTGCTGCACTTTCTCAGTCTCCTTTACCTGCTGCACTTTCTCAGTCTCCTTTACCTGCAGCACTTTCTCACTCTCTCCTTTACCTGCACCACTTTCTCAGTCTCCTTTACTTGCAGCACTTTCAGTCTCTCCTTTACCTGCACCATGTCACCATCCTCTCCCTAGTGCCGCCCCCCATTTACCTGCAGCAGTTTGCCCTCGGCTGCCACTCTCATGCCGGCTCCAGCGAAGTGTCCCTGGAGGCGGAGGGTGCTGCTGTTGGCCACCACGCCGTTCTGACTGTGCCGATACTGCACCACCTCGATCTCTGCCTCGGTCTCCGCCGCCGCCACCGACTCCGAGTCCTGGCTCGCCGCCGCCAGCGCCGCGCTCCACAGCCATTGCACAGCTAGCAGCAGCGCTGCGCTCCTCATGATGCGGGCTGGGGCGGGGGGCCCGCTGCGGGCATGCTGCACCCCGACCCGGGGGACGCGCTCTCACCGACACCGGGTTACCTGGCAGCAGGTAGGTGGGGGCGGCCCTGGCTGACTGACTGCCCGCCGGCCGCGATCCGACTCCCCGCTGGGCTGGGCCGAGCCGCCGCTCGGGATGGCGCACCGTCACCCTGCTCCCGACACTGGCCGTCCGCCGGGACTCTCGCTCCCTCACTCACTCGCTCCCTGACTCCCGCACACGGTGCTCAGGGGCGGGGCCAGGACTGACTGACAGCTGGGGGGCGGGGCACAGAACCCTGACTGACAGCGAGGGGCGGAGCAGGGATCACTGACTGACAGCTTGGGGGCGGGGCAGGGATACCTGACTGACAGCTCGAGGGGCGGGGTAGGGAATCTCTGACTGACAGCTCGGGGGCGGGGCACAGAACCCTGACTGACAGCTCAGGGGGCGGGGCACAGAACGCTGACTGACAGCTGGGGGCGGGGCAGAAAACGCAGACTGACAGCTGGGGGGCGGGGCAGGGAATCTTTGACTGACAGCTTGGGGGGCGGGGCAGGGAATCTTTGACTGACAGCTTGGGGGCGGGGCAGGGATCCCTGACTGACAGCTGGGGGGGCGGGTCCAGAGCTGACTTTCTGAGCGGGAGTTGGGGATGGTGATACACCAATGATTGGCATGACGTTGGGCGGGGTAAAAGCATCAACAACAACTTTTATTTATATCGTGCTTTTATTGTAGTAAAACGTTCCAGGGCGCTTCACAGTATTATAACAAAAAAATCGACAGGCCGAGGGGGCAAGGTAGACAGAAGTGAAGGACGGTGCTAAAAGCCTCGGGCAGGGCAGTCAGGGAGCGCAGGGGGCGGGGCGCCAGGCCCACTGAGGGTGTGTGATGACGGGCAGGGCAGTGGGCGGAGCTGGCCAATAGGGCGGAGCCGGGTGCCGAACTGGCCAATAGGGTGGAGCCGGGGGCGGAGATGGCCAATAGGGTGGAGCCGGGGGCGGAGATAGCCAATAGGGAGGAGCCGGGCTGGCCCTAGGAGCCCCACCCTGCCGCTTCGCGCCTCCAATGTAACTGCTTGTAGAGAAACATTGTGCGCATTCAACAGGAGGGAGTTGGAAAAAGCTGTCCAACAGCAATACCAAACGAATGTTTATTACTGGTAAATCAACTCATATATTCTGATTAGGGTAAATTCCAGGCAAAAAGCCCTTTTACTAAAAATTACCTTTATAAAGTTCCACATGCTCCTCTGTCACTTTAATTCTCCGCTCCAGTCAAACTCTGACCTCGGTCTCTTACATTGTTCCAATGAAGCTCAAGGTAAGCTCGAGGAACAGCATCTCATTGTCCCATTTACACTTCATCTAGAGTCATCTTTTGTTCTTTACTTGTCCCATTACCATGTTCTATGGCCTTGCACCATCATCCCTTTGTCTCTTAATCTCTCCTGCCTTCCACCCTATCACAGGCCTTCCCTTTTGTTTTTTCCTCCCCCCCCTGCTCCTACACTTTCTTAAAATCTGTTACATCTCCAACTTTTTCCAGTTCTGACGAAGGGTCATCGACCTGAAATGTTAACTCTGTTTTATTGAATCCGTTGATTCTTAAAGTATGATGTTTTTTCCAATAACTAGACGGAGGCTGTAAATTAACAATCAACAGGTGTTTACTGGAGGAGGGTAAGTACAGAGGCATGCTCAAGGCTTATATACAGGTGTGGCCACTGCCGGTACTACAGTATACAGGAGCAGTAAAAGTAGTTCTCTCTTAAAGGTATATACACTACAATTCCTCCCCTTTTAGATTAACAGTACCATAACATTCAAATAACAGTTAACACTTTAACATGCACATTAAACTGAAATAGTCCATTTATAGATTCAGTCTTTGGGGCGGCTTCCTGATCCTTTCTGGATAGCGCCTTTCCTGAGGTTTTTGTTCTTGGTGCGGAGGCGATTCTGGCTCCCTTTCGTCGGTTAGTTCATCAGTTTCCGCTGCTACTGTTTCTGGGGTAGATGCTACCGGTATGTCAGGTTCATCCCCAGGTACACGAGACATGGTGTTGACTCGTTCCTGTGACGCTAGGATCTGGTCGACGTGGCGTCTCACAATGTTCTCCCCGACATCCACTGTGTACATTAATGGCCCCTGCCGTGTGCATATTGTTCCGGGTTGCCATTTCTCTGTTCGGTAGTCGCGGGCCAAGACTGGTTGTCCTACATTGAAGCTCCTTGTCGGCTTCTCATTGATGTGCTGGAATTGCTTATCCTCAACATTCCTTCGCACATTTGGTCTGAGCAAATGCAGACGAGATCTCAACCTTCGGTTAAAGAACATCATGGCCGGGGTCTGGTTGGTAACTGCATGTGTCGCATTTCTGTAGGCTAACAGGAAATTGTCCACCTTATGCTGTAGTGGAATTTCATCATCGCACATGGCCCTTATCGCCTTTTTAAAGGTTTGTACGAACTTCTCAGCCAATCCATTTGTGGCTGGATGATACGGGGCGGATGTGTAATGCCTTACCCCATTCCTTTTCATAAATTTTCGAAACTCTTCGGACACAAACTGTGGTCCGTTATCAGAGCAAATCAGCTCTGGCAAGCCGTTCCTGGCAAATATGGTCCGTAGGACTGCAATCGTTTTCTCTGTAGTGGTGGAGGACATTTTGATCACCTCAGGCCATTTCGAGTGCGCATCCACTGCTATTAAGAACATTGAGTCCATGAATGGACCAGCAAAATCAATATGCACCCGTTGCCATGGAGAGGAGGGGCATGTGGTGGTGCATTTTGGACCTTCTGGCATCCTGAGCAGCTCTTTGTTAGGTCCTCGATTTGTTGATCGATCCCCGGCCACCACACATAAGCCCTGGCAAGGCTTTTCATTTTCACCCCTCCCAGATGGCCTTCGTGAAGCTCATTGAGCACTCTCTCCCTTAACTTGGGTGGAATTACCACTCGGGATCCACACATCACTGTCCCCTGGCATACTGACAGCTGTTCTCTTCTGGATGAGAATGCTGGCAACAGTGAGTCGCCATGTGTTGGCCATCCCTTCACCGTCAAATCATATACCCGAGACAGTGTCTGATCATTGCGGGTCTCCTCTATATCCGCGTTAGTTACTGGCAATCGTTCAATTATCGACGAATAAAATATTTCGATAGGGTCCACTGCTGGTGCTTCCTCCACAGTAGGCAGTGGCAGACATGATAGCCCATCAGCATTTCCATGCTGTTTCGTGCCCTTATACTCTATTTCATATTGGTTCGCCCCTAGAAAAAGGGACCATCTTTGTAGCCGTTGTGCAGTCATCACCGGAACGCTCTTCTTTGGATTAAAGATGGAAACAAGTGGCTGGTGGTCAGTCAGCAAGGTGAACTTCTGCCCATGCAGATAGTAGTTGAATTTTTTTACTCCCCATACTAGGCTGAGGGCCTCCCTGTCAATCTGGGCGTAGTTGCGCTCGGCTGAGGTTAGTGACCAAGATGCAAAGGCTACTGGCCTCTCCAACCCGTCTGGGAATTTGTGCGACAGCACCGCTCCAATACCATAGGGTGATGCATCACACGCCAACCGAATTGGTAGTGCTGGGTTGAAATGGGCCAACACCTCTTTTGATGTGATCAATTCTTTGCACTTCTGGAAAGCTCGTTTACATTCGTCATTCCACTTCCATGGTACCCCCGTTTGCAGTAGGGTGTTCAGTGGGTGTAATACTGTAGACAAATTTGGCAAGAACTTATGGTAGTAGTTCACCAGCCCGAGGAACGACCTCAGTTGTGACACATTTTCCGGTGCTGGAGCCTTGACTACTGCCTCAATCTTTTCAGGGGACTTATGTAACCCCTCTTCATCAATAACGTGGCCACAATACGAGATCTGCTTCTGGAAAAACTTGCACTTGTGGCGATTAGCTTGTACCCATATTCCTTTAATCTAGTGAGCACCTGTTCCAGGTTGGCGAGGTGATCACTGTCATTTTCGCCCGTGACCAGGATGTCGTCCAAATAACACTGGGTCCCTGGAATCCCTTGCAGGACTTGATCCATTTCCCTTTGCCAAATAGCTGGAGTCGATGCTACCCCGAACACCAGCCGGTTGTATTGGTAGAGACCTTTATGAGTGTTGATCGTGAGGTATTGTTTCGAGGCTTCTTCCACCTCCATTTGCAGGTACGCCTGGGCCAGATCAATCTTGGTGAATCGTTTACCTCCAGATAGCGAGGCGAAAATATCCTCAATCCGTGGAAGTGGATATTGTACCGTGTGAAGGACTGGGTTCACTGTCACCTTAAAATCCCCACAGATGCGGACCTTCTTTGGTTCCCCAGGCGTATTACTCAACGACCTCTTCATTACAGGAACGATGGGTGTCGCCCACTCGCTCCAGTCCACTTTGGACAGTACTCCTGAACGTTGCAACCCTTCCAGCTCTGCTTCGACGGCTGGTCGGATCGCATGAGGCACCGGTCTGGCCTTAAAAAACTTTGGGATTGCATTTTCCTCTATTTCAATCGTCGCTGTTATGCCTTTTAATGTTCCGAGTCCCTCCTGGAACACTTCTTGTGAGTCAGTTAGCATTTTTGACAGTCGTCCAGGTGTGACGTCGTCATCCTTTTTGGCCTCAACCTTCAGTGCCTGTATGGAATGCCAATCTAATTGTATCTTCCGGATCCATTCACGTCCTAGTAGTGGTGGTCCTCCATCTGGCAATACATATAGGTCCATTTTGGGTATTTCCTGGCCTTTGTATATCACGTTCACCCTTATTTTTCCTTTGGGGTAGACTTTTTGCCTCGTGTACGTCTTCAAGACAATCTCTGTAGCTTTCAAGGGTATATGTGAGAATAGCCGCTTGTAGTCACAATCACACAGAAAATCACAGAAACCCCACAGTGCAGATAGAGGCCACTTCGGCCCATCGAGCCTGCACCGACACATATCCCACCCGATCCCCGTAACCCCACGTATTTAATCCCCCTAACACTAAGGGTCAATTTATCATGGCCAATCAACCTAACCCGCACATCTTTGGATGTCCCTTTGGTTTATGACTGTTAGGGCTGATCCTGTGTCCAATTCCATTTCCACTTGGACTCCGTCTATCTTGAGCGTGACCCAGATAGTCTGGTGATCCTCCATTTTGATTACCTTATGTAGTTTCAGACAACCCAGCTCCTTGCTTCCGGAGTCTGTATCACTTTTCTGTTCGTCTGAACTACTGTCCATCACCTTATGTACCTTTTTGTACTTCTCCTGTGGAGATTTCTTGCTGCTGGTTTTCTTCCCTGACCTGCAGACTCTTGCTATGTGTCCTGCTTTTCCACACTGTCTGCACACTTGGTCCTTGAACCAACAATCCTTCTGGTCGTGTGTTGTTCTGCCGCAGCGATAACACTTCCCTGCTCCATATGACATTTCATTGGTGCCATATTCTTGCGGTCTCCGTTGTATCTCTGCAGCGCCCCGTGCAGCTGCTTCGTGTGATACTGCCATGCTGAAAGCTTTGTCCAGCGTAAGATCCTTTTCTGATAGAAGGCGTTTCTGGGTTCCTTCACTTTGAAGCCCATACACAAACTTGTCCCTTAACGTATCTGCTAGTCCCAATCCAAACTGGCAGTGTTTCGATAGCTTGCGCAGTTCCGTTAAGTACTCAGCATTACTTTCATCTTTATGCTGGTTCCTTTTGTGGAACTTAAAGCTTTCTGCTATCAGCAGCGGTGTGGGGTTTAAGTGATCCTGTAGGATTTCCACTATGCTTTCGAAATTCTTATCCACTGGCTTCTCTGGGGTTATTAGGTTTTGCAGTAAGCCATAAGTTTTTGCACCCATGGAATTTAACAAAACCAGTGCTTTCCTAGCATCTGGCACTTCATTCGCCTTGCAGTACACCTCAATGCGTTCCACATATGTCGCCCAATCTTCGACTTCATTGTCGAACGCAGTGATACTGCCACTCTTCGACATCCCTGGGTGTGATTAAACTGTCTAAAATGGCGTCTCCCGCGCTCTCCCTTCTTCTCCGCTGGCACAAAATGGCGTCTCCCGCGCTTTCCTTTCTTCCCGCGCTCGCCCTTCTTCTCCGCTGCGGCTTCTAAAATGGCATCTCCCGCGCTCTCCCTTTTTCTCCGCGGCTCAATGGCGTCTCCCGCGCTTCCTTTTTTTTCCCGTGGATGCTGTTCAGCCCTTGAGCCCTGGCTGCGCTCTGCGCGTTCTCCTGTGCTTTACCCTCTCTTTGTTTTCCGTCGACGCCGCTCGGTCTTCAACCCCCCCGGCTGCGCCCTGTGCGCTTCACCCTCTCTCTTACCCCGTGGTCGGCTCCAGCCGCCGCTGTCCGGGAAGGGTCTGCGCTGTACCTGTTGCCAGTCTGTTGCTGGATCGTCGTGGCTGGAGAACCAAGCCCAGCCCTCAACAGCCTCCCCTGCGATGTTCACTCTCTGCCGGATGACTGGGCGGTTGCTCGTGGTCGATGCCCGTGCTTCTGGCCTCGACTTTCTTCCACCGTCCTCCCGGAGCGAATCCTTGAAAGGAAATGCAGAGTTGCAGGTAGATTCGAATCGACCTCGTCGCCACTATTGAATCCGTTGATTCTTAAAGTATGATGTTTTCCAATAACTAGACGGAGGCTGTAAATTAACAATCAACAGGTGTTTACTGGAGGAGGGTAGTCTAAAGACTAACAGTACAGAGGCATGCTCAAGGCTTATATACAGGTGTGGTCTCTGCCGGTACTACAGTATACAGGAGCAGTAAAAGTAGTTCTCTCTTAAAGGTACATACACTACATGTTTCTCTCTCCACAGATGCTGCCTAACGTGCTGAGTATTTCTGTTTTTATTTCAGAATGCCAGCATCCACAGTATTTTGCTTTTGTCCACATGTTCTTGTTTTTTTATATATTTTTTTATATATATTGCATCAGCAAATAACTATGCAAAACTGTCTAACACTCCCCATACTTCCTGTACTGGTGATTATAAGAAAATAATGAAATAATTTGCATTTATATAATCCCTTTTATGTCCTCGGGATTTCAAAGTGTTTCAGAGCCAATTATTTATCTTTGAAGTGAAATCACTTGTTTTGTAAGCATATACAACACCTAATATATTCACAGCAAGGTCCCACAATGAGATAAGTGACCAGTTAATTGTGTTGGTTGAGATGTGATTCACCTGGTGACGCCTGAAAACTGTAGATTTAGATTTACAAATGGCACAGATGTATCATTGCACCTTTGGAACTTATACCAGATGGGTACCTGAACAGCTAAAACCTTTCCAAATTTGATATTAAGTTGGTTGAAGGAGCACATGGAAGTGTCAGGTTGATACTCTGGGTAGTCTGAAGTAAGCAATTCTTTAATTTTGGTATCCAAACTGTCCAGAGGCAGCACAAGGGGAGACAGAATAAAAATCAAAAGAGTTGGTCGGCCAAAATAATCTTTTAAAGTGAAGCAATAACAGCTGCAAGTTTACCTCCAGTTTACCTGGAAGAGGAGAATCTGGTCTTGGAATGTTTGTTCTATACCAAGCAAAGGGCTCACTGGGAGCCATGAAAGGCTGACTCAGCACTGAGAATGTCAGAGAACCCCCAGAGGAAAGACTCAACTGATATGGAATACCTGTATGTCACATGAAGGGTGAGGTTCCTGAAAGGCTGGAGGAGCCAATATTTAGGTATTGTGAAAGGAGGCAGGATGTCAAAAGAATATAAAACTTTGCATATGCATGAAATTTGTAAGGCCATTCAGCCCATCAAGTCTCTTCTGTCCTCAGACCATGTTAAATCTACTGTATCTAATCCATTTTCTCTCCTGAGGAAAATTTCTATCAAATTCTTTCATGCCTCCCAAAGGTAAATCAAATAAACTTATGGAATACCTGCACCTATCTAACCTTATATCACACATTATTAAGCTTTCGCTGGTTGTCTTCCTTGCCATGAAATTTGCATTGTCCCAAAAGGACAGGAAAAAACATTTCCATACATTATTCAATCATCTCTACCTGCAATTTCCCTAAAGCCTTCAATTGTATTCTTTTTACAACTTTCAACTGTGCTGCACTTTTGCACTATCGACATCGGAGATTCCCTGCATTTTATCTTTGGGATCCCAAAATTCATAGGGGTGAATTACAGGGTTGAATTAAACTCAGATCAGTTATTGGGTATGGTAGCATAGTGGTTATGTTACTGGACTAGTAATCCAGAGTCCTGGACTAATGATCTGGAGACATCATTTCAAATCCCACCTTGAATTTAAATTCAGTTAATGAATTATATAAATCTGAAATAGAAAACTAGTATCAGTAACAGTGCAACTACTGAATTGTTGTAAAAATCCATCTGGTTCACCAATATCTTTTAGGGAAGGAAATCTGCTGTCCTTACCCGGTCTGGCCTATATGTGACTCCAGACCCACAGCAATGTGGTTGATTCTTCTGAAGTGGCCGAGCAAGCCATTCAGTTGCATAAGACAGCTCACCACCACCTTCTCGAGGGCAATTAGGGATGGGCAATAAATGCTGGCCTTGCAACTGGCACCCACAACCTGTGAATGAATTTTAAAAAACTCTCACTTGCAGTGACTCTGGCATAGACCATATTTCTTTATTTGTATTGTAGGTTAGTATTAAAGAAAGAAGAAATATCCCAAAGCACTTCACAGCCAATTACAATTTAATTACTGTTGAAATTTGAGGTGATCTATGTAAACTTGAGGTGATCCAAAACTCGGCTGCCCGTGCCCTAACCCACACCAAGGTCCGTTCACCCATCACCCCTGTGCTCGCTGATCTACATTGGCTCCAGGTTAAGCAACGCCTCAATTTCAGAATTCTCATCCTTATTTTTAAATCCCTCCATGGCCTCACCCCTCCCTATCTCTGTAATTTCCTTCAGCCCCACAACCCTGCGTGATATCTACGCTCCTCTAATTCTGCCCTCCTGAGTATCCCTGATTATAATCGCTCAACCTTTGGTGGCCGTGCCTCCTGTTGCCTAGACCCTAAGCTCTGGAATTCCCTGCCTAAACCTCTCCGCCTCTCTACCTCTCTTTCCTCCTTTAAGATGCTTCTTAAAACCTACCTCATTGACCAAGCTTTTGGTCACATTCCCTAATTTCTCCTTATTGGCTCGGTGTCAAATTTTTTGTCTTATAATATTCCTGTGAAGCACCTTGGGACGTTTTACTACGTTAAAGGTGCAAAATAAATACAAGCTGTTGTTGAAATGTGGGAAAACGCAACAGTCAATTTGCACATAGCAAGGTCCCACTAACAACAAGAGAATGGTGACCAATCTGTTTTTGGAGGTATCAGTTGAGGGATAAATATTGTCCAGGATACTCGGAGAACACCCCCCCCCCCCCCTGCCTCTTTGGATTGTGCTGTGGGATCTTTCATGCTTACCTGAGAGGGCAGATGCAGCCTTGGTATAAGGTCTCACCCAAAAGACTCCAAGAATGCACACATTGAAGTGTCGTTCTAGATTATGTGCTCAAGTCTCTGGAGTAGGGCTTGAACCCACAACCTTCTGACTCCGAGACGAGAGTGCTACCACTACGCACGGCTGATACCTATTAGGACACTCATGTAACCTTTAAGATTTTCTGAATGCCAGTTATGTGACCTAAAATCCTGTGCCATTCCCTCCTGCACTGTAGGAAAAAGTGCATCCTGCCTCACTGTAATCAAGTTGTTCCCGTCTTGCTAGTTCCAACCACACCTCTAGCTTCCTGCACTGGGAAAGACATTGGCATAGATTACCCACTGTTCCATTCCGCTGGTGAAAGTGCAGCGGACACACATTTCTGCCTGCTCGATGACCACGTTGCTGACATGGCAGATGGCCTAGGGTCAGCCCTTTAGCATATGTTTTGAGGAGCTCTGTTGGAGACCCACCAGAGATTGGCTGCATTGGCCGGTGGGGACAGAAACCGACGTACATGCTTGTAGTAGCTTAAAGAGGAAATGGCAGCAATTAAAGCATGTGCGTGGAATTCAAAAGTCATAGGAAACAGAAGACCTGCAGAAAGGTCCCAAAGGGTGTGTTGCTTACTGTGGTGATTATTCTTTATGTTTAGTAAGAAGTATTGTGATTGGTTGTTTGTTTCCTGCCTTGGGATATATGCTGTAATCTCATTGGTAGTTGATGTCATGTGATTTGTGGTGGCCATCTTAAATTCAGTTCTTTCCAGCCTTTAGTTGGGACTGGGTGTTGAAGATGTGCTACCGGATTTTTAAGTTAATAAAGCCTAGATTAGAAAGGCAAATCTATTCTTTATTTCAATTTATCAACTTTATGTCAGAATGGAGCGATATCTTCAACCAGAACAATTCAATGCTGACCCTAATTCTGCAGGAGTGGATGATAAATGGAAACATTGGTATTGTACATTTAAAAACTTTTTGGGCGTGTTGGATCAAGAGTCTCTAAATAAGCTGAATATGCTGATCAACTACATTGCTCCGGATGTGTATAAGTATATTTTGGACTGTAAAACTTACGAAGTGGCTATTTCTACATTGGAAAAGATTTTTGTTAAACCAAAGAATGAGGTATTTGCACGTCACCTTCTATCTGCCCGTAGGCAGCAGGTGGGAGAATCTTTGGATACTTATTTACAAGCACTTCGGTGCCTTAGTGTTAACTGTAATTATAAGGCCGTGACGGCTGAAGAATATAAGGAAGAATCGGTACGGGATGCTTTTATTAATGGATTACTGTCTAGATCAATTCGTCAGCGGTTGTTAGAAAATAAGACTTTGGATCTTAAGAGTGCTTTTGAGCAAGCTTCTACATTGGATGTGGCTCAGAGAAGTTTGGATTCTTATGCTCTTTTTAATCGGCCTGTGACTGTGGTTTCGGCAGTTCTGGATGAAAAGGAATTATGTGGACTTAATAGGAGTGGTTTACTAGATTCTGAAACAGTTTCTACTTCAGCGGCTGTTGCCTCTAGGATTCAGAAGTGTTATTTTTGTGGGAACGTCCGGCACCCTCGTCTGAAGTGTCCTGCTCGGGAGGCTGTGTGTAGTAAATGCGGCAAGAGAGGTCATTATGCACGTGTGTGTAAATCATCAGGTTCAATTACCTCCTCTGTGACTATTCAGCCTTTAGATAGGGCGTTTATTGCATCAATTTCTGCTGCATTTGCTCATGGCCTAAACAAAGCTATAGTTACGGCCCAAGTTAATGGGTTGGAAGTGAAGGCCCTTATAGATACGGGCAGTACCGAGAGTTTTATAAGTCTTCAGTTTGCAAAGGAGAAGCATTTGAAAATTTCGCCTGTTTCCTATCAGGTGTGTATGGCTCAGACGACTCTCACTTCACAAGTAGCTGGTTGTTGCCTTGTGAAATTGATTCTTCTAGGTAATACGTATACTGATATACGCCTATCTGTTTTGCCTAATCTTTGTGCGGATATTTTGATTGGTCATGATGTGCTTCAGTTACACGAGAGTCTCAGTCTTTCATTTGGAGGGACTAAGCCACCTTTATCTATTTGTGGATTAACCTCTTTATCCATTTCTCCATTATCACTTTTTTCCAATTTGATGCTGGATTGTAAGCCAATTGCTACCAAGTCAAGAAGGTATAGCAGTCAGGATAGAGAATTTATTAATTCTGAAGTTCAACGTCTCTTATTGGAAGGAATCATTGAACCTAGTTGTTCGCCTTGGCGGGCACAGGTAGTTGTCACGACTAACGAGAGACATAAGAAACGAATGGTGATAGACTATTCCCAAACTATTAATAGGTATACTCAATTAGATGCGTACCCTTTGCCTAAGATTGATGAGCTTATCAATAAAGTATCTCAGTATAAGGTTTTTAGCACTATTGACCTAAAGAGTGCTTATCATCAGATTCCTATTGTTAAGAAGGATCAACCATATACGGCCTTTGAGGCTGGTGGAAAGCTGTATCAGTTTTGCCGAATACCATTTGGTGTTACTAATGGTGTTGCTTGTTTTCAACGGGCAATGGATGCTTTTATAAGTGATAACTCTCTCTCTGACACCTTTTCATATTTAGATGACATCACGGTGTGTGGCAAATCAAGGGTGGAGCATGATTCTAATTTAGAAAGATTCCTTCAAGCTGCGGAAAAAGTTGGTTTAACTTTCAATAAAGAGAAGTGTACCTTTTCGACCACTGAGGTAGATCTACTGGGGTACATTATCTCGGGAAACAAGATTAAACCAGACCCAGAACGTCTGCGACCATTGATTGATTTACCTTGTCCTACTAATTCTAAGGCTTTGCAACGAGTTGTTGGACTGTTTTCTTACTATTCTAATTGGATTGCAAATTTTTCACAGAAGATCCGGCCTCTTATTCGAGTTACGACATATCCTTTATCATGGGAGGCCAGGACGTGTTTTGATAATTTTAAAAAGGATATCCTTGGAGCAGTTGTGCATTCTATTGATGAGCAGGTTCCTTTTGTGATTGAGACGGACGCTTCTGATTTTGCAATTGGGGCTACTCTGAACCAAAATGGAAGACCTGTGGCCTTTTTCTCACGTACCTTGAACAATAGTGAAAAAAGGCATTCTTCAATAGAGAAAGAGGCGTATGCAATAGTAGAAGCACTGCGTAAATGGAGACATTATTTATCGGGGCGACATTTTACGTTGGTAACTGATCAAAAGTCTGTGTCCTTTATGTTTGATGTCAAACATTTTGGAAAGATTAAGAATGATAAAATAATGAGGTGGAGGATTGAGTTGGCATGTTACCATTTTGATATAGTTTATCGTCCGGGGAAGGATAATGTTGCTGCTGATGCGCTGTCGAGGGCTTATTGTTCTGTGATTCACGGAGATACGCTTATTAATCTTCACAATGCCTTATGCCATCCTGGGGTTACGAGGATGATACACTTCGTACGCAGTAAGAATTTGCCCTTTTCAGTTGAAGACGTCAAGCGGATGACTTCATCATGTTCTATCTGTGCTCGGTGTAAACCGAATTTCTTTAAGCCTCAACGAGCTCATCTTACAAAGGCTACTTCCCCTTTTGAACGTTTGAGCGTCGATTTCAAGGGGCCTCTTCCTTCAACTACTCAAAACCGATATATATTTACTGTTGTGGATGAGTTTTCAAGGTTCCCTTTTGCTTTTCCTTGCGCAGATGTATCAGCTGCTACAGTTACCAAATGTCTGACTCAACTTTTTGTCATCTTTGGGATGCCTGCGTATATCCATTCGGATCAGGGAAGTTCTTTTATGTCTTCCCAGTTGAAGGAATACCTTCAGAGTCGGGGAATTTCTACTAGCAGAACTACCCCGTATAATCCCCAGGGTAATGGACAGTGCGAACGATACAATGGGGTGATCTGGAAGGCAGTTATGTTGGCTTTGACATCCCGGAACCTTAAGAATACACAGTGGGAAATGGTACTGCCTGATGCCCTGCATTCCATTAGATCATTGCTTTCAACGGCTACTAATGTGACCCCCCATGAAAGGCTCTTTAACTATCCGCGGAGATCTACTACAGGATATTCGGTACCTTCATGGCTTACTATGCAGGGACCTGTGCTGCTTCGACGCCATGTTAGATTGTCAAAATATGATCCTTTAGTGGAGGAGGTGGAGCTGTTGGAGGCAAATTCCCAATATGCTCATATTCGATTCCAAGATGGGAAAGAAAGTACCGTTTCAATTAAAGACTTGGCTCCTTGTGGAAACCGTTGAAAATCGGGATATGGATAGCCTTCCTGCAGAAGATACTTCTGTGTCTCGTGGTGTGGGAGGGCAAGGAATTTCACCAAGGTTAAGAAGGTCGACACGAACAAGATATCCGGTCGACCGATTGAAAATGGACTTTTAAATTGATAGTAATGTTTTAAAATTGTTGAAATATATTATATTGTTTTAGTTGAGAGATACTTAATACTTATGTGCAATGTTACTATTTGTTGTTGCTCACTTAGTATTGTGTCATGTTGAATAGTTTTATTTTGTCTGTGCATAGTTTTAGTTGTAAATAATTAATTATAAATTGTAAAGGTTATTTAGGTTGGAGTATATTTTAAAAGGAGGGGTGAATGTGGTGATTATTCTTTATGTTTAGTAAGAAGTATTGTGATTGGTTGTTTGTTTCCTGCCTTGGGATATATGCTGTAATCTCATTGGTAGTTGATGTCATGTGATTTGTGGTGGCCATCTTAAATTCAGTTCTTTCCAGCCTTTAGTTGGGACTGGGTGTTGAAGATGTGCTACCGGATTTTTAAGTTAATAAAGCCTAGATTAGAAAGGCAAATCTATTCTTTATTTCACTTACCCGGTGCCAGGGTAAGGGATATCTCACGGCGGCTGGAGAGGAACTTGGAAAGGGAGGGGGTTAATCCAGTTGACGTGGTCCATGTTGGAACAAGCGACATAGGTAGGAACAGAGATGAGGTCCTGCTGAAAGAGTATCAGGAGTTAGGCTCTAAATTAAAAAGCAGGACCTCGAGGGTAAAATATCTGGATTATTGCCCGAGCCACATGCAAATTGGCATAGAAGCAGACAGATCAGAAGAATTAACACGCTGGTGTGGGAAAGAGGGGTTGCTTTTCATGGGGCACTGGCACCAATTCTGGGACAAGAAGGAGCTGTACCGATGGGATGGGCTCCACTTGAACCGAGATGGGACCCGTGTCCAGCGGAAAGGGTAAATAGGGAGGTGGCAAAGGCTTTAAACTAGTAAGATGGGGGAAGAGATCTACAAGAAATGTAACCAGCCTAATTATAAACAAAACAGGAAAAGAGAGCATAGAAAAGAATAAAGTAAGGAAGGACATTGATGGCAAGGAAATAAACAGTTATAGAACAGGAGTCTAAAAAGATGGTTAAACATAAAGTGAGAGGAAATCCTATTTAAAAATGAGTTAAACTGTCTGTACAGCAATGCACACAGTATCCGTAATACAACAGGGGAGCTGGAGGTAATCATGCATTACGAGGAACCAGACATTCTAGGGATTACTGAGACATAGGGCTCAATTTTGTCAATGGGGAGCTTTTGGAGGCGGGTCTCCCACTTTTTGGGTTGTAGTCCCGCCTCCATCGACGTGGCCAACCCACGCTATTTTTCCTTAATTGACCTTGTTAAGCCCGCCCAGCAGGCTTAGCAGGCCAATTAAGGGACACCTGGTTACTGGTGACATCAGCGATTGACATTTCATCTGTCAAGAGCTTTTGACAGATGAAAAATCAGCGTTTGACAGCTCTGTGAAGCTGTCAAACACTGACAATCTGTCTTCTAACTTGAGTTCTTCTGCTCAAACTCAGAGAGCTCTCCAGACCAGAGAGCATTGGCTGCAGCTTTTGACAGTTCAGCGGCCATTCTGCATTCTGTGTCAGTGAGCTGAGAGACTCCCGAGAACTGAAGGAAGGAAGCCTGCAGGAGAAAGTAAAGGTAAGTAAAACTTATTAAAACACTTTACACTTACCTCAAACACTTACCTCTGCACACATGCACCCATCACTCACCTGCACAACGGACATCTCGACCCTCCAACCCCTGCAGACCGACGGTCCGCCTCGCAAACTTGGCGTGGTTCGGAGCCATCAGACAGCCCACACTTCAGGGCTAAAAATAGGGATTAGGCAAAAAACTGCCTGTTAACTACCTGTTAACAGGCAGTTAATTGGCACTAATCCCCTTCCCGCCTCGGGGAGGCGGCTCCCAGCATAGGTCGGGTACCCGCCTCCTGGGACATTGGCACGGAGGCGGGTTGGGGGCTGGTTGGGTTCCTGCCCCCCTGATTCTGCAATTTTCCCACCACTCCCGCCTCCAAACCCGCCTCCTCGGGGCTTGGAAAATCGAGCCCATAGTTACAGAAAAATCAGGACTGAGAATTAAACATTGTAGGGTATAACATATTTAGAAAAGATAGAGAGGAAAAAAGGGGAGGTGGAGTAGCTGTACTTATTAACATAATATAATGGCAGTTGAAAAAAGTAACGCAGCTATCAGCAAGACAAAAATAGAATCCATATGAATAAAGATAAAAGCTAATAAAGGATCAATCACACTAATAGGTGTAGTCTACAGACCACCTAATAGTGGAAGGGAGGTGGAGGAAGAAATATGCAGACACATTAGGGAAATGAGTAAAAAACATAGAATAATAATCATGGGGGATTTCAACTACCCCAATATTAATTGGACAGAAGAGGTAGGTAAAGGGGATAAGGGAATGGAGTTCCTACAATGTGTGCAGGTTCCTTTCTAACCCAAAATGTAAAAAGCCCAACAAGGGAGGATTCACTATTGGATCTAGTAATGGGGAATGAACCAGAGCAGATAAGAGAAGTAAAAGTAGGGGAACATCTAGGCAATAGTGACCATAATATAAAAGCTTTAAGATAATAATTGAGAAGGACAGAAGTATGAAAACCAGGTTAATAGAGTGGAGAAAAGCTGATTTTGAGGGGCTGAGAATAGAACTTGGGAAAATAAAATGGGCAACAATATTGGCAAACAACAATGTAGAACAGCAATGGCAAACATTTAAAACAGTGTTTAACAGAGTGCAGGAACAATATATTCCGCTAAAAGGAAAGAACAAACTAAACACTAATGAGACTCCATGGATGAATAAAGCCATAAGGGAACAATTGAGGTTAAGGAAAGAGGCATACATTAAGTACACAGACAGCAGGAGAGTGCATGATAAGGGAGAATACATAGAGATTAGGAGAGAAGTCAAAAAAAAATTATGAAGGCAAAGAGAAACTATGAAATTAAATTATCAAGGAACATTAAAAAAAAGTAAAATATTTTACAGGCATATAAATAAAAAAAAGGAAGGTTGGGATGGGAATAGGGCCGTTAAGGGATAGGCAGGATAATACCACAGGTAATGATAGATTGCAGAAATATTAAATAATTTTTTTGCTTCAGTATTTACCAGGGAGACAGCACAGGTGGACATGACACTGGATGATGAGATTAGTATTGAGATAAGTGCATTTAAAATAAAAAGAGGGGATACCTATCTATATATATAAATCGGTACTTCTGTCTATCTGTCTGTCATCGCGTGTGCGTTGCGGGTATGCACTCAAAAGTTACAGGGCGTACCTACGCGCACGTTACCTCTAAAGAAAGCTTACGCTTCCGAGACGGTTTTAAGCGTATTTACGTTTCGGCCGGGCTAAAATTGCGCCCGCGGTATCCCAAAAACCTTCAACATTCCGCTCATTAGCATCTCATTATCCGCTCATTAGCGACAGAGTGACCTCGAGCTCGACCAATCGTACGCCGGGTTGCTGGCGTGTGCCGCCGGGCCAATCGGTGCGCGTGTGGCCGGGCTTTATCGTTCTGAACCGAGGTGAGTCGCCGCCATCTTGATTCCAAACTTTTCTTTTCTTTTTCCCGCTTTCTGCGTCTTAAAAAAAAACGTTGCTTTTAAAACACATATTGTTTTTTAAAAAAATGATTTAGAAAGTAATTAACTTATCTAATCTCATTAATTTTCCTACCTTTCCCCGTTTTTCCAGGTAGGCCTAGAAGCCTCGGCGTCTCCTCCGCACCCACGCCCGAGCTAGGCACCTCCCGGCCCCACTCGAAGGCTGGAGGGCCGAGCCTCAGCCGGCGCCGCTAGGGTGCGCGCGCAGCAGGAGCTGAGACGTCTCTGCCGGGGCTTGCTGAGCGTCCAGCGTTACCCTGGCAACGGGCACAATCGGCGGTCTTCACCTCGGGGGGAGGGGGGGCGGCCGCGACCCTCGGGGGTGGGGGGGGGCGCGCGCGCAGCAGGAGCAGCTGAGACGCGGCGTCTCTCTGGCTTGGTCAGCGTCACGGTTGCCCTGGCAACCGGGCCCGCCGGCCGAGAGAGATGCCGCGTCTCAGCTCCTGCTGCGCGCGCAATCGGCGGTCTTCACCTCCGGGGGGGGGGGCGCGACCCTCGGGGGGGGGGGGCCCGCCGCCCTCCCTCCCCCCCGCCCTCCATCCCCCCCCGCCCTCCCTCCCCCTCCCTTCCCCTCCCCCCCGCCCTCCCTTCACCTCCCCTGCCCTCCCCTCCCCCCGCCCTCCCCCTCCCTCCCTTCCCCGCCCTCCCTCCCCCTCCCCTCCCTCCCCCTCCCCTCCCTCTCTTCCCCCCCACCCCTCCCCTCCCTCTCTTCCCCCCAGTCGCTCTCTCTCTTCCCCCCAGTCGCTCTCTCTCTTCCCCCCAGTCGCTCTCTCTCTCTTCCCCCCAGTCGCTCTCTCTCTCTTCCCCCCAGTCGCTCTCTCTCTTCCCCCCAGTCGCTCTCTCTCTTCCCCCCAGTCGCTCTCTCTCTTCCCCCCAGTCGCTCTCTCTCTCTTCCAACAACAACATGCCCTCGAAAAAGCCTCGGCACCGCCGGGCACTTCAGCTAGTATTAAATGAACTAATCAAACTCGGAGGATAAAACCCCTGGTCCAGATGGATTGCATCCACGCATTTTAAAATAATCTAGGGAAGAGATAGCAGAGGCATTACTACACATATTTAATAGTTAATTAGAAAAAGGTGTAGTGCCAGAGGACTGGCGGATAGCTAAAGTAATACCTATATTTAAAAGGGGATAGAACATGTCCAGAGAATTATAGAGCCGTCAACTTAACATTGGTGGTAGGAAAAATAATGGAATCCCTACTAAAGGAGAAAATAGAAGGACATCTAGAAACCAAAAACATAGTAATGAATAGTCAGCATGGATTTCAAAAGGGAAAGTCTTGCTTGACCAACATTGAATTTTTTGAAGAGGTAACAGAGAGAGTAGACAATGGTAATGCAGTAGGTGTAACTTACCTAGATTTTCAAAAGGCCTTCGATAAGGTACCCCATAATAGACTAATGAACAAGGTCAGAGAATGAGGAATCAGGGAACAAGTAGCAGAAAGGATAACTAGCTGGCTTCAAGACAGAAAGCAGAGAGTAGGGGTAAAGGGTAGCTATTCACAGTGGCAGAAGGCGGGTAGTGGTGTTCCACAAGGATCAGTGCTGGGACCACAGTTGTTAATAATTTATATTAATGATTTAGACTTTGGAATCAAAAACACAATTTCTAAATTTGTGGATGACACCAAATTGGGGGGGATAGTCAATACTGGGGAGGACTGCAACAAATTACAGGAGGACATTAATAAACTTGCAGAATGGGCATATAATTGGCAAATGAAGTTCAACACAGATAAATGTGAGGCATTACATTTTGGTAGGAAGAATAGGGAGGTCACTTATTACTTGGAGGCTGCGAGTCTAGGTGGGGTAGAGGAGCAAAGGGATCTGGGAGTACAAATACACAAATCACTAAAAGTTGCGACACAGGTTAGCAAGGCCATAAAAAAGCAAACCAAGCACTAGGGTTTATTTCTAGAGGTATAGAATTGAAAAGTAGGGAAGTTATGCTAAACTTGTATCGAACCTTGGTTCGACCACACTTAGAGTACTGCATACAGATCTGGTCGCCGTATTATAAAAAGGATATAGAGACACTGGAGAGGGTGCAGAGAAGATTTACAAGGATGATAGACACAAAAGGCATCAAGGGGTATGGGGAGAGCGCGGGAATATGATATTGAGATAGAGGATCAGCCATGATCGTGTTGAATGGCAGAGCAGGCTAGAAGGGCCGAATGGCCTACTCCTGCTCCTATTTTTCTATGTTCTATTTTTTTTATGATACTAGAAATGTGAGGGTATACATATCAGGAAAGGTTGAACAGACTGGGTCACTTTTCTCTTGAAAAGAGACGGCTGAGGGGTGACCTAATAGGGGTCTTTAAAATTATGAAATGTTTTGATAGAGTGGATACAGAGAGAATGTTTCCACTTGTGGGGAAGAGCATAACTAGAGACCATCAATATAAGATAGTCACCAAGAAATCCAATAGGGAATTCAGAAGAAACTTCTTTACCCAAAGAGTGGTGAGAATGTGGAACTCGCTACCACAGGGAGTGGTTGAAGTGAATAGTATAGAGGCATTTAAGGGGAGGCAAGACAAGCACATGAGGGAGAAGGGAATCGAGGGTTATACTGATAGATTTAGATGAGGAAAGACAGGAGGAGGCTCGAGTGGAGCATAAACGCCGGCATGGACTGGTTGGGCCGTATGGCCTGTTTCTGTGCCCTATATCCTATGTAATCCTAAGTAAAGATAAGCTCCAACTTCACCAACACTGAGAAGAGGTACTTTTGGAAGCATCTCATGCTATAGTGAGAGTTGAGCTGTAGCATTGTATAGCACCATCAGACCTGTCCAGATAGTGGAATTGTGTTTTCAACATTCCATAATTGTGTTCTATTATGACTCTGATGGCTGAATGGGCCTCATTGTGTCTCTCCTGAGTGTTACTGCGAGGAATCCTGACTGGGATTGTTAGTCAGGATTGGAGAGGGTAATACTTATCTCTGTGAAGCCATCCAGAAACCTGCCTTTGGTCAACAGAAAGAGATGGTATGGATGACAGCCTCATTATAAATGCATGATGCAACAGCAGTATCTTCTGCCTGTGGTCACATCAGCTGAACACCTAGGGAGTGGACTGGTATCCCTTTCTGTTAATATATATCAATGTAGCATCGACTGGTACTACAATGGCCACATGGGTGCAGTCCACAACCCCTTGTACCCTAGAGAAGCTGACTGCCACCCTGAAAACTCCCAATGTCCTTTGATGTTGAGAAGCTGAGTCCATGGGGATTGAAATGAACTGACCAGCTTTAATCGGTCACCTGTTTAATGCAATGGTGGACCACTGACGGCGAAACATTGCAGAGATTCCTTGTATCAGGCTGGAAGGAACTAATCATGTCAGCATCACGGATACCGTCACGTCTGCAGACAGAGCAGTGGCATTTTTTGAAGGTGGTTCCCGTATCCTGCATAACTCATGGTGCGCCGCTTTTGGGGATCTGGATTTCCTCAAGCATTGTTCCTTAGGTAGTTGTAGGCAAAATATCTTAAAATGTCCAAAAGATGGTATTCAAATTAAATCCTGCTGCAATCTGGGAAAACAGAAAGAGTTAGTGCAAGAACCTGCACACTTCAAGATGTGTGAGAGAAAAAGAATCCTTCACAGTAGCCTCTGGTACCAACTAGTGATGAGAACCAAAAGCTTGTTAAAGGGGAATGAATGATGTTCTGATGATCATCCTTTGCCTTGTCCGATCCTCCATGGCGTGATTATGCTCAAACAATGTGAAAAGAATCCACTCAAATGGCCCCAAAGATCTGATTCTTATTTGAGAAGTCTCAGTCCACGGGTTTATGACTCAGCAGAGTAAACAGTTTGCAGCTAACGGGTCAATCTGGCCTTTTTCCCGAGCAGTAAAGAATTTGTTCATTATGTGTGCGTGACATATGCCTGTCTTAAGATATTTGTCACCAAATAAGGGAATCTCTGCCACAAACTGTAAAAATCCAATTGGCTCGTATATCGAATACTAAAGGGGTGTATCATAGAGACTGATTGAAATGAAATTGAAGGCAGTTACATTGTAAATCAAATGTTTAGAAGATTCTGTTTTTGAGACACAAGATCAGAAAAATCAGATGAGTCACAGTCAGCAGAGTGCCAGTCAAATAGAAGAAGGAAAAGATCGGGAAGGGAAAGATAAAGCAGGAGAGAGAGGTTAGAGGAGTTCAGAAGTATTTAAGAACTCCATTTGACGGCGATAGACAAATAAATTCAGTACAAAAGCAAAATACTGTGGCTGCTGGAAATCTGAAATAACAAAACAGAAAATGCTGAAAATACTCAGGTCAGGCAGCATCTGTGGAGAGAGAGAAACAGAGTTAACGTTTCAGGTCGATGACCCTTTGTCAGAACTGGAAAAAGTTAGAGATGTAACAGGTTTTAAGCAAGTCTAGGGGGGAGGGGAGGAAAGAAGAAAGGGAAGGTCTGTGATAGGATGGAAGGCGCTGTGATTAACTAACAAAGATGGTGCAAGGCAAAAGGGGATGGTAATGGGACAAGTAAAAAATCAAAAGATGGGTCTAGAGGAGGTGTAAATGAAAAAGCAGAATCATTACCAGTAACTGCTGTCCAAAAAAAATGGGAGCAGTGGATATGATCTGAAATCATTGAACTCAATGTTGAGTTCGTGTTGTAAAGTGCCTAATCGAAAGATGAGGTGCTGTTCCTCGAGAATTCAGTATATCATATACACGCAAAAGTTAAGACCCTGATAACAAAGGCAAGGTTAGGTCTATGAAAACTGGCTGAGATTCGTTGTGTCAAAATCCAAGCAACAAGCCTAAACATACCAGAGGATGGCAAGGCAGCCAACTCCACTGCGCTGGCTCAGAAGGACTTGTTATTCAAGGCACCTTGTCAGCTACACACACAGTCGAATCTAAACCAACCTTGTTGACTTTATGTCAATCTTGGACGTTAAACATAATGTCAATTTATAATAAGTAAAGTCTAGCGACGTGGGTTACTGGGATACATTTGAACTGTCTTTGGGTATTAATTTGTTAATACTATCTACCTCAGCACCTTGCATACTGTTACTGTTCAACATTAAGATGCTACTATCTGTATTATCCTAATATTAATAAATGTTAGTGCATGATTTCATGGTCAACCTTACTCTTTAATGACATTGGTATTCACTCAGTAGCTTATATGTATCTTAATAGGGTGTTGGTAGTGTTAATCATAATATAATCAAACCGGTTATTGTAAGATGGTTTGTGCAAGCCTAGTTCAGGGGGATGGTGCCTTTCCAGATGGTTCTTTGATGAGGAGTTAAGCTGAGGGGGTTGAGGATTCATCTGGTGCCCACTGATTAAGATCCCTTACAAGGTTTATTAGGGAACCAATTCCAGTTTCCTTACATAGTTGAAGAATTGTGTGCTCTGTATAGTTCGGTAGCTGGGTAACTCCTGATCTACAAACATAGAAGATAGAAGCTAGGAGCAGGAGTAGGCCATTTTGCCCCTCGAGCCTGCTCCGCCATTCAATGAGATCATGGCTGATCATCCAAATTCAGTACCCTGTCTTTGCCTTCTCCCCATATCTCTTTAGCCTTAAGAAATATATCTAACTCCTTCTTGAATATATTTAATGAATTGGCCTCAACTGCCTTCTGTGGTAGAGAATTCCACAGGTTCACCACTCTCTGGGTGAAGAAATTCCTCCTCATCTCTGACTTAAATGACTTACCCCCTTATCCTTAGACTGTGACCCCTGGTTCTGGACTCCCCCGTCATCGGGAACATCCTTCCTGCATCTAGCCTGTCTAGTCCTGTTAGAATTTTATAAGTTTCAATGAGATCCCCTCTCATTCTTCTAAACTCCAGCGAGTATAAGCCCAATCGACCCAATCTCTCCTCATACGTCATTCCTGCCATCCCAGGTATCAGCCTGGTGAATCTTCGCTGCACTCCCTCCATGGCAAGAACATCCTTCCTCAGATAAGGCGACCAAAACTGCACACAATACTCAAGATGTGGTCTCACCAAGGCCCTGTACAACTGCAGCAAGACATCCTTGTTCCTGTACTCGAACCCTCTCGCTACGAAGGCCAACATACCATTTGCCGCCTTAACCGCCTGCTGCACCTGCATGCTTACCTTCAGCGACTGCTGCACAAGGACACCCAGGTCTCGTTGCACTTCCCCTTCTCTCAATCTATTGCCGTTCAGATAATCTGTCTTCCTGTTTTTGCCACCAAAGTGGATAACCTCGCATTTATCCACATTATACTGCATCTGCCATGCATCTGCCCAATCACCCAACCTGTCCAAATCATATTGGAGTTTCTCGGCATCCTCCTCACAGCACACACGCCCACCCAGCTTTGTGTCGTCTGCAAACTTGGAGATATTACATCTAGTTCCCTCGTCTAGATCATTAATATATATTGTGAATAGCTGGGGTCCTAGGACCGATCCCTGCGGTACCCCACTAGTCACTGCCCGCCACTCGGAAAAAGACCCGTTTATTCCAACTCTTTGCTTCCTGTCTGCCAACCAGTTCTCTATCCAAGTCAGTACCTTGCCCTCAATCCCATGTGCCTTAACTTTACACACTAATCTCTTATGCGGGACCTTATCGAAAGCTTTCTGAAAGTCCAAATACACCACATCCACTGGTTCTCCCGTATCTATTTTACCAGTTACATCCTCAAAAAATTCCAGTAGATTACTCAAGCACGATTTACCTTTTGTAAATCCATGTTGACTTTGTCCGATCCTGTCACTGTTTTCCAAGTGCTCTGCCATTACATCTTTTATAATGGACTCTAGCATTTTCCCCACTACCGATGTCAGGCTTACCGGTCTATAATTCCCCGTTTTCTCTCTACCACCTTTTTTTAATAGTGGGGTAACATTAGCTACCCTCCAATCCATGGGAACTGTTCCAGAGTCTATAGAATTTTGGAAGATGACCAGCAATGCATCTATTTCTAGGGCCACTTCCTTAATTACCCTAGGATGCAGATTATCAGGCCCTGGGGATTTATCGGTCTTCAATCCTGTCAATTTCCCTAACACCATTTCCCTACAAATACTGATTTCATTCAGTTCCTCCCTCTCATTAGACCCCATGTTCCCTGACATCTCTGGGAGGTTATTTGTGTCCTCCTTTGTGAAGACAGAACCAAAGTATGTATTTAATTGGTCAGCCATTTCTTTGTTCCCCATTATAAATTCCCCTGATTCTGACTGCAAGGGGCCTACGCTTGACTTCACCAATCTTTTTCTCTTCACACATCTATAGAAGCTTTTACTGTCAGTTTTTATGTTCCCGGCAAGCTTACTCTCATACTCTATTTTCCCCCTCTTTGTCCTCCTTTGAATCCTAAACTGCTTCCAATCCTCAGGTTTGCTGCTTTTTCTGGCCAATTTATATGTCCTCTCCTTGGATCTTATGCTATCCCTAATTTCCCTTGTTAGCCACGGTTGATTCACCTTTTTTGTTTTATTTTTATGCCAAACAGGGATGAACAAATTCTGTAGTTCATCCATGCGATCTTCAAATGTTTGCCATTGCCTATCCACTGTCAACCCTTTGAGTAACATTCCCTAATCAATCCTACCCAACTCGCGCCTCATACCATCATAGTTTTCTTTATTTAAATTCAGGACCCTAGTCTGAGTCAACTACTTCACTCTCCATCTTAATGAAGAATTCGATCATATTATGATCGCTCCGCCCCAAGGGGCCTCACAGTTTCCTTCGAAGCAGTTGGACTCTTCTCCGGTCCCTTTGCTCCTCCTCAAGAAAAGCCAAGTATAGAGGAATTCCTAGAGGTAATGTCATAGTTACTGGCACCTTACAGGAAAATTCCCCTTTAAGACATAGCAGAGAACCCTTTAAAACCCTCACACTCTTGAAGTGCAGCTTCAGGCTTTAGTTCTAATATCCCCGAAGTTCAAAATCAGAATTGACACCTACAGTGAATCCTCTTCCAATATGAACATTCTCCCAGTTGTACATAGACATCTCACCTTAGTACAAAACAGATTTGAGTTTATCACCTTCCAGAAATCACTGCAGTTCGCTCTGTCCTGATAGCTGGGCCTTGTGCACAACATGAGGAAGGGAGGGATGATGGAATATTTTATGGATGATGTCACTTTGGCTTCCCACCATCACTTCCATGTCACCACGTGCTTCCAGTGGGCCTCGGGAGCACTTTGTTTAATTGGGGGGAGCGATGTGGAAAACCCAGCGCACAACTGCATGGGCAGAGACTCAGTGGAGCACGATCCTGAATCGGTTTCTGCCCATGTTCACGAAACCTGCACTGGTTTCCAGGTGGGCAGGGTGCAGAAAATCCAGGACATTGTGTGTAGATTTACTTTTTTTATGTTCCCCCCCAAAAATCCACCTTTTTCTGCAGATGCCCCCTCAACTTAACATCATAATTCTGCACCATTTACTGCCTTTTAGTGCCTATATTGCCTCTTGTCAAGGCACGTGACGTGGCCATGTGGACTGCCTGCATTGCCCTAACTCCACAAGTTTTGAAAGACCATCGTATGAGTAGAGATCTCTCCAGAGTAGAAAGCAGAGGCTGCAGATTTTGACAGCTCGTGGCCATTTTGCTTTCTGTGCCGGTGAGATGAGGGACTCCTGAGACCTGAAGGAAGGAAGGCTGCATTATTAAGTAAAGGTAAGTAAAACTTATTTAAACACTTTACACACACCAAACACACTTACCTCTGAACTCATGCACCCATTACTCACCTGAACACCAGACATCTCGAACCCTCCAAGCCCTTCAGCCCGACGGTCCACCTCGCTAATTTGGCGTGGTTTGGAGCCGTCGGGAAGCCCACACTTCAGGAATTAGGCTAAAAACTGCCTGTTAACTACCTGTTAACAGGCAGTTAATTGGCACTAATACCCTTCCCGCCTCGGGGAGGCGGCTCCCAGCACAGGTCGGGTCCCCGCCTCCTGTGAAACGGGCATGGGGGCGGGATGGGTTCGTGGCCCCCGATTTCGCGATTTTAACCCCCCCCACACGCCTCCAATCCCGCCCCCACGGCCCAATGAAATTCGAGCCCTATGACTCTGTGAGTCTTTCGACGTGACTGTTGGGTTGGTACCAATGCCACTCCACTATTTAAGAAGGGTAAGAGAGATAAACTAAGAAATTACTGTATAGGCCTATTAGATTCATTGCTGTTGTGGGGAAGTTACTAGAATCTATTATAAGGGACAGAGTGACTGAGCATTTCGACAAACATGAACTGATCAGAGAGAGCCAGCATGGATTTGTAAAGGGTAAGTCACGTCTAAGTACCTTGTTGAATTTTTTGAGGAGGTAACTAATATGGTAGATAACATCTTCCTCCCAATTTAAGGTGTTGCTATGGGAACCCGCATGGGTCCTAGCTATACCTGCCTTTTTGTGGGCTATGTGGAACACTCTTTGTTCCAGTCCTACTCAGGTCTCCTCCCTCACCTCTTTTTCTGGTACAGTGATGACTGTATTGGTGTCATTTCCTGCTCTCATCCTGAACTAGAAAATTTCATTCACTTTGCTTCCAATTTCCACCCTTCCCTCACCTTCACATGGTCCATCTCCGACTCTTCTTTTCCCTTGACTTCTCTGTCTCCATTTCTGGGGATTGGCTAGCGACAACCATTCACTATAAGCCCACTGACTCCCACAGCTACCTGGACTACACTTCCTCACACCCCACTTCCTGTAAGGACTCTGTTCCATTCTCCCAGTTTCTCTGTCTCCGCCGCATCTGTTCTGACGGTGCCACCTTTCATACTAGTGCTTCCGATATGTCTACCTTTTTCCTCAACCGAGGATACCCCTCTACCGTGGTTGACATGGCCCTTGACTTTATCCATTCCATTTCCCGCACTTCTGCTCTCACCCCTTCCCCTCCCTCCCAGAACCGCAATAGGGCTCCCCTTGTCCTCACCTTTCACCCCACCAGCCTCCACATTCAACGGATCATCTTCTGCCATTTCCGCCATCTCCAGCATGATCCCACCACCAAACACATCTTCCTTTCCCCTCCCCTTTCAGCATTCCGAAGGGACCACTCCCTCCACAACATCCTTGTGCACTCTTCCATCACCCCCAACAGCCCCTCCCCTCCCTACGGCACCTTCCCATGCAAGCGCAGGAGAAGCAACACCTGCCCTTTTACCTCCTCCCTTCCCACTGTCCAGGCCCCAAACACTCCTTCCAGGTGAAACAGCGATTTACTTGTACTTCTTGTAATTTAGTAAACTGTATTCGCTGCTCACGATGCGGTCTCCTCTACATTGGGGAGACCAAACGCAGATTGGGCGACCGCTTTGCGGAACACCTCCGTTCAGTCCGTAAGGGTGACCCTGAGCTTTCGGTCGCCTGTCACTTTAATTCTCCGCTCCACTCCCACTCTGATCTCTCTGTCCTCGGCCTCTTACACTATTCCAATGAAGCTCAATGTAAACTTGAGAAACAGCACCTCATCTTTCTATTAGGCACTTTACAGCCTTCTGGATTCCAGATTGAGTTCAACAATTTCAGACTATGATCTCTGCCCCTATTTTTTCCGGCGGCAGCTGTTGATGATTCTGCCATCCCCATTTGCAACATTTAATCTCTCCTGCCTTCCACCCTATCACAGACCGTCCCTTTTGTTCTTTCCTCCTCTTCCCCCTTTCCCTGCCCCTGCACCGGCTTAAAACCTGTTACATCTCGAACATTTTTCGGTTCTGATGAAGGGTCAGAGATCTGAAACGTTAACTCTGTTTCTCTCTCTCCACGGATGCTGTCTGACCTGCTGAGTGTTTCCAGCATTTTCTGTTGTTATTTCAGATTTCCAGCATCCGCAGTATTTTGCTGTTGTTTTATGGTAGATAAGGGAGTGTCGATGGATGTTATTTATATGGACTTCCAGATGGCATTCGATAAGGTCAGGGATAGGACAGGGAGAGGACATGACAGGGAGAGGGGGGACACACAGGGGCAGGGAGACCAAGCGCCCCAAAATTGCCCTCGCGCCCCAAAATTGCCCTCGCAACGCGGGGCTCCCCAGCTAGTATATTTATAAATGACTTCGATGAATGATAAGAGAACCATAAATCTAAGTTTGCTGACGACACCAAGTTAGCACAGTAAATAGTGTAGATGGGAGCAGAAAGTTACAGGGGGACATTGAAAGATTAATTGAGTGGACAAAACTGGCAGATGGAGTTCAATGTGATGAAGTGTGAGGTCATCCACTTTGGATCTAAGAAAGATAGATCAGCGTATTTTCTAAGTGGCGAGTAGCTAGGAACTGTGGAGGAGCAAAGAGATTTAGGGGTTAAAGTACAGAAATCACTAAAAGCTAGTGGATAGATACAAAAATAATTAAAAAGGCTAATGGAATGTTGGCCTTTATCTCAAGGCGCTGGAATACAAAGGAGTAGGAGTTATGTTACAGTTATATAAAACTCTCTAATAGATCTAGAGTACTGTGTTCAGTTCTGGGCACCCCACCCCAGGAAGGATATATTGGCCTTTCAGTGCAGATTCACCAAAATGATATTGGGACTAAAAGGGATACATTATGAGGGTAGGTTGCATAAACTAGGCATATATTCTCTTGAATATAGAAGATTAAGGGGTGATCTAATTGAGGTGTTTAAGCTGCTTAAAGTTGATCGGGTAGAGAGAAACTATTTCCAGTGGGGAGGGAGTCTACAACAATGGGGCAGAACCTTAAAATTAGAGCTCGGCTGTCCAGGGGTGATGTCAGGAAACACTTCTTCACACAAAGGGTAGTGGAAATCTGGAACTCGCTCCCCCAAAAGGCTGTTGAGGGTCAATTGAAAAGTTCAAAACTGAGATAGATTTTTGTTAGGCAAGGGTATTAAGGGTTACGGAACCAAGGCGGGTAGATGGAGTTAAGATACAGATCAGCCGCGATCTAATTGAATGGCGGAACAAACTCACGGGGCTGAATGGCCTCCTCCTGTTCCTGTGTTCCTGCCTGTAATGGGCTGTGCCTCACCCACTGTGGGTCTTAAATGTTGGCAGGTAGCTGTAATGGGCCATCCCACAGGCACTGTGGACATCAGTGTAAAGGCACGTGAATGATGAGCAAGGAAGGGAACGTCACTGAAGGTCAGTGCACTCCCAAGTAAATGAGGAAGCTGACAAAGTGATTTTGCTGTGATAGATGGTTAAACAAACAGAGACAAACAAGACACGTTCTGTCTCACTGACTGCCCACTGGGATTCACTGGCTTCAATCGGACTCCCCGCTGGGCCACTGATTGATTTAATTACTGCCTTGTAATTCACTGCCAGCTAGATATTGTCCTCCACTCATTGTTTGGCTTTATTATAATTTATAACAGCTAATATATTGAATATTTATTCAAATACTATGGTTGTCAGTGAGTCTTGACGGGGTTGAGGCTGACTCAAATCTGGCATTTTATTGAGAGTTTCAACATGGTTCCTAGCCAATTAAATTTTGCACAACAAATAACGACAGGGTAACAGACCTTAGGAATGTCAAAATAAACCAGCATTTGGTTTTCTATTTTCCCTAAAGTACCACAGTGTTCAACGCTTTCATTCTTTACATAAAAGTTAAAAAAGGACAACTCACGCAAAAGGAAACAGTAGAAAGTTTGTTGGCAAAGGGAAAGAACATCAGGCATACTCGACAGCACGTAAAGAGAGGAACCCAGAAAACATGGGCTGGATTCCACTGGTGGCCATTGAACCTTGCCAGCCAGAAGGATCCAGTTTGATCCCCAGCCTGAGTTAGGTTAGCTGGTCTCTAGTGGTAGGGATTCTATGATTAGTCCCAGCGTTCCTGGGCTAGGAATAGAAAAAAACCAGACAGGGTTTCAGTTTCTGATGGCTATCCAATGAACCCTGCTAGAAAGTGGTCATTTGTGGAGGTTGGTTGAGGACATCATGCCTTGGTGGTCAGATAATCTCTCACTGATTAGGCGTCACACAAGGATGGCCACTTGGACGAGATACTGAAGAGCTGCTGGTGTTTGTGGACTTGTGCCTCTGCAAGAGTCACTGGCCTCGGGAGATGAGGAAGAGATCTGCTGTTTATTTTTAACAAGAACACAGGGCTGAAGGACATAAAGATCCAGCGTGGAGCAGAAGTCAGCCTGGATACCCGCACTATATGCAGCTTGCAGTAAGGTCTTTTTCCTCACCTGTCATGAAGGAGCGACTGTTGCTGGAATATGAATCAACTGGTGGCAGAAACCCTCTATGTACACATGAACTGGACAGCTTGGGTTTTGGACCCAGAGTCTGCTTATCCGTGTTTGTAAATGAAGATCATCAGGGATTCAAACATCCAGTGTTCTGTAGCAGTCACCCTATGAGCCGCTGTGGCTGGTTTGCATTACACGTGTGTTGCTGCCTCCTGTGGCTCCATCACTTAGGACAGGTTGATGTGAGGATTGCGTTTGGATTTCTTCTGTGGAGTGGCTGTAAAATAAGACCAGATTGACACTTCAAATTGCTGCTTGGCTGATGTGAATTTATCAGATTTGGGGGATTAAAGTAAAGTTACAAATGATATAAAAATACATACATATATCTATATACCTTATCAATCTCTTCCGTCTGCACACATTGCTTGTCTACAAAAACCTTTTCCTCCTGTTATATTTTTTGTCAGACTTTTGAGAAAAAAATTTCTGTGTAATATTCTTCTGCCCATATTTATAATAGACATTCAGTGGGTGAATTGGTCTTCGGCGATTGTAGAAAATAAAATCGGGCAGGTTGTAAAATGAACTACCGATTTGCTATCACCCGTTTTGTACTCCCACTGAAGACCAGCTTCACCATGTCTGCAGTAAGTGCCTGCATCTCGAGGAACTTCAGCTCAGAGTTGTTGAGCTGGAGTCCGAGGTGCAGATATTGCGGGGCATCAGGGAGTGGGAGAGTTACCTGGATACTTTGATCCAGGAGGCAGTCAGACCCCTTAGTGTTAGGCCGTGGTACAGGTCTGGTTAGCAGGCAGGGACAGGAGGGTGTGACTGCGAGTCAGGTAGGTAAGGGGACCCCAGGTGCAGTGCTGGAGGAGCCTCAGCCTTTGTCCTTATCCAACAGGTACGAGATCCTTGCTGCCTGTGAGGATGAGGGCAAAGTCTGCAGAGTGGATGAGCAAACTGACCATGGCACCATGGTACAGGAGGCCATTCAAGTGTGGGGAGTGAAAAGGAATGTTGTAGTGGTAGTTGAAAGTATAGTAAGGGGGAAAGATACTGTTCTCTGCAGCCACGACTGGGAGTTTAGAAGGTTGTGTTGCCTGCCCGGTGCCAGGGTTAAGGATATCTCCTCGCGGCTGGAGAAGAACTTGGAGTGGGAGGGGGAGGATCCAGGTGCTGTGGTCCACACAGGAACCAATGACATAGGTAGAACTAGGAATGAGGTTCTGCTGAGAGAGTTTGAGGAACTCTGATCGAAATTAAAGTGCAGAACCTCACAGGTAATCTCTGGATTGTTACCGGAGTCACGTGCAAATTGACATAGGGACAAGCAGATTAGAAGGTTAAACGCATGGCTGAAAGTGTGGTGTGGGAGGCAGGGGTTTCGCTTCATGGGGCACTGGCAGAGGGAGCTGTTCCTTTGGGACGGGCTTCACTTAAACCAGGCTGGGACCAGTGTCCTGGCGAGTCGAATAACTAGGGCAGTAAACTACTGAAGTGGCCGGGGGTGGAGGAGGGAGGGGTGGGAGGATTCAGGAAAGGGTAAATTCAAAAGCAGTAAGAGAAATGTCAAGGCTGTAGAGCCGAGCAGTGATCTGGATAAAGATAAGCAGAGTGGGTCAGGAAGGAACAGAGAGATTAACAAAGGTAACAGGGCATCAGTTACTAAGGTGATATCAGGGGAAAAATAGAAAAAAGTTAAAGCTAAAGGCACGATATTTGAATGCGTGAAGCCTTCACAAAAAATAGATGAATTACTAGAACAGAAAAATCAAGATGTAGAATCATTTTGGGTGGAGCTAAGAAACAACAAGCGGCAGAAACACTGCTGGGAGGATGTTTCCCCTGGCTGGGGAGTCTAGAACCAGGGGTCTCAGTCTCAGAATAAGGGGTCGGCCATTTAGGACTGAGATGAGGAGAAATGTCTTCACTCAGAGGGTGGTGAATCTTTGGAATTCTCTACCCCAGAGGGCTGTGGAGGCTCAGTCGTTGAGTATATTCAAGACAGAGATCGATAGATTTTTGGATATTAAGGGAACCAAGGGATATGGGGATAGTGCGGGAAGGTGGCACTGAGGTTGATGATCAGCCATGATCTTATTGAATGGCGGAGCAGGCTCGAATGGCCGACTCCTGCTCCTATTTCTTATGTTCTTATGTCCTCATACTTCAGATAAGTGATTTTTTAAACTGCAGTTTTAAAAAAAATGATTATACATGCTCTGCCCCAGCCAACAAGTTTGATTCAGCTTGTTTTTAAATAAATTAATGAATACCCTGTGCTATTAACCACAGAAAGTCAGGATAAAGTGATTTTCATTCAATGTATTAGTGATGCTGTTGATGTTAATGTGGGAATCTGCAGTTGCTGGAGATGTGACGCTCCATCTAGTGGTAGCAGTGTGCAACTGCAGGCATGAGGGGAGGTGACAGGAACAACCTGCAGAATTAATCTCCAGGAAAGCTTAAAAACAGGTCATCACAACAGGATGAACATTTTACAAGACATTCAGAGGGAGCGGGAAGACCTGGAGGGTGTAAAATGGGTTGGAGACGGTGACTGGGAAAAGCAAGAAAAATATTTAGGCAAGTTTATTTTACCTGAACACAGAAAGGAGAAACTGAAGCAAGGGAAGAAGAAAATAGACGTTCCAAACTTACCTTTATCCCAGAGGAAGATTAGGAAAGTTGGAGCTGTGAGGATGAATACTGCTGCTGTAGGTATTTGATAACTGGGTCTGCATCTTCTGGAGCCCATGCAGCTCCATCTAGTGCTAGCAACGTGTATCTACAGGAGTGACTGTGTGTCACAGTAGCGATGCTCAATTAAGGAGGATGCCACAAACATAACCAGACCTACATTGGCTCCCGGTCCACCAACGCCTCGATTTTAAAATTCTCATCCTTGTGTTCAAATCCCTCCATGGCCTCTGCCCTTCCCTATTTCTGTAACCTTCTCCAGGTGTACAACCCTCCGAGAATTCTGTGCTCCTCCAAATCTGGCCTCTTGCGCATCCCCCCCCATCCTTCGCTCCACTATTGGTGTCCGTGCCTACAGCCGTCTCGGCCCCTGGCTCTGAAATTCTCTCCCTAAACCTCTCCGCCTCTCTCTCCTCCTTTAAGACGCTGCATAAAACATAATTCTTTGAGCAAGCGTTTGATCACCTGTCGTGATGACTTTTTCTTGGCTCGCTGTCAATTTGCTGTCTGATAACGCTCCTGGGATGTGACTTGGGATGTTTTACTAAGGTAAGGGCACTATATAAATGCAAGATGTTGTCGTTGATTGTAGGGAAGATGCACAACTGAAACGAGCGCTCTGGCCATTTGCAGCATTTTATTAAAAAACGGAACATTAAGCTGCTCAGTGACGTATTAAGGGTTGTTCCTAATTTGTCTTTTTTTTTTAGAGCTTTGAAATGAAATGCTGAAAATTGTGACCAAGTAGCAATTCCTGACAACCCTGCCTAGGTTTAAATAAATGCTCAAAAGTGGAAGTCGGCCTACTGATAGTGGCTGCATCCCAACCGGCACTAATGAGCCAGTGAGCTCACTGCCAACCGGAAGCTCGACCCCCGAGGGATTCCGTGGCACTTGAAAGGAATGAGCCACAAGAACAAATAGACTTAATAAAACTTAGTGGTATCATATCCAAGCCAAATTAGCAGTGCTATTAATATGTTTGAAAGAAAGGTGTCGGCTGGACTGTGATAAAACGAGCAGAGCTTAGCAGCAGCGTTTAGCCGGGACGCATGAATATAGCGTGTCTCAGTGCAGCTGCGTTTCACCCGCCAGTGCAGCAAAACATTGGGGCCAAGAGTTTCCGCTCGATTGCGCTTTTTTTTTTTCAAGCGCAATTCGCCCGTAATCGGCACAAAAGATCACGGAATTTTCAGCGCAAATTGCGTTCAGCGCAAGTCGAGTTTCCATGATCTTTTTGCACTAGTTTTAAAAACATTGTGTTAGAAGCAGGCCCAGCCCACCAAACTGGCCACGGCCCCAGTGTGAATGAATCACCATTGGGAGTTTCCGATAATTGCGCTGGTTTGCAGGCCCTCGAGGAGGCTCCAAAAATGAAGCCCGAACACTGGGGCACAAGGACACTAATAGGAACGTTTTGAAAGGTTTTTCATTTTTTAAAAAATTTACTAAGGAACTGCCTCCTGTACCCCAATCTAACTATAAAATAGTTTTGTATATTTTTTAAAAGTCATTTTCAGTCATTTAAAATCTGGTTACTAGAGGTGGTGGACTGACAGTGATTTAAAATGTTTATTTTTTTGTGATAAACCCATTTTGAGCTGTATGATGCAAACTTTACCAAGTTACCACTCTTAAATATATCAAGGAATACTTTTAAAACAAAATTACAATAAAATAAAAATGACATTTTAAAATGTTGCCCGATTGCGTTGGTTAATGGCAGATTTTTGCGTTTGGCGATATGCAAATCAGTTTGAGCGGAAACCCAGGGAACAAAACACTTTTCAAAACGGGCTCAATTACGGGTGCAATTTGCGCCGGAATCGCCGCTTGTACCCAAAGCGGAAACTCTACCCCCGGGTCTATTTAAAAATATCGGCCCAGAAATTCCGTTCGCAGGCCTCCCGCGGGCGGAGGGCTGCGATTTGGAAAAATCTGCGCCAAGACCGGAGGGCTCCCGGGAAGCGCAGAGTTCCGATGCTGGGCCTCTCCAAACTGCCGGTGCGCAGGGCCCACGTATCCCAGGGGCGCAGGCGGTTCGCAGCGTCCCTGGGATCACGTGGGCCATGGGGAGCCAATCAGAGCAGGGACTGTCCATTCATAGATTTGACAGGAAGGCCTATATGAATGGAGATCACCCCCAAAACATAGTAAAACTTCAAATACATTTTTTTTTAAATCACCTTTTTAAAATGACTTGAAATTACATAAATTTACTATTTTAAACAAAAATTAACATAAAAAAAAAATAATTAAAGTTTTTAACGGGGCTAAAAATAAACTTACCTTTCTTTAAAGTATTTTTAAATGATAAATCAGTGGAAACTTTTTAAAAAACTTTTTTCAACTCTTATCCTGGTAAAAGCAGGCCTTACTCTTGCTTTTACCTGGCGCAAGAATTGTAAGTGTTTTCTGCGGGCGGAGGGTCTCCAAAAAGCGGAACTCTCCCCCCGCAGATGCCCTTCTCCAGGGCAGCTGGAGGATCTGTCAAGAGCTTTCTTGACAGATTGGAAATGCCGGTTTCCAGTGCATGCCTAAAAATGGCATTTCCAATGTCCCTACAGGTGAGTACACAGCGCGTACACACCTGTTGGGATCGGAATTTCTGCCCCGATTATCAATGGCGCATTCACTTTACTGAGGAGAGGGTGGATCAGTTATCTCTGTGCAAAAGTTTTGGCAATAATCTTATTGAGCAATGGAAGTCAAAGCGAAATTCGGCCCAGTGTTTGGAAATAAATATATCAATAGCTAGAAAATTACTGCTGGTGGTTTTAGAGGGTGAGACCGTAACATGTTCGCAGGACATTGCTCTGTCTGCTAAATTAACTAATTTTAACAGGTGAATGGTTGCATTAAGGCAGTGTACAGTGGAAAGTCATTTGAATATGTTACGTGTTCCTTTGCTAATACTGTCAACAGTAGTTTCTGGGCTTAGTAAGTGATGTGTGTAACTGAGTCATACAGGCGAGAAGGACTCCGGTTCGATTCCAAGATGGTGCCGAGTTAGCTGATTATGCCGGCATCACAGCATAGCCCAAGCCTGTCCTCACACCTTGTCCATATACACATTTTTTCAAGTAGGAATCAGTGATTAAGAGCGGGAGCAAGAGACAGCACTTTTGGGAGAAGAGGGCAGACGGTTTGGTGAAGAATGAGACATAGAAACATAGAAGATAGTAACAGGAGTAGGCCATTCGGCCCCTCGAGCCTGCTCCGCCATTCAATGAGATCATGGCTGATCATCCAAATTCAGTACCCTGTCCCTGCCTTCTCCCCGTATCCCTTGATCCCTTTAGCCTTAAGAAATATATCCAACTCCTTCTTGAATATATTTAATGAACTGGCCTCCACCGCCCTCTGTGGCAGAGAATTCCACAGGTTCACCACTCTCTGGGTGAAGAATTTCCTCCTTATTTCAGTCCTAAATGGCTTACCCCTTATCCTTAGACTGTGACCCCTGGTTCTGGACTCCCTGACCATCGGGAACATCCTTCCTGCATCTAGTCTGTCTAGTCCTGTTAGAATTTTGTAAGTTTCAATGAGATCCCCTCTCCTTCTTCTAAACTCCAGCAAGTACAAGCCCAGTCAACCCAATCTCTCCTCGTACGTCATTCCTGCCATCCCAGGTGTCAGCCTGGTGAATCTTCGCTGCACTCCTTCCATGGCAAGAACATCCTTCCTCAGATAAGGCGACCAAAACTGCACACAATACTCAAGATGTGGTCTCACCAAGGCCCTGTACAACTGCAGCAAGACATCCTTGTTCCTGTACTCAAACCCTCTTACTACGAAGGCCAACATACCATTTGCCTTCTTAACTGCCTGCTGCACCTGCATGCTTACCTTCAGCGACTGGTGCACAAGGACACTCAGGTCTCGTTGCACTTCCCCTTCTCCCAATCTATTGCCATTCAGATAATAATCTGCCTTCTTGTTTTTGACACCAAAGTGGATAACCTCGCACTTATCCACGTTATATTGCATCTGCCATGCTTCTGCCCAATCACCCAACCTGTCCAAATCATACTGGAGTTTCTCGGTATCCTCCTCACAGCACACACGCCCACCCAGCTTTGTGTCGTCTGCAAATTTGGAGATATTACATCTAGTTCCCTCTTCCAGATCATGGGTACCTTTCCATGGCATAGCACTCACTGGTAAAATTGTTTCTGTTTCTTTTAAAGGTGCAAACTCCAGCATTGTATGTGTACGCCTGTGACATTTGAATGAATTTAAAATACTGGCAAGGATGGGGGTGGGGAAGGGAGCGGGAGATCTGGATACCGTTCTACTTTCCAGCAGAGACTCTGACAGCTGCATTACAATTGCACTGGGGACGGTGCCAATGGCATTAAAGTACAAAGTTCAGCACATTATTTATTAAAACACTGAAAACTTCAAACAGACGGTGTGGTAATAGGTAAGCACACTTCATTCTCGAATGATGATTATAAAGTTGGACTGAGTGATGCAATGGGAGAGGCACAAAATAAGTAAACCCTTTCCTGCATTTCTATAGACTCCATGAATAACAAGGAACAACATAAATGCGCATTTGCCTTTAATGTAATTTAAAGTGACCATAAACCAATTTACTCTTTCCCCACACGATGCTTTTGCTGGGTGTCTAAACATGCCCTTCTTTCTCATCTTCTAATGCTTCTATGCTAACCTGAGTGAGAGGCTGCTTCTGTGCTACAAAATACCCATGGAACTGAGGTTGTCCTCTGTCACGGCAGATTGCTCCTGGAGGGGACCGCTGCTGGCTGCACCTCTGGAGCTCACACCTGGGCTGTGTTGTGTTGCTTCCCATGTGCCACTTGTGTGGTGCTCTGAGCGTGGGAAGACCAGATGCCTGGCACATGCTGCTGTTCTGAGAAATGGCATCCTCCAGCCATCACTATTTTGCTGGGCCCTGGATCTGTGTCCCCATGCATCTGTGGCTTGGCTGGTCTAATGGCAGCTATCAAATCCTGCAAACACTGAGAGACATCAGCCTCCATCCTGGCCTTTAGGACCTCCAAGCCGCTATGAAAGTTTTTGTCGAATCTGCCACCAGATTTGCAGTCTGTGCTTCTGTGAAAGACCAGGCACTAACTGGTCCCCGGCCATCACTGAGGTGGTGGGGCTATCGCAGGTTCCACCTTTGCACTTCCCGATATGCAATTCTCGACCCTTTAAAATGAATGGGTGGAAAATCGTGGGCTGGGGGAGGGAGCACAGAAGCAGAAAATCCTGGGACTTACAAGTTGTTGTTAACTCAGTTTGGAGCCAGTGGCGAAACTGAGCTTCCAGCTGTAGTGGTAATTACTGCTGGCACCTCAACTTGTCACGCTCTACACTATATTGGGTGCTGGGCCAAAAACCCAGCAGAGAAATTAGCCCATGACAGTCAAAGCAACCAATAGCTCAAACAGAGGAGAGAACACCTATAACAGAGAGTTTAACAACACGAAGAATGCTCTGTGTATCTGTAATATCAAGCTGGGGACAAGAAGTGTTGTTATGTGTTTGACTTTAAATGCTGAAGTAAGAAGAACAAACTTGTATTGATGTTGCTCCTCAGCACATCCTCAGGTAAGTCCTGGGCTCTGTGGGGAAGGGGTCGCGACACCTGTGGAGTCGAGGGAAGCACTCCTGCTCCTCCTGGCTTCACAGGGTTTGTTTAAAAAAAATTAAACTTACCTTTAGGTGGTAGCCGCGGGGGGTGGGGTAGGCGACCGAAGACTCCTGAGTGGGGCAGGCCACACTCGAGGCTTCGCTCATCGATAACTAATTTTGTAAAGAGGTCATTCAGCAGGCATGAGGCAAATCATTAACATATTCAAAGGGCCTAACACCTGGGCACCAAGAATTGACACCTGTACAAATTGGGTGCACGCCGTCCCACTGCTAGATTCGTATGCTTTGTGCCTGTTTTATGCCTGAAACACATACCAATTTCTACCCCAACGTTTAGGTGCTGTTGATTGAGGGAAGCCACTGGAAGAACTCTTTGCTGTACTTTAAATACTGCTATGGGATCTTATATGTTCACCTGAGCAAGCAGTTTCTGTCTATTCATCAGAGTAAGGGTCAATCACTGTGCAACCGTATGGAATTTCTTTTCTTGCAGGAGGGTAATGGTTATTCACTGTGTAACTGTATAGAGTTCTGTTTTATTCAGCAGGGCAAGGGTCACTCACTGTGTAAATGTTGGAATTCTTGTGTACTCCTGAGGGCAATGGTCATTCACTATGGACTTGTACGAGCTTCTATTTATTCAGGAAGGTAACATTACACATTAAATAAATGTATGAAGTTCCTGTTTATTCTGTAGGGGAAAGATCAGAGCACTAGCCACAGTAATTCACTGAGGGATGTGAATGTTTCTTTGGAGTGGATTCTGAAATGAAAGACCAGCCACGAACGTATGAAGATCCCAGGAAATACTGTTGTTTGAAATACGTTTGTGAATGTACCTTCTACAATTTCAATACTCTAGTGTTACAGATTAGTTGGGTTTACTGAAAGGACAATAGACAAACTAGCTCAGTATTAAGTTTCCTTTATAAAACTCTCGCAGTTTAATTTTCTTTTATGTAATGTCTGCAAAAACTAAGGCTCTGAAATTCCTGAGTTGGGGAGGGTCTAAGTCGGGATTTGCACCTGTGTGGGGAGGGAATTTGGGATGGGCCCTAGATCCATCGGGTTTCCACCACAAAAGCACCACGTCATAAATTCTGACAGGTTTCAGGAAAGGGCTGAAAATGGCAGAATTAGGATGGACTGCTGACACCTGTTCTAAATGCAGCCGTCGGATTGTAGACCACTATATTGCAGGTGTAGTTGCCAGGCCCTGCTCATCAAGGTGCAAGATCGTTTTTTGCGGACTTTAGGCCATTTCTTGGGCGTCCAAATGTGCAGGCCATTTGTAACAATAAGTAAAGCTTCCTGCCTGTGAATTCACAATATGCTGAGAACTGTCGTGATGGTTTACACTTTGCCAGTCCAGTGTCCCAGCTCTGTTTCAACAGCAAGGGCAAAGGGACAGGATGGCTGCTGGATGACGAGGGATACCCACTGTTCCCATGGCTCATGATGCAACTTCATAGGATCACCAGTTACTGCAGAAGAATGGAACAACAAAGCGTGCAGTAAGACAGTAATTAGAAATGAGTGAGCCTTTGATCTGGGGGGTGCCCTGCAGTCTGCACCAAGCACCGTCTTGCTCATTGTAGTAGCGTGTTCTGTGCTTCATAACTTTGCAGTCAAGAAAACACTGATGGTAGATGTCCCAGAGGCTGCTACAGAGCCTGGTGATGAAACCCTGATGTGAAAGACCGGGCCCATGAATAACATGAGCAGTTGCTAGACAACTGACTGCCAAACACATTTGGGACAATTTCACAGGCCTATAGAGCAATATTTTTCAGAGATTTCAGCATATCAAACAGCAGCCTTTTCTCAACAACCTCTCTGTTCTCTAAGTAAAATCCTCGCTCCTCACAGATAGCCGTCACGTCCTTATCCTGAGCCTCAACATTCGCATATTACCCATTTCCCCATTATCCTACAAGATAACCAAACAGTCCTTGCATCAATAATTCCAGTAATGTATTACAACTGAAGAGACATGATTTGGTTTTATTCACTATGCGCACCCTTGTGACCGTGCAGCTTTTCCTCCACCCGATTCTAACATGGTCTGAGATGTAGACGGCTGTTTCAAACTATTATGAGTTCCTTGTCTGCCTGGTCTTGCAAAGCTTAGAGCTTTTGTGGGGAGCACATGGAGTGTTCCTCTGTGCTGCTGTGGTGAAGGACACCAGCTACTCCACTGGTACTGGGAACACCATTCTGCTTACCAGTGACCAGTGGAAGAGCTGACCTCGAAGAAGCAGAAAGATCTTTAAATTCCTGAGATAGAGTCAACTGAATATCCTCGTCCCTCCAAGATGCTACCCTGTATACTTCACAATCAGATTGACGAGGACCTCACCAAATGATCCCCTAAGTTCTGCAGTCCTGGACTCAATGCCTCCACAGTGAATTTACTAACTTACCTAGATACCTCATGGAGCAGAGCAAGGTTTGCAGATGTTTCTGCAACTGCAATGATGAGAAACCCGCTTGGATATTTATGCACAGCAAGGCAGTGGAGTCTACCACTATCCCAGGTATATTGAGCAGAACCTCCCATGTGTCTGATGCTCAGCTAGCATCCTTTGTTTGCAGGACTTCTGAAATCATCACCCTCATGTTCTATAGCCGGGGGCTGACATTATTTAAGCCTGTGCTCAGCTACATCAGGCTCCACTTCTACACTGGCATCATTTGGTTTCCTTGAGCTCTGTGTCTCACCACATCGCAATTCCTCATCCACACTACCTGTAACACCCCCGAGTGACTGTCTCCGGGCTGCTGAATTCAAGAGAGAGGGTGAATGATGGGGCAGGTGATTGCTGCCCGAGATAGAAAGGAATGCCATCTCATGGTCACCATCATCTTTCTCATCTGTTACCTGGTTTGCAGCCTCTAGAATTCAAAACAGTCCTGTTAACGTGGGTCTGCATGAGCAGCAGGCTATCCCACACCACCACCTTGTGGATCCCCTATGAGGAAACAGATGGCTGACAATTGGGCCTATTGCCAGCAGGACTCGGGTCCTTGACCATCCAGGATTATGTAAAGTAGTTGACCTTGAGATTTCTGATGGTGTCAGCGTCCCTGGATATTGGTGGGCAAAGGTTGGACCCCGCTGTGCTTCTACCTGTTCAAAGGATAACCTGGATTTTTGAGGCCGACATTTTTTCTCTTTTAAAAAAATTTTGAATAATATAAAGTAAAATAAAATTAGAGAAAAGCACTAAACATTTGTTTCTGGCAGTATTTATTGAAAAATTATAATCTAGACATATGTTACTGTTTGATACAACAAATCTTCCCTCCATTCATACTTATCCGTTTATTTTCAGAATGAGTCTCAGTTATCAACTCTCTGAGGACTGAGTATTGTTTGCTGTTTCCAAAACGTGCGTGCTCTCTGTCACAAGTGATTTGGCAAGAATGTTGAATGTTCAAAGTACAATTGAATAGACTAATCCCAAGGGCAGGCGTTCTACCTTTAGGGGTACAACACTGCACTCCCAAACAGAAGGTTAGAAGGACACATCTCAACCTCGACTGGCGTGCAAACTCCCTACCTCATTGGGTTAGTTGCTACTTTTAGCCAATCTGTTAGTTATAGCATGATTGAGAGAGGAACCTGCTTTTTAACCTGGGCATATTGGAATATGCAAGCGAACTTGAGTACAATGGAACCTGGTGTGAGTGGGATTTTTGTGAAAAAAATGTTCTAATTGGCAAATCGTGTCACTGAATGGAGAGATATTTGTGTCATAATTAAATTACAACCCATCTTTCAAACTAACCTATTTAGCAATTTTATTATCTTATAATCAATGAAAATGTATACTTCCAGATATAGATCTCTCCTTGCACAATGTCTGACAGTGTTAAATGAGAAGGAAAGCCTCAGAGGAAATACTTTCAGATAATACTCTTCATCCTATATTGTTTTCAATTTCTGGAATATCTCCCAACTGGTAAGAAAGATTTTAAAGGGCTAGCAATTCATTATAGCCCAGGAATGGGCGGTAAAATTAGAAAAGTTGGAGAATTAGTGCCGGGCACTAATGATTTAAACTGCACTCAAAATTAATGCTCACTGCTCAAAGAAATGATTGGAGTGCTAATTCAAGTCTTTAAGCCCAAGCTCATTGGCGTTGCATTCAAAGGGTGGACCAATATCAGATACAGTCTAATTGCAAGTCATGATTGTCGCAGGCTTTTTCCAGTTCTTAAAGGGGAGGTTCATTGATGCTGCAGAACCTCATTCTCAGCATTGCTGGCTGTGCAGCTGCCTCAGCAAGCAGCAGCAGGTCAAGGAGAAGGAGCAGGAGGACTGAAGCAGTTGTACTCATGGCAGAGCCACACCCGCAGATTCAGCAATCAAGCATTGGAGGCTTTGGTGTTTGCTGTGGAGAGATGGAGGGAGGTGCTCTACCTGGCAGGAGACCCTCGCCACAAGTCTTCCGCATCATGTGGAGGAAGGTAGCACAACACGTCTCGGGCAGCACTGTGGTCCCCAGGATCCACACACAGTGCAGGAAGAAATGTAGCAACCTCACTCAGGTGGTCAGGATGAGTGAATGCTTCAACAAATGCTTCAGACCACCATCTGAACCACAGTCTTCACACACTGCCCAAAGTACCATACCCCCAGCACTCACCCACCAACAATCTCTACCTACCAACACTCACACCCACATCTCACACCTTGCTCACAATGATAGCTATTCAACAATGGCAGCACATCGCCCAAACACATTGCTCCACACTCATTCACACACTTTCCTTTCTCTTGCAGGCCAAGGTGACTCACAACAGGAGGGAGCAGGATCTCACAGGTGGGGGACAAGCCAACACCCAACCACTGCCTGTGCTGGAGAATAGAGTGCTGCAGATTATTGGGCGCCAGGTGGTGGGGGCGTGGCCACCGGCGACATTGACCCCTTTGGGGAAAACAACGGTATGTTCAGGCCCAGAGCTGGTCAAAGTCATCCTGCAAGGCCATCTGAAGTCTCCCGCACAGACACTCAGCAGCCTTCAACCAGCCCTGCTGCAGCCACTGGACCAACACTTTGTAGGAGCACTAGCAAAGGCACAGTAGCGAGAGGCACTAAGGGCTTGCACAAGGGTGAATAGTTAATATTTTTGTTGTAAATATGTGTTCACTGATTTTTGATAAATTTATTAATTCAGTTTGAATTCTTTTGTGGTGTGTCTCATTTCAGCTATGTGCTGTGACATGGTGTGCGACAGGGGTGGAATGATGGGGATGTGTTGAGCAATGGGGATCAGGGGCTTAATTCATTCGAACCGCAGTCGGATGAGGCAGTCACGGACCGCACTTCCAAAAGGTCGATTGAGTGGCTGCCTCCTCTCTCACTCCTGTTCCTCCTCTTCCTCCTCCTCCTCCTCTCCTCCTCCTCCTGAGGTGGTCCCGCAATCCCTGGTGGCAAGGGCTGGGCTTTCATGATGGCCAAGTTGTGGAGCATGCAGCAGACCACCACGAAATGGGATACCCACTCAACTGAGTACTGGAGGACTTCTCCCAAGCGGTCAAGGCAGTGGAACCATCTCTTGAGCACCCTGATGGTCTGCTCGATGATGTTCCTGGTGGCAGCATAGCTCTCATATTATATGAGTGCTGGGCAGGAGCGTTGGGGTTGCGGAGGGGAGTCATGAGCCAGGTGGAGAGTAGATAGCCCTTGTCTCCAAGCAGCCAGCCGTGAACTTGATGTGGTGGCTGGAAGAGTGCTGGCACACCGGTCAGGCACAGGATGAAGGCATCATGGCTGCTACCAGGATAGCGGGCATTGACATTAAGTGAGTGGTAGCCTTTGCAGCTACGGAAGATCTCAGGATTGTTATGCGGTGCCCGCAAAGCCACGCAGGTGCAGTCAATGGTGCCCTGCACCATGGGGAAGCCCGCTATCCTGGCAAAGCCACATGTGCGCTCGTGCTTCTCTCTGGTGATGGCGAAGGAAATGTTGTCCCGTCTCCTACGGTAGAGAGCCTCTGTGACCTCCCGGAGGCAGTGATGGACAGCGAACTGTGAGATGTTAGCTATTTCTTCTGTTGCAGACTGGAAGGATCCGCTGGCGAAGAAATTGAGGGTGACGGTGACCTTGACTGCCACTGAAAAAGCCATGGTCGCCCTGATCTGGAAGTCTGGTTGCAGGAGGTGGCAGAGTTCTGTGACCATCTCGTTGGTGAAGCGGAGCTTTCCAATACACTATTCCTTGCTTAATTAGAGGTAGGAGAAGTGCTCTCGGAATACCCTCAGAGGGTAAGGCTTCCTGTGGAGAGTCCTGATGGTCCTCCTCCTCCCTCTGGGCACATGTTCCAGTCTTTCTCGCTGCCTCTGCTCCCTCTGCCGTAGATCCTGGAGGGTGAGGTCGACTGCCAGTACAGCCCCCATTAATGTAACCAAGTGTGGCAGTTTGAATTTTTGAAGAATAAATGTAGCTACTTTTTAGTTGCTGCAACACTCCTGATACTAAATAATCTTGAAATTACGGAATGAGACTGTTACACTATGTGAAACTGACAAGAAAGCACTGAAACTCCACTAACCTACAGATGCAACTCCTTACTGATGATCCCTTTAAATAACATCCCTGGAGCTGGTTTCCTGGTGCTTCACGCCAGCTCTCCCTGTCGCTGTTTACTCCAGGCGCTAAGGTAGGTGGTGACAATCAATTTCGCATATCGGGCAGCCAGTGAGTGTTGCACACTCACTGACGTCATGATCCACCTGCCGTTTAGGCTCCCGGCGATAACTGTTAGTAGCAGCGTTGTGGGGTGGGTGGGATTTGGCGTGCGGCTTTGTATTTGCCTTAGCCCGACGGTAATGTTCTAGTGCCTCATTAGCGCCATCTTCTGGCACTAATGGGAGGCACTAAGATACCAGATTTTTCCCCCTTTAAGTTTTGTCCTCCTTCCCAATTTAGACAATTTCAGGTCTCCACTCTCACCAGGTGGTGCTCGGGTGACATAGGCTATGGGAATGTCCCAGAGTGGAGCCAGTTACATAAAGTCAGCACCTTAGGCTGGAGCCAATCTGGAGGCACCCGAGCTAGGAAAAGTTAGTACCTGCTGGATATTTCTGGGTGCTTCTCATCCTTGTGTTCAGATCCCTCCCAGGCCTCACCCCTCCCTAACCTCCTGCAGCCCTACAACCAATGTTCCCTTTAACAGCCACGCAGCGCTCCAGGGGTCCCGCGCAGCCCCTGAGCCAGCTTTTAAATTGAAAAAAAACCGCGCATGTGCGGATTTTTGAATGGGCCGCGCAGTCCCCCAAAAAATTACAGGGAACATTGCCCACAACCCCCTGAGTTCTCTGCGTTTCTCCAATTCTGGCCTCTGGCGCATCCCCGATTTTCATTGCTCCACCATTGGCGGCCGTGTCTTCAGCTGTCTAGGCCCTAAGCTCTAGAATTCCCTCCCTAAACCTATCTGCCCCTCTACCTCTCTCTCCTCCTTTAAATCACTCCTTAAAACCTACCTCTTTCACAAAGCTCTTGGCCACCTGTCCTAACATCTCTTTTTGTAGCTCGGTGACAAATTTTGTTGGACAACGCTCCTATGAAGCGCCTTGGAATGTTTTTACATTTAGGACGCTATATAAATGCAAGTTTTCATGATCATCTACCTGCACTGCTCTGTCTGTGGCTATGAAGCTGACGACTGCACTCAACTTTTATGGTGCAGGGTCATTTCAGGCAGCCACAGAGGATCTCTGTAATACGAGTCAGGTGATTGATGCACTTTACAGAAGAGCTGGGGAATACATTACCTTTGACATCACAACAAGGCAGCAGTGAGATAGGGTCATACAGTTTTATTGGGTTGCTGGCTTTCCTAAAGTCCAGGGACAATGGATGGCACTCACCTTGCTACAGACAACTTCTCAACTTCCTCAACAAGTGGGACTTCCACTTCCTGAATTTACAGATTGTGTTTGACAACATGCAAAGGATCCTACACATCAACTCGAAATTTGCTGTAAGTTGACACAATGCATGCCTCCATGACCTCTTCAAGGAACAATCATTTCAATGGATGGTTTATGGGCATCATGGCTTACCCTTTCTTCTATAGATAATGACTGCACTCAATGTGGCCTAAGAACAGCAGAGGAGTGCTAGAATTTAGCACTTACCTCTTCAAGAATGGTCATTGAGATGGCCGTTGAGGTCCTAAAGGGGCAATTGCTTAGACAGGTTGGGTGGGGGCTCTGCTTTATGTGCTCATTTGTTCCAAATAATTATAGCATGAACTTCATCATACAAAAAGGCCTAGATGTGAAAATTCCTGAGGAGGTGGCCCTAACTGATTTGGAGGCAGAAGTACATGGAGGAGAGCATCATGATGACTATAACTTAGAGGACTCCTTAGTGATTACTGCAAGGGGTATCAGAGCACAACTGATCACTGAAGTTTTCTCTACATGGCCATGACAATAATCATCAACTGAGTGAATAAGTCAGCACAAAATAAGTGCAACCTTTCCTGTATGACTCTGACCTCTATGAATAACAAAGCATGATATTCATTCTAAGCCCAAAGTGAACACAAGCCAGCCTAACTGTACTCCCTTTCATGTCTAACCGTGCCTTTCACCTATTCTAGCGCTTCTTGATGCGACCTGCATATTCTACACGAGGGTCATAGGACTGTGGTGGCCCTCCTCTCACGGCAGCTTGCCTCTGCGAGGGGACCACTGCTGGCTGCATCTCTGGAGCTTGTTTCTAGGCAACCTGGTGTTGCGTCCTATGTCCCATTGGTGTGCTGCTCTAAGGGAGAATGTTGGAGGCCTGGCATGTGCGACTGTCCTGAGAAATGGCAGCCAACCCACTGGGCCCTGAATCTGTATCCCTACTGAGCAGCAGCTTGGCTGGTCTAATGGCAGCTATCAGATCCGGAAAGCCTTGAGAGACAGCTGTATGCATCCCGACTGCCAAGGCCTGCAAGCTGGTATGCAGGGTGTGATCTGTAAGATTTTTATTTTGACTGACATTAAATTGACAGCAAGATCAATTCTTTTGAAACAATTTGGAATAAGTTTATTAAACACACACACATGCACATAGCCTATTGGACAAAACCACAGTCTATAGGTATCCTATGGACTCTACCTGATTACAACAGGTAAGGTAATGGGTTACAGATTTAAACAGACTTATACTTCCCTCTGAGTCAGGCAACGCACGCTGTAGTGTATGTACCTTTAAGAGCCCCTGTGTACTGTAATACTGGTAGTGACCACTCGGGCTATATAAGCCTGTATAGTGTCTTGTATCTTTTAGTTCACCTCCAGACTTTGTTCAGTAAACACCTGTTAAACCAACTCCTGCATTCCGTGTCTCCATTAACACACGGATACAACAGTGGCGACGAATTGGAAACGGACTTACCTGCAATTCGGCAGCACCTCGAGTTCGATTCCTCAGATGAAAGTCGAAGAAAAAAAAAACCGGAAAAAAAAACCTGTGGTTTCACCAGCTAGCCGGGCTGGTGGCAGGTACTGCACTAATCCTTCCTGGGCAGCGGGCTGGGGCTTGATCGGGTGGCTCTGCAGCGGGATCGGGTGGCTCTGCAGTGGGGCCGAGCAGCGAGTCGGAAGGCGGAGGCAAACAGAGACGGAGGGTGGAGCACTCGGGAGACGGCCGGCACTGCAAAGCAGGTCGGCGTTCGGACCAAGCAGAGGGAGGGAAAAGTCCCAGAGAGTCCGGCGGGAACGAGTCTCCAACTACTAAAAATATCTGTGTAAATAAAAACCGCGGAGAACAGCGTTGTCAGCGGCGGGAAAGCGCGGGAGGTGCCATTTTTTCTCGGCAGGGAAGAAAGGAAAGCGCGGGAGGTGCCATTTTTGATTTTCAGGATGCCTAAGACTGGCAATATTACTGCTTTCGATAGTGATATAGAGGATTGGACCACATATGTGGAAAGAGTGGAGGTATATTGCACAGCGAATGAAGTAGAGGATGATAAAAAGGCATCGGTACTTCTAAATCTGATGGGCGCAAGGACAATACGGGCTGTTACGAAACTTAATCACTCCAGCCAAACCGATGGAAAGAATTTTAAGGAGATTGTTGATACCCTACAGGAGCACTTAAACCCAACACTGCTGCTGATAGCGGAACGATTCAAATTCTTCAGGAGGAATCAGCAAAAGAATGAAAGTAACGCTGATTACCTCACCAAATTAAGAAAGCTGTCAAAGCACTGCCAATTCGGGGCAGGACTGGCAGATTCTCGACGAGACAAATTCGTCTGCGGTCTCCTAAGTGAAGGAACACAGAAAAGGCTACTTTCTGAGAAAGATTTGACACTGGACAAGGCTTTCAGTGTGGCTGTATCATATGAAGCAGTAGCAAGAGGAGCTGCAGAGATACAGCAAAAGCCACAGGACTTCGGCACCCATGAAATGACACGGGGTTTCGAGAGATGTTATCGCTGCGGCAGATCCACCCATGACCAGAGGGACTGCTGGTTCAAGGACAAAGCATGCAGGTAATGCGGAAAGATGGGACACATTGCACGTGTATGCCGATCTGGAAACAAAAAATCCACTGACAGGAAAAAAATCAATAAGGAAAAGTACAGAAAGGTACAAATGATGACGGACAGTAGCTCCGAAGACCAGAAGAGCGATAGCGACTCCGGAAACAAGAGACTAAGCTGTCTCAAATTACATAATGTAATTGCCAAAGAAGATTACCAGACCATTTGGGTTATCCTCACGATAGCGGGGTCCCCAGTTAAAATGGAGCTAGATACAGGATCAGCTCTGACCATCATAAGTCGACGGGATTACGAGCGGCTATTTCCGCATATACCTTTGAAAGACACATCCATTATCTTGAAGACATATACGGGGCAGAAAGTATACCCCAGAGGGAAAATAAGGGTGCCTGTTGTATACAACGGCAAGGAAATACAGAAGTTGTATTTATACGTTCTGCAAGATGGTGGTCCACCGCTGTTGGGACGTGAATGGATCAGGAAGATACGTTTAGACTGGCACTCCATTCAGGCACTGATGGTGACCAGTAAGAAAAAAAATGATGATGACGTCATACCTGAACGATTAAAAGACATCTTGGCCAACGCCAAAGAAGTGTTTCAGCAGGAACTAGGAACCTTGAAAGGCGTCACCACCTCAATAAAAGTGGAAGATGCGGCAATTCCCAAGTTTTTTAAGGCAAGGCCGGTGCCATACGCAATTCGTCCAGCAGTCGAGGCAGAGCTGGAGAATTTGGAAAAGGCAGGCATGTTATCCAAGGTAGATTGGAGCGAGTGGGCAACACCCATCGTCCCGGTCATGAAGAAAACGTTGAATAATGATAAATCTGAAGAACAGAGAAAAATTTGCATCTGTGGGGACTTCAAGGTGACTGTAAACCCGGTCCTTCACACGGTACAGTATCCTCTTCCGAGGATAGAAGATATTTTCGCCTCACTATCCGGAGGGAAACGTTTCACCAAAATTGACTTGGCACAGGCATATCTACAGATGGAGGTTGAGGAGGCCTCTAAAAAGTATCTCACGATAAACACACACAAAGGCCTGTACCAGTACAATCGACTGGTTTTCGGAGTAGCATCAGCTCCAGCTATCTGGCAAAGAGCTATGGAGCAAGTCCTGCAAGGGATTCCAGGGACTCAATGCTACCTAGACGACATCCTTGTAACAGGAGAAAACGACAACGAGCACCTTGCCAATTTGGAGCAGGTGCTCACTAGGCTGAGAGAACGGGGCCTACGAGCAAATCGCCCCAAGTGCGAATTTTTCCAGAAACAAATATCATATTGTGGCCATATAATTAACGAAAAAGGGTTGCATAAGTCACCTGAAAAAATTGAAGCAGTCATAAAAGCCCCAGCACCTGAAAATGTCTCACAATTAAGGTCGTTCCTGGGATTGATAAATTACTATCATAAATTTTTACCGAACTTGTCAACTGTTCTGCACCCTTTTAACGCACTGCTACAAACGGGAGTCATTTGGAAATGGAGCGAAGACTGTAAACGTGCCTTCCATAAATGCAAAGGCTTGATCACGTCCAAGGAAGTGTTGGCTCATTACAACCCATCACTGCCAATCAGACTGGCTTGCGATGCAGCCCCTTACGGCGTAGGAGCGGTATTATCGCATAGATTCCCTGATGGCTCGGAGCGGCCGATAGCTTTTGCGTCACGCTCATTGAACTCAGCTGAGCGTAACTATGCCCAGATCGACAGGGAAGCACTCAGCCTGGTATGGGGAGTGAAGAAATTCGACCATTACCTACACGGACAAAAATTTACCTTGTTGACTGACCATCAACCCCTCGTCTCCATATTCAACCCTAAAAAGGGCGTTCCCATTATGACAGCGCAAAGGCTACAGAGGTGGTCCCTTTTCCTAGGGGCACACCAATATGACATAGAATACAAACGATCAAAACAGCATGGGAATGCTGACGGTTTATCGTGCCTACCGTTGCCAATGGTAGAAGAGGCACCTACAGTGGACCCAGTGGAGATGTTCCACTCAACCATAGTGGAATGTCTACCAGTAACAAATTCTACCATTGAAAAGGAAACGAGATATGACCCGACTCTCTCACGAGCCTACGATTTAACGGTGAAGGGATGGCCAGCACATGGCGAACCACTGTTGCCAGCATTCTCGCAAAGAAGAGAACAGCTGTCAGTGTGCCGAGGAACCTTGATGTGTGGATACAGAGTGGTGATTCCACCCAAACTCCAGGATAAAGTGCTAAAGGAGCTTCACGAGGGGCATCTGGGTGGAGTGAAAATGAAGAACCTAGCCAGAGCGTTTGTGTGGTGGCCAGGTATCGATGGAGACATCGAAGAAATGACCAAGAGCTGTCTAGGATGCCAGAAGGTTGAAAACGCCCCACCACAAGCCCCTCTACATCCATGGGAGTGGCCCTCATCTCCCTGGCAAAGAGTACACATCGACTTTGCTGGTCCATTTATGGACTCAATGTTCTTAATCGCGGTTGATGCACACTCCAAGTGGCCGGAGGCAATAAAGATGTCCTCCACCACCACGGAAAAAACCATCACAGTATTAAGGACCATATTTGCCAGGAATGGGCTGCCTGAACAGATCTGTTCTGATAATGGACCGCAATTTGTGTCCGAAGAATTCAGGAAGTTCTTAAAAAACAATGGGGTTAAGCATTACACGTCCGCCCCATACCATCCCGCTACCAATGGATTAGCTGAAAGGTTTGTCCAGACCTTCAAGAAGGCCATAAAGGCCATGGATAATGAAGACATAAATCTACAGCATAAGGTAGATAACTTCTTGTTTGCATACAGGAATGCAACACATGTGGTTACAAACCAAACTCCCGCCATGATGTTTTTCAATAGAAGACTAAGATGCCGGCTGGATTTGATCAAGCCAAACATCAGAAGGGACGCAGAGAACCGGCAATTTCAAGGCATGAATGAAAGGCCAACTAGAACCTTCCAGATAGGTCAACAAGTTTTGGCCCGGGACTACCGTACCGAGAAATGGCAGCCTGGAACTATTTGCACACGACTAGGACATTGGAGAAAGCATAATAAAGCGCCATGCTGACCAGATCATAGTCATCCGAAAAGGGACAACCTACACCACAACTCTATACGCCTAATAATGAAGCAGAGATACCAATAGTATCTACCTCCAATCCGGTGATACTGGAACCAGATGAACCCAACACTGGCATTCAAGCCGAATCGACCTTGCCAAAAGAACCTACTACACCACCGAAAACTACTACACCACCGAGGCGTTATCCGGACCGAGTCAGGAAGCCTCCAGAGAGACTGACTTATAATTGATTAACTGCAGCAAATGTATAGATTATTGTTCTTGTAAACATGTTAATTAATGATTACTTAAAATGTTATGTACTAATTATCTAAAAGGGGAGTAATTGTAGTGTATGTACCTTTAAGAGCCCCTGTGTACTGTAATACCGGTAGTGACCACTCGGGCTATATAAGCCTGTATAGAGTCTTGTATCTTTTAGTTCACCTCCAGACTTTGTTCAGTTAACACCTGTTAAACCAACTCCTGCATTCCGTGTCTCCATTAACACACGGATACAACACACGTGGTCTTAATCCTTGCTTCTTGGTCTGTTATTTAGAGGGGGGCTTCCTGCTTTGCCACGTGGTCATCAAGAGAGAGCGTGAGCGAGAGAGAGTGAGCGAGCTCGTCAAGCTTTTGGGTTCCTTTTATGTCTTTTAAAGTACACTGTCTCTAGTATAATTTGCTTCAGACCCAATCCTGGGGTTTTGTTTCATGGCAGTTCTTAATTGGCTTTCCTTACTCATATATCTGTCTGCAGAGGCTGGTGCCATTTCTTTATTAAGTTAATCATTTTGTTAACACCTTTTAATGGCTCTGAGTTTCGATGGGTTTGTTTACCCTGAAAGTCATACTGTCTCTGTGGGGGTTACCTTGTTATGCAGGTTTCTTTTGTTAAGTTTTGCGCCATTGCCTTGAGCTCCACCCACCCAGAGGAGATACATACACATTAAATTCAACTTTATTCCATACATCTTATATTAATAGTCTCGAGTCCATCACACATCATAATTTTGACAAAACATACATTTTATTCTTACAGGTCTACTCTGTCTCCCAATGCCACAAGGGTTGCAGTTTGTGGTTTCATGGAGGTGGAGGCACCAAGTGATCCCTGGCCACTTCGCAGGTTGGGGTCGACTGCAGATTCCAGTGATATTTCTCGGCCATCCTTCTTTTCAGGCGAACACCCATGAGTTTTGGGTCCCACGACGCCAAAGCTATGGGCAGCCATCTCCTTGGCTAATCCTCACCCAAACCACACTTTTCCAGCTCCCTTGTGCTCTGTGAATCTTCTGATACAACATCCTCAACATCACCCCACCAGCCTCCACATTCAACGGATCATCCTCCGCCATTTCTGCTACCTCCAAAGTGATCCCACCACCAAACGCATCTTCCCCTCCCCTCCCCTTTCAGCATTCCGTAGGGACCGCTCCCTCCGAGACACCCTAGTCCACTCCTCTATCACCCCCAACAGCCCTTCCCCTTCGCCTGGCACCTTCCCGTGCAAGCGCAGGAGATGTAACACCTGCCCCTATACCTCCCCCTTCCCACTGTCCAGGGCCCCAAACACCCCTTCCAGGTGAAACAGCGATTTACTTGTACTTCTTGCAATCTAGTATACTGTATTCGCTCCTCTACATTGGGGAGACCAAACGCAGATTGGGTGGCCACTTTGCGGAATACCTCTGTTCAGTCCATAAGGGTGACCCCGAGCTTCCGGTCGCCTGTCATTTTAATTCACCGCTCCATTTCCACTTGGACCTCACCGTCCTTAGTCAAGAAAACACTGATGGTAGATGTCCCAGAGGCTGCTACAGAGCCTGGTGATGAAACCCTGATGTGAAAGACCGGGCCCATGAATAACATGAGCAGTTGCTAGACAACTGACTGCCAAACACATTTGGGACAATTTCACAGGCCTATAGAGCAATATTTTTCAGAGATTTCAGCATATCAAACAGCAGCCTTTTCTCAACAACCTCTCTGTTCTCTAAGTAAAATCCTCGCTCCTCACAGATAGCCGTCACGTCCTTATCCTGAGCCTCAACATTCGCATATTACCCATTTCCCCATTATCCTACAAGATAACCAAACAGTCCTTGCATCAATAATTCCAGTAATGTATTACAACTGAAGAGACATGATTTGGTTTTATTCACTATGCGCACCCTTGTGACCGTGCAGCTTTTCCTCCACCCGATTCTAACATGGTCTGAGATGTAGACGGCTGTTTCAAACTATTATGAGTTCCTTGTCTGCCTGGTCTTGCAAAGCTTAGAGCTTTTGTGGGGAGCACATGGAGTGTTCCTCTGTGCTGCTGTGGTGAAGGACACCAGCTACTCCACTGGTACTGGGAACACCATTCTGCTTACCAGTGACCAGTGGAAGAGCTGACCTCGAAGAAGCAGAAAGATCTTTAAATTCCTGAGATAGAGTCAACTGAATATCCTCGTCCCTCCAAGATGCTACCCTGTATACTTCACAATCAGATTGACGAGGACCTCACCAAATGATCCCCTAAGTTCTGCAGTCCTGGACTCAATGCCTCCACAGTGAATTTACTAACTTACCTAGATACCTCATGGAGCAGAGCAAGGTTTGCAGATGTTTCTGCAACTGCAATGATGAGAAACCCGCTTGGATATTTATGCACAGCAAGGCAGTGGAGTCTACCACTATCCCAGGTATATTGAGCAGAACCTCCCATGTGTCTGATGCTCAGCTAGCATCCTTTGTTTGCAGGACTTCTGAAATCATCACCCTCATGTTCTATAGCCGGGGGCTGACATTATTTAAGCCTGTGCTCAGCTACATCAGGCTCCACTTCTACACTGGCATCATTTGGTTTCCTTGAGCTCTGTGTCTCACCACATCGCAATTCCTCATCCACACTACCTGTAACACCCCCGAGTGACTGTCTCCGGGCTGCTGAATTCAAGAGAGAGGGTGAATGATGGGGCAGGTGATTGCTGCCCGAGATAGAAAGGAATGCCATCTCATGGTCACCATCATCTTTCTCATCTGTTACCTGGTTTGCAGCCTCTAGAATTCAAAACAGTCCTGTTAACGTGGGTCTGCATGAGCAGCAGGCTATCCCACACCACCACCTTGTGGATCCCCTATGAGGAAACAGATGGCTGACAATTGGGCCTATTGCCAGCAGGACTCGGGTCCTTGACCATCCAGGATTATGTAAAGTAGTTGACCTTGAGATTTCTGATGGTGTCAGCGTCCCTGGATATTGGTGGGCAAAGGTTGGACCCCGCTGTGCTTCTACCTGTTCAAAGGATAACCTGGATTTTTGAGGCCGACATTTTTTCTCTTTTAAAAAAATTTTGAATAATATAAAGTAAAATAAAATTAGAGAAAAGCACTAAACATTTGTTTCTGGCAGTATTTATTGAAAAATTATAATCTAGACATATGTTACTGTTTGATACAACAAATCTTCCCTCCATTCATACTTATCCGTTTATTTTCAGAATGAGTCTCAGTTATCAACTCTCTGAGGACTGAGTATTGTTTGCTGTTTCCAAAACGTGCGTGCTCTCTGTCACAAGTGATTTGGCAAGAATGTTGAATGTTCAAAGTACAATTGAATAGACTAATCCCAAGGGCAGGCGTTCTACCTTTAGGGGTACAACACTGCACTCCCAAACAGAAGGTTAGAAGGACACATCTCAACCTCGACTGGCGTGCAAACTCCCTACCTCATTGGGTTAGTTGCTACTTTTAGCCAATCTGTTAGTTATAGCATGATTGAGAGAGGAACCTGCTTTTTAACCTGGGCATATTGGAATATGCAAGCGAACTTGAGTACAATGGAACCTGGTGTGAGTGGGATTTTTGTGAAAAAAATGTTCTAATTGGCAAATCGTGTCACTGAATGGAGAGATATTTGTGTCATAATTAAATTACAACCCATCTTTCAAACTAACCTATTTAGCAATTTTATTATCTTATAATCAATGAAAATGTATACTTCCAGATATAGATCTCTCCTTGCACAATGTCTGACAGTGTTAAATGAGAAGGAAAGCCTCAGAGGAAATACTTTCAGATAATACTCTTCATCCTATATTGTTTTCAATTTCTGGAATATCTCCCAACTGGTAAGAAAGATTTTAAAGGGCTAGCAATTCATTATAGCCCAGGAATGGGCGGTAAAATTAGAAAAGTTGGAGAATTAGTGCCGGGCACTAATGATTTAAACTGCACTCAAAATTAATGCTCACTGCTCAAAGAAATGATTGGAGTGCTAATTCAAGTCTTTAAGCCCAAGCTCATTGGCGTTGCATTCAAAGGGTGGACCAATATCAGATACAGTCTAATTGCAAGTCATGATTGTCGCAGGCTTTTTCCAGTTCTTAAAGGGGAGGTTCATTGATGCTGCAGAACCTCATTCTCAGCATTGCTGGCTGTGCAGCTGCCTCAGCAAGCAGCAGCAGGTCAAGGAGAAGGAGCAGGAGGACTGAAGCAGTTGTACTCATGGCAGAGCCACACCCGCAGATTCAGCAATCAAGCATTGGAGGCTTTGGTGTTTGCTGTGGAGAGATGGAGGGAGGTGCTCTACCTGGCAGGAGACCCTCGCCACAAGTCTTCCGCATCATGTGGAGGAAGGTAGCACAACACGTCTCGGGCAGCACTGTGGTCCCCAGGATCCACACACAGTGCAGGAAGAAATGTAGCAACCTCACTCAGGTGGTCAGGATGAGTGAATGCTTCAACAAATGCTTCAGACCACCATCTGAACCACAGTCTTCACACACTGCCCAAAGTACCATACCCCCAGCACTCACCCACCAACAATCTCTACCTACCAACACTCACACCCACATCTCACACCTTGCTCACAATGATAGCTATTCAACAATGGCAGCACATCGCCCAAACACATTGCTCCACACTCATTCACACACTTTCCTTTCTCTTGCAGGCCAAGGTGACTCACAACAGGAGGGAGCAGGATCTCACAGGTGGGGGACAAGCCAACACCCAACCACTGCCTGTGCTGGAGAATAGAGTGCTGCAGATTATTGGGCGCCAGGTGGTGGGGGCGTGGCCACCGGCGACATTGACCCCTTTGGGGAAAACAACGGTATGTTCAGGCCCAGAGCTGGTCAAAGTCATCCTGCAAGGCCATCTGAAGTCTCCCGCACAGACACTCAGCAGCCTTCAACCAGCCCTGCTGCAGCCACTGGACCAACACTTTGTAGGAGCACTAGCAAAGGCACAGTAGCGAGAGGCACTAAGGGCTTGCACAAGGGTGAATAGTTAATATTTTTGTTGTAAATATGTGTTCACTGATTTTTGATAAATTTATTAATTCAGTTTGAATTCTTTTGTGGTGTGTCTCATTTCAGCTATGTGCTGTGACATGGTGTGCGACAGGGGTGGAATGATGGGGATGTGTTGAGCAATGGGGATCAGGGGCTTAATTCATTCGAACCGCAGTCGGATGAGGCAGTCACGGACCGCACTTCCAAAAGGTCGATTGAGTGGCTGCCTCCTCTCTCACTCCTGTTCCTCCTCTTCCTCCTCCTCCTCCTCTCCTCCTCCTCCTGAGGTGGTCCCGCAATCCCTGGTGGCAAGGGCTGGGCTTTCATGATGGCCAAGTTGTGGAGCATGCAGCAGACCACCACGAAATGGGATACCCACTCAACTGAGTACTGGAGGACTTCTCCCAAGCGGTCAAGGCAGTGGAACCATCTCTTGAGCACCCTGATGGTCTGCTCGATGATGTTCCTGGTGGCAGCATAGCTCTCATTATATGAGTGCTGGGCAGGAGCGTTGGGGTTGCGGAGGGGAGTCATGAGCCAGGTGGAGAGTAGATAGCCCTTGTCTCCAAGCAGCCAGCCGTGAACTTGATGTGGTGGCTGGAAGAGTGCTGGCACACCGGTCAGGCACAGGATGAAGGCATCATGGCTGCTACCAGGATAGCGGGCATTGACATTAAGTGAGTGGTAGCCTTTGCAGCTACGGAAGATCTCAGGATTGTTATGCGGTGCCCGCAAAGCCACGCAGGTGCAGTCAATGGTGCCCTGCACCATGGGGAAGCCCGCTATCCTGGCAAAGCCACATGTGCGCTCGTGCTTCTCTCTGGTGATGGCGAAGGAAATGTTGTCCCGTCTCCTACGGTAGAGAGCCTCTGTGACCTCCCGGAGGCAGTGATGGACAGCGAACTGTGAGATGTTAGCTATTTCTTCTGTTGCAGACTGGAAGGATCCGCTGGCGAAGAAATTGAGGGTGACGGTGACCTTGACTGCCACTGAAAAAGCCATGGTCGCCCTGATCTGGAAGTCTGGTTGCAGGAGGTGGCAGAGTTCTGTGACCATCTCGTTGGTGAAGCGGAGCTTTCCAATACACTATTCCTTGCTTAATTAGAGGTAGGAGAAGTGCTCTCGGAATACCCTCAGAGGGTAAGGCTTCCTGTGGAGAGTCCTGATGGTCCTCCTCCTCCCTCTGGGCACATGTTCCAGTCTTTCTCGCTGCCTCTGCTCCCTCTGCCGTAGATCCTGGAGGGTGAGGTCGACTGCCAGTACAGCCCCCATTAATGTAACCAAGTGTGGCAGTTTGAATTTTTGAAGAATAAATGTAGCTACTTTTTAGTTGCTGCAACACTCCTGATACTAAATAATCTTGAAATTACGGAATGAGACTGTTACACTATGTGAAACTGACAAGAAAGCACTGAAACTCCACTAACCTACAGATGCAACTCCTTACTGATGATCCCTTTAAATAACATCCCTGGAGCTGGTTTCCTGGTGCTTCACGCCAGCTCTCCCTGTCGCTGTTTACTCCAGGCGCTAAGGTAGGTGGTGACAATCAATTTCGCATATCGGGCAGCCAGTGAGTGTTGCACACTCACTGACGTCATGATCCACCTGCCGTTTAGGCTCCCGGCGATAACTGTTAGTAGCAGCGTTGTGGGGTGGGTGGGATTTGGCGTGCGGCTTTGTATTTGCCTTAGCCCGACGGTAATGTTCTAGTGCCTCATTAGCGCCATCTTCTGGCACTAATGGGAGGCACTAAGATACCAGATTTTTCCCCCTTTAAGTTTTGTCCTCCTTCCCAATTTAGACAATTTCAGGTCTCCACTCTCACCAGGTGGTGCTCGGGTGACATAGGCTATGGGAATGTCCCAGAGTGGAGCCAGTTACATAAAGTCAGCACCTTAGGCTGGAGCCAATCTGGAGGCACCCGAGCTAGGAAAAGTTAGTACCTGCTGGATATTTCTGGGTGCTTCTCATCCTTGTGTTCAGATCCCTCCCAGGCCTCACCCCTCCCTAACCTCCTGCAGCCCTACAACCAATGTTCCCTTTAACAGCCACGCAGCGCTCCAGGGGTCCCGCGCAGCCCCTGAGCCAGCTTTTAAATTGAAAAAAAACCGCGCATGTGCGGATTTTTGAATGGGCCGCGCAGTCCCCCAAAAAATTACAGGGAACATTGCCCACAACCCCCTGAGTTCTCTGCGTTTCTCCAATTCTGGCCTCTGGCGCATCCCCGATTTTCATTGCTCCACCATTGGCGGCCGTGTCTTCAGCTGTCTAGGCCCTAAGCTCTAGAATTCCCTCCCTAAACCTATCTGCCCCTCTACCTCTCTCTCCTCCTTTAAATCACTCCTTAAAACCTACCTCTTTCACAAAGCTCTTGGCCACCTGTCCTAACATCTCTTTTTGTAGCTCGGTGACAAATTTTGTTGGACAACGCTCCTATGAAGCGCCTTGGAATGTTTTTACATTTAGGACGCTATATAAATGCAAGTTTTCATGATCATCTACCTGCACTGCTCTGTCTGTGGCTATGAAGCTGACGACTGCACTCAACTTTTATGGTGCAGGGTCATTTCAGGCAGCCACAGAGGATCTCTGTAATACGAGTCAGGTGATTGATGCACTTTACAGAAGAGCTGGGGAATACATTACCTTTGACATCACAACAAGGCAGCAGTGAGATAGGGTCATACAGTTTTATTGGGTTGCTGGCTTTCCTAAAGTCCAGGGACAATGGATGGCACTCACCTTGCTACAGACAACTTCTCAACTTCCTCAACAAGTGGGACTTCCACTTCCTGAATTTACAGATTGTGTTTGACAACATGCAAAGGATCCTACACATCAACTCGAAATTTGCTGTAAGTTGACACAATGCATGCCTCCATGACCTCTTCAAGGAACAATCATTTCAATGGATGGTTTATGGGCATCATGGCTTACCCTTTCTTCTATAGATAATGACTGCACTCAATGTGGCCTAAGAACAGCAGAGGAGTGCTAGAATTTAGCACTTACCTCTTCAAGAATGGTCATTGAGATGGCCGTTGAGGTCCTAAAGGGGCAATTGCTTAGACAGGTTGGGTGGGGGCTCTGCTTTATGTGCTCATTTGTTCCAAATAATTATAGCATGAACTTCATCATACAAAAAGGCCTAGATGTGAAAATTCCTGAGGAGGTGGCCCTAACTGATTTGGAGGCAGAAGTACATGGAGGAGAGCATCATGATGACTATAACTTAGAGGACTCCTTAGTGATTACTGCAAGGGGTATCAGAGCACAACTGATCACTGAAGTTTTCTCTACATGGCCATGACAATAATCATCAACTGAGTGAATAAGTCAGCACAAAATAAGTGCAACCTTTCCTGTATGACTCTGACCTCTATGAATAACAAAGCATGATATTCATTCTAAGCCCAAAGTGAACACAAGCCAGCCTAACTGTACTCCCTTTCATGTCTAACCGTGCCTTTCACCTATTCTAGCGCTTCTTGATGCGACCTGCATATTCTACACGAGGGTCATAGGACTGTGGTGGCCCTCCTCTCACGGCAGCTTGCCTCTGCGAGGGGACCACTGCTGGCTGCATCTCTGGAGCTTGTTTCTAGGCAACCTGGTGTTGCGTCCTATGTCCCATTGGTGTGCTGCTCTAAGGGAGAATGTTGGAGGCCTGGCATGTGCGACAGTCCTGAGAAATGGCAGCCAACCCACTGGGCCCTGAATCTGTATCCCTACTGAGCAGCAGCTTGGCTGGTCTAATGGCAGCTATCAGATCCGGAAAGCCTTGAGAGACAGCTGTATGCATCCCGACTGCCAAGGCCTGCAAGCTGGTATGCAGGGTGTGATCTGTAAGATTTTTATTTTGACTGACATTAAATTGACAGCAAGATCAATTCTTTTGAAACAATTTGGAATAAGTTTATTAAACACACACACATGCACATAGCCTATTGGACAAAACCACAGTCTATAGGTATCCTATGGACTCTACCTGATTACAACAGGTAAGGTAATGGGTTACAGATTTAAACAGACTTATACTTCCCTCTGAGTCAGGCAACGCACGCTGTAGTGTATGTACCTTTAAGAGCCCCTGTGTACTGTAATACTGGTAGTGACCACTCGGGCTATATAAGCCTGTATAGTGTCTTGTATCTTTTAGTTCACCTCCAGACTTTGTTCAGTAAACACCTGTTAAACCAACTCCTGCATTCCGTGTCTCCATTAACACACGGATACAACAGTGGCGACGAATTGGAAACGGACTTACCTGCAATTCGGCAGCACCTCGAGTTCGATTCCTCAGATGAAAGTCGAAGAAAAAAAAAACCGGGAAAAAAAACCTGTGGTTTCACCAGCTAGCCGGGCTGGTGGCAGGTACTGCACTAATCCTTCCTGGGCAGCGGGCTGGGGCTTGATCGGGTGGCTCTGCAGCGGGATCGGGTGGCTCTGCAGCGGGGCCGAGCAGCGAGTCGGAAGGCGGAGGCAAACAGAGACGGAGGGTGGAGCACTCGGGAGACGGCCGGCACTGCAAAGCAGGTCGGCGTTCGGACCAAGCAGAGGGAGGGAAAAGTCCCAGAGAGTCCGGCGGGAACGAGTCTCCAACTACTAAAAATATCTGTGTAAATAAAAACCGCGGAGAACAGCGTTGTCAGCGGCGGGAAAGCGCGGGAGGTGCCATTTTTTCTCGGCAGGGAAGAAAGGAAAGCGCGGGAGGTGCCATTTTTGATTTTCAGGATGCCTAAGACTGGCAATATTACTGCTTTCGATAGTGATATAGAGGATTGGACCACATATGTGGAAAGAGTGGAGGTATATTGCACAGCGAATGAAGTAGAGGATGATAAAAAGGCATCGGTACTTCTAAATCTGATGGGCGCAAGGACAATACGGGCTGTTACGAAACTTAATCACTCCAGCCAAACCGATGGAAAGAATTTTAAGGAGATTGTTGATACCCTACAGGAGCACTTAAACCCAACACTGCTGCTGATAGCGGAACGATTCAAATTCTTCAGGAGGAATCAGCAAAAGAATGAAAGTAACGCTGATTACCTCACCAAATTAAGAAAGCTGTCAAAGCACTGCCAATTCGGGGCAGGACTGGCAGATTCTCGACGAGACAAATTCGTCTGCGGTCTCCTAAGTGAAGGAACACAGAAAAGGCTACTTTCTGAGAAAGATTTGACACTGGACAAGGCTTTCAGTGTGGCTGTATCATATGAAGCAGTAGCAAGAGGAGCTGCAGAGATACAGCAAAAGCCACAGGACTTCGGCACCCATGAAATGACACGGGGTTTCGAGAGATGTTATCGCTGCGGCAGATCCACCCACGACCAGAGGGACTGCTGGTTCAAGGACAAAGCATGCAGGTAATGCGGAAAGATGGGACACATTGCACGTGTATGCCGATCTGGAAACAAAAAATCCACTGACAGGAAAAAAATCAATAAGGAAAAGTACAGAAAGGTACAAATGATGACGGACAGTAGCTCCGAAGACCAGAAGAGCGATAGCGACTCCGGAAACAAGAGACTAAGCTGTCTCAAATTACATAATGTAATTGCCAAAGAAGATTACCAGACCATTTGGGTTATCCTCACGATAGCGGGGTCCCCAGTTAAAATGGAGCTAGATACAGGATCAGCTCTGACCATCATAAGTCGACGGGATTACGAGCGGCTATTTCCGCATATACCTTTGAAAGACACATCCATTATCTTGAAGACATATACGGGGCAGAAAGTATACCCCAGAGGGAAAATAAGGGTGCCTGTTGTATACAACGGCAAGGAAATACAGAAGTTGTATTTATACGTTCTGCAAGATGGTGGTCCACCGCTGTTGGGACGTGAATGGATCAGGAAGATACGTTTAGACTGGCACTCCATTCAGGCACTGACGGTGACCAGTAAGAAAAAAAATGATGATGACGTCATACCTGAACGATTAAAAGACATCTTGGCCAACGCCAAAGAAGTGTTTCAGCAGGAACTAGGAACCTTGAAAGGCGTCACCGCCTCAATAAAAGTGGAAGATGCGGCAATTCCCAAGTTTTTTAAGGCAAGGCCGGTGCCATACGCAATTCGTCCAGCAGTCGAGGCAGAGCTGGAGAATTTGGAAAAGGCAGGCATGTTATCCAAGGTAGATTGCAGCGAGTGGGCAACACCCATCGTCCCGGTCATGAAGAAAACGTTGAATAATGATAAATCTGAAGAACAGAGAAAAATTTGCATCTGTGGGGACTTCAAGGTGACTGTAAACCCGGTCCTTCACACGGTACAGTATCCTCTTCCGAGGATAGAAGATATTTTCGCCTCACTATCCGGAGGGAAACGTTTCACCAAAATTGACTTGGCACAGGCATATCTACAGATGGAGGTTGAGGAGGCCTCTAAAAAGTATCTCACGATAAACACACACAAAGGCCTGTACCAGTACAATCGACTGGTTTTCGGAGTAGCATCAGCTCCAGTTATCTGGCAAAGAGCTATGGAGCAAGTCCTGCAAGGGATTCCAGGGACTCAATGCTACCTAGACGACATCCTTGTAACAGGAGAAAACGACAACGAGCACCTTGCCAATTTGGAGCAGGTGCTCACTAGGCTGAGAGAACGGGGCCTACGAGCAAATCGCCCCAAGTGCGAATTTTTCCAGAAACAAATATCATATTGTGGCCATATAATTAACGAAAAAGGGTTGCATAAGTCACCTGAAAAAATTGAAGCGGTCATAAAAGCCCCAGCACCTGAAAATGTCTCACAATTAAGGTCGTTCCTGGGATTGATAAATTACTATCATAAATTTTTACCGAACTTGTCAACTGTTCTGCACCCTCTTAACGCACTGCTACAAACGGGAGTAATTTGGAAATGGAGCGAAGACTGTAAACGTGCCTTCCATAAATGCAAAGGCTTGATCACGTCCAAGGAAGTGTTGGCTCATTACAACCCATCACTGCCAATCAGACTGGCTTGCGATGCAGCCCCTTACGGCGTAGGAGCGGTATTATCGCATAGATTCCCTGATGGCTCGGAGCGGCCGATAGCTTTTGCGTCACGCTCATTGAACTCAGCTGAGCGTAACTATGCCCAGATCGACAGGGAAGCACTCAGCCTGGTATGGGGAGTGAAGAAATTCGACCATTACCTACACGGACAAAAATTTACCTTGTTGACTGACCATCAACCCCTCGTCTCCATATTCAACCCTAAAAAGGGCGTTCCCATTATGACAGCGCAAAGGCTACAGAGGTGGTCCCTTTTCCTAGGGGCACACCAATATGACATAGAATACAAACGATCAAAACAGCATGGGAATGCTGACGGTTTATCGTGCCTACCGTTGCCAATGGTAGAAGAGGCACCTACAGTGGACCCAGTGGAGATGTTCCACTCAACCATAGTGGAATGTCTACCAGTAACAAATTCTACCATTGAAAAGGAAACGAGATATGACCCGACTCTCTCACGAGTCTACGATTTAACGGTGAAGGGATGGCCAGCACATGGCGAACCACTGTTGCCAGCATTCTCGCAAAGAAGAGAACAGCTGTCAGTGTGCCGAGGAACCTTGATGTGTGGATCCAGAGTGGTGATTCCACCCAAACTCCAGGATAAAGTGCTAAAGGAGCTTCACGAGGGGCATCTGGGTGGAGTGAAAATGAAGAACCTAGCCAGAGCGTTTGTGTGGTGGCCAGGTATCGATGGAGACATCGAAGAAATGACCAAGAGCTGTCTAGGATGCCAGAAGGTTGAAAATGCCCCACCACAAGCCCCTCTACATCCATGGGAGTGGCCCTCATCTCCCTGGCAAAGAGTACACATCGACTTTGCTGGTCCATTTATGGACTCAATGTTCTTAATCGCGGTTGATGCACACTCCAAGTGGCCGGAGGCAATAAAGATGTCCTCCACCACCATGGAAAAAACCATCACAGTATTAAGGACCATATTTGCCAGGAATGGGCTGCCTGAACAGATCTGTTCTGATAATGGACCGCAATTTGTGTCCGAAGAATTCAGGAAGTTCTTAAAAAACAATGGGGTTAAGCATTACACGTCCGCCCCATACCATCCCGCCACCAATGGATTAGCTGAAAGGTTTGTCCAGACCTTCAAGAAGGCCATAAAGGCCATGGATAATGAAGACATAAATCTACAACATAAGGTAGATAACTTCTTGTTTGCATACAGGAATGCAACACATGTGGTTACAAACCAAACTCCCGCCATGATGTTTTTCAATAGAAGACTAAGATGCCGGCTGGATTTGATCAAGCCAAACATCAGAAGGGACGTAGAGAACCGGCAATTTCAAGGCATGAATGAAAGGCCAACTAGAACCTTCCAGATAGGTCAACAAGTTTTGGCCCGGGACTACCGTACCGAGAAATGGCAGCCTGGAACTATTTGCACACGACTAGGACATTGGAGAAAGCATAATAAAGCGCCATGCTGACCAGATCATAGTCATCCGAAAAGGGACAACCTACACCACAACTCTATACGCCTAATGATGAAGCAGAGATACCAATAGTATCTACCTCCAATCCGGTGATACTGGAACCAGATGAACCCAACACTGGCATTCAAGCCGAATCGACCTTGCCAAAAGAACCTACTACACCACCGAAAACTACTACACCACCGAGGCGTTATCCGGACCGAGTCAGGAAGCCTCCAGAGAGACTGACTTATAATTGATTAACTGCAGCAAATGTATAGATTATTGTTCTTGTAAACATGTTAATTAATGATTACTTAAAATGTTATGTACTAATTATCTAAAAGGGGAGTAATTGTAGTGTATGTACCTTTAAGAGCCCCTGTGTACTGTAATACCGGTAGTGACCACTCGGGCTATATAAGCCTGTATAGAGTCTTGTATCTTTTAGTTCACCTCCAGACTTTGTTCAGTTAACACCTGTTAAACCAACTCCTGCATTCCGTGTCTCCATTAACACACGGATACAACACACGTGGTCTTAATCCTTGCTTCTTGGTCTGTTATTTAGAGGGGGGCTTCCTGCTTTGCCACGTGGTCATCAAGAGAGAGCGTGAGCGAGAGAGAGTGAGCGAGCTCGTCAAGCTTTTGGGTTCCTTTTATGTCTTTTAAAGTACACTGTCTCTAGTATAATTTGCTTCAGACCCAATCCTGGGGTTTTGTTTCATGGCAGTTCTTAATTGGCTTTCCTTACTCATGTATCTGTCTGCAGAGGCTGGTGCCATTTCTTTATTAAGTTAATCATTTTGTTAACACCTTTTAATGGCTCTGAGTTTCGATGGGTTTGTTTACCCTGAAAGTCATACTGTCTCTGTGGGGGTTACCTTGTTATGCAGGTTTCTTTTGTTAAGTTTTGCGCCATTGCCTTGAGCTCCACCCACCCAGAGGAGATACATACACATTAAATTCAACTTTATTCCATACATCTTATATTAATAGTCTCGAGTCCATCACACATCATAATTTTGACAAAACATACATTTTATTCTTACAGGTCTACTCTGTCTCCCAATGCCACAAGGGTTGCAGTTTGTGGTTTCATGGAGGTGGAGGCACCAAGTGATCCCTGGCCACTTCGCAGGTTGGGGTCGACTGCAGATTCCAGTGATATTTCTCGGCCATCCTTCTTTTCAGGCGAACACCCATGAGTTTTGGGTCCCACGACGCCAAAGCTATGGGCAGCCATCTCCTTGGCTAATCCTCACCCAAACCACACTTTTCCAGCTCCCTTGTGCTCTGTGAATCTTCTGATACAACATCCTCAACATCACCCCACCAGCCTCCACATTCAACGGATCATCCTCCGCCATTTCTGCTACCTCCAAAGTGATCCCACCACCAAACGCATCTTCCCCTCCCCTCCCCTTTCAGCATTCCGTAGGGACCGCTCCCTCCGAGACACCCTAGTCCACTCTATCACCCCCAACAGCCCTTCCCCTTCGCCTGGCACCTTCCCGTGCAAGCGCAGGAGATGTAACACCTGCCCCTATACCTCCCCCTTCCCACTGTCCAGGGCCCCAAACACCCCTTCCAGGTGAAACAGCGATTTACTTGTACTTCTTGCAATCTAGTATACTGTATTCGCTCCTCTACATTGGGGAGACCAAACGCAGATTGGGTGGCCACTTTGCGGAATACCTCTGTTCAGTCCATAAGGGTGACCCCGAGCTTCCGGTCGCCTGTCATTTTAATTCACCGCTCCATTTCCACTTGGACCTCACCGTCCTTGGCCTCTTGCATTGTTCCATGGAAGCTCAACGTAAACTCGAGGAACAGCACCTCATCTTCCGATTAGGCACTTTGCAGCCTTCCGGACTCAATATCGAGTTCAACAATTTCAGATCATAACCTCGGCCCCTATTACATTTTTACTTATAATTTTTTTCCACCCCTTTGTTTTGGGTTTTCCCTCCCCCCCCCCCTTTCCTTTTTTTTCTCTCTCCCACATGGCAGCTGTCTCCCATTCTGCCAGTACACTTCACACCTAATCTGAGCCGTCTTTTGTCTCCACTGTCCTATTACCATCTCGTCTGGTTTTGAATACCTGTTAATGTCTCTTTACTTCTTTTGTTCTATCGCAGCCCTGCCTTCGATCTATTTCATTTCCTTTCCAGTTTTGAAAAAGGGTTATACCCGAAACGTCGACTCTAATTTCTCTCCACGGATGTTGCCTGGCCTGCTGAGTTTTTCCAGCATTTTCTGTTGTTTTATCCTCACTATCTAATTATCTGAGCTGATGCATGGCAGGAAATAAGCAAGTGATGCAGGGGATGAGATTGAGGGGGATGTGGTGGAAGATGGCAGGACAGGAGGATGTCGCATTAACACTTTGTTGGCATAACCTTGACATCTTTCCATCTTCAGAATCAGCTTCCTCGCTTTCCTCATCCTCATTATCCACGAGGAAGAAGTCCCATCTCTCTGCCTCCTCTGCCAGCTCCACAGCATCTTCGCATTCTTCCTATGCTCCCTGTTGCTGTAGTGGATCTGTAGAAATGGGGGGTACAAGTTAAGAGTGGGTGTGCATTACCTACCTGGGATTAAAAAGACAAAGAGATGGGGTTGGAGCTTGTGGCTGTGTGGTGCTTCACAGTGATACAATGACTGTTCAGGTGTTCAGAAACTAACCTCGTGCTGGCACTATAACCCCAACTTCACCATCTCCCACAGCAAGAGCAAAATGCCTCCCTTTCAGCTTCACGGCCTGCTCCTCATATGAAGAGCTCCTCAATGTCAAGGATGCCCCCCCAACAGCCTGTCTCTCATAGGCATTGTGTGTCAGTTTGTCCTAAAACAAGATTGAGTGAATTAGGTGAAGGCTAGCAACTGAGGAGTTTGGGCAGATGGCATGATCCAACTGAATTAAGATATGAGGTGGTATCACCTTATTAAAATGGAGGAAGGCGTTTATACAAATAGGTAATTGCTGTTAGGGTAGACGCTGTTAGGATACTATAAGATCCCAAGTTTTTCCCCCCTTAACTATAGTGAGCAGCTGTTAATTTTAGCATGTGAGGAGTGACGTAATAAAACTCACTACGCATTTGGTTCGAGTATAAAGCAAGGCTTTAATCAACTTGTTTCAAAACATGGAGGTCTAGTTGTACTTCACTAGTTCCATAAGAACATAAGAAATTCGAGCAGGAGTAGGCCAATCGGCCCCTCGAGCCTGCTCCGCCATTCAATAAGATCATGGCTGATCTGATCCTAACTGCCAATCCACTATCACAGAACCATCTCCTGAATCTTACAGAATTAGACACACAAAATAGGAGCAGGATCAGGCTACACGGCCCCTGGGCCCGCTCCGCTACCCACAGGGCCATGACCGATCCGAACCTAGACTCATGTCCAAATTCCTGCCCGCTCCCCGTAACCCTTAATTCCCTTTACTTCTAGGAAACTGTCTATTTCTGTTTTAAATTTATGTAATGATGTAGCTTCTACAGCTTTTTGGGGCAGCATATTCCATGGACCTATCACCCTCTGAGTGAAATAGTTCCACCTCATCTCAGTTTTGAAAGAGCAGTCCCTTATTCTAAGACTATGCCCCCTAGTTCTAGTTTCACCCATCATCGGGAACATCTTCCCCGCATCCACCCGATCCAACCCCTTCACAATCTTATATGTTTCAATAAGATCGCCTCTCATTCTTCTGAACTCCAATGAGTAGAGTCCCAATCTACTCAACCTCTCCTCATATGTCCATCCCCTCATCCCCGGGATTAACCGAGTGAACCTTCTTTGTACTGACTCGAGAGCAAGTATGTCCTTTCTTAAGTATGGACACCAAAACTGTACGCAGTATTCCAGGTGCGGTCTCACCAATACCTTGTACAACTGAAGCAATACCTCCCTATTTTTATATTCTATCCCCCTAGCAATGAAAGCCAACATTCCATTGGCCTTCTTAATCACTTGCTGCACCTGCATACTAACCTTTTGAGTTTCGTGCACCAGGACCCCCAGATCCCTTTGTACTTCAGTACTTTCCAGTTTCTTGCCATTAAGATAATAACTTGCTCTACGATTTTTCCTGCCCAAGTGCATAACCTCACACTTTCCAGTATTGTATTCCATCTGCCAAATCTCTGCCCACTTACTTAGCCTGTCGATGTCCCCTTGCAGGTTTTTTATGTCCTCCTCACTCACTACTTTCCCTCCCATCTTAGTATCATCTGCAAATTTTGATATGTTACACTCGGTCCCCTCCTCCAAATCGTTAATATAGATTGTAAAGAGTTGGGGACCCAGCACTGACCCCTGCGGAACACCACTAGTTACTGATTGCCAGTCTGAGAATGAACCATTTATCCCAACTCTGCCTTCTGTTAGATAGCCAATCCTCTATCCATGCCAGAATATTACCCCCAATCCCGTGATTTTTTATCTTAAGCAATAATCTTTTGTGTGGCACCTTGTCAAATGCCTTTTGGAAGTCTAAATACACTACGTCCACTGGTTGCCCTTTATCCACCCTATACGTTACTTCCTCAAAGATCTCCAGCAAATTTGTTAAACATGACTTCCCCTTCATAAAACCATGCTGACTTTGTCCTATTAAATTATGATTATCCAAATGTCCTGTTACTGTCTCCTTAATAATGGACTCCAAAATTTTACCTACCACAGATGTTAGGCTAACCGGTCTATAGTTTCCAGCCTTCTGTCTACTGCCCTTTTTAAATAAGGGTGTTACATTAGCAGTTTTCCAGTCTGCCGGGACCTTTGCCGAGTTCAGGGAGTTTTGGAAAATTATTACCAATGCATCCACAATCCCTACCGCCACTTCCCTCAAGACCCTAGGATGTAAGCCATCAGGTCCAGGTGATTTATCCGCCTTGAGTCCCATTATTTTACCGAGTACCACTTCCTTAGTGATTTTGATCGTGTTTAGCTCCTCCCCCCCTTTAGCCCCCTGTTTGTCCAGTGTTGGGATATTCTTAGTGTCTTCTATTGTAAAGACTGATGTAAAATATTCATTCAGTGTTTTTGCCATCTCCATATTTCCCACCATTAATTTCCCGGTCTCATCCTCTAAGGGACCAACATTTACTTTAGCCACCCTTTTTCTTTTCATATAACTATAAAAATGCTTACTATCTGTTTTTATATTTTTTGCTAATTTACTTTCATAATCTATCTTCCCTTTCTTAATCAATCTTTTTGTTATTTTTTGCTGTCTTTTAAAGTTTTCCCAATCCTCTATCCTCCCACTAGATTTGGCTACCTTATATGCCCTTGTTTTTAGTCGAATACTATCCTTAATTTCTTTACTTAGCCACGGATAGCTGTCTTTTCTTTTACACCCTTTTCTTCTCAGTGGAATATATATTTTTTGGAAGTTGTAAAATAACTCCTTAAATGTACACCACTGATCATGTATCGTCTTACCCTTTAATCTATTTTCCCAATCCACTCTACTCAATTCCGCTCTCATACCTTCATAGTCTCCTTTATTCAAGCTTAGCACGCTTGTTTGAGATCCAACCTTCTCACCCTCTAATTGAATATGGAATTCAACCATGTTATGGTCACTCATTCCAAGGGGATCCTTTACTAGGACATTTTTAATTAATCCTGTCTCGTTACACAGGACCAGATCTAAAGTTGCTTGCCCCCTGGTCGGTTCAGTTACATACTGCTCAAGAAACCCATCCCTAATACACTCAATGAACTCATCCTCAAGGCAGCCCTGCCCAATTTGATTTGTCCAATTAATATGATAGTTAAAATCCCCCATAATTATAGATGTTCCCTTATTACAAGCCTCAACTATTTCCTGATTGATACTCCGTCCAACAGAGTTGCAACTGTTCGGAGGCCTATAGACTACGCCCACTAGTGTTTTTTTCCCCTTATTATTCCTTACCTCCACCCAAACTGTTTCATTATCCTGATCTTTTGACCCAATATCATTTCTCTGTATTACAGTGATTCCTTCCTTTATTAACATAGCCACCCCACCTCCCCTTCCTTCCTGCCTGTCCTTCCTGATCGTTAAATAACCTGGTATGTTTAATTCCCAGGCATTGTCACCCTGCAGCCATGTTTCTGTAATGGCCACAAGATCATACCAAAATGTCCCTGGGCAAGCTGAGCCACGCCCGAGTATTTATACTCCTTGGACGGCGCCACCAGCTGGCCGTCCAGTGTTATTTTATGAGTCGTTTCTTCATGATGATGAGATTTATAACAAGGAGCATGCTGGTGCCCAGAGGGCCCAAGGAAGAAAAGGGACGGTGGCTAGTTTGGTATCTTGCTTGCCCCGATCAGGTCATTGACTTCTTGCAGCACTGGTCTGCAGTCCTGAGGGTGAGAGAGTTTGTATTCAGTGCCAGTGCCACCTCCCTCCACTCTATTTTGGAGGCTTCCTCCCACAGACATCCAGCAACCTGTCTCTCCTCTGCTTTTTCATCGAGGAGGGTTCGACTCATTGAAATTGCTGGTTCTTCTTCCCTACCCCTGTGCCATATCCTTGGCCCTTCTTTTGCTGCCTGTGACAGCTGTGGTAGACGTTTGTGAAAAGTGGCACAAAAACACTCATGAGACATCCAGTCACGCTAACTGACAGTCAGCTGACTGAGCCAAGCTCTTTGATACTTACCGGCTGCAATCTTCAGTCAGAACTGGTTTTTTAAAGATTGCACTCTAATTTCCAAACACTCTGACCACTACTCCTGTTTTACGCGAGATTTACTCAATGATTCCTCCAATGAATATGCAAATGAGCTGTCCCTGATGCAATCTGATGAAATTAGCTCTGCAGACCATTGGCGGGTGCAAGTCATCTCATATTGGCGCAAGTACCGTGTAACTCACCACTTGGAAACTCAGGGCCCATTTTCCCATTGATTAGTTGTACATGAAACACTTTAAGACATTTCTGACAGACACGATAAGCCGGTATATAAATACACCTTCTTTCCTTCCTCTTATTGTGTGTATTAGTATTTATTTCAGTTTATCTACAGAATATCGTCAGTTCCAGGATCATGAGCATTTCTGTGAATGTTACTAGTTCACATATTAAGTTTACTATTTAGCATTTAATTAATACTCTAATCAGCCAGTGCATTCCAGTGAAACTCTTGAAATTAAATTTTGTCATGGTAAATAACATGTCACCATTAAAGGTTTCAATATATTATTAGAATTAATTCCGCCTGCTGATCTGGGACCTGGATTTACATTTGATGATTTTGAATCTTCAAAGTTTAAAGGAAATAACTAAATGATTTAGAATGAATCCATTTTCTGGCATGTTTTCTTTTTGCCAAGATGTACATTGTAAACCTGTATTCTGGGTTTATTTTGGATGTTGTATCAGTGATTGGGTTGACAAGCTGTAACACAAATCCACCCTCTTGCATGCCTTCCAGCACATTCATGTGTGATCAGATTGTCTAGACATGTGTGATCACAATGTCTAGACAGGACAAGACATCAAAAACCTAGACCTGAGAAAACAAACACAACGTTTTAAATCATTAAAGTAAATTACCTAACTAGCATATTAGGCTTTGATAGTGCTCATTGTCTGATGGGAGTTCTGAAATCAGTTTGAAACATGTTGCTATGCTCCACATGTTTTGTCTTTTGTTTTTGCTTTGAAGATAGTCTCAGCGGAATTATTTTTAACTTTACATGAGAATGTTTGAGCAGCTTCAAGCTTCAGAAATGTCTTTTTCTTGTAACATGTACTTTCACAAACCAAGCAACTGAATCTTTCTTTTTGGCCCTGTTGGAAAGTGTTCATATTTGGTATAGAATTGAGCTTGGCTGTGATGTCTCCTAGTTGAATAATCTGCCAACACTCATGCATTATGAGAGGGCATTTGGGTGAGGTGCTAGAGGCTGCTGGATAGAACCATCACCCATAGTTATAATCCACCAGGGGAAAGGGGGAGAGAAAAGTGGGAAAAAAAGAGCTGGCCATATTCTTTCTCTGGTTTTCAAGAAACATGTTTTCAGATAAATATTTCAACATCATAGTCACCATTCTGGAGTGTACAAGAGTGATTGTTAACATTGTGGTCACAATTGTACACATGAGCAAGGACAATGCTTTGTAACTGAGCTGGATCTCAGGAGCTGGACTTTCCTTTGAATCAACATACGCAGGTCCACTTTTCATCCAGGGTGTGGGGTCACCTTGTGCATCCCCGGCTTCTTTCACCCAACCATTGGCATAAGAACATAAGAAATAGGAGCAGGAGTCGTCCATTTGGCCCCTTGATTCTGCTCCGCCATTCAATAAGATCATGGCTGATCTTCTACCTCAACTCCACTTTCCCGCACTATTCCCATATCCCTTGATTCGCTTAATATCCAAAAATCTATCAATCTGTCTTTAAATATAATCAACGACTGATCTTCCATAGCCCTCTGGGGTGGAGAATTCCAAAGATTCACCACCTTCCTGAGTGAAGAAATTTCTCCTCATCTCAGTGCTAAATGTCCGACCCCTTATTCTGAGACTGTGACCCCTGGTTCTAGACTCCCCAGCCAGGGGAAACATCATCCCTGCATCTACCCTGTCGAGCCCTGTAAGAATTTTGTATGTTTCAATGAGATCATCTCTCATTCTTCTAAACTCTAGAGAATATAGGCCTAGTCTATGCAATCTCTCCTTATAGGACTATTCACCCATCCCAGGAATCAGTCTGGTGAACCTTCATTGCACTCCCTCTATGGCAAGTATATCTTTTCTTAGGTAAGGAGACCAAAACTGTACACAATACTTCAGGTGTGGTCTCACCAGGGACCTATATAATTGCAGTAAGATGTCTTTACTCTTATACTCAAATCCTCCTGTAATAAAGGCCAACATACCATTTGCTTTCCTAATTGCTTGCTGTACCTGCATGTTAACTTTCAGTGATTCGTGTACAAGGACACCCAGGGCCCTCTGAACACCAACATTTCCCAATCTTTCACCATTTAAAAAATATTCTGCTTTTCTATTTTTCCTACCAAAGTGGATAACTTCACATTTCTCCATATTATATTCCATTTGCCAAGTTCTTGCCCACTCACTTAGCTTGTCTATATCCCCTTGAAGCCACTTTGCATCCTCCTCACAACTTAAATTGCCATCCAGCTCTGTATCATCAGCAAACTTGGATATATTACATTTGGTCCCATCATCCAAATCATTGATATAGATTGTGAATAGCTGAGGCCCAAGCACTGATCCTTGCGGTACCCCACTAGTTACAGCCAGCCAACCCGAAAATAACCTGTTTATTCCTTCTCTCTGTTTTCTGTCCTTTAATCAATCCTCAATTCATGCCAGTATATTACCCCAATCCCATGAGCCCTAATTTTATTTAATAACCTCTTGTGTGGCACCTTATCGAATGCCTTTTGAAAATCTAAATACACCACATCTACTGGTTCTCCTTTATCTATTCTGCTAGTTACAACTTCAAAATACTCTAACAGATTCGTCAAACACGATTTCCCTTTCATAAATCTGTGTTGATTCTGCCCAATCCTATTATTATTTTCTAAGTGCCCTGTTACCACGTCCTCAATAATAGATTCTAGCATTTTCCCTACTACTGATGTCAGGCCTGTAGTTCCCCATTTTCTCTCTCCCTCCTTTCTTAAATAGTGGGGTTACATTTGTTACCTTCCAATCCGCAGGAACCGTTTTAGAATCTATGGAATTTTGGAAAATGAAAACCATTGCATCACTATAGCTACCTCTTTCAAAACCCTAGGCCAAATGTAGGCCATCAGGTCCAGGGGATTTATTGGCTTTCAGTCCCATTAATTTCTCCAGTACCTTTTTTTACAAATACTAATTTCTTTCAGGTCTTCATTCTCGTTAGACCCTTGGTTCTCCATTATTTCCAGGAAGTTTTTTGCGTATTCTTCCGTGAAGATAGACACCATGGGGGCGATTTTGCCAATGGGGGCGCGTTGGAGGCGGGACTGCTGCTTGTCGGGTTCTTATCGGCCAATTAAGGGGAAGCCGGTTACAGAGAAAATTTTTGACAGATGAATTGTCATCGTTTGACAGCTTTGTGAAGCTGTCAAACACTGACATTCTATGTTGTTTGATGAGTCCTTATATTCAAGATTCATCAACCCTCTTTCTTTAGCAGAAATTAGATGGTTGTTGCATTGGAGAATGCAGCAGCCATCTGTAATCTCTGCCGGTGAGATGCGAGACTCTCCGCATCCCCAACTGTTGAAGCCTGCAGGAAGAAACAAAGGTAATTAACATTTTCTATCACTTTTCACTCACCTCACATACTTACCTCTCCACACTTGCACCCATCACTCACCTTCACAGTGCACTTTTGCACCCCTCTGACCCCCGCAGACCCACTGCTCGCCTCAGTGACCCTGGCAGGGTTTCCCGACATCGGGAAGCCCGCGCCTCTGTTGGAGAAATGGGGATAATCCTCTGAACTGCCTGTTAACTACCTGTTAAGTGGCTGTAATCCCCTTCCTGCCTCGAGGAGATGGGACCCGGTGCGGGTCGGCTACCCGCCTCCTGGGAAGATGGCAGGGAGGCGGATTGGGGGCGAGATGGGCACCCGCCCCCAGATTCTGCCATTTTCCCGGCAGTCCTGCCTCCATACCCGCCTCCCCAGGGCTGGCAAGATCGCGCCCCATGTATTTAAAAAATTTCTCTGACATTTCCTTAGACCCCATTATAATTTCTCCTGTCTCAGCCTGTAAGGGACCCACATTTACTTTCACTAATCTTTTCCTTTTTACATACCTATAGAAGCTTTTACAGCCTGTTTTTATGTCTCTCGCTAGTTTACTCTCATATTCTATTTTCCCTTTATCAATTTCTTGGCCCTCCTTTGCTGAATTCTAAAATCTTCCCAATCCTCATGCTTATTGCTCTTTTTGGCAACATTATAAGCCTCTTCCTAATACTATCTTTAACTTCTCTTGTTAGCCACGGTTGGACCACTTTTCCTGTGGGGTTTTTGTGCCTTAAAGGAATGTATATTTGTTGTAAATTATGTATTAATTCTTTAAATGCTAGCCATTGCTTCTCTACCATCATACCTTTTAATGTAGTTTTCCAATTTACCTTAGCCCACTCACCCCTCATTCTTACATAGTTTGCTTTGTTTAGATTTAAGACCCTAGTTTCGGATTTAACTAAATCACTTTCAAAATCAATATAAAATTCTATCATATTACGGTCACTCTTCCCTAAATGCCCCTTTACTGCAAGGTTATTAGTTAAGCCTTTCTCATTGCACAATACCAGATCTAAAGTAACCTGTTCCCTAGTTAGTTCCTCAACATACTGATCTAGAAAACTATCTTGCATATATTCCTAAATTCGTCCTCCACACTATCACTGCAAATTTGGTTTGCCCAGTCTATATGTAGATTAAAGTCCCCCATATTACCCTTATTACATGCTCCTCTAATTTCCTGATTTATACTCTGCATTACAATTACTGTTTGGGGGCCTTTAAACAACTCCCACCAATATTTTCTGCCCCTTGTTGTTTCTTAGCTCCACCCAAACTGATTCTACTTCTTGATTTTTGGAGCTAAGATCCTTTGGGGAAAAGATTCAGTTGTTTGCGCCTCCCGTTAGTGCCTTAAGAGGGCGCCAATTGGGGCGCAAAGCAACTAGAGGCCGGGCGCGGCGATGTTTGTGCCGCTCGCAAAATTAACTAGACATTTTGCGGCGGCGCTAAACACTTGCACCGGCAGATTGTGACGTCATTCGAGTGCGCAACGCCCCGTTAACGTCCTGGACCAGATATTGAGTGGCGCCCCCTGCCTTACCGCCTGCCGCTAGCAACGACAGGTTGAGGGTAGCATTATGCTGTCAGAAAGGGACTAGGGGAGCACTATTTAAAGGCGACCGCTTTCTGCCTTTTTTTGTCGGTGACATTTTTGCACCACGCAGTCTGAGAGAGAGAGAGACTTCTGGAGAGATTCAGCGCTGTGTGAAGGAGTTTTGAGAACTGAGCAGCACTTTGCAGGTTCATTTTGATTTGCCCTTCCTTGCTTCGCCAGTGCTCTGAGGTAGCGCCTCACTCCTTGGCATTTGCGCCTTCAGACAGGTGTGAAGCGCCTGATTTAGCGCTCCAATCACCTCCAGGGGCGATAAAAGCCAAGTTTGCTGTTGGAGGCGATAATTAACGCCAGGCGCTGAACTTTGCGCACGGCCGATAACGGCACCCCAAATGGGGCGATACCGAATTTTTCCCCCTTTCTCTCTACTGTCTTTATCTCATCCTTTATTATCAGGGCTACCCCTGCTCCTTTTCCATTATGCCTATCTCTTCTAAAAGTTAATAACCGGGAATATTTAGTTCCCAACCTTGGCCACATTGCAACCACGTCTCTGTAATGGCTATTAGATCAAACCTATTAATTTCTATCTGCGCTATTAATTCATCTATTTTGTTGCGAATGCTTCGCGCATTCAGATATAGTGCCTTTAGCTTTGACTTATTTCTATTTTTCCCTGCTGTCACCTGAGTCAGTGATGCCTTATTACCTTTGTTACTCTCTCCGTCCCTTCCTGACCCACTCTGCTTATTTTTACCCAAAACTTTACTCTGCTCTAGAGCCTTGACATTTCTCTCACTGCTTTTAAATTTACTCTTTCCTGAATCCTCCCCCCCTTCATTAGTTTAAAGCCCTGTCCACTGCCCTAGTTATTCGGTTCACCAAGACACTGGTCCCAGCCCGGTTTAATTGTAACCCATTCCAATGGAACAGTTCCCTCTTTCCCCAGTACTGGTCCGAGTTCCCCATGAACCGAAACCCCTTCCTCCCACACCATTCCTTGAGCCATGCATTTAAACCTCTAATCTGTTGGCCCCTATGCCAATTTGTGTGTGGCTCAGGTAACAATCCAGAGATTATTACCTATGAGGTTCTGCTTTTTAATTTGCTCCTCAAACTCCCTCAGCAGAACCTCATTCCTAGTTTTACCTATGTAGTTGGTTCCTACGTGGACCACAACAACTGGCTCCTCCCCCTCCCACTCCAAGTTCTTCTCCAGCTGTGAGGAGATGTCTTTAACCCTGGCACCGGGCAGGCAACACAACCTTCGGAACTCTCAGTCGCAGCTGCAGAGAACAGTATCTATCCCCCTGACTATACTGTCCCCTACCACAACTACATTCCCATACACTCCTCCCACTTGAATGGCCTCCTGCACCATGGTGCCATGGTCAGCTTGCTCATCCATCCTGCAGGCTTTTTCCTCATCCATACAGGCAGCAAGAACCTCATCCCTGTTGGACAAGGGCAAAGGCTGAGACTCCTCCAGCACTGCACCTGGGGTCCCCTTACCTGCCTGAGTTGCAGTCACACCCTCCTGTCCCTGACCACTTACCAGACCTGTACCACTACCTAACCCAAGGGGTGTGATTGCCTTCTGGATCAAAGTGTCTATGTAACTCCCCCCATCCCTGATGCCCCACATTTGTCTGCACCTGAGACTCCAGCTCAAAAACTCTGAGCTGACGTTCCTCAAGATGCAGGCACTTACTGCAAACGTGGTTGTCTGGGATCACAATGCTCTCCACAAACTCCCACATGCTGCAGTTGTGGCACACCACCTGCATTGCCAACCTTATATGACCTTGTTTTATTTAATTAAATTTGTTATTAGGTGACTTAGTTTACAGTGTAGTTTCTTGACTACTTACTTGATCTAGATTAAGTTATAGAAACATAGAAGATAGGAGCAGGAGTAGGCCATTCGGCCCCTCGAGCCTGTTCCGCCATTTAATGAGATCATGGCTGATCATCCAAATTCAGCACCCTTTCCCTGCTTTCTCCCCATATCCCTTTAGCGTTAAGAAATATATCTAACTCCTTCTTGAATATATTTAATGAATTGGCCTCAACTGCCTTGTGTGGTAGAGAATTCCACAAGTTCACCACTCTCTGGGTGAAGAAATTCCTCCTCATCTCAGTCCTAAATGGCTTATCCCTTATCCTTAGACTGTGACCCCTGGTTCTGGACTCCCCGCCATCGGGAACATCCTTCCTGTATCTAGTCTGTCTAGTCCTGTTAGAATTTTATAAGTTTCAATGAGATCCCCTCTCATTCTTTTAAACTCTAGCGAATATAAGCCTATCGACCCAATCTCTCCTCATATGTCATTCCTGCCATCCCAGGTATCAGTCTGGTGAATCTTTGCTGCACTCCCTCCATGGCAAGAACATCCTTCCTCAGATAAGGCGACCAAAACTGCACACAATACTCAAGATGTGGTCTCACCAAGGCCCTGTACAACTGCAGCAAGTCATCCTTGCTCCTGTACTCAAACCCTCTCGCTATGAAGGCCAACATACCATTTGCCTTCTTAACCGCCTGCTGCACCTGCATGCTTACCTTCAGTGACTGGTGCACAAGGACACCCAGATCTCGTTGCACTTCCCCTTCTCCCAGTCTATTGCCATTCAGATAATAATCTGCCTTCCTGTTTTTGCCACCAAAGTGGATAACCTCGCATTTATCCACATTATACTGCATCTGCCATGCATCTGCCCAATAACCCAACCTGTCCAAAACATACTGAAGCTTCTCTGCATCTTCCTCACAGCACACATGCCCACCCAGCTTTGTGTCGTCTGCAAACTTGGAGATATTACATCTAGTTCCCTCGTCTAGATCATTTATATATATTGTAAATTGCTGGGATCCTAGGACCGATCCCTGCGGTACCCCACTAGTCACTGCCTGCCACTCAGAAAAAGACCTGTTTATTCCAACTCTTTGCTTCCTGTCTGCCAACCAGTTCTCTATCCAAGACAGTACCTTACCCCTAATCCCATGTGCTTTAACTTTACACGCTAATCTCTTATGCGGGACCTTATCGAAAGCCTTCTGAAAGTCCAAATACACCACATCCACTGGCTCTCCCTTATCTATTCTACCAGTTACATCCTCAAAAAATTCCAGTAGATTAGTCAAGCTTGATTTACCTTTTGTAAATCCATGTTGACTTTGTCCAATCCCGTCACTGTTTTCCAAGTGCTCTCCTATTACATCTTTTATAATGGAATCCAGCATTTTCCCCACTACCGATGTCAGGCTTACTGGTCTATAATTCCCCGTTTTTTCTCTACCACCTTTTTTAAATAGTGGGGTTACATTAGCTATCCTCCAATCCATGGGTACTATTCCAGAGTCTATAGAATTTTGGAAGATGACCAGCAATGCAGCTACTATTTCTAGGGCCACTTCCTTAAGTACCCCAGGATGTGGATACTGAAATTAAATATCTACCTGTAACACAAAGCACTAAAAGTAATGTAGGCAAAAAGCAGCAACTCCTTTGCACTCTTTCCAAATTCCCAAATAAAATATGCTGTTTAAGTACACTCTGTTTTAATTCCACTCTGTAGACCATCTCTTCAGCCGTCTAGGCCCTATGATCGAGAATTCCTTCCCTATACCTTTCCACCTCTCCCTCGCTTCCTTTAAGAGGCTCCTTAAAAACTACCTTTGTGACTAACCTTTTGATCACCTGCCCTAATGTCTCCTCCTTTGGATCAGTGTCACCTTTTGTCTGATTATGGTCTTGTGAAGTGCCTTGGGCCGTTTTACTATGTTAATGGTGCTATATAAATGTAAGTTGTTGTTGTTGCCGAATTACTGTCCATTTTCAGGTAGGGATGAACTGAATAAAATGGAGTGGTAAGGCCTACTGCATCAAATTGGTCCCAAGAAGATTGCACAAGAATTCTCCTCCCCAAAATCTGCCATTCCCCATTAATATCTGACACAGTTAAGTGGGCCCAGGTGGGTGTAACTAATGTTCCCAATGCATTTTCCTCAACTTCCACCCCAAATCTGACTCAAATTAAATCCGCACCTATATAAATGCTGGTATGAGCAGCAAACCAGTATACCTCAGGTGGATATTGTATTGAGGAGGTCATTTTGTTTGTTGGAGCTAAAGGTTTGTGTTACCTTGCCTGCATACTGATTTTAGCTGTTTGGTGAGCTAAAGGTTCTGTCAGGACTTTCCTGCCCTATTTAGTGATACGGAATTCACAGAAGAGAATCCCTCTATTCCTATGTTTTGCAGAAGGGGCGGATGAAGATATGGAAGAGGGTACATTGGAGGCACTTATAGTGAGGCATCACACAAGACATGTAGATACCCATTCAATAATGTTTACAGACCACAAGGTTCTTAGATTTCTCTGCACATGACTACGTCAGAAGGCTGTACTTCCCCTGGAGGCAATTGAGGAGATATAACAGCTGCTGGTGGAAACTTGCAGCTCACATTCACCATGAGAACAACTTTGCCTGTGCCAGTCATTGCCACCACTGCCTTGATTTTTTTTTTTGCAACTGGATCCTTCCAGGCAGCATTAATCAGGTAGCAGCTCACTTACTGTATAAAGGTCATTGAGGGAAGCCCCAATATACAAAAAGGGCAACAAGTCAGAACTGGGAAATTATAGGCCCATTAGCTTGACTTTGGTTATAGGCAAGTTGCTAGAAGGATCATGAGGTAGTCTATATGGCAATTGAAAGGGTTATTAGAGACTCTGAACATGGATTCTGGAAAAAAGGTCATGTCCTACTAACCTGACTAATTTTTTTTGAGGCAGTTACTAGGATGGTGGGCGTAGCTAGTTTGTTTGACATTATATACCTGGATTTTCAAAAAACTGTTGACAATGTGCCACACAAGAGGCTACTTAATGTGAGTCCTGTGGGATTGGCAGGCAGATTTTGGGATTGTAAGGGCTCACATCTGGCAGATATCATCTTTAATTAATATAGATAAATGTGTTCTCCTGGGCAGAAGGTTGCTATTAATGGTAGTGGTTCTGCGTGGGAACCAGTTACTAGTGGAGTCCAGCAGGGATTGGTGTTAGGAACATTGCATAGAAACATAGAAGATAGGAGCAGGAGTAGGCCATTCGGCCCCTCGAGCCTGCTCCGCCATTCAATGAGATCATGGCTGATCATCCAAATTCAGTACCCGGTCCCTGCTTTCTCTCCATACCCCTTGATCCCTTTAGCCTTAAGAAATATATCCAACTCTTTCTTGAATATATTTAATGAATTGGCCTCTACTGCCTTCCGTGGTAGAGAATTCCACAGGTTCACCACTCTCTGGGTGAAGAAATTCCTCCTCATTTCTGTCCAAAATGGCCTACCCCTTATCCTTAGACTGTGACCCCTGGTTCTGGACTCCCCGACCATCGGGAACATCCTTCCTGCATCTAGTCTGTCCAGTCCTGTCAGAATTTTATAAGTTTCAATGAGATCCCCTCTCATTCTTCTAAACTCCAGCGAGTACAAGCCCAATCGACCCAATCTCTCCTCATATGTCATTCCTGCCACCCCAGGTATCAGCCTGGTGAATCTTCGCTGAACTCCTTCCATGGCAAGAACATCCTTCCTCAGATAAGGTGACCAAAACTGCACACAATACTCAAGATGTGGTCTCACCAAGGCCCTGTACAACTGCAGCAAGACATCCTTGTTCCTGTACTCAAACCCTCTCGCTACGAAGGCCAACATACCATTTGCCTTCTTAACCGCCTGCTGCACCTGCATGCGACTGGTGCACAAGGACGCCCATGTCTCATTGCACTTCCCCTTCTCCCAATCTATTGCCATTCAGATAATAATCTGCCTTCCTGTTTTTGCCACCAAAGTGGATAACTTCACATTTATCCACGTTATATTGCATCTGCCATGCTTCTGCCCAATCACCCAACCTGTCCAAATCATCCTGGAGTTTCTCGGCATTCTCCTCATAGCACACACGCCCACCCAGTCTGCAAATTTGGAGATATTACATGTAGTTCCCTTGTCTAGATCATTTATATTGTGAATAGCTGGGGTCAAAGGACCGATCCCTGCGGTACCCCACTAGTCACTGCCTGCCACTCAGAAAAAGACCCGTTTATTCCAACTCTTTGCTTTCTGTCTGCCAACCAGTTCTCTATCCAAGTCAATACCTTGCCCCCAATCCCATGTGCCTTAACTTTACATGCTAATCTCTTATGCGGGACCTTATCGAAAGCCTTCTGAAAGTCCAAATACACCACATCCACTGGTTCTCCCTTATCTATTTTACCAGTTACATCCTCAAAAAATTCCAGTAGATTAGTCAAGCACGGTTTACCTTTTGTAAATCCATGTTGGCTTTGTCTGATCCTGTCACTGTTTTCCAAGTGCGCTGCTATTACATTTATTATAATGGACTCTAGCATTTTCCCCACTACCGATATCAGGCTTACCGGTCTGTAATTCCCCGTTTTCTCTCTACCACCTTTTTTGAATAGTGGGGTAACATTAGCTACCCTCCAATCCATGGGTACTGTTCCAGATTCCATCCAATGCATCTACTATTTCTAGGGCTACTTCCTTAAGTACCCTAGGATGTAGATTATCAGGCCCTGTGGATTTATTGGCCTTCAATCCCATCAATTTCCCTAACACCATTTCCCTACAAATACTGATTTCTTTCAGTTCCTCCCTTTCATCAGACCCTATGTTCCCGACATCTCTGGGAGGTTATTAGTGTCCTGCTTTGTGAAGACAGAACCAAAATATGTATTTAATTGGTCAGCCATTTCTTTGTTCCCCATTATAAAGTCCCCTGATTCTGACTGCAAGGGACCTACGCTTGACTTCACCAATCTTTTTCTCTTCACATATCTATAAAAGCTTTTACAGTCAGTTTTTATGTTCCCTGCAAGCTTACTCTCATATTCTATTTTCCCCTTCTTAATTAATCCCTATGTCCTCCTTTGTTGAATCCTAAACTGCTCCCAATCCTCAGGTTTACTGCTTTTTCTGGCCAATTTATATGTCCTCTCCTTGGATCTTATGCTATCCCTAATTTCCCTTGTTAGCCACGGTTGAGTCACCTTTTTTGTTTTATTTTTATGCCAAACTGGGATGAACAAATTCTGTAGTTCATCCATGCGGTCTTTGAATGTTTGCCATTGCCTATCCACCGTCAACCCTTTGAGTGACATTCCCCAATCAATCCTACCCAACTCGCGCCTCAGACCATCGTAGTTTCCTTTATTTAAATTCAGAACCCTAGTCTCTGAGTCAACAACTTCATTCTCCATCTTAATGAAGAATTCGATCATATTATGATCACTCCGACCCAAGGGGCCTCGTACAACAAGATTGCTAATTAATCCTTTCTCATTACATAATACCCAGTTTAAGATGGCCTGATCTCTGGTTGGTTCCTCAACATATTGGTCCAGGAAACCATCCCATAAACACTATATGTAGATTAAAGTCACCCATGATGACTGCTGTGCCCTTATTGCACGCTTCTCTAATTTCCCTTTTAATGCCATCCCCAACCTCCACATTACTGTTTGGAGGTCTATATACCACTCCCACTAACGTTTTCTGCCCCTTGGTATTTCTCAGCTCTACCCATACAGATGCCACATCATCAGAGCTAATATCCTTCCTTACTATTGTGTTAATCTCTTTAACCAGCAATGCTACCCCACCTCCTTTTCCTTTTTGCCTATCTTTCCTGAACATTGAATACCCCTGGATGTTGTCTTCCCAGCCTTGGCCACCCTGGAGCCATGTTTCCGGAATCCTAATCAAATCATATTCGTTCTTCACCATTACTATCAATGATCTGATCTGCAGACATTGGGGAAACTGTGCACAAGATTTTGCAAGTGTTAGGTCCTTAGATGAGAAAAAACAATTACAATAAGATCTAGACTTGATTAAGATTGGGTTTTGTCTGGCAGATGTAATTTAATGCAGATAAATGCCCACCTCATTGTTCTTTGATGTAATGTTTTCCTGACTGACCTGTTTGGACACCATTCACACCTTTGATTGCTGTGATTATCTCTCTGCCGAGGTGTGATAAAGGGCAGTTAGAAAGATTACCTGTAATCATCTGGCAGTTTTCTCTGACTATATATGCTGTGCCTGTATGCTTCTCTCCACTTCACCTGACGAAGGAGCAGCGCTCCGAAAGCTTGTGATCTCAAATAAAGCTGTTGGACTATAACCTGGTGTTGTGTGACTTCCTACATTTGTCCTTATATGTGACTCCAGACCCACAGCAATGTGGTTGACTCTTAACTGCCCTCTGAAATGGCCTAGCAAGCCACTCAGTTGAACTAAGATGCAGCACTGTGGGAGTACCTTCACCACATGGACCGCATGCTCATGGTCAATTAGGGATGGCCAATAAGTGCTGGCTTTGCCAGCTACGCCACATTCCACGAACGAATAAAAAAAAATGTAGAATATTGTGTCCAATTTTGGCTCCCTCACCTGCTGGGTGATATAGGGACCCTGGAAATAAGAACATAAAAAACAAGAGCAGGAGTAGGCCCATCAGCCCCTCGAGCCTGCTCCGCCATTCAATCATATCATGGCTGATCCAATCTTGGCCACAATATCACTTTCCTGCTCTCTCCCCATACCCCTTGACTCCCTTGTAGTTCAAATGTCTGTCAATCTCCGCCTTGAATATATTCACTGACTCCGCCTCCACAGCTCTCTGGGGTAGAGAATTCCAAAGATTCACGACCCTCTGAGAGAAGAAATTCCTTCTCATCTCCGCCTTAAATGGGTGACCCCTTATTCTGAAACTATGCCCCCTAGTTCTAGATACCCCCACTAGGGGAAACATCCTCTCAGCATCCACCCTGTCAATCCCCCTCAGAATCTTATATGTTTCAATAAGATCACCTCTCATTCTTCTAAATTCCAATGAGTATAGGCCTAACCTGCTCAACCTTTCGTTATACGTCAACCCCTTCATCCCAGGAATCAACCTGGTGAACTTTCTCTGCACTGCCTCCAATGGTTCAGAACAAGACCCTAGACTATTGGGCAGTGTATCTTATGGTCACTGTGGTCTCCTGGAGCTTGTGGTGATCATCTTTGGGGGTCAGAGAGGAATTGCACAGATTTTTTCCACCTTAATCGACCTAGGATTTTTTCCTTTGGTTTTTGGCCTCCCCAGGAGATTGCATGGCTGCTGGTGGGTGGGGGGACATGGAATCATGGTGCTTATGATGATATGGGACAGGCTCGATGGACCAGCTGGTATTTTCTTGACAGTCACATTCATATGTTCTCGTCAGGCATCACTGGCAAAGCCAACATTTATTGCCCATCACTAATTGCCCTTGAGAAGGTGGTGGTGAGCGGCCTTCTTGAACCACTGCAGTCTGTGTGGTGAAGGTACACCCACAGTGCTGTTAGGTAGGGAGTTTCAGTATTTTTATCCAGCGATGATGGAGGAACGGCGATATATTTCCAAGTCAGGATGGTGTGTGACCTGGAGGGGAACTTGGAGGTGGTGGTGTTCCCATGTGCCTGCTGCCCTTGTCCTTCTAGGTGGTAGATGTTGCAGGTTTGGGAGGTGCTGTCGAAGAAGCCTTGGTGAGTTGCTGCAGTGGTGGAGGGAGTGAATGTTTAAGGTGGTGGATGGGGTGCCAATTAAGCATGCTGCTTTGTACTGGATGGCGTCAAGCTCCTTGAGTGTTGTTGGAGCTGCACTCATCCAGGCAAGTGGAGAGTATTCCATCATACTCCTTACTTGTGCCTTGTAGGTGGTGAAAGGCTTTGGGGAGTCAGGAGGTGAGACACTCGCCACAGAATACCCAGCTGCTGACCTACGTTTGTAGCCACAGTATTTATGTGGCTGGTCCAGTTAAGTTTCTGGTCAATGGTGACCTCCAGGATGTTGATGGTGGGGGATTTGACAATGGTAATGCCATTGAATGTCAAGGGGAGGTGATTAGACTCTCTCTTGTTGGAGGTGGCCATTGCCTGGCACTTGTATGCTACTTAATGGGATAGGGAAAGTAAATGTGGAACAATACTCTCAAATAAGTCAGAACATCAGGACAAGAGGACATTGATTCAAGGTTATGAAGAGTAAGTTTAGGACAGACGCCAGGAAGTATTTCTTTACACAGGAATGATAATTAAGGCTGCGTTCATTTAAGATTCTGTAAGATGTTAGAGTTATTTTAAAAGAATGAAATCAAATGGTCTGAGATACTTGCTTTGTTTGAACCTATCTTGTCTTATGAAATACATTTGTGTTCAACAATGGGATGGAAACTGTTAGATCCGTGATTCTGAGGGTATGCTGTTATTCAATAACCACACGGATGCTGTAACTTAACAATAAACAGGTCTTTAACTGGAGGAGGGTAGTCTCAAGACTGGGGGTACAGAGGCATGCGCAAAGCTACAGGTGTGGTCACTGCCAGTACTACAGTATACAGGAGCTGTAAAAGTAGTTCTGTCTTAAAGGCACATACACTACAATTCATCCCCTTTTAGATTAGTAGTACCCCTAATATTCAAATAACAATTAACACTTTAACATGTACATTAAACAACAATAGTCCATTTATAGATTCAGTCTTTGGGGCGGCTTCCTGACCCTTTCGGGATAGCGCCTTGTGGTAAACCACTGTTGTTAGTATTGTTGTTCACTGTTGTTCACTGTTTGTTGTTCACTCTTGCACATTGTTGTACTTGTCTGTGCATGCCTCAGCTGACTCCGCCCCTGGCTCCACCCTCATGGCCGGGCATAAAGGTGACTGCTCGGCAGCCCCCTGCCCTTTTGGATACCAGGCAACCACGAGAGGCATGCTCTGTTCTTTGGTAATAAAAGCCTGTTTGTTACTCACTCAACTTCCAGTCTTTTGTAGTAATCGATAGCGCATCAATTTTATTACCAAAGTTAAATGTTGGCTCCGAATACTGATCAACCGATGGTGCAAAACGCTGAGCAGCAGGCGCTGCTGCGAGCCCTCAGACCAACATGCCTGGACCTAGACCCCCAAGAAGCGGGTTCATCGACTAAATTCGCACAATGGCTGCGTTGCTTTGAGGCGTATCTGGAAGCCTCAACCGTGACTCTCGATGAAAATAAACTGAAAATCTTGGCCTCGAAGGTGAGCCACCAAGTCTATACTTTAATCCAAGATGCGACGACCTACGCGGCGGCTATCGACCTACTGAAAGGGCAGTATGCACGCCCGGTTAACACGGTCTATGCCAGGCACCTTTTAAGATCTTGCAGACAGCAGCCCGGGGAATCGGTGGAGGCCTTCCTACGGGCACTGCGGGTACTCGGACACGGCTGCAAGGAAGTATTGGCCGCGGCACATGCGGAGGGACTGATACGAGACGCTTTCGTTGCGGGTCTAAGGTCCGACTACTCCCGGCAGAGGCTGCTGGAGAAGGGTGAAATAGACCTGACAAAGGCAGTGTCCCTCGCGCTCTCGCTCGACGCGGCCCACAGAAATATGGACGCTTTCTCCCCTAATCGCCCCGCGCCATGGATGCCGCAATCTTGGGCCATGGGACCGCCACCTCCGACTGCTGCAGCGATGTCCAAGGCACAAAAATGCTATTTTTGTGGCCAAGCTAAACACCCTAGAGCACGCTGCCCCGCAAAAAATGCTACCTGCTGCGGCTGCGGGAAGAAAGGTCACTACATTAGCGCCTGCAAAGGGAAGACCGCTAACGCCAGCAGCGCCGCGTGCGAACCGTGGGCGCAGCCATCTTGTCCGCCATCTTGGGCTCCCCCAGCCGCGTGGGGATCGGGACCGTGGGCGCCGCCATTTTGTCCGCCATCTTGGACGCCTCCGACTTCGGTTATGGGGGACCCGGACTCCACCACCGCCTCATCGGACAACTGCATCGACGCGCTTGAACATACGCTGGCTTCCGTGACGCTGGATCAATCTCTCCCGCATCAACTGTCCAGGTCCATGATGGACATTACGGTAAACGGCCGCGCCACTACCTGCCTTTTTGACAGCGGGAGCAAGGAAAGTTTTATACACCCCGACACGGTGCGCAGTTACTCTCTCCCGGTCCTGCCGACGCGTCATCGCATCTCTATGGCTTCCAAAGCCCAATCAGCGGACGTCGGTGGCTACTGTATGGTGACTCTTTCAGTGCGGGGTACTGAATACAAAAATTTTAAACTTCTGGTCCTGCCCCATCTCTGCGCTGCCGTCCTACTGAGGTTGGATTTTCAGTGCCACCTTAAGAGTGTCACTTTAGCGTACGGTGGACCCCTCCCCCCTCTCACAGTCTGCAGCCAGCAGTTTTTAAATCGCCCGCCGCGCGCCATTTGCAGCCTCTCCACCCTTAAAGTCTCCCCCCCCTCCTTGTTCGCTAACCTCACCCGCGACTGTAAGCCCATCGCTACCAAAAGTAGGCGTTACAGTGCCGGGGATAGGGGTTTCATTAAATCCGAAGTAGCGAGACTCCTGAAGGAAGGGATTATCGAGAGCAGCAATAGCCCATGGCGAGCACAAGTGGTGGTGGTGAGGGCTGGCGGCAAACAGCGCCTAGTTATTGACTACAGCCAGACGATCAACCGCTACACCCAGCTGGATGCATATCCACTCCCCCGCATATCTGACATGGTCAATCAGATAGCACAGTACCGGGTGTTCTCAACGATTGATCTGAAGTCGGCATACCACCAGCTCCCCATCAGGGCTGAGGACCGCCAGTACACAGCTTTTGAAGCTGACGGTCGGCTCTATCACTTTCTCAGAGTTCCCTTCGGCGTCACCAACGGAGTTTCTGTCTTCCAACGGGAGATGGACCGGATGGTTGACCAGAACGCGCTCCAGGCCACTTTCCCATATCTAGACAACGTCACCATCTGCGGCCACGACCAGCAGGACCACGACGTTAACCTAGAGAAATTCCTCCGGACGGCCCAGTGGCTGAATCTCACATACAACAAAGACAAATGTATGTTTCGTACTACGCGCCTTGCTATTCTTGGCTGCGTAGTGGAGAACGGAGTCATCGGCCCAGACCCCGATAGAATGCGCCCCCTTATGGAGCTCCCCCTCCCCCACTGCCAGAAAGCACTGAAGAGATGCCTGGGGTTTTTCTCTTACTATGCTCAGTGGGTGCCCAACTATGCGGATAAAGCCCGACCCCTCATCAAGTCCGCCTCCTTCCCCCTGACAGCAGAGGCCTGTGCAGCCTTCACTCTCATAAAAGGAGACATTGCGAAGGCCACAATGCACGCTGTGGATGAGTCCCTCCCTTTTCAAGTGGAGAGCGACGCATCCGACTTTGCCCTAGCTGCAACCCTTAACCAGGCGGGGAGACCCGTGGCCTTTTTCTCAAGGACCCTCCAGGGCCCCGAGATTTGACACTCCTCTGTCGAAAAGGAGGCCCAGGCCATTGTGGAAGCCGTGCGACATTGGCGGCATTACCTGGCCGGAAAACGATTTACCCTGCTCACTGACCAGCGTTCAGTGGCTTTTATGTTTCATAATAAGCAGCGGGGCAAAATCAAGAATGACAAGATCTTAAGGTGGAGAATCGAACTCTCCACCTACAATTACGATATCTTGTACCGGCCCGGGAAACTCAATGAGCCCCCAGATGCCCTATCACGTGGTACTTGCGCCAACGCGCAGGTTGATAGACTACAGACCCTCCACAATGACCTTTGCCACGCGGGGGTCACCAGGTTCTTCCATTTTATCAAATCCCGTAACCTGCCCTACTCCATCGAGGAGGTCAGGACCATGACCAGGAACTGCCAGATCTGTGCCGAGTGCAAGCCGCATTTTTATAGGCCAGACAGAGCGAGCCTGATCAAAGCCACGCGCCCCTTCGAGCGGCTGAGCATCGATTTTAAAGGGCCCCTCCCCTCCTCTGACCGCAATGTGTACTTCCTCAATATAATTGATGAGTACTCCCGTTTCCCGTTTGCCATCCCTTGCTCGGACATGACCAGTACCACGGTCATTAAATGTCTGAATTACCTCTTCGCCTTGTTCGGTTTCCCTAGCTATATCCATAGCGACAGGGGCTCATCCTTTATGAGCGACGAACTTCGGCAGTACCTGCTCGCGAGAGGCATTGCTACAAGCAGGACCACCAGCTACAACCCCCGGGGGAACGGCCAGGTGGAAAGGGAGAATGCGACGGTCTGGAAGGCAGTCCTTTTAAACTTAAAATCTAAGGGCCTTCCGACCTCCCGCTGGCAGGAGGTCCTCCCTGCGGCGCTCCATTCCATTCGGTCACTACTCTGTACAGCCACCAATGCCACTCCTCACGAGAGAATGTTCTCCTTCCCCAGGAAGTCCACGTCGGGGATTTCGCTACCAACATGGCTGACTTCTCCAGGACCCGTCCTACTGCGGAAGCATGTGAGGACCCATAAGGCGGACCCCCTGGTCGAGAGGGTGAGCCTCCTCCACGCCAACCCGCAGTATGCTTACGTGGTGTACCCGGACGGGCGGGAGGACACAGTCTCCATTCGAGACCTCGCACCTGTGGGTGCTCCTGAAACACCCTCTTCGCCACCCACCGCTACTCATGCCTACCCCCAGGACACAGTCCCCGCACGAGACCTCGCACCTTCGGGTGCCTCTGAGAGACCACCATCGCTACCTCCCATTACCCGCGCTCCGACCCCTGTAGACGGCATGCAGCAGCCCCAGGGCCCGCCACTGGCTACACCTCCTCTGATCGAGACACCGGGTTCAACGTTGGATGCTGCACCATCACCGCCGCTGCTGCGACGCTCAGGACGGCTTACAAGGCCTCCTGATAGACTTCAGTACACGAACTTTTAGTGCACTTCACCCCGCCGGACTCAATTCTAAACAAGGGGTGAATGTGGTAAACCACTGTTGTTAGTATTGTTGTTCACTGTTGTTCACTGTTTGTTGTTCACTCTTGCACATTGTTGTACTTGTCTGTGCATGCCTCAGCTGACTCCGCCCCTGGCTCCACCCTCATGGCCGGGTATAAAGGTGACTGCTCGGCAGCCCCCTGCCCTTTTGGATACCAGGCAACCACGAGAGGCATGCTCTGTTCTTTGGTAATAAAAGCCTGTTTGTTACTCACTCAACTGCCAGTCTTTTGTAGTAATCGATAGCGCATCACGCCTTTCCTGAGGTTCTTGTTCTTGGTGCAGAGGCGATTCTGACCCCTTTTCATCGGGTAGTTCATCGGGTTCCACTGCTACTGGTTCTGAGGTAGATGCTACCGGTATGTCGGGTTCATCCCCAGGTACTCGAGACATGGGGTTGACGCATTCCTGTGACGCTAAGATCTGATCGACGTGGCATCTCACAATGTTCTCCCCGACATCCACTGTGTACATTAATGGCCCCTGCCTCGTGCATATCGTTCCGGGTTGCCATTTCTCTGTTCGATAGTCACGGGCCAAGACTGGTTGCCCTACATTGAAGCTCCTTGTCGGCTTCTCATTGATGTGCTGGAATTGTTTGTCCTCAACATTTCTTCGCACATTTGGTCTGAGCAAGTCCAGACGAGATCTCAACCTTCGGTTAAAGAACATCATGGCCGGGGTCTGGTTGGTAACTGCATGTGTCGCGTTTCGGTAGGCTAATAAGAAATTGTCCATCTTATGCTGTAGTGGAATTTCATCGTCGCACATGGCCTTTATCGCCTTCTTAAAGGTTTGTACGAACTTCTCAGCCAATCCATTCGTGGCTGGATGATACGGGGCGGATGTGTAATGCCTTACCCCATTCCTTCTCATAAATTTTTGAAACTCGTCGGACACAAACTGTGGTCCATTATCAGAGCAAATCTGCTCTGGCAAACCGTTTCTGGCAAATATGGTCCGTAGGACTGCAATCGTTTTCTCTGTAGTGGTTGAAGACATTTTTATCACCTCAGGCCACTTGGAATGAGCATCCACTGCTATTAAGAACATTGAGTCCATGAATGGACCAGCGAAATCAATATGCACCCGTTGCCATGGAGAGGAGGGCCACTCCCATGGGTGTAGAGGGGCATGTGGTGGTGCATTTTGGACCTTCTGGCATCCTGAGCAGCTCTTAGTTAGGTCTTCGATTTGTTGACCAATTCCCGGCCACCACACATCAGCCCTAGCAAGGCTTTTCATTTTCACTCCCCCCAGATGACCTTCATGTAGCTCATTTAGCACACTCTGGATCCACACATCACTGTCCCCTGGCATACTGACAGCTGTTCTCTTTTGGATGAGAATGCTGGCAACAGTGAGTCGCCATGTGTTGGCCATCCCCTCACCGTCCATTCATATACCCGAGACAGCGTCGGATCATTGCGGGTCTCCTTCTCTATATCTTCGTTCGTTGCTGGCAATCGCTCAATTATTGACGAATAAAATATCTCGATAGGGTCCACTGCTGGTGCTTCCTCCACAGTAGGCAGTGGCAGGCGCGATAGCCCATCAGCGTTCCCATGCTGTTTCGTGCCTTTATATTCTATTTCATATTGATTCGCCCCTAGAAACAGGGACCATCTTTGTAACCGTTGTGCAGTCATTACTGGCACGCCCTTCTTAGGATTAAAGATGGAGACAAGTGGTTGGTGGTCAGTCAGCAAGGTGAACTTCTGCCCATGCAGATAGTGGTTGAATTTTTTTACTCCCCATACTAGGCTGAGGGCCTCCCTGTCAATCTGGGTGTAGTTGCGCTCGGCTGAGGTTAGTGACCGAGACGCAAAGGCTACTGGCCTCTCCAACCCGTCTGGGAATTTGTGCGACAGCACCGCTCCAATACCATAGGGTGATGCATCACATGCCAAACAAATTGGTAGTGCTGGGTTGAAATGGGCCAACACCTCTTTTGATGTGATCAATTCTTTACACTTCTGGAAAGCTCATCTACGTTCGTCATCCCACTTCCATGGTACCCCTGTTTGCAGTAGGGTGTTCAGTGGGTGTAATACCGTGGACAAATTTGGTAAGAACTTGTGGTAGTAGTTTACCAGCCCGAGGAACGACCTCAGTTGTGACACATTTTCCGGTGCTGGAGCCTTGACTACTGCCTCAATCTTGTCAGGGGACTTATGTAACCCCTCTTCATCGATGACGTGGCCACAATATGAGATCTGTTTCTGGAAAAACTCGCACTTGTGGCGATTAGCTCATAGCCCATACTCCTTTAATCTGGTGAGCACCTTCTCCAAGTTGGCGAGGTGATCACCGTCATTTTCGCCCGTGACGAAGATGTCGTCCAAATAACACTGGGTCCCTGGAATCCCTTGCAGGACCTGATCCATCGCCCTTTGGCAGATAGCCGGAGCCGAGGCTACTCCGAAGACCAGCCGGTTGTATTGATAGAGACTTTTATGAGTGTTAATCGTAAGGTATTGTTTCGAAGCTTCTTCTACCTCCATTTGCAAGTACGCCTGGGCTAGATCAATTTTGGTGAAGCGTTTACCTCCAGATAGCGAGGCGAAAATATCCTCAATTCGTGGAAGCGGATATTGTACCGTGTGAAGGAGTGGGTTCACTGTCACCTTAAAATCCCCACAGATGCGGACCTTCTTTGGTTCCCCAGGCGTATTACTCAACGACCTCTTCATTACAGGAACGATGGGTGTAGCCCACTCGCTCTAGTCCACTTTGGACAGTACTCCTGAACGTTCCAACCCTTCTAGCACTGCTTCAACAGCTGGTCTGATCGCATAAGGCACTGGTCTGGCCTTAAGAAACTTTGGGCTTGCATTTTCCTCTATTTTAATCGTTGCTGTTATGCCTTTTAGTGTTCCTAGTCCCTCCTGGAACACTTCTTTTGCGTCAGTTAGCATTTTTGACAGTCGTCCAGGTGTGACGTCGTCATCTTTTTTGGCCTCAACCTTCAGTGCCTGTATGGAATGCCAATCTAATTGTATCTTCCGGATCCATTCACGTCCTAGCAGTGGTGGTCCTCCATCTGGCAATACATATATATCCATTTTAGGTATTTCCTGGCCTTTATATATCACTTTCACCCTTATTTTTCCTTTGGGGTAGACCTTTTGCCCCGTATACGTCTTCAAGACAATCTCTGTAGCTTTCAAGGGTATATGTGAAAATAGCCGCTTGTAGTCCCTTTGGTTTATGACTGTTAGGGCTGATCCTGTGTCCAATTCCATTTTCACTTGGACTCCGTCTATCTTGAGTGTAACCCAGATAGTCTGGTGATCCTCCATTTCGGTTACCTTATGTAGTTTCAGACAACCCAGCTCCTTGCTTCCGGAGTCTGTGTCACTTTTCTGTTCGTCTGAACCACTGTCCATCACCTGGTGTACCTTTTTGTACTTCTCCTGTGGAGATTTCTTACTGTTGGTTTTCTTCCCAGACCTGTAGACTCTTGCTATGTGTCCTGCTTTCCCACACTGTCTGCACACTTGGTCCTTGAACCAACAATCCTTCTGGTCATGTGTTGTTCTGCCGCAGCGATAGCACTTCCCTGTTCCATAGGACATTTCATTGGTGCCATATTCTTGCGGTCTCCGTTGTATCTCTGCAGCGCCCCTTGTGGCTGCTTCGTGTGGTACTGCCATACTGAAAGCTTTGTCCAGCGTAAGATCCTTTTCTGATAGAAGCCGTTTCTGGGTTCCTTCACTTTGCAGCCCACACACAAACTTGTCCCTTAACGTATCTGCTAGTCCCGCTCCAAACTGGCAGTGTTTCGATAGCTTGCGCAGTTCCGTTAGGTACTCAGCATTGCTTTCGTCTTTGTGTTGGTTCCTTTTATGGAACTTAAATCATTCTGCTATCAGCAGCGGTGTGGGGTTTAAGTGGTCCTGTAGGATTTCTACTATGCTTTCGAAATTCTTGTTCACCGGCTTCTCTGGGGTTATTAGATTTCGCAGTAACCCATAAGTTTTTGCACCCATGGAATTTAACAAAACCAGTGCTTTATTAGCATCTGGCACTTCATTCGCCCTGCAGTACACCTCAATATGTTCCACATATGTCGCCCAATCTTCGACTTCATTGTCGAACGTAGAGATACTGCCACTCTTCGGCATCCCTGGGTGTGAGTTAACTGTCAAAAATGGCACCTCCCGCGCTTCCCCTTCTTCTCCGCTGGCACAAAATGGCGTCTCCTGCGCTTTCCTTCCTTCCCGCGCTCGCCCTTCTCTGCTGCGGCTTCTAAAAATGGCGTCTCCCGCGCTCTTCCTTCTCCGCGGCTCAATGGCGTCTCCCGCGCTCTCCCTTCTTCTCCCCGCGGACCCTGTTGAGCCCTGGCTGTGCTCTGCGCGTTCTTCTTTTTTTTTTTTTTTTCATTCGATGCCACTCGGTCTTGAACCCGGCTGTTTCTTTACCCTCTCTCCGTTTTTTTTTTTTTTTTCCTCTCGACGCCGCTCGGTGTTCAACCCCCGGCTGTGCCCTGTGCGCTTCACCCTCTGTCTTACCCCGTCGACGCTGCTCGGCTTTCTCTCCGCCGTCGGTCGGCTCCAGCCGCCGCTGCCCGGGAAGGGTCTGCGCTGGACCTGTCGTCAGTCTCTTGCTGATCGTCGTGGCTGGGGAACCAAGCCCAGCTCTCCACAGCCTCCCCTGCGATGTTCACTCTCTGCCTGACGACTGGGCGGTTGCTCGTGGTCGACGCCCGTGTTCCTGGCCTCGACTTTTTTTTTTTAGTTGCAGTTAGATTCGAATCGACACTCGTCGCCACTGTTAGATCCGTGATTCTGAGGGTATGCTGTTATTCAATAACCACACGGATGCTGTAACTTAACAATAAACAGGTCTTTACTGGAGGAGGGTAGTCTCAAGACTGGGGGTACAGAGGCATGCGCAAAGCTTATATACAGGTGTGGTCACTGCCGGTACTACAGTATACAGGAGCTGTAAAAGTAGTTCTGTCTTAAAGGCACATACACTACAGAAACTGACATGCATTGTGCCTGTTTTCGGGTGTAAAGCAGGTGCAAAGCATAGCAATCAGCGCAAGCGTCGGTCCCACTGCTAAATTTGTGGAGCCCATTTTTTAGGCATCCCAAGTGCAAGCCTGAAGCAGACTTTAGGCTCCTTGAGTATGTTAATGAGGGGGCTAACGCTTCTTGAAGGAACCCTGTGTAAAATTTGTTCCTGATGAGCATGGCAGGTAGTAGGTCTGCCCCTGCAGCTGCCAATTAAAGGTACATTTTAATTTAAGTTTCATTTTAAGCTTCATCCCCTTACACCCCCATCTCAATGAGTTTTGAGCTCGGCAAGATGCCGAGCTCTTCTTCTGTCGCCTTCGTCTCTGTGCCCCACTTCTTCGGCCAGGTGTCTTCCCCCCGCACAGCGGACCCTTTCTCCCGCTTTCAGAATTCTCGTTCTACCTGGACCCCTCCCTCTGGTCTCTTACCCTCTCTAGATCTTTACATTGCTAACTGCTGGCGTGACATTAGCTGCCTCAATTTCTCTGCTCCCCTCACTCACTCCAACCTACCTCCCTCTGAACTTGCAGCACTCCATTCTCTCCGATCCAACCCTAACATTGTCATTAAACCTGCTGATAAGAGTGGTGCTGCTCTTGTTTGGCAAACCGACCTCCACCGTGCGGAGACTAAACGCCAACTCTCTGACACCTCCTCATACCTCCCCCTGGACCATGACCCCACTGCCGAACATCAAGCCACCATTTCCAAGACTGTCACTGACCTCATCTCCTCTGGAGATCTTCCCCCCATGGCCGTCAAACTCATAGTCCCCCAACCCAGCACAGCCTGCTTCTATCTCCTTCCCAAGATCCACAAACAGGACTGCCCTGGTAGACCCATCGTTTCAGCCTGTTCTTGCCCCACGGAACTTATCTCTTCCTATCTTGACTCTATTTTTGCTCCCCTTGTCCAGTCTCTTCCCACCTACATTCGCGACTCTTCCGACGCCCTCTGCCACTTTAACAGTTTCCAGTTTCCTGGCCCCAACCGTCCCCTTTTCACTATGGACGTCCAATCCCTCTACACCTCCATCCCCCACCAGGATGGCCTGAGGGCGCTCCGCTTCTTCCTTGAACAGTCTCCATCTACCACCACCCTCCTCCACCTGGCTGAACTTGTTTTCACATTGAACAACTTCTCTTTTGACTCCACTCACTTCCTCCAAATTAAAGGTATTACTATGGGAGCCCGCATGGGTCCTAGCTATGCCTGCCTTTTTGTGGGATATGTGGAATATTCTTTGTTTCAGTCCTACTCACGTCCCCTCCCTCACCTCTTTTTCCGCTACATTGATGACTGTATTGGTGCTGTTTCCTGCTCTCATCCTGAAATAGAAAATTTCATTAATTTGCTTCCAATTTCCACACTTCCCTCACCTTCACATGACTTCTCTGTCTCCATTTTTGGGGATAGGCTATCGACAAACATCCACTATAAACCCACTGACTCCCACAGCTACCTGGACTACACTTCCTCCCACCCCGCTTCCTGTAAGGATTCTATTCCATTCTCCCAGTTTCTCTGTCTCCACCACATCTATTCTGACGATGCTACCTTCAATACTAGTGCTTCCGATAGGTCTTCCCTTTTCCTCAACCAAGGATTCCCCTCTACTGTGGATGACATAGCCCTTGACCGTGTCCATTCCATTTCCCCCACTTCTACTCTCGCCCCTTCCCCTCCCTCCCGGAACCATGATAGGGTTCCCCTTGTCCTCACCTTTCACCCCACCAGCCTCTACATTCAACGGATCATCCTCCGCCATTTCCGCCACCTCCAGCATGATCCCACCACCAAACACATCTTCCCCTCAACCCCCTTTCAGCATTCCAAAGGGACCGCTCCCTCCACAATACCCTGGTCCACTCCTCTACCACCCCCATCATCCCTTCTCCTTCGCCTGGCACCTTCCCCTGCAAGTGCAGGAGATGCAACACCTACCCTTTTACCTCCTCCCTTCCCACTGTCCAGGGTCCCAAACACTCCTTCCAGGTGAAACAATGATTTACTTGTACTTCTTGCAATTTAGTATACTGTATTCGCTGCTCACGATGCGGTCTCCTCTACACTGGGGAGACCAAATGCAGATTGGGTGACCGCTTTGCTGAACACCTTTGTTCAGTCTGTAAGGGTGACCCCGAGCTTCCGATCGCCTGTCACTTTAATTCTCCGCTCCACTCCCACTCTGATCTCTCCGTCCTTGGCCTTCTACACTGTTCCAATGGATCGCAGCGTAAAGAAAAAGAAAGACTTACGTTTATATAGCGCCTTTCACGACCACCGAACGTCTCAAAGTGCTTTACAGCCAATGAAGTACTATTTGAAGTGGAGTCACTGTTGTAATGTGGGAAACTCGGCAGCCAATTTGCACACAGACGGGTCCCACAAACAGCAGTGTAATAATGACCAGATAATCTGTTTTTGTGATGTTGATTGAGGGATAAATATTGGCCAGGACACTCGAGGAACAGCACCTCATCTTTTGATTAGGCACTTTACAGCCTTCTGGACTTAACATCGAGTTCAACAATTTCAGACCATAACCTCAACCCCTATATTTTCCCCCCTTTTTTTCTCGCATGGTAGCTGTTGATGATTCTGCCATCACCATTTACACCTCATCTAGAGTCAGCTTTTGTTTCTTAACTTGTCCCATTACCTTCTCTTTTCACCTTGCACCATCATCCCTTTTGTCAGTCAATCTCTCCTGCCTTCCAGCCTATCACAGTCGCTCCCTTTGTTCTTTCCTCCCCTATCCCTGTCTCTGCCCCTGCATTTGCTTAAAAATCTGTTACTTCTCTAACCTTTTCCAGTTCTGTCGAAGGGTCCTCGACCCAAAACGTTAACGCTGTTTCTCTCTCTCTCCACGGATGCTGCCTGACCTGCTGAGTGTTTCCAGCATTTTCTGTTGTTGTATCAGATTTACAGCATCTGCAGTATTTTGCTATTGTTTCAATTTAACTTTCTGTGGAACCAGGAGGAGCTGGAGTGTTTTCCCCGACTCCACAGTCCAACCCTCATTGCTCGCTCCAATCCCCGGGTCTTAGCTGTAGGCCGCTGCCGGTGAAGCAGGCCAAGATTGATTTTTCTTGTGGGGCGATCAGCCTGTGGAGGCACAACAGGCACTGGAGGTTCGCCCCAAAAATGTAGATGAGGCCCGAGGACCAAGGTGGTTCATGTATTCGAGCATGTGCTGCCTCTGCAGCATAGAGTCTGAGCACAATATCTACATTCTCTGCCTTCTGCAACTTCAGTGCATGGCCGATAGATTTTTGCCACTTGGTCGCGGTTTTACCGCTGTTTTAATGCCTAACTTGAGGATGAAGTCATGAAGACTCGTGTTTTTTTCCATTGCTTTCTAGGTGCCAACTCTGTCTGAAGGCAAGTTCCATCCTGTGAGATATCCCCAAGGGGTTGTAGATTTTGCTGATAGCATGGCTGTCATACTTTCTGCCTCTCTATGCTTGCTATTTCCTCAGGTTTAACATAATCCGCCACTCCCATATGCAGACCTTGTATTGCCTACAATCCAGAACCTATCTCTTTTTACCCAATATCTGTTTTAAATGATAACACGACCAAGGGATTGTAACAGTAGCTACACCAGCTACTGAAATATAACACGAGCCACCATGTGAATTCTCCTCTATGTACAGAATGGACTGAATAAGCACGATCAAGATGAGACATAGGCTGCAAACCAATAACTGGTTTATTTACATAATATATGTGAACAGTACAGTAACACAATGAGAATATCTATTTTCCTACATACTTTGGTAGCTGAAAACAATAAAGACACAGCTTGGTTTCTCTCTAAACATCGGCCCGAAGGCAGAGGACCACCTACACTAGCTTAACCCTTTGAAGATAAGCTGGCTGTGGCTTTAAAGTATGGACAGTCTTTTGCTGCTAGTTATGAAATCCTCACAACACTATGAGTCAGTCTTTCCTTCTGTGAAATCTCCCATTAGGTCTGAGATGGTCTGCCCACAGAGCTGTTAATTACAGAGGGCTCCAAGTTCCCAACCAAGTACCTACCCTTTCCGTCATGGAACTTAGAAATAGCTGTCACTACACCGGGATGAGGACCTATCCTCCAACGTGGGACCACCAAGTGTTTCCCTGGCTGCACCATATGTGAATGAAAAGGACGAGGGAACTAGATGTAATATCTCCAAGTTTGCAGACGACACAAAGCCTGGTGGGCGTGTGTGCTGTGAGCAGGATGCCGAGAAACTCCAGTATGATTTGGACAGGTTGGGTGATTGGGCAGATGCAGTATAATGTGGATAAATGCGAGGTTATCCACTTTGGTGGCAAAAACAGGAAGGCAGATTATTATCTGAATGGCAATAGATTGGGAGAAGGGGAAGTGCAACGAGACCTGGGTGTCCTTGTGCACCAGTTGCTGAAGGTAAGCATGCAGGTGCAGCAGGCGGTTAAGAAGGCAAATGGTATGTTGGCCTTCGTAGCGAGAGGGTTTGAGTACAGGAACAAGGATGTCTTGCTGCAGTTGTACAGGGCCTTGGTGAGACCACACCTTGAGTATTGTGTGCAGTTTTGGTCGCCTTACCTGAGGAAGGATGTTCTTGCCATGGAGGAAGTGCAGCAAAGATTCACCAGACTGATAACCTGGGATGGCAGGAATGACGTATGAGGAGAGATTGGGTCGATTGGGCTGGTGTGGGAGAAATGGGTTTTGCTTCCTGGGACACTGGCACCAGTACTGGGGCAGGAGGGAGCTGTTCTGTTAGGACGGGCTTCACTTGGCCAGTGCTGGGACTAGAGTCCTGGCGGATCATATAACTAGGGCTGTAGAGAGGGCTTTAAACTAACTAGTGGGGGGGAGGTTCCCAGAGAGCAAATAATAAAAATGACAACAGAGAAGGTCATAGACTTAGGTAGCAGTGCGGAAATTAAAAACCAGAGCGTGTCAGGAAGGGGCAGAAAGTATGGAGTAAAAGGTAAAGTAATAAAAAGGGCAAAAGCAGGAACTAAGTGTCACAAAACATATTTGAAAGCTCTCTATCTGAATGCACGTAGCATTCGTAACAAAATAGACAAGTTAATGGCACAAATAACTACATATGGGTATGATCTTGTGGCCATTACAGAAACATGGCTGCAGGGTGACAATGCCTGGGAATTAAACATACCAGGTTATTTAACGATCAGGAAGGACAGGCAGGAAGGAAGGGGAGGTGGGGTGGCTATGTTAATAAAGGAAGGAATCACTGTAATACAGAGAAATGATATTGGGTCAAAAGATCAGGATAATGAAACAGTTTGGGTGGAGGTAAGGAATAATAAGGGGAAAAAAACACTAGTGGGCGTAGTCTATAGGCCTCCGAACAGTTGCAACTCTGTTGGACGGAGTATCAATCAGGAAATAGTTGAGGCTTGTAATAAGGGAACATCTATAATTATGGGGGATTTTAACTATCATATTAATTGGACAAATCAAATTGGGCAGGGCTGCCTTGAGGATGAGTTCATTGAGTGTATTAGGGATGGGTTTCTTGAGCAGTATGTAACTGAACCGACCAGGGGGCAAGCAACCTTAGATCTGGTCCTGTGTAATGAGACAGGATTAATTAAAAATGTCCTAGTAAAGGATCCCCTTGGAATGAGTGACCATAACATGGTTGAATTCCATATTCAATTAGAGGGTGAGAAGGTTGGATCTCAAACAAGCGTGCTAAGCTTAAATAAAGGAGACTATGAAGGTATGAGAGTGGAATTGAGTAGAGTGGATTGGGAAAATAGATTAAAGGGTAAGACGATACATGATCAGTGGTGTACATTTAAGGAGTTATTTTACAACTTCCAAAAAATATATATGCCACTGAGAAGAAAAGGGTGCAAAAGAAAAGACAGCCATCCGTGGCTAAGTAAAGAAATTAAGGATAGTATTCGACTAAAAACAAGGGCATATAAGGTAGCCAAATCTAGTGGGAGGATAGAGGATTGGGAAAACTTTAAAAGACAGCAAAAAATAACAAAAAGATTGATTAAGAAAGGGAAGATAGATTATGAAAGTAAATTAGCAAAAAATATAAAAACAGATAGTAAGAGTTTTTATAGTTATATAAAAAGAAAAAGGGTGGCTAAAGTAAATGTTGGTCCCTTAGAGGATGAGACCGGGAAATTAATGGTGGGAAATATGGAGATGGCAAAAACACTGAATGAATATTTTGTATCAGTCTTTACAGTAGAAGACACTAAGAATATCCCAACACTGGACAAACAGAGGGCTATAGGCGGGGAGGAGCTAAACACGATCAAAATCACTAAGGAAGTGGTACTCGGTAAAATAATGGGACTCAAGGCGGATAAATCACCTGGACCTGATGGCTTACATCCTAGGGTCTTGAGGGAAGTGGCGGTAGGGATTGTGGATGCATTGGTAATAATTTTCCAAAACTCCCTGGACTCAGCAAAGGTCCCGGCAGACTTGAAAACTGCTAATGTAACGCCCGTATTTAAAAAGGGCAGTAGACAGAAGGCTGGAAACTATAGACCGGTTAGCCTAACATCTGTGGTAGGTAAAATATTGGAGTCCATTATTAAGGAGACAGTAACAGGACATTTGGATAACCATAATTTAATAGGACAAAGTCAGCATGGTTTTATGAAGGGGAAGTCATGTTTGACAAATTTGCTGGAGTTCTTTGAGGAAGTAACATATAGGGTGGATAAAGGGGAACCAGTGTACGTAGTGTATTTAGACTTCCAAAAGGCATTTGACAAGGTGCCACACAAAAGATTATTGCTTAAGATAAAAAATCACGGGATTGGGGGTAATATTCTGGCATGGGTAGAGGATTGGCTATCTAACAGAAGGCAGAGAGTTGGGATAAATGGTTCATTCTCGGACTGGCAATCAGTAACTAGTGGTGTTCCACAGGGGTCAGTGCTGGGTCCCCAACTCTTTACAATCTATATTAATGATTTTGAGGAGGGGACCAAGTGTAACATATCAAAGTTTGCAGATGATACTAAGATGGGAGGGAAAGTAGTGAGTGAGGAGGACATAAAAAACCTGCAAGGGGACATCGACAGGCTAAGTAAGTGGGCAGAGATTTGGCAGATGGAATACAATACTGGAAAGTGTGAGGTTATGCACTTTGGCAGGAAAAATCGTAGAGCAAGTTATTATCTTAATGGCAAGAAACTGGAAAGTACTGAAGTACAAAGGGATCTGGGGGTCCTGGTGCACGAAACTCAAAAGGTTAGTATGCAGGTGCAGCAAGTGATTAAGAAGGCCAATGGAATGTTGGCTTTCATTGCTAGGGGGATAGAATATAAAAATAGGGAGGTATTGCTTCAGTTGTACAAGGTATTGGTGAGACCGCACCTGGAATACTGTATACAGTTTTGGTGTCCATACTTAAGAAAAGACATACTTGCTCTCGAGTCAGTACAAAGAAGGTTCACTCGGTTAATCCCGGGGATGAGGGGATGGACATATGAGGAGAGGTTGAGTAGATTGGGACTCTACTCATTGGAGTTCAGAAGAATGAGAGGCGATCTTATTGAAACATATAAGATTGTGAAGGGGTTGGATCGGGTGGATGCGGGGAGGATGTTCCCGATGATGGGTGAAACTAGAACTAGGGGGCATAGTCTTAGAATAAGGGGCTGCTCTTTCAAAACTGAGATGAGGAGGAACTACTTCACTCAGAGGGTGGTAGGTCCATGGAATATGCTGCCCCAAAAAGCTGTAGAAGCTACATCATTACATAAATTTAAAACAGAAATAGACAGTTTCCCAGAAGTAGAGGGAATAAAGGGTTATGGGGAGCGGGCAGGAATTTGGACATAAGTCTAGGTTCGGATCGGTCATGGCCCTGTGGGTAGCGGAGCGGGCCCAGGGGCCGTGTAGCCTGATCCTGCTCCTATTTCGTGTGTCTAATTCTGTTAGATTCAGGAGATGGTTCTGTGATAGTAGATTGGCAGTTAGGATCAGATCAGCCATGATCTTATTGAATGGCGGAGCAGGCTCGAGGGGCCGATTGGCCAATCCTGCTCCTATTTCTTATGTTCTTATATACTCGCTGGAGTTTAGAAGAATGAGAGGGGATCTCATTGAAACTTATAAAATTCTAACAGGACTAGACAGACTAGATGCAGGAAGGATGTTCCCGATGGCAGGGGAGTCCAGAACCAGGGGTCACAGTCTAAAGATAAGGGGTAAGCCATTTAGGACAGAGATGAGGAGGAATTTCTTCACCCAGAGAGTGGTGAACCTGTGGAATTCTCTACCTCAGAAGGTAGTTGAGGCCAATTCATTAAATATATTCAAGAAGGAGTTAGATATATTTCTTAATGCTAAAGGGATCAAAGGATATGGGGAGAAGACAGGGACAGGGTACTGAGTTTGGACGATCAGCTATGATCTCATTGAATGGCGGAGCAGGCTCGAGGGGCCGAATGGCCTACTCCTGCTCCGATCTTCTATGTTTCTATGATATTTGTTATCACAAGGAGCCATTGACGTAATAAAACTCACTACGCACTTGGTTTGAGCATAAAGCAAGGCTTTAATCAACTTGTTTGAGAACATGGAAGTCTAGTTGTATTTCACTAGCTCCTTGTCTTTACAAAATGTCCCTGGCAAGCTGGGGCCAACGCCCGAGTATTTATACTCCTTGGACGGCGCCACCAGCTGGCCATCCAGTGTTATTTTATAGGTAGTTTCTCGATGATGAGATTTATGACATTCTTCCTGCCTATAAGATTTGGAAGTCCGACAACTTCCTCTTAATGGATTAGGCGGGCCATGAATAGCCGCAGTCTTTTAGATTTTTGTTTATGGCCAGAAGGCACGTCTCCCCGGACCGTGTCTTGGTCCCTGGGCCGCTTGATCCGTGCCGGTGGATCGACAGGGCCTGTGTTGCTCTGATCAACCCGAGGGAGGCTGGGGAGATTGTGACTCCGGGTGCGGGTCCACACAGGCGCAGAACTAGCTTTGTCCCGTTGGTTAGCCGGAGATTGACCGGCGTCCTGGCCCGGGGTGGCCATCCCATGGGGAGCGCTCGGCTCCCCGAGCGGGTCCGGCGGTGCAGCCGGCAGATCCCTCGATGTCCCAAGTAGGGCGTCATCCTCGGGGGAGCGCAGAGTGTCGGCCTCATCCCCGCGGGTCCCTCCATCAGTCGGGTCCGCGGAACCGGCCGGACAGGCAGCTAGGTCCCGGAGCGAAACGGTGGACTCCCGGCCATCCGGGTACCGCACGTGGGCGTACACGGAGTTGACGTCTGTAAGTTCTACCTCGTCGACTAGAGGATCGTTTTTTGACGATCAGACGAATCTTCGGAGCAGCACGGGGCCAGGAGCTGCCAACCATGACGGTAGAGACGTCCCATGGGTGGAGCGACGCTGGAAGCTGAAGAATCGCTCGTGAGGTGTGACATTGGTAGAAGTAGAAAGGAGAGACCTGATGGAATGCAACACGTCAGGGAGCATAGTTTCCCACTGCTGGTCTGGTAGATTGCGTGACCTCAGCGCAAGACGAACAGCGTTCCAAATGATAGCATTGTGTCTCTCAACCTGTCCGTTACCGATGGGATGGTACGGTGTCGTTTTACTTGTGGCAATTCACCGTTGGGAGAGATAACTTTTGAGTTCGCTTGACATGAAGGAGGGACCCCGATCAGAGTGGTTGAAATTGGCCGTACCGCAAAGGGAAAAGACTTGATCAAGGCATTTGATCACTGTGGAAGTAAGCATATTGGGACAGGGGAAAGCAAAGGGAAAGTGTGAATATTCGTCCACCATAGTCAGTAAGTAGGTGTTCTGCGTTGAGGAAGGCAATGGCCCTTTAAAGTCAATGCTGAGTTGCTGCATAGGCTGCATAGCGTGTATGAGCGAGCCATCCGATGGACGGAAGAATTGCGGTTTTAACTCCGCACAAATTTTACAGGAGGAGCACATTCTTTTCACATCTTCCGTAGAAAATTGGAGATTTTTAGATCGCACAAAGTGCAACATACGGGTAACGCCAGGATGGCATAAGTCAGTATGAAGATCCGCCAGAGTTGAAGTTGACATAGAAGAGCAGAATGCCCGCGTGAGGGTATCCGGGGCCACATTCTCTTTGCCGGGTCGATAATGTATGGTGTATCCAAAGGCAGCCAATTCCATCCTCCAGAGTTGTATTTTGTTATTCTTGATCTTAGTGCGTTTCCGGTTATCCAGCATAAAGGCCACGGAGCGCTGATCGGTTATAAGTGTGAAATGTCGACGAGCGAGAAAATGACTCCATTTACGTATCGCTTCGATGATGGCCGTAGCCTCCTGCTCGACAGGAGGATAATGGAGCTCGCTACCCTGCAAAGTTCTGGACAGAAATGCAACGGGCCGATCACCTTGATTCAAGATAGCAGAGATCGCCACATCCGATGCATCGCACTTGACCATGAAAGGAAGATTTTCATCAATGGAATGAAGCGTGGCTTTTTCCAGTGTCGCTTGAGGAGGTTGAAAGCTGAAATAGCCGTTGCCTCCAATGGAAATGACTTAGCGTGAAGCAGGGGCTGGATCTTGTCGAAGAAGTGGGGTATCCATTTTGCATAATAGGCGAACATGCCGAGTGCCCGACGAAGAGAGCCGAGATTCGTAGGGGGAGGGAGCTCCTGAAGCAGACGAAGTCGCTCCGGATCCGGTTTGATGACACCTTTGCCCACCCAGTAGCCAAGGATGTTTGTAGTGTATGTACCTTGAAGAAGGAACTATATTCTGCAGCCCCTGTATACTGCAGTACCAGTAGTGACCACCCCTGTATATAAGTCTGCGTAGTAACTTTGTATAGTAGTTCCAGTTTTGTCTCCATTCAGTAAACACCTGTTATAACCAACTTCTGCAGTCCGTGTCTCAATTACACACGGACATTACAATGTTGACTGATGGTACTGATTTCACAGATTTGGACTCATTTAAGGTTA